>NC_142887.1:14588437-15251875 GCF_051225735.1 Oryctolagus cuniculus | reverse complement strand
AGGGTTCAGGCCCCAGCTCTTACTGAAACCAACTCCACAGTGGCTTTGGCATTTCTTTGCTAAGGGCCAGGGAGTTTCGCCTGGGTGAAGTTTGCCGACATTTAAGAATAAACTCTTGCTAGGGCTCCCTGGTCGGGGAACCAACCGAGTTAGCCAGGGCGCTGGTGCCCTCGCCCCTGCAGAGAGTTAATGGGAAGCCAGGGCGCAGGGGCGCGCGCACCTGGGTGTCCGCGGGACGCGCGCGGTGCGAGGCTGGGCCGAAGCGCCTGGCTGCACGGGGCTAAGAAGCCTCGTTCCCCGGAATAGTAGGTGCCTGGCTCTGCAAAGGGCATTGAGCAGGCGTTGACGCGGGAGTCCCTCCCAGACCCCGGAGAACCAGTGTTCTAGAAGCGCCTGCCTCCTGGTTTCTGTTTTCCTCCTGGATACCTACAGTGGCCGCCTCCCTCCCCCTCCCTCCTCCGCACGCACGACAATGTCCAGGGAAACCCGGGCTGGATCCCGGGGAGAGCGGAGCGGGGCCCGTTTTCGCGTCCACGATGTTTCCCCAGGAATTTCTTCTCCATCACACGGGGTGGAGGTGCTCTTTGGAATACGGATATTAATTCTCCGCTCCCCTCCCCCCTCCCCGCCCCCGGCCCCGTCCCTCTCTCCTTCTCCCTCTACCTTTCTTCCAGGCGAATGTTCCCCAGTTACAAAGTGAAGGTAACTGGCCTCAATCCCAAAACGAAATACATTCTCCTCATGGACATTGTCCCCGCCGACGACCACAGATACAAGTTCGCCGATAACAAATGGTAGGCACCAGAATGGCAGGTGGGCGAGGGCGGGGAGGAGACTGTCCGCCCCTCCCCCACTGCGCCCCATTTTATGGACTAGAAAACTGAGACTGAGAGGAAACGGGGTACCTGCATCTATGGCAGCACCCAGGGTTGTGGATTTTTCAAAAGGGTATTGTTACCAAGTGCTGGAGGTATTTCTGGGGGCATAAAACCATTTACAGTGATTTTTTATGAGTTAACCTGCTTTGAACGGGCCTTTTTAATTAAATTGCAAAATCGGCCCCTGGTATTTCAGTTAACGCGGCAAGAGAGGAGAGGCCCCGTCCCTGGACGGGTTGCTCCCACCGCTGCCAATAGTGCCGAGACTTGAAAGTGAAGCCCCTTTGAAAGCCCCTAAGGAGACTTCAAGACTTCTTGCACATCCAGACCTCCAGAGCCTGCTGCTGTCTTGCAGCGACAAACTGCGAGGCCCCAGGCGCTCCTGGCGCAGAAGGTGCACGCAGAGAGAGCAGGCCAGGGAGCTTTGCCCGACACCGGCGCCAGGCGCTCGGGGGCACCTGGGTTTGCTGGGGTGGGGGTGGGGGTGGCCATTTCCAGATCATCCCCAGCTCAGAGCACTGCCCCTGAGGCTCCCCGGCCACAACTCTCTCCGCTGTAGGTCTGTGACCGGCAAAGCGGAGCCCGCCATGCCAGGCCGCCTGTACGTGCACCCAGACTCGCCGGCCACTGGGGCACACTGGATGCGGCAGCTCGTGTCCTTCCAGAAGCTGAAGCTCACCAACAACCACCTGGACCCCTTTGGACACGTGAGTACCGAGGCCCTAGGCTGTGCCCCTGCCGCCGCCTCTTGTGCCTATGTTTTCCATCGCTCCTTCCCCCAGCCCCCTTATTCTCTTCCTCTACCTCTTGGATCTGACTTCTCTTCCTTTTTTCCCCTACTCCTCCCATCTTTTCTCTGTCCATTTATTTCTCTCTCTTTCTTTTGCTTTCTTTTTCCTCCTCCTCCTCCTTCTCCTCCTCCTCGGATGTCTGCTGGTCCCCCAGTGGTCCTCCCCTCCTGCTCTGGGTCTCTCCTCCCCAGGCAGCTGGAGATGCGGGCTGGTCCGGTCCTCCTGGGGGGGGGGGGGCTGCATCCTTGCTGCTAGCAGCCAACTCTCTGCTTCTGTGGAGGGTGAGACTTGAGGGGTCACTACAGCTGCTCACTTCAGGCCTGTGTGACCCCCTGGGCCTCAGTCCCCGGTGTGGTTAGGGACAGGGCTGGCTTTCAGTCCTGCAGAAAGCGTGGAGCCTGCAGCCCAGTGGGGTCCCTAGCATGCACTGCTGAGAGGCCGGCTCCCCAGGAGCCGCCTACCTGCCCCGTGGCTTCCACACCCTGCCTGATCTGAGAGGGAGAGCCCGGGATGAGGAGCCAGCCCACGAGGGGTGAGCCGTCCCGCCAGTGATCTGGGGCAGATCTGTTTGTTCCAGTGCCCAACTTTCTCCCTGCCCCCACTATGCCCCAAGGAAGCAGACCTAGACGAGGCCCCTAAGCCTGGAGTCGGGATTGGCCCCTAAAGAGGGGTCCTGTGAGTTCTCCCAAACCCAAGATCCTCAGTGTTCAGCCCCAGCCGCCCCATTGTAGCTTTTGGTAGATTCTCAGTTGGGCATCACCCACTCCTCCCAAGAAAAACACCGAATTTTGTAAAAGTGTCCCCAGATCTCCCCGTTGGAAACAATCACTAGAACAGAACGCAGGCTCTGAACTCAGCATGCAGAACCTTCCGCTTGTCCGTTGCACCTACAAGCAGGCTCATCCAGCTCAGGGCATTCGACAGGGTCAGTGGCCCACGCAGGGGCACCGCCACGCGCAGCCTCTGTCCGGGGGAGGCCGCGGGAAGGGGGTGACTTGCCCAAGGCCACACAGCCTGTATTTGGGGACAGGGGTTTGAGGCCAGGTCTCTTTGGTTCCAAAAGTGGGGAGTGTCTCTCCCGGGAGAAACCACCCAGGCACACAGGGTCCCCAGTTTGGGGAGAGGAGGGGGCTGGGCGGGTTGTGTTTGGCCAGGAGGGAGGATGGTTTGCTCCTGGGGGTCCTTGGGGATGTTGTCCTGAAGCCAGGGGTCTGGAGTGGGAAGGGGACCTCAGGACCTGCAGACAGCCCTCCGCTGAGGCCGAGAGGCGCTTGCACGGCTGGCCAGGGGGCAGAGCGGCAGTTCCCTGTCCGTGTTACTGGGAGGGCAGAGGTACAGGGGGCTTCCTAGCGGGAACTGGAGCCTCTTTTCCATCTAGATGAGGGCGTGTGGCCCACCGCAGGTGTTGCTGGTGTTTCCCAGTGCGGGAGTGCCCCGGGGCTGGGTGGTGTTGGGTGCGGACCTGTCCCTCCAGAACGCAACCATTTTGTAAGGGCCCTGTGTGCTGGGAAGTGGAACCCTCCGCCTCCGCCCTCAGCGACCCCTTAGCTTCTCTGGTCGATGGCCGGGGAAGGCGCCCAGCCCGGCCGCCGAGGCCACGGTGTCTGGGGCACCCTGGCGAGTCCGCAGGTCCTTCCGAACCCGGGGATGGGGCACTCGGCGCCGCCGCGCGTCCCCGCCCCCTCCCCGCTCCGGACAGTCTGATCCAGAGTCGCTCTGATGAAATTAGGAGCCATTAGATCGCCCTCGCGCTGATGTCTCCACACTGTCCCCAGCCGTCAAAGCAATTTGGCTAAGCCGGGCCGATGGCCGCGCCGGCCAGGGGGCTGCGGCGGCCGGCGGGGCCCCGCTGCGTCTCTCTGTCGCCACCGCCGCCCCGGTCGGCGTCGCTATCGGCCGGGGAGGCGGCCGGGCTGGACAGCCCGAGATTAGAGCCGCGCGGCCGGAGAGCCGCTGCCCCCTCCCCCCGGCCCGGGGCGGGCTCCGGGGTTGGTCCGAGGGGCCTGCCCCGGGGTCATCATTGCAAATAATCAAAGACACTGAGACAGCCCCCGCCGCTGCTTGGGAAAGGGCCGGCAGGCTGGGCAGGCGCGGCGCGCGCTCGGTGGGCGCGGATCAGCGGCCGGGGGTCTCCCGGGAGCGTCCGAAGTCGGGCGGCGGCCGCCCAGGAAACCCCGTTTCTTGGCATCGCGGCGCATCTCCCGCGAATGCTCCTGGCTGGAGCGAGAACGTGCAGCCGAGGTCTCCTTCCTCTCCTCCTCCTCCTCCAATAATAATAATAAATAATAACAATAATAATAGGAATAGGAATAATCGTAGTCACAGCAGTCAGACCCCGTGCATCCCTGGAAATAGGGCCGCCAGGGAGGGAGACCCTAGGCCCCCAGAAGCCTAGCTCTGGCTGTGGACCCCGTGACGTTGCCCGAGCTGAGGGGCGAGGCCTGCTTCGCCCCGGAGCCCCTCCCAGCCCCTCTTTTCATGCCCCAGACAAAGGGCCAGGACTGCTGCTCTGTTCCGGGAACACGTGCAGCCGCTGCTGCCCGTCCTCCGGTTTGCACACACTTCCTCCGCGACCCGGAGCGTTCCGGGCGCGCCCTGTATTTGTGGGTTTGTTTATTTGTGTCTTCCCCATTCTTCTACAGTTGTCGCCCAGAATTTACCCCTCAGACCCCAGATTGCTCACTGCACACTTGCAGGGATCCTGCTGGGGACGGGAAGTGCAGGGAGTTAATTTATTAAGCAAACTTTATTAAGAATTCTGATTTACTGCTCTGTGTGCCTTGGGTAGATTCCTGGAATATTACCCTGGCTTTTTCGGTTGGAAATTGTCATTTTTGAAATGTTTCTTTTTAATGAAATCATTGGCCCCTTTTCAAAAGAGGAGGGAAAAAAATCTATTTTTCTAGAGCCCTTATAACGAGGGTGATTGGGCAGGGTGTGTGTGGGGGGAAGCAAGGGGCAGTTTTATCTGGAAACAAAGGGAGGTTTGATTTTCTTACAATCTCATTTTCTGTATTTTGTTTAGATTATTCTAAACTCCATGCACAAATACCAGCCCAGATTACACATCGTGAAGGCGGACGAAAATAATGGATTTGGCTCGAAAAACACGGCGTTCTGCACCCATGTCTTTCCAGAGACAGCCTTTATCGCCGTGACTTCCTATCAGAACCACAAGGTAAAGCCCCAGCCCGGGACCCAGCGCCGGGGGCGTCTGCTCCTTGGCGGGAGTTCGCAGGGGTCTCTAGGCCGGAACTCCAGGCTCCAAGGGCAAGTTCATTCCTCCGCCACGCCACGCGGCAGGACCCGCTTCTCCCCCTGGGGGGCTACTGGAGCAGGGACACAGATGCAGCCTTCGTTAAGGGTTGTGACTGTTTGTTTCGGATTCCCCAAGCTTGCTATGGGCATCACGCGCACGTCTAGGGGCGTGCAAGGATTTCGGTGTTGTATGCCTCCGAATAGGTGTCTCTTTGAATCACATTTTCTGCAGGCTTTTTGAAGTACCCTCGTAGGCACGCACACCAGTTAGAAACAGGCATACGCAAATGCCAAATGCCGGGAGAAGGCGACCTGCTGATCTCCTGAAAGTCTCAGAGGGAGGAGAGCTCGCTCTGAGCTGTTGTATGGTCCTGAGCTCTCTCATGTTGGGGCCTGGGACCGCCCCTCATGGGGGCCACCTTTGCTGTTGGGGTCAGCGTCTTCCTGTCCTCTACTTTGTGTTTTAGGGGCATCTCAATGGGCAGTGGGGCAGGTGGCAAAGTCTGTGTGTGTGTGTGTGTGGTGGGGTGGTGAGTGCAGGCCTTGTGGGGACGGTGTGGCCCCTCCTCTCAAAACTCCCGTCCCAGCCAGGCCAGCGGAGTCAGGGTGGGGGAAGCTGATCAGAGGCAGGCGTAGTGGCCCAGAGCCTCGGGTCCCCACAGGACGGTCATCTCAGTGCAGGCTGCGAGGCACAGAAGGTCTCCATGGAGGCGGGGGCTGTTACGTAACAAGTGGTGATCTCCAAACCCAGCTTGTCACTGACCAGGCCACGCGGTGATGGATGGTCCCTTCCAGGCCACACGGCCTGGCCTTGTCTGGGAACCCGGATCTGGAGGGAGCTGCCTTCCGTCCGTCCGGAAGAGAACTGGCTCCCCTGGAAGCAGAGATTTGGAAGCAGGGAGGAGGAGTGTTGGGAGTCGCCCCAGGCAGAGCACGGTGGTGCCGTGGAAGTCCTACAAACTCTTTCAGGTCAATGTGAGGCTGGTGTCCAGAGAGCTGCTCCCTCTGCGGCTGCTATGGGCCTATGTTTAACTTTGTGGTCACGATCACAGGAAAAATAAAGGGGAAAACCAGCAGTGAGAGAGCTCAGTTCCCCACGTATATACGCTGAGAGCCTCCGGACCTGACAGAGGGCCCCAAAATACATCAGGGCTTTTTTCCCCCTCTTGAGAAAACCCAGGTTCATCCAGGAAGGACAGGAAGTGGGGACAAATGAAGGTGACCTCCCGAGAAAGCATCCTGGGGATGCACTGGGATCTTAGGGGTGGGCGGGTCTGGGGGAGGGAGCCCCGTGCTCCTTAACCCTTTGTTTGTTGTATCGTTTTTTGAGGCATCGCTGTCACACAGTCAGGTGTAGTATTTGGAAGACACCCAACGGTCACCACAGCCCTTCCTGAACAGATCCGAACCCCCTCAAATGTCTGTCTTGAAAAATTTTCTCCCCCCCGTGCATATGTGCACCTATGGGTGCCTGCCCAACGAGGCACATGTGTGTGAGTTCTGACCAAAATCCGGGGGGCTGTGTGTCCAAATGGTCATGGGTGTAGAAGCGTGTATCCCCCCCACACGCATGCATGTCCTGGCCACACACGTCGGGATTGCTTTCTCTTTCTGTGTTGGCTGGGTCAACACAGGGAGCCCAGTGGAGCTGCACATAAAAGCACCTTTGGCCAGGCTGTCAGGGTCCCTGGCATCCCGGAGAGGGGTTTCATGGGAAGCCACTTTCCATGGCTGTCCCCTGTGCCGGCTGTCCTGCTGCCGCCTGGCACTTGTTTTCTTTGTCAGGAGCAAGCCCAAGCAGTGCACTTTTCCAGTCAAAGCCAAAGCCAAAGCCCCTGCAAGCATTCGCCGCGTGGATATATGATGTGTGATTTAAATAAGCGTGCCAGGATCGCATGTGATTTGTGGACTCAGTCTGCTTCCTTTATTGTCCCACCTGGGCCGGCTGTTGAGACTTCTGACTTCATGGGGAGAAGCCAGCTGAGTTCTTACTCACCACTGGGTAGGGTTTAGCGGTGGACTGCTTGGGTTCGGATCTATTTGACTTTGGGCAAACGATTTAACTGTTTCCGCATCTGTAAAATGGGACTACTAGAACATCCGCCTCCCAGGGTCGTCACGAGGACTCGGTGAGATAATCGGTGGAAAGTGGAACACGCAGGGCCTGGCGTAGAGCTGGTGCCGAGTGCTACCAATGATTGATCAGACCATTGATTGGCCACTTAACTGATCGGCTTTTTTAACAAGGCGACTTAATCCAAAACGTAGACTCTGCCTGGTCAGTGTAATTCCTTGGCTGTTTAGCATGGGAAAGACTGCGATGTTAAATAAGTTCTTATTACTGTGGTTGAGAAATAACTACAAATGTTAGTCTTTGTGGTTGGCTTGGCTCGTTCTCTGATCATGTCGTCAATTCAAGGACTATTTGTCTAGCGTTTTGTGAGCAGGGGAAGGAGAGCAGTGTGTGGGGTTCCATTGCCAGGACAATTTGGGGGGGAAATGAGCCACTGATGTTCTGGTCAAAGTGCTCCTGCCTCTGGAGTGAGCTTTCTGTACTTGGGTGCAGGTACCAGGTGCAGGTAGGCATTGGAGCGGTCAGTTTTAGTGGGGGGGGGGGGGCGGGGGAAGGGAGGGTTCGTTCCCCTTTCTGGAGACCAGAGGACTCTTAACGACCAGCCGCCTTTCCCCAGCCCAGCTGTGATCCGAGCTGGATTTGGGAGTTATTTCCCCAGATGGTTGACAGCTTGAAAAAGATATTTAAAAAACTCGAATCTTCCCCAGCGACGGCCGCTCTGTGAAACAGGTTCCTGTAAGGTTTTCACTGCGGTTGTCAGCAGCTCCCAGGGCAAGCCCTAGAAATATTTAGGTGTTAAAAAACAGGTCACGTGGCCATTTCATTTCCCCGCTCCTGCAACAATGGCTGTGTATGCAAGCATGCCTACCCCCCAATATTAACCCACTCTGCCATTAAACGCCATTTTCCTCCTGCTTAAATCATTGTGTATGCAGCCTGTATTTATGAGGTACAAGCTTGCTGGTGGGGACCAGGAAATGAACCCTTAATAGAGAGACATAATTAAGATTTTTGGCCCTCGTGAGGTTTTTTTTTTTTTAATTTTTTGTTTCAAAAGCAAGAATTCACAACAATTATTCTCATTAATTTTTACAACCCCTGTCTCACCGGTTGAAGCTGGTATTTATATTTGTTCCCCCCAGCCCCTCCCCTCCCCCTGCCGGATATCCGGTTTTATGCTGATTTTGGAGAGAGTGCGTTTGTGTGGGAATAGAGGTCAGATTCAGTGGAGGCTTCTGGCAGAGCGGGGAAGCCCAGGTGTGTCAGCTTGGGTACTCCAGAGGGAAGGGGATTTTATAAGTAGGGGTTAGAGAGCAAGGAGCCATGTTCAAAATAAGACAGATATTTCTACCTGCAGGTAAGCTTGTATGTTAACATTTCCCAAGGGTCAGTACTTTGAAAAAAGATTTATTTATTTTGGGGCTGTTGCTGTAGCACAGTAGGTTAATGCCCTGGCCTGAAGCGTCGGCATCCCATATGGGTGCCAGTTCGAGTCCCAGCTGCTCCACTTCCAATCCAGCTCTCTGCTATGACCTGGGAAAGCAGTAGAAGATGACCCAAGTCCTTGGGCCCCTGCACCCATGTGGGAGACCCGGAGGAAGCTCCAGGCTCCTGGCTTCAGATCGGGCCATTGCAGCCAACTGGGGAGTGAACCAGCAGATGGAAGACCTCTCTCTCTCTCTGCCTCTCCTCTCTCTGTGTAACTCTGCCCTTCAAATAAAATGAATAAATCTTTTTTAAAAGACACACACACACATAGAATGCATGAGAGAGAGAGAGAGAGAGAGAGAGAGAGATTGTCTCTTCACTAGTTCACTCCCCAAATGTTGGCAATAGCTGGGACCGGGCCAGGCTGAAGCCCGGAGCCAGGAACCCCATCCAGGTCTCCCACAGGGGCGGCAGGGACCCAGCGACTTGAGCCATCAGCTGCTGCCTCCCAGGATGTGCGTTAGCAGGAAGCTGGGTGGGAAGCAGAGGTGGGACTCAGTCCCAGTCACTCCAGTGTGGGACACAGACATCTGCAGCAGAGGCTGAACCCACTGCACCACAACAGCCACCCATAAAAATCTCTTTAGACTTTTTTTTTTTTAACTTATTTGACAGGTAGAATTAGACAGTGAGAGAGAGAGAGAGAAAGGTCTTCCTTCTGTTGGTTCACCCCCCAAATGGCCGCTATGGCCGGCACTGCGCTGATCTGAAGCCAGGAGCCAGGTGCATCTTACTGGTCTCCCACGCGGAAGATGCACCTGGCTCACCTGGGCCATCCTCCACTGCCTTCCCAGGCCACAGCAGAGAGCTGGACTGGAAGAGGAGCAGCCAGGACTAGAACCCAGTGCCCATTTAGGGTGCTGGCACCACAGGCAGAGGATTAGCCAAGTGAGCCCGGTGGCGGCCCCCAGTAGACTTTTAAAAAGAGTCCTCTTGCAGCCACAGTAAAGCTGGGTGGGAAGCAGAGAGATTTCTCATTCTCCCTCTACTGGCAGCTGCAAAGCGTCCCCTGTTATCAACATCCCACACCAGACAGAACATTGCTACGGTCCATGAGCCGACACTGACACATCACTGTCACTTGGAGCCCAGCGTCTGCAGGGGGCTTCTTCCTGGTGTGGTGTGGACAGAGGGCCGTGATGTGGGGCGCTGTCCCGTGGGTGTGGACAGAGGGCCATGACGTGCAGCGCTGTCCCGTGGGTGTGCTGTCCTGTGCAGGGAATTTCACGGCCCTGAGTCCTCTGTGCGTGCCCCTGCCCACCCCTCCTCCCCCCACTACCTGGCAGCCATGGCTCTGTTCATTGTCTCCGTAGCTTTGCCCCTCCCAGAATGTTACTTAGTTGAAATCCTGTATTTCCTCCTTTTTAAAGATCTACCTTTTAAAAAATGTATTTGCGAGGTAGAGCTAGAGAGAGAGGGAAGAGACAGAGATATGTTCCATTTGCTGATTCAGCCCTTCATGTCTGCAGCAGCCAGGGCTGCACCAGGCTGAAGCCAGGAGCCTGGAGCTCCATCCGGGTCTCCCACGTGGATGCAGGGGCTCAAGCTCTTGGGCCATCTTCTACTGCTGTCCCAGGCCATGGCAGAGAGATGGATCGGAAGCATAGCAGCCGGCACTAGAACTGGCACCCATATGGGATGCCGGTGCTTCAGGCCAGGGCGTTAACCCGTTGTACCACAGCCCGGTCCCCCAAAGTGCCTCTCTAATATGGGATGCTGGCATCGCAGGCAGTGCCTTAACCCACTGAGCCACAACGCCAACTCCTGGGATCATATTGAAACACATTAATTATGAATACACTGTGTTGTGATTGCACACATATAATGTGTTCATTCTACAAGGGTCTTAGAAGGAAACCTTACAGGTATCTCTTCAGGAAAACGGAACGTACAAGAATGCCTCAAATGAACAAATGGGAGAGAGCATTCATTACTGATCCCTGAACAGGGACTCTCAAAGTATGTTTGCACTACTGGAATAGATGCGGCGATTTTTTAGGGGAGCTTGAATATGATGGAATCGCAGAGGGAAAATCTTTCTCGTCGCTCCTCTTAGCTGAGGACTAGACTGTGTTAAATTCGCCTCTGAAGGCATTAGCACCTCCCCTCGCAGCAAAGAGAAGGCTTGTTCTGGGCTGGGGCTTTCTGTGGGTACCAGCAGAAGGAGTTCGATATAATTGGCCCCTTTTTTGCTGAGCGGCAGGGGAGGGATAGGATATGGGTGAAATGAATTTACGTGGAAGTGGCTTGATTTAAATAAAGAAGTCAGGCTCACCTGGGGACAGGTGCTGGACAGACAGGCAGCGAATTGGGGCCGTGCTGCTGCCGTGTCTAGGGTGGGAATTCTTTGTGAGAGAAGGCAACTGCCAGGCAACACGGTGCAAACGCTTCTAGACAACTCTGCATGCACGCGCTCTGTCACCTGGGCCTGCTACTGTGTGTTCACACTCATCTAATACGTGTCGATGGTTCAAATTAAAGGTCTGGGCCTGGAACCAAAATCCTCAGAAAGACCCCGTTCTATTTCTCAGCTGTGCTGTGTCACCGTACAGACTTCCAAGGTCGCTCTCTCTCCTCCTCGCCTGGGAGCTTGAAGGGGCGTGGACTCACAGCTACAAGGGGTCTTCCAAAAGCTCAGAGAAAGCTACGCAAGGCTTTCAAAACGCTTTCACCCCAATGAACTCGTAATTCCATTTTTCATGAATTTTTGAAGTGCTTGTGATTGTTCTGATTCTTGTCTGTTGCTGCTTATTTATTTATAATGAAGTTGAACATACTTGCTTTAAAGATAATTTCATTTCATTTTAAAAAGAGAGAGAAGAAGAGGGAGAGATCTTCCATCTACCGGTTCACTCTGCAAATGCCCAAAACAATCAGGCCTGGGCCAGGCCAAAGCCAAGAGCCCAGAACTCCATCCGGGTCTCTTACGTCAGTGGCAGCGAGCCAAGTCCTCGGGGCCATCACCTGGTGCCTGCGAGGTGCTGGTTGGCGGGCAGCTGGGTGGGAAGTGGAGTAGTTGGGACCCTGTACAGGAGGCCCTGGTGTTTGTTTTAAGCAGCACCATTTCCCACCTGAGCTCGCCTGCTCTGTCTGTGAAACCATGAAATGCACATGCAGTGAGGCCTGGCACAATGTTTAGAAGCAATCCTCACATGCTGGAGCCAGCCCTTCCGCGTGGAGACCGCCACGGTGCCGCCGGGTGCTCAGCAGCCGCGTGCACGGGGCTCCGGAGACAGGGGACCAAATGTGGAGGCCGGGATTGCGCTTGAAACACAAAATGCCAAAGATTAAAAAAAAAAAAAAAAAAAAAAAAACCCTGGCTGGAATGATGCAGAGTATGACTCTAATTAATGGGCAAACCGAATCCAGGTTTTTTCCCCCCTTTTAAAAGCAGCCTGATGTCGGACGTTTTTCAAAGCCTCGGCGAGAATGAAGTGCTGGCTCTGTTGACGTGCCTGCCTTAATTTGCTTCTCTGGGTTGCTGGAGGCTGCGTTTCCACGACACTTCTCATTAGCGCGTGGCAATCGAGTGGAAACCAACTCGCTCTCTCTCCTTCCCTCAGATCACGCAATTAAAGATCGAGAATAATCCCTTCGCCAAAGGCTTCCGGGGCAGTGACGACATGGAGCTGCACAGGATGTCCAGGATGCAAAGGTAGGGGCGGGGCTCCCACCCCTCCCCCTCACACACACCCCCCCCCCCGGAGTGCAGGTGAGCCTGCAGCACCCCGCCCCCCGCCCCCCAGCTTCCTGCCCACACAGTGCCAGGAACTCAGACGGGGGGGGGGGCGGGGGGATGAGCCTCCTGCACCCCTCTTTCTGATGACCCTCGAGAGGGGGTGACATCACCAGGCCACCTGGAAGGTGGATCTTCCCATGGAGACGGGGAGGGGGCCACAAGGAGGTTCACCGCTCCCCATCCGCCTCGGGAACAGAACCTACCGCGCTCTCCTTTTCCTCGGCTGTCTCTCTCCTTCGACTGAAGCCTTTCTTTTTTTTTTTTTTCCCATAAGTCACAGCCGATGAATGCTATTCTTTTTGGCAACAGCTCTTGGTAAATGAAAGAGAAGTTAATGACTTGATTTCCTGGGGGTGAAATACAGACAAACTTGACACCATGTGGTGTCCAGGGCACTGGGGGATTTGAAGCTGGTGCTAAAAATTGCTCGGTATTTTTACATATCCTGTGGTCACAGTTGCTGATATGACGGATAGAAGGGGTTGTAGCAAATGTCCACAGTGGGAATTCCGTCTGATTGGGAAGGCTTGCACAAGCATTGCCAGTGTTGTCAGGCATCCTCTCTACCTCTTGATATGCTTCCTAAATAACTAACCATATGGCGAGAGAATTCAAATACATCTTGATCTCTTTCGACCAAGACGCATTCCCCGCCTCCTGCCCCCTCCCGCTTTTGATGGGTTGGCGTTTCAAAATAAAATGAGATCATTTAGGATGTTTTTCCTTATCCCTCATGGAAGTTGTGAAAATAAAGTCAGGCGCATAGATGGACGTCTTCATTCCAAGAAAGCCAAGAGACCCAGGAAGGAGGAAGCCTACAGCCTTGTGGTTTCCACATTGGGGTCAGAAACACATGCCATGTACATTATTCTCAGATAGCCGGTTTGCCAGATCTAATTTTGCATGCTTTTAAAAAAATGACTTTTTTTTTTTTTTTTTTGGAAGGCAGAGACAGAGAATGATTTGTTGGTTCACTCTGCAAATGCCCAAAACAACCAAAGCTAGGCCAGCCCAAAGCCAGGAGCTCCGAACTTAATCTGGGTCTCCCACATGGGTGGCAGGGACCCAAGGTCTCGGGCCATCACCAGCTGCCTCCCAGGGAAGCTGGACTGGAGAGCAGAGGCGGGACTCAACCCTGGGCATTCCAACGTGGAATCGCAGGTGTCCCCAGCAGTGTCCCAACCACGGCACCAATGGCCCAACCCTGTTTTTGCATGCTTTTAACAACCCCACAGGACATTGCCTTCAGGAGTGTCTGCACCCCACTCCCCTGTGCACTCCTGTGTTCGTAACTACTTTCCTTCGTACTCGCAGGTGCATAAGGTACTTTTTGTGGCTGAAACCACCAGGTTCTCACCTTGTTATTTCTGCTGCTTTCTGGCTCTGAGTGCCTCCATTTAGGGCTTGGAGGTGAGTCCTGTGGGCAATCCCATCTCAGCCGAGAGGGACCAGTGTGCCCAGACCTTGCGCCCGCAGCCTTCTGACTCCCGCCCTGTCCTCACTGCTCCTGGTCGCAGAGGTTAGGTGGCCATTGCCCAGCCAGGTGCCGGCCCTACGCTGGCAGTCTGCACTGTGCAAGAGGGGGCTGAGTGGATACTGCTGTGGCCAAGGCCACTGGGGAAGGACTCAGCTAGCCGTGCCACCTTCCTAACATATCCCAGATTTCACGCCGCTTCTCCGGCCAGCCTGCTGGGAGCCACCAGTGTCCTCACTAGCCGCAGCTTTCTGACTTCCTGAGGCCTGACCCAGTCCTCTTCTCTTCTGGAATATTCTCCAGCAGCTGCCCAGCAGATCCTTGTAAAATACAAATCAGATGGGGCCGGCGCCGTGGCTCACTTGGTTAAACCTCCACCTGCAGCGCCGGCATCCAGTCCTCCATCTGGGCACTGGGTTCTAGTCCTGGTTGCTCCTCTTCTGGTCCAGCTCTCTGCTGTGGCCTGGGAAGGCAGTGGAGGATGGCCCAAGTGCTTGGGTGCCTGCACCCGCATGGGAGACCAGGAGGAAGTACCTGGCTCCTGGCTTCGGATCGGCGTAGCATCAGCTGTGGCGGCCATTTGGGGAGTGAACCAACGGAAGGAAGACCTGTCTCTCTGTCTCTCTCTCTCACTGTCTATAACTCTACCTGTCAAATAAATTAAACAAAAATGGTGTTTAAAAAAAAAATACAAATCAGACAAGGCCAGGAAGCTGCCAGCCCCTTCTTGCCCTCTGGGGAAGGTCCCTTTGCCTTCGCCTGCTTGACCACGCCCCTCTCATCCAGCCAGGCTTTTGCTCTGTCCCTCATCTGTGTCCCCCTCCCCAACCCCATATGCTGGAAACTTGGGTTCTTTCTGTGACCTTTGGCCCTTCGAACACACGTTCCATGTGCCTCGCACTCTCTCCCCTCCTGATTCGCTCAGCCGTCTCCGAGCCATCACAGATCTACTTGTGGCTCCTCCTTCCTCCGGGAAGCTTCGCTCAGCTGCAGACTGTATGGTCAGCCTGTGTCCCTTCCCAGGATTCCTCGGGGCATCTTATGCCCTGGGGGTGGGTGGGACAGATGACAAACACAGATGGAGAGCCAGGATGGGTTGGGGGAGCACAGGTGCGAGTCTCTCTCGACGCTCTCAGCGACACAGCTGTTTGGCTGTTTCGGCTGGTGACTCTGCCTGGGTCTGAATTGGCCGTGCTCACCACCTGCTCCGGGTCTCCAGGTCCCTGAAAGGCGGGAGGGAGAGAGGCAGCGGGTGATTGGCTGTCCGGGTGTGTTCCATGTCTCTGCTTCTGAGAGCCTCGTGTGTCCGTAGCCGTGTCGGGAGTTGCACTTGGGCGACCGAGGGGCTGAGCTACCAACCGGGTATGGGGAGCAGGCAGGGTCGTCGTCCTAGTTCTCTGGATTTGTCCTTAGGGAAAGTGAGGGCGTGAAGCAGAGCGGCTCCTGGGGAGACTCCGAAGTTGGACAGACCTGTGGTTAATCTTTGCTCTGCGTTCTTCCACGTGTGACCTTGGCCAAGGGATTGCATCGCACAGAGCCGCGCCGTTCTCAGCTACACAGTGGGCTTTCCAGGGGTCTCGGAATTGTAGGGGAAAATGCCTACAGCAGGCTGGACGCCTAGCTCATACTCAGTAAAACGGGACCTCTTTTCCCCTGGTTCCGAGTTTATTTGGGGCACAGTCCCAACCCCTGGTGGCAGCAGGTAGTGACAAGTGGGGACTGTGGCTCTCTGGAGCCAGCGTGATAACAGGCAGGCGGGAGCAGCAGGCTCCCTGCTAATCGTGTAATGCTGTTTCCTGTCCCCCACACGCCCGGTGACAGCTGGCTCGGGGAGGAGGGCAGAGAGATGAAATTTGCTCTAATTCCAACAAGCAGAGGGCGGGAGAGGGGCGGGGCTTATGCAGAGCTAAGAGCAGTCAGTCCGCAGAACCAAGTGGCCTCTGGCTTTGCCTGGGAAGCGACAGGGCCCTCACCACGCATCTCTGCAGCAGAGGTTCCGGAAGTGCACGTGAGGGCGTTGTCAATCTTCCACACGCATTGATAGTTTTGTCTTACAGAACCAATCGCTGCTTATGATACAAATGGGAGGGCTCTGGGCAAAGCAGAGTGAAGGACATGGATGATTCAAACATCCAGCCTCGTATAAAAATATTTCTGGAAAAGTTCTTCTGTGACTTAAAAATCTTTATCTTGAAATTTAATATTCTGTAAATTGCAGTACCCGGGTCTGGGGACGGAGGAGATGATTTTACAAGACGCGCCAGGCCTGTGAGGCCTAGATACTATTACTTAGAATGAGACTCATTTCTCTTCATCAGTGAATTAGTTAGAAAGGCAGAGAGGCAGAGATAGATAGAGATCTTCCGTCCGGTGGCTCATTCCCCACATGCCCACAGCATCCAGGCCCGGGCCAGACTGAAGCCAGGAGCCAGGAATTCCATCTGGGTCTCCCACGTGGGTGGCAGGGACCCAAGGACTTGAGCCGTCACTGCTGCCTCCCCGGGAGTGAACTAGCAGGAGACTGGGGTGCAGAGTGGAGTCGGGACGTGAAGCCGGGCCCTCTGATATGAGATGTAGGTGTCTCAGCCCAGGAGATGTTTCTTTTTTAAAGATTCATTTATTTATTTGAAAGTCAGAGTTACATAGAGAGAAGGAGAGGCAGAGGGGGGGGGGGGGTCTTCCACCTGATGGTTCACTCCCCAGTTGGCCGCAACAGCCGGAGCTGCTCTGATCCAGAGCCAGGAGCCTCCACCAGGTCTCCCATGTGGGTGCAGGGGCCCAAGGACTTGGGCCATCTTCTACTGCTCTCCCAGGCCACATCAGAGAACTGGCTTGGAAGTGGAACAGCGGAGACTCGAACTGGCACCCATATGGGATGTGAGCACTGCAGGCGGCGGTTTTACCTGCTATGCCACAGCACCAGCCCCGAGATGATTTTCATGGTGTGTGGACACACGGACACATGGGACCTGTGATTTCATAGACTTCATTGTTTTCAGTGAGACTGATTTCTTATGAAAGACGGGAGGGAGAAAGTAAGAAGAAACAGAGTTCATTGACGGTTAATTAAAGGGAAATACAAACAAAATAGCAGTAAAGCTAGCGTTAAGATTGGTGAACATTGTCAAGATAATACACAAATAACAGAAATTGGAGAACTATGCATAAAGGCTTGGCCTGTGGAGGAATAGCTGGGGCTCTGCGGCTTCTGCAGACGGCCTAGCCCTGGGCTGTCATAGGACGTCCCTGTCTCTGAACTTGCTTCTGTCTTTCACGTGTACTGGGCCGTGTTCTGGACACCCCCCCCCTGAGGCGGCAGGGCTGCCGCTGGGAGTGGGGCCGGGAGAAGTTCAACGGAGATGGGAGCAGGCCTCCAGGGGAGAATGGGGTTCGACTCTCTTGGGAAGAGGGGCTGTCTGGCTGCAGTGGGCAGGTGGCTGTACCTCTAGGGAGGTGGCGTGCAGGGGTCAGATGCTGGGGCTCCCTGGGGGCCAGCCGTAGTGTTGCTGGGACAGGGAGGCACACCCAGAGCGGCTCCTGGAAGCATGGACTTCTAGAGAAAGAAGTACCTGCAAGAGATGGCATCTGGTCAACCTCCCCTTTTATAAACAAGGGGACACTGAGGCCCAGAGACTGACTTATATGTATTCAAGTATTTTGTTTAAAGCTTTATTTATTTATAGGAAAGGCAGAGTTACCGAGAGAGAGAGAGAGAAAGAGAGATCTTTAATCTGCTGGTTCACCCCCCCACAAATGGCCACAGCTTGGCTGGCCATAGCCAGAAGGCTGGAACTCCATCTGTGTCTCCCATGCGGGTGGCAGGGGCCCAAGTCTTTGGGTCATCCTC
Organism: Oryctolagus cuniculus; assembly: GCF_051225735.1. Lineage (NCBI taxonomy): Eukaryota > Metazoa > Chordata > Mammalia > Lagomorpha > Leporidae > Oryctolagus > Oryctolagus cuniculus. The sequence goes on along the minus strand of NC_142887.1, from coordinate 15,234,326 downwards.
CGCTGCTTTCCCAGGTGCATTAGCAAGGAGCTGGATCAGAAGTGGAATAGCGGGGACTCGAACTGGCACTCATATGGGATTCCAGCATCCCAGGCAGCAGCTTAACTGCTGCACTGTCACATCAGCCCCCATTCAGGTTTCAATCTGTTGTTTTGCTGATTCAACAAGTGCAATTATTATGCCAGTTCCTGGAGAATGTCAGTACAGAGGAGCAGGGCCCACAAGGGAACAATGGTCTCTGGAGTCAGGGTCCAGGAGGAGCCGCTGAGTGGCTCTGGGCCCCCTTGTCCGCTGAGCCTCTGGTTCCTCACCTGTAAAATGGGGCTACTGATAGAACCGACCTCCAGGGCCCCCGCAAGGATGCCATGAGGTGACGCGTGAGTGCCGACTGCTGTGCTGCGTGTGCACATCCAGCCGGTCCCATCTGCTCTCTGTGTGTGACCAGCCAAGGTGGGATTGTGGGGTGCCCCAGCTTTCACTGCAGGGCAGCCCCAGCCTCCTTAAAGGGTAAGGGGGTGCAAGCAAACTACCTCAGTCATTCCAGGAATAACTCCGAGGCCGTGCCACATTTTGTATGAATGCTCCGTAAATGTCACCTGCAGGGAGAAGAGGAGGCATTGCAGGTGGCCCCTGGGTGCCAGGTTAACCAAGAGACACCAGGAGGCGCTTTGCTTCGTGGGTCAGGAGCTGGGCAGGAGCCCGCTTGGCGGTTCTCGCTGACTGGGGCTGCAGACAGAAGCGGGGCCAGGGCTGGATGTGAGGATGGCCCACTCACATGACACAGGACACAGCTGGGACTCACTGGCCGCCTGCTGCAGCATCTGCCGGTGGCCGTGTCCCGCTCGTGCGCTCAGGACGTGGAAGCCTCAGGGTGATCTGGGAAGAAATGTGGTGTCACCTCTGCTGCATCCTATTGGCTGAATGTGACCCACTAGGGTGGGTTGGGAGCCCAAGGGGGAGGGACCCCACCCAGAGTTACACAGAGATAGAAGGAGAGGTAGAGAGAGAGAGAGAGAGAGAGAGGTCTTCCATCCGCTCTTTCACTCCCCCTGATGGCCACAATGGCCAGAACTGCACTGATCTGGAGCAAGGAGCCAGGAGCTTCTTTGGGGTCTCCCATGTGGGTACAGGAGCCCAAGATCTGGGCCATCTTCCACAGGTTTCCCAGGCCACAGCAGAGAGCTGGATCGGAAGTGGAGCAGCTGGGACTTGAACCGGCGCCCATATGGGATGCTGGCACTGCAAGCTGTGGCTTTAACCCACTGTGCCACAGTGCCGGCTCCTCAAACCTGTATCTCTACAGCGTTATCAGGAGGCCAGGCAACTGTGGCTGGGTCACAGCTGGGGACCTTGATGGCCTTGGAGACCTTCACAGAGGGAAGGAAGTTGCCTGTACTTGCTGGCGCATGGAGAGGCACAAGGACTGGGAGTTGGTTTATCTGGGTTTTCACCCACCCAGCCAGGGATTGGGTGGGGACATTGGAGCCACGGTGTCTAGGCTGGACTGGAGCTCACCATTACCCAGGCCTGGTCCCTGAACATGAGGGGAGTCCACGCTCCCCACTGGAAACTGCCATCCTCACCCTCCTCTGGGGGTGCCTGCCTACATCCACCCACTGCCCCCTGCTTCTGGAGGGATGCTGCTGTTTTAAAAATTCAAATTTATTTGAAAGGCAGAGTTACAGAGAGAGAGAGGGAGAGACAGAGATTTTGCATCCACTGGTTCATTCCCCAAATGGCTACAACAGCCAGGGCTGGGCTGCACTGAAGCCAGGAGCCAGGAGCTGCATCTGAGTCTCCCACGTGGGTGCAGGGGCCCAAGCACTTGGGTCATCTTCTACTGCTTTCCCAAGCCATGAGCAGGGAGCTGGATCAGCAGTGGAGCAGCCAAGACTCGAACCAGCATCCATATGGGATGTCCGTGCTGTAGGCAGCGGCTTTACCAGCTTTGCCACAGCACCAGCTCTGGGAATGCTTATTTTTTTTAATAAAATATTTATTTACTTATTTGAAAGTCAGAGTTACACAGAGAGAGGAGAGGCAGAGAGAGGTCTTCCATTCACTGGTTCACTCTCCAATTGCCCTGTATGCCTGGAGCTGCGCCAATCCGAAGCCAGGAGCCAGGATCCTCTTCCGGGTCTCCCACGTGGGTGCAGGAGCCCATGGACTTGGGCCATCTTCCACTGCTTTCCCAGGCCTTAGCAGGGATCTGGCTTGGAAGTGGAACAGCTGAGACTAGAACTGGCACCCATATAGGATTCCGGCTCTGCAGGTGGCAGCCTTCCCTGCTGCGCCACCGCACCAGCCCCGGGTATGCTTCTTAATATGGATTGAAGACCTCTTTTTGAAGACTCATTGAAAGCAAGACACTCTCTGAAAATCTCCAATGTAGAAGCAGGAAAACCTTTCAAGTAATTTCAAGGGAATTGTGAGCCTGGGGCCCCTAAAAGGTTAAGAATCCTTCCGTTTGACACTCCCCTCCCTTGTCCCGTCCGTCCTGAGTATAAAGTGATGTTCAGCTGCTGCCCGCACAGGGTCATTGTTTTCAATCTGAAAGTGGAGCGCGGTGCTCGCTCAGGCTCCTGGTTAAAGATGATCCATGAGCTCAGTGATTGCCAAGGCCTTGCTCTGGAGAAGGCGTTACCTCCCCATGAGCCACGAAGCCCTGCCTGGTTGGTGACAGCCTCTCTCTGCCAGCAGGGTTTGGGTGCAGCAAGAGGCCACGGGGACTGGGAGCTCACACTGAAGAAGCACCTCTTGATTTTTTCAAATGGATTTCCTTTTTAATTTTTAAAGATTTAGTTTATTTATTTGAAAGGCAGAGTTAGAGAGAGAGAGAGAGAGAGAGAGGTCTTCCATCCCCTGGCTCACTGCACAATGGCTGTGACGGCCAGGGCTGGGCCAAACCGAAATCCGGAGCCAGGGATATTTTTTGGGTCTCCCACATGGGTGCAGGGGCTCAAGGACTTGGGCCATTCTCTGCTGTTTTCCCAGGTGCATTAGCAGGAAACTGGATCGGAAGTAGAACAGCTGGGATTCGAACCTGCACCCACATGGGATGTAGGCGCTGCATGCGGCCGCTTAGCCTTTATACCACCGTGCCGGCCCAGGCAGCCGCTCTTGGGTCACAGATGTCTGTGAAGCCCACGGACCCCCAGAGCAGCCCTCGGCTGCTTTCCTCGGGCCTTCCTCCCCCTGCCCAGCCCCACGGTGCTGCGAGCCACTCGCCCGTCCACACCCTTGTGGTCTCTATGGAAGTGTGAACGCCAGATACAGTTAAGGTGTACAAGGGATTGTCTTCATGCATGTCTACGTAGTGGCATCATTTTCTTGTCTTTCCCCTCAGTGAGAACATTTGAGATCCGCCCCCAGCACGTTCCGGGTGTCTGGGGCGGCGTTGTTAGCCACGTTCGCGTGCCGCCGCATTCCTCATCCTGCACACATGAAACTGCACCTCTCGACTTCTCCCTCCCAGCTTCCTTTCTGCTCTCGGCTGCTGCGAGCCGACTCCTTTCCAGTGGCACGAGCTGGAGAGGTGGTGCCGTGTTGGTCTTCGCGTGTCTGGCTTGATGGCCTTCAGATGTGTTTGCATTGAGAGGATTTCTTACGTTTAATGAAGTTTTTCAAAAGCCTTGTTTATTTATTTTGTTTCAGAGGGAGAGGGAGGGATGAGAGAGAGAGAGAGAGAGAGAGAGGAAGAGGGAGGAGGAGGGGGAGAGGGAGCGCCCCAAGTGCCTGCAACGGCTGGGGCTGGGCCAGGATAAAACCAGGAGCCAGAAACTTACTCCAGGTCTCCCACAGGAGTGGCAGGGACCGCTGCCTGCTGCCTCCCGGGGCGTGCGTTGGCAGGAAGCTGGAATTCCGAGTGGAGCAGGAACAGGAAGCCAGGTGCTCTGAGTGGCATCCGGGTCCCCCAAGTGGCACCTTCACTGTGCCAAGCACCTGCTCCGGAATCTCCTTCTCTGTCAAGGCTGACTCGGGCTGTCGTGCAGGCTCAGCGCGTCCTCTGTGTCTGCTCCTCTCCTGACGGGCCCCTACATTGTCTCCTCCTCTCTTTTATTGCGAATAACGCCACGATACACCTGGGAATGCAGTTATCTCTCGGAGATAATGATCTCATTTCCGTTGGACAGCGTCCCAGAAGACAGATGGCTGAAGCGTATGGTGGTTCTGTTTGTAACTTTGTGAGTTACTGGCACACTCGTTTCTGTAGCGGCCGTACAAGGTATCTCCCGGCCTCAGCGTGCCACGGTTCCCTTCTCTCCACACTCCTGCCCACGCTTGCCACCTTTCGTCTTTTGGATGACAGCCATGCCAGCAGGTGTGAGGTGCCGATGACCCAGTGCTGGCAGGATTTGCTTTGCCTAATGAGTAGTGAAGGGGACGATATTTTCATCTGCTTGTTGACCCTTGCGGGTCTGCCGGTAAGAAGCGCCTGTTCGGAGCCTCTGCTCATTTCCCCCTTTATTTATTTCAAGTCCACAATTTTTCATTCACGTGTTAATACCTGTACCTCCTTCTGGGGCACAGCACAGCGCGTCAGTGCACAGACATGGGGCCAGCGCCATGGCTCACTTGGCTAATCCTCTGCCTGCGGTGCTGGCATCCCATATGGGTGCCGAGTTCTAGTCCCAGTTGCTCCTCTTCCAGTCCAGCTCTCTGCTGTGGCCCGGGAGGGCAGTGGAGGATGGCCCAAGTGCTTGGGCCCTGCACCTGCATGGGAGACCAGGGGGAAGCACCTGGCTCCTGGCTTCAGATCAGCCCAGTGCCGGCCGTAGCGGCAGACGTAGTAGCCATTTGGGGGGTGAACCAATGGAAGGAAGACCTTTCTCTCTGTTTCTCTCTCTCACCATCCACCACCCATCACCTCTCTCTCCACCCATCCACAGATCTGTCTGTCCATCCATCCTTTTGTTTATTTATTTTTTAAAAAGATTTATTTATTTATTGGAAAGTCAGAGTTACAGAGAGGCAGAGGCAAAGAGAGAAAGAGAGGGAGAGAGAGAGAGAGAGAGAGAGAGAGGTCTTTCATCTGCTGTTTCACTTCCCAAATGCTCCTAACCGCTGGATCTGGTCCAGGCCAAAGCCCAGAGCCAGGAGCTCCATCCGGGTCTCCCACAGGGGTGGCAGGGACCGGATCCTGGGAGCCATCACTGCTGCCCCTGGGGAATCCAGAGCAGAGCCAGCACTCACACCCGGGCACTCCCATAGAGGGTGCAGGCTCCTTGGCAACGTCTGTACAGCGCCAAATGCCCAGTGCTGATGTCTTTTTTTTTTATCAGCGGAAGCCCTCAGTGTGCACCCTTTTATGGGCAGCTGCTCTCCCCTGGGGACACTGGATACTCTGTGTCCGGGCTGCACCCCAGAGCAATGACCCCGAATTCTCTAGGGGTGAGTTTGGGTGTCATCACTTGCTTTTCATTTCCCAGGGGATTAAACATCCAAGTTGGAAACCCATTCCCCAGGACAGAGTCCCACAGCCTTGCACAGCCCCGTCTCCCAGTGAGACCCATTTGCCTGCAGGTTTTGCCTGGGCTGTTTGGTGGGGGCGGGGAGGAGGCAGACACCCTGCTGGGACCCAGCGTATTCAGGGACCTTCACCAGTAGCTGCCTTGGGGGACCCTGCGAAGGTCAGCATTTGAACCCAAAGCCACCGGGAGGTCCTTGATGACCAATGGGCCCCCAAGTGGTCTCCCCCAGAACACAAAGAGGCCTACAGGTAGTCCCCTTGATACAGGAAGAAGTCTGCGGAAGGTCATTTAGTTAAAAAAAAAAAACAATCAAAACAAGCAAGCAAACAAACAAAAAAACACCAAGAATTAAGGCGTGGTTGAACTGGTTAAAACTGTGGTTTCCTGATACCGAACTAAAACATTGAGCTGCTCCATTCAGTCCTAGTACCTGGCGAGGCTGTTTGAGGAACTGTTACCATGATCTCATCACCCCTTCAGCCTGAATCAGTCTCTAGGGTCACGTCTGACCCTGTGGTGTGAGCTTTGACCTTGGAGACACAACTGTCCTGTGAGATGGTCTTGTGTGTCCCCTTCTGCGAACGGAGAATCTGCGGCAACGGGAGTTGATCTGGGTCATTTTTTTTTTTAAAGATTTATTTTATTTCTTTGAAAGGTGGTACCAAGAGAGGTAGAGACAGAGGTCTTCCATCTGCTGATTCACTCCACAAATGGCCGTAACGGCCGGAGCTAAGCTGATCCGAAGACAGGAGCCAGGAGCTTCTTCCGGTCTCCCACGTGGGTGCAGGGGCCCAAGCACTTGGGCCATCTTCTACTGCTTTCCCAGGCCATAGCAGAGAGCTGGATGGGAAGTGGAGCAGCTGGGACTCGACCCAGCATCCATATGGGATGCCGGTGCTTCAGACCAGGGCGTTAGCCTGCTGTGCCACAGTGCCGGCCCCTGGCTCATTCCTCCAGCTGCTCCCCAACTGCCCCACTGTGCCCATGCCACCTGTCCATGCTGTGCTGACCAAAACCTTTTTGGTGACTCATGGACCCCTTCTGAGCAAGCGTGGGCCTCTCCCTGGGAATACTGATGAGATTTAAATGTTTGGTATTTTGGGGCTGCAAGACCATGTGAAGCCTTGCAGAGTAAGAGCTGGCTCTGTGTGGCAAAGACGGCTCCCAAAGCTTGTGGAAAATGGAGTTAGAAGACAAGTTTATTTTGGTGCAAAGTTTTTGAAATCCACACATTGTTTTTTCCTGATACATATTTTCCTTGAACTGTATTTATTTATTTTTTTTTACAGATTTATTTATTTGTTTGAAAGGCAGAGTTACAGAGGGAGTAGAGTGTGAATCCACTGCTTCACTCCCCCAAATAGCCGTAACAGCTGGGGCTGGGCCGGGCTGGAGACAGAAGCCAGGAACTCCATCCGGGTCTCCCACGTGGCTGGCAGCGACCCAAGCACCATTTTCTGTTGCTTTCCCAGGTGCGTTAGCAGGGAGCTGGGTCAGAAGCAGAGCAGCCTGAGACTCAACCCGGTGCTCATACAGGATGCTGGCAAGGCAGGCGGCAGCTTAACCCCCTGTGCCACAATGCCGACCCCTCCTGGAACTTTTTGGAGACCTCTTATAGAATGATGAACACTTCACAGGCTAGTGTTTGTTGAGCACAGCCCCCCCTTCCTAAGCCTCTCCATACACCATGTCACTTTTCAGCCTCAAGATGTGCCTGCTCTTAGTATTCCCATTTTATAGATAAGAGATTGAGACTTGGAGGAGGAAAGAGACCAGACGGCCAGTGGCCAAGTTCATGGTGGGGTTCTGATGTAGGGCACATCCATTTAGCCCAACTCGAGTCTGAACTTGAAAGTACCCCCTGTATGGTACTATGAGCTCGAGGCTTCCCAAGGGGGCCTCAAAGCCAAGTTGTCACAAACGATGGGTGCTCAGGGGCAGGGAGAAAGGTGTCTGAGATTCTTGGCCCCTCTCCCATCACACAACACCCGTGGAATCCACGCTGGGAAGTTTATATAGTCTCCTTGTGCCTGTCGGTTCTCACTAGCGAGATGGTGCCATGGTCTTCAGCTTGCCGGTGTGCTGCGAGCTAACTAATAAAAATGATTAGAAAGTGCTTTGCAGACACGATGGAGTGTGCGATTATTTATTATTGGCACCGGGCTAAATCGCACCTAGGGCGTGCCCTCCACGGCTCCCGCTGTGTCCACCCGGGCTTGGAGTAGAGTGACTTCCCCAAGCGTGTTAGAAAGTGAGTAAGTCGGGAACATTCTCCCGGGAGTGGCGGTGCGGCGGGGGGGGGCTTTGTAGATTTTAATCACGGATGAAAGTGTTAGCAAGGAGAGGAATTTGCCCCACAAGAGCAGGATTTTCCAGTCCCTAGCTTTGCCCGAGCTGCTCTGCTTGTTGGAAAACGGCCGCCAGAAATTGGATAAGCGTCACCGGGGGAAAACAAAAGCAAACACGGCACGCCGGCACGCCAGCGCTCCGGCGCTCCGGCCACCTGCCCCCGTGAAAGGGCCGATTGAGTGGGCTGCGGTGGAAACGGTCCTCGGGGGTGTCGCTTGGCTGGCGGCGGGCTGAGGGTGCAGTTGGGCCGTGGGCTTCAATATTCCCTTGTAACGTTTTACAACCAGACCCGGCGACAATGGCGTCATTCAGGGCACCCGCTCACGTGGAACAGAATGTGATGGGGGGGGCGGCGGAGCTGGGGCGAGGCTGCTCTGCAGGCTCCGACACTCACTCGGGATCCCAGCTTCCCTCCGGAGTGCAGGCGGGTGGAACGCGTGTAGCAGGCTGATGCAGCCACAGAGCGCTGGGGTGTGGACGGCTAAAGGTTGCTCGAACGGGGAGTTGACCAGTAGATGCTGACCTCGCTGGGGTACAGCCTCTGTCACCAGCATGCTGCTTTGTCTAGTGGGTGGTTGTCTTTGCCACGCAGCTGGTGTACAGGCAACAATTTCCCCATTATCAAGAGGGAACGAGTGGGCAAATCATGGCTGTACCTTGTCTTAGCTGTGTGGCCCAGGGTGAGGCACTTAACCTCTCTGCGCATGCATTTCGTTGTCTCTAAAGTACCTCTAAGTACGGGCAGGAAGGGATTCTGTATCCACGATCAGATGAGGGGAGGCATTGCAGTCACACAGCACAGCACCTGGAACGTTAGGTGATGCTGAGAGCGGCAGGGGTGATGAGGAGGAGGAGGAGGAAGGGGAGGAGGATGCTGATGAGGAGGATGGAGATCTGCCTTGTGTGGCTGCCCAGATTCGCAAGGGCTTTTCAGCTTTCTCTTTCGTTCTCTCGCGCCCGGGCTTTGTCATGGATGCTCTTAGGCTGCAGAGTTGATCTGCGGGACGGACGCTAACCAGATCCCTCTGGCTGATGGAGGGGCCGGTGCAAACCACCCCGGCGCTGTTTGCTTCTGACATTTTCTTCGCTTTGCTGAGGCCCTTCCGTGGGTGAGCGAGAAGCCCCCGCGCCCGTCCACTCCCGCGTTTTGACACCTGTCAGCCGGCTCGAGGCCGTGGCGTGTCAGCACTGAAGGAGACGTTCTTGACGGATGGCAAGGGTGCCGCTTCCAGCACCTCGGAGGGAAGCAGGCCACGGGGGCCCGGGAGTGACGGGGCCCTCCCAGCCTTCCTGCTTCTCTGAGTGTCAATAATCAAAAGCAGAATTTGGCCTTCCAGAGAGTAATTTTGCAATTTGGCGGTGCTGGAATGGAGAACTCCACGGAGTCCATTGATACGTTCTCTTGTAAATTCCCCTGGCCAACATTTTTTTGGGAGTTATTTTCTTTAATTAAAGAAAAAAAAAAGTCCTCATTAAAAATATAAAACCCAAAGAGATTTTTCCCCATCCTGTTGGAGCTGTGACAGCCCAGTGCTCAAACTCGCAGACCCAAATAGAAATCCCAGCAGGATCTGACAACTTTTGTAATGTCTCATTATTATTATACTTCTTCTTCTTCTTCTTCTTCTTTTTCCATTACGTAGCTTGAACCACAAAGCCAGAGCTATAAAGCTAATTTCATTCCTTTCAGCCTCCTGGCCCAGGGGGCAAGTTCTCTCTGGCATGGTGCTGGGGATGGCTCCAGCTTTGGGTCTGAGATGGCATATGCCACAGGGCAGCTCGGCTACGGGACCCCTGGGTGTCGTGAGGGTGTCTGAAGCCCCATGGAAACTTGGCCGTGGATGCCCAGTGTCCCCTGTCTGGCCACTCTGTCATGCTCTGACATGACAAACAAAGGCTGGGGCACAGGCCAGAGGTGGTTACACCCAGGATGGTTGGGAGATATGGGCAGGGAGTCTTGGCTCTGAACTCCTCCTCCTTGGATTTAAAAAATCAAAAGAAGTTTTCTGGCTCTGTGACCTTGGTCAGCTTGCTCAGTCTCCATGGGCCTCAGTTTTCCTGATCTGTGAAATGGGGACACAAGAACACCTCCCTCCTAGGAGCACAGCAGGAATGAAACGGGCTAAGGAAGCTTCCTTCGAAAGGAGCTATGGGTAGGTCTTTGTATAGGACAGGATTCCGGGGGAGGGGTGGTGCTTTAATTTTTTTTTTTTTTTTTTTTGAGAGGCAGAGTGGACAGTGAGAGAGAGACAGAGAGAAAGGTCTTCCTTTTGCTGTTGGTTCACCCCTCAATGGCTGCCGCGGCCGGTGCATCACGCTGATCCGAAGCCAGGAGCCAGATGCTTCTCCTGGTCTCCCATGCGGGTGCAGTGCCCAAGTACTTGGGCCATCCTCCACTGCACTCCTGGGCCACAGCAGAGAGCTGGCCTGGAAGAGGGGCAACCGGGACAGAATCCAGCGCCCCGACTGGGACTAGAACCCGGTGTGCCGGCGCCACAAGGCAGAGGATTAGCCTGGTGAGCCGCGGCACCGGCTGAGTGCTTTAATTTTAATGCTTAAGCTTTTAGTTCAATTGCATTGCAGGGGCTCCAGATTATACCACAAACCCATGATTTTTCAGATGCTACTGCATACAAGCAGGCAAAGCTTATCTGGCCAAAAATTGATTAAAAAAATGCAATATGGGGAAAAATGGATGGTTCTGAGTCAGGGCAGAAATTGCAACTGGCTGCCTTCTGGGGCTTACAGGGAGGTTTTCCTCTCAGCTGTGAGTGCCTCGGGCTCCCCAGCACCTGCTCCACTCCGCAGAGGCACATGGTGAAAGGCACCAAGCAGAACACACAGGTTACAGATGAAGACAGTTATGCAGAAATGTAGCTATCAGATATAGTTTCACTTTTTGGAAAGGATTTATTTGTTTGAAAAGCAGAGAGAGAGAGAGAGAGAGAGAGAGAGAGAGAGCAAGTGAGCTTCCATCTACTGGTTCACTCCCCAAATGCCCACAACAGCCGTTTCTGGGTCAGCCTGCGGCCAGGAGCCAGGAGCCCCATCTGGGTCTCCCACATGGGTGGCAGGAGCCCGAGGACTTGAGCCGCCATCTGCTGCTTCCCGGATGCCTTGTAGGAAGCAGGATTGGGAGCAGGACTCCATCCTAGGCATCCCAAAGGCTGTTGAACTTGCTGCACCACAACACTTGCCCCCAAAATTTATCTTTTATTTATTTGAATGGCAGAGAGACAGAGACAGAAACAGAGACAGAGATCTCTTGTCTGCTGGTTTACTTTCCAAATTCCTGAGCAGCCAGGGCTGGGCCAGGCTGAAGCCAGGAGCTCAGAACTCATTCCACGTTTTGCATGCAAGTGGCAGGGACCAAACCAAGTTCTTGAGCCACCACCTGCTCCCCCCCACCCCCCGCCCCACGCACATCAACAAGGAGTTGGATGGGGAGCAGAGCAGAGACTCAGACCTAGGCACTGTGCTATGGGACATGGGCAGTCAAATGGCTTCTTAGACAGTGCACCCAATGCCCACCTTGACAATATTTCTGGGGCTGGTAGCAGGTAAAGCCACCACCTATGAGGCAGGCATCCCATATGGGTGCTGGCTCAAGTCCCGGCTGCTCCACTTCTGATCCAGCTCCCAGCTAATGTGCCTGAGAAAGCAGCAGAGAATGGCCCAAGTCCTTGGGTCCCTGCTGTCCACATGGGAGACCCAGATGAAGCTCCTGGCTCCTGGCTTCGGCCTAGCCCAGCCCTGGCCATTGTGGCCATCTGCAGAGTGCACCAGCAGATGGAAGATCTCTCTGTCCCTCTCCTCCTCTCTCTGCAACTCTGCCTCTCAAATAAATAAATAAATCTTTTGAAAAACCTTTCTGAGTGGTGATGAGGCAATATGTATGCTTTATAAATGCCTTGCTCAAGGTCCCCTCCCCACCCTAAGTGGGATGAGGATGTTCATGGGTGAATCTTTTTCCTTCTTCCACACTCTGATGTTTCTAGTCATTGTCTCTTATCTTCTCATTCTATTAATTTTTTCATTGACACATAATATTTATGGGGCATCGTTTGATATCTTTCAAGATAACTATAGGAGTCCAAGGGTTCCCTTGTCTCTTTTTACAAAAGAAATCTGTTTATCCATGTTACTGGAGAAGCAGAGAGACAGACAGAAGGGCAGAGAGAGGTCTTCTGTCTGGTGCTTCATTCCCCTTACGCCTGCAACAGCTGGAGCTGGACAGACCCACGCTGGGAGCCTGTACTCATGTGGGTCTTCCCATATGGGTGGCAGGGACCCAAGACCTTGGGCCGTCACTGCCTCCCAGGGTGCACATCAGCAGGAAGCTGGAATCGGAAGCAGAGCCGGGACTCGAACCAGGCCCTCTGATAAGGGGTGGGGGTGTCCCACGTGGTGTCTTAACTGCTGGGCCGAATGCCCGCCTCCTGCCGTCCCTTTTGTCTTTAGCCGGGTCCTCCTCTCACCTCCTGTCCCACTGCCCCTGTGTGAGCCACCTCCCACCCTTGTGCTTCCGCTGGGGTTCCTGGTGCTGCTTCCCAGGAGAGGATGCGGTTGACGCTGCCAGGTCTCATCCCCCGGGGCTGTCTCATAGGCCAGGGAGCTCCAGGACAGCCCATCTGGAACTCCTCAAAGGAGGCCGTCCGTGGGCTGTCACTGCATTGCTGTGCGTGGAGCCAAGTGTAGACCCCAGGCGCTGATCTCTCTGCCTGGTCGGGGCACTGCCTTCGCTCCGCCCCCACTTTCCCAAGTCAGCAACAGTCTCGAAGGTTGCCATTGGCTGAGCTCTTGCCGCGGGCCGAGTGCAACCCCGTTATGCCTGGGTGCAGGTGGCATGGGAAAGTGAGGGGCATCCCTGGAGACAAGGACAGCAGCTCAGGGAGAGAACTCCCTCCGCGGCGGGAGCAGCAGGCTGACCGGCTCACACCCGCATCCCCTGGCGGCTCAGCTATCCTCCCCTACCGGCTGCGCACAAGGACTTCAGCCCTGATTTGAAAGCCATTTCTTTCAAATTAGCAACAAGCAGAGACATTTAGGGCTGCAGCGTGCCATTTCGGCACATGTACACAGCGAGCAAGTCGGGGTGGCCGTGCCCCCTTCTCCCGCATTTCTGTGTGGCTGGGGGCTTGGGAACCTTCTGGTTGTCGATATGATGTGTGCTAGGTGGTTGGGAGCTGCAGGCCCTCACCACGCCCACACCGTGGAACCCAGCAGCTGACTCCTTTGGTCCAACTCCCTGCCTCCCCACCATCGCTCCCAGCCCTTGGTAATCACTAAGATTGGGATTTATTTTTTAGCTTCCACTCATGAGTGAGAACATGCAGGATTGGTCTGTCTGGGTCTGGCTTATTTATTTTATGAAGTCCTCCGGTTCTACCCATTCTGCTGTAGTTAACAGGATTTCCTTCTTTTTTTATGGCTGAATAACATTCCATTCTACTTACACCACATTTTCTTAATTCATTCATCGGCTGATGGGCGCCTTGGTTGATGCTGTATCTTGGTTGTTGTGGACAATAACAGCCTTGTTTTAATATCCAGAGGTGAGGTCCAAATGACTGCCCAAGCCATCTGGACTTTTTTTTTTTTAAAGAAGATTTATTTATTTATTTATTTGAAAGTCAGAGTTACAGAAAAAAAAAAAAAAAAGGGAGAGAGAGAGAGAGCACTTCCACCTGCTAGTTCACTCCCCGGATGTTTGCAACAGCCAGTGCTGGGCCAGGCTGACACCTGGAGCCAGGAGCCTCATCTGGGTCTCCCAGTTGGGTGGAAGGGCCCAAACTTCTGCTTCTTTTTCCAGGCCATTAGCAGGGAGCTGGATCGGAAGTGGAGCAGCCGGGACATGAACCCGTGCCTGTCATTTCACTTTCAAATGAAGGGAATTGGAAGACACGTGGATTAGACTGGAATACTCTTTTTATTTTTTTGACATAAACTTTTTTTCATTTGAAAGGCAGAGAGAGAGAGACAGAGAGACAGAGAGAGAGATCTTTCATCCATCGATTCACTCACCCTGTGGCCCACAAAAGCCAGGAATGAGCCGGCCTTGGGCCATCATCCCCTGCTTTTCCAAGTATATTCACAGGAAGCTGGATCAGCAGCAGAGTAGCCAGGACTCAAACCAAGCACTCTGATATGGGACACGGGCTTCCCAAATGGTGGCTTAACCACGGCACCCAGTGCCTACCCTGAGAAGAGGGAGTCTTTTTTTTTTTAAATAAGGATTTATTTATTTAAAAGTCACAGTTACACAGAGAGAGGAGGAAAGGCAGAGAGAGAGAGAGAGAGAGAGAGAGAGAGAGAGAGGTCTTCCATCTGCTGGTTCATTCCCCAATTGACTGCAACGGCCAGAGCTGCGCCGAACCCAAGTCAGGAGCCAGGAGCTTCCTCTGGGTCTCCCACGCGGGTGCGGGGGTCCAAGGACTTGGGCCAGAGAAGAGGGATTCTTGACTAAGGGGTCCTCCTTTACCTGTCTGCCCTTGTGTGAAGCTGTTCGTAAGCCTACTTGCCTAATGTATAAGGCAGGAGAAGCGAGTGCCCAAGTACACATCCAGGGCGTGTGACGTACAAGACGAAACTGCATTCCTGCGCCCCGCAGAGACCACTGGTTTCTTATCCTGGGACTTCCCTGATGGGTTCTGAGCCCCCCGCTCGGCCATTGGGGGTCGTCCAGGGCACTGACCAGCGCTGTTTCCCATCTCCTCTCTTGCAGTAAAGAGTACCCCGTGGTTCCCCGGAGCACGGTGCGGCAGAAGGTGGCCTCCAACCACAGCCCGTTCAGCAGTGAGCCCCGGGCTCTCTCTGCCTCCTCCAACTTGGGGTCCCAGTACCAGTGTGAGAACGGGGTCTCCGGCCCCTCGACGGACCTTCTGCCCCCTCCCAACCCGTACCCCCTGGCCCAGGAGCACGGCCAGATTTATCACTGCACCAAGCGGAAAGGTGAGTGCGACAGCCCCAGCCCGGCGCGCCTCCTCCCCACCTCTTCCTCCTTCCCTGGCGGTGGCCGAGTGTGCGCGGTGCCATCTGTTGATTCTGAACACGTAAGCGACACAGAAGCGCACAGAGACACAGGTCAAGTTGAAGGGGCTCCAATGCCCCTTTTCTTGGAGAAAACGTACTTGGCATGAGCAGGATTTCAGGACCATTGGGGTGAACCCCACCTCAGCCATTGGGAGACTGGCAAGCAGAGCCAACTTACTGAGCCTGGTTTTTAAACAGTCTGTGGGTGCACGGTCATGGAAGGCCTTTTCTCCTGGACGTGGCTCGAGGGCATCGTCACCATGGCAGTCCTCTGTTGGCTCAGGGCTACCCTGCACGTAGCTTGGCTCTAAGATGCACCTGTGTTAGACGTTAGAGGGGCCAGTGCAGGGCCTTTGGTAGTCTGACACCCAGTGCTTCAGTCTCAAGAAAAAAAAAAACTCACTCCCAGGAACCCATGGCCACGGGCGCTCCATGTGGCGAGCAGCAGTTTGGCCATTTGACACGTGCCCATGTTGGCCTTGTGAAAAACCACGCTTGGGGCCAGCCTGGGGCTGGGGAGCTGAGCCGGGCGAAGCCTGACTCCCAGACTCACCTGAGGCCCATTCAGGCCCCGTGGATTCCCCAAGGCTTGAAGAGTGTCCGTGCAGCAGGCCCCCTGGCCCGACTCCCAGCACGTCCGCTGGCGGAGGGGCTGGAGACCAGATGCTCGGAGACGCGTCCGACTCCTTAGCACGGGCAGGAGGTTCAGAGCATCCCATGGAGGGCAGGTCTCCGCACAGAGACGCTGTGCTGTGTTGTACAGAAGAAAGCCCTTCCATCATCCCACCAGGCCTTGCCAACCATGCGGTTTAGCCGGTGCTATTCTAACCCACTTTGCAAATGGGGAAACTGAGGCTCCCAAAGTTTTTTTTTTTTTTTTTTTTTTTTTTTTTTTTTTTTTTTTTTTTAGAGGGTGGAATTTGAATCTGCATTTGCTGGTCTGCTATAGCCACCACCCCTCTCCACCACTCTGTTCTGTCTCACTTATCAGCTACGTGTTCAAAAATCTCATCTCCCACCGGAGAGGTGCTTTTGAGACCAGGGTCAAACTTGCTGATGAAGAGCTCACCAGGTTTGAATTAGGGAGCTCTGTCGATTAAATTAATGCCAGACCGAAAGAAGGGGAGGAAGACGTTAAAAAAGAACCGAGGCACTTTTTTAGGCTCGATATTTCGAGCAGCGCCCTTATAAATACATTCCGGAAGGATGGAGGGGGAGACTCCGAACGGGAGGTCGGCCAGCCCCTTCGGCTCTATGGGTGGCTGAGTTTCACTGGGCATTGTGTGGCCCCCACGCGAACTTCAGATCGACTTGGGATGGCCACTGGGGGAGCAGGAGTTGGAGGCTGGGTTGTTGTTGCAGAAATGGTCCAGTAGCTAGCTGCCTCTCTGCTGCTATGTGGCCGGGGGTGGCTTGCTACCTTTTGTGCAACACGGGGATAACAGTGGCACCCATGTGATGGAACTGAGATGATGGGACATGCGATCATGCAGCCAGGGGGGCCAGCACAGTGCGGCAAAGGGGAGGCTGGGTGACGTCCCTCCCCGCCGTCCCACTCTTAGGCAGCACACACTGTGGCAGGCGGGTCGGACGTTTCTCGAGTGTTCATAGGATGGCTTTGGCATGACTGTGATTGATCGTTACCCAGGAGATGTGCAAAGATGTGTCGGCAACTCTCACACCGGAACACTGGACTGGGGTCCTGGGCGATGGAGCAGGACTTGAAGCAGGGATCTGGGGTCCCCCCGGGGTGTGTGTGTGTGACTGAGTGTGCAGGCAGGACACCCTGGGGAGGGGTGGGGGGCTTGTCCTCTCCAGGGAGCAAACACAAGGCCAGGATGCAAGAGCCTAGGCGAGAGGGAGGCGCTGGGAGAGGAGGCCACTGAAGAAGGCAGGGCCCGGTGCACTGCAGCCCTCGTGTGCCATTGCACTCAGGACTTGAGAGGCAGAAGGCAGCCTGGGAGGGGACGCAGGCGGACGCTGAGGGGTGGGAGGGGCTGGAGATGTGGGTGGGGCCAGGGCTCCGTGACTGCTTGCAGACAACAAGGTGAAAAATGGCCCCTTTCTCACGGATTCAGGGCCAGGGAGCCTGGAGACTTGCCCCAACCTCACCCCACCCCCGGCTCGTGCGTGGGCCGGCCTGAGATGCGCCCCGAAGCCCGTGACCACGGGTGTGTGGGTGTGTGCCCCCTGCGCAAGGCCCTCCGCCTTCGCAGAGACCTCTGCCCTTCTCACCTCCCTCCACCCCCTAGAGAGGAGCTCCCTCGGGGACAGGAGCATTCCAGCCGAGCCCCGTCTGTCCCGCCTGGGAGACAACGCATAGCAATTCATCATGAACCTCCACGCTGCAGAGCGGAGCGATAAGCAATCGCCAGGTTTCCTTCCAGTTCGGGATTCCCGCTAAGTGATAACTCCGTGGGTGGTTTCCCGCTGGCCCCTGCCTGCCCCGCTATCTGACTTCCCCTCATTGTCTGTCTCCTTTCCAGCCGGCCCACAGGCAGCCCCAGCGAAACGTCCAAGGCTCCGCAGGCCACAGGGCTCCCTGGCGTTTGAACCCGGCTGTCTCCAAACTATCTCTCCCGATGGATGGAGCCAAAAAAGCAGGGGAGGTCTTTTATCAATGCCACTCCATCAAAGCCGGGACCCCAGGGCCTGGGGGAGCACTTGTCTGTCTTTCTTATCCTCCCACCCGGACTCGCACCCTCTTCCCAGTAGAAACCAAATGCAATGCCAGTAAGAGATTGAAGGGAGAGTTGGAATTGGATATTGCAAAAGGTACTGCAGGATGCATTTTCTTGGTGCTGTTTTGATTAGAGAGCGAGCGAGCGAGCTTTCATTTGCTGGCTCACTTCCCAAATCCCCATAATAGACAGGACTGGCCAGGCTGAAGCCAGGAGCCCAGAACTCTTTCTGAGTCTCCCCCATGGGCAGCAGGGACGTAACTGCTTGGGTCAGCACTGCCGCCTCCCAGGATACGCAGTAGCAGGCAGATGGGTCGGAAGTGGAGGAGCCAGGACTCGAACTCCACACTGTGATATGGGATGTGGGCGTCCCAAGGGGAGTCTTACCCACTGGGGCCAGGGTCTTGTCCCTACTGCATGTTTTTGGAGGCGGCATCACAGCCTTGCCTTCCCTTCTCTGGGTCCTCCCTCCCCACGCAGAGACTGAGCTGGAGTCTGAGAGATGCAGGCCTGGGATGCATCTTCATAAGAAGACTTACTGAGCATCACCGTGTCCTGGGTACTGTGCTGGGTGCGTGGTACACACCCAGGATGAGGTGAAAGTTGGATTCCCACGGGGAGAGGGGGAAGGGGAGACAGATGATGAGCCGGCAGACACGTTTCATGGTTTCCGAGGGTGGCCAAATGAGCCGGGAAGCTGAGTCTTCCGGTTCCCAGCTGAGGGGCTTCCCATATTCTGAAGGAGCACACACACAGGGGTCCGTCCACCTGTCCGTCCACCCGTCCATCCATCCATCTGTAAGCGTCAAGGGCCGCTGCCTCTCCACGTCGGCTAAGCACGCTGGCTTGGGTGCAGATGGAGGAGGAGCTGTGTCTGAGTGACAGGCCTCGGTCCTGGCCCACTCCGACGTGCCGGGGACAGGCTGACGGCTGCTCTGGCTCCGAGTCTGTGTGTGTGAGGGACCCGCACTGGGCTTTCATCTGGACTAACTCCCTCGCTGAAGGAAATGACCCATTTGGGAGCTGTGACAATATTTGCTCAATAGGATTAGTGATTTGCAGGCTGCTCTGTGAGCTTTCTAGCTCTGGAACCCACCCAAATACCTTCAAGTATTGGATGACCTTCAGAGAGCCATCTGTTCAGGCTTCCGAGAGAGAGCGAGAGCGAGAGGAGAAAAAGAGAGTAGTCCTGGTTATTTGGACAAAGAAAATTTGAACCAAGAGATTTTTTTTTTCCAAAACAATGTGGGTTTTGGGGCTAGTATATGCAAAATTACAACAAAATCAATACAGGTGGGGCCCATATTGTGTCCTGTCACTTATTAATATCTGTAGGGCTTGGTGTAGACTCTGACATTTTCTACACAGATTATCCGTGAACTAAGGGATTTTTAAAGCTCTGTGCTATAAGGAAGACAGAATCCAGATTGCAAGTAGCATTATCTCAGTTAAATCCCACAGCAGTGTGGGTATTATCCCATTTACAATCAGGAACTAAGGCTGCAGTGGTCTGGTGATTCGTTCAGGATCCCTTAGCCAGTGAGCATCAGAGCCCTAATTCTGGGCCTTAAAAATCTATGTTCTGAATGCATTACTAAAGCCATTTGATCCAGAATCAAAAACATCCAGAAAAATCCCAGGGACCAGGTTTTCCCTTGGCGGGTAATTGGCGTCAGGAAGAAAGTCCCTGCTGGCCAGGAGACCCCGTTGGGTTCAGAATCGCAGGAGCTGACTTGGAATAGACCCCTCGTGATGCACACCTGTGACTCCTCCCGTCAGAAGACTGTGCCTAGGGTGCAGCCCCTCCCCACCCAGGAAAGCCAGGAGTGACTTGGCTGCAGAGAGCCTTCTGGCAAACACAGTTACCAGGCTTGCAGTAAAAAGAAAGGAACCAAACCCTAACCAAAATAAACAGGGAGATTCTGTGCAGAGCATCTGTCATGACGACCTGAGACTTGGATGCCGGCTTTGGAATTTCTTTACGGTGTCATGAGGGCGGAGAGACTCCGAGAATGCTCAGGACCCGCTTTCATCAGCAGGCCAGCACTGAGGGTTCTTAGGGCTCTGCATTAGATCTTTGGGGCATTAAAGACTGGAATGTATAATTTTACGATTTTCCAAAATGTGTTCCGGCCTTTTTCCTATTATTCTCCCTTTTTTACTTGTAACAAATCTGGACCGGGATCAGAAACTGGAGAATGCTTAGCCCGCCTTGTTTTTTTTTTCTTCTTCTTCTTTTTTTTTTTTTTTCTCTTGCCAAGGGTACCCTGCAGCTGTACTTTCTATTATTGAAAAGGGGAACGCCCTGGTTAAATAAAAATCCTAAAGGTTATGATTCTAGCAACAATGGAAACATTCAGATTTATGAATCCGTGGGGCGGGGGTGGGGGTGGCATGGCGGAATGGAAGAGAAAGCATCAAGGGAGGAGGAACAAGGAAGAAAACAAGTCGAGCGTGGGCGGTGTCTTCGAGGCTCCAGACGCTGAAGGGTGAAAACCGTGGCCGCTCACTCATCTGGATGTCTTCACACATCTGGATGGTTGGCATGACGAAGACAGAACACCTGGGAGAGCGACTGCATTTTTCTTTCTTTCTTTTTTTTGCATGAATTTTTGGGAGTCCTATGGGTCCCAGATGTGTCCCAGAAGGAACGTGGCTGAAAATGGAACTTGCTGGCTGCTACGTGGCTAGAACCCTAATGTAGAAGTCCTTTGTGCGGGGAGCCTTTTGATCTACCTGTGGGTGTCGCAGGGAGAAAGAGGCAAATGGAGGTGGTTGGGGGAACCCAAGTGCAGGCTGCTCCATCTGGGTTGCAGGGCTGGCTCAGACCCAGAGCAAGAGAATGGCTGCGCTCTGGACGTGTGCGTCTTCCCATGGCCGCAGGCAGATCGCAGCAGGACCCAACGGGACCCAACCTCTCGGACGGGATCCCATCAACCCGCCCAGCACTCTGTCTGCAATGCTCAGCATGGTCTCTGGCACTTGGGAGGCGCTCAGTAAATCTGTGTTGGGTGACTGGGGTGGTGGCCTTGGCCATGAGGAATCTAGTGAGCTGGAAGCAAGATGTGGCAGGAAATTCATCCGATGCAGCTTTGATTCCAGGCTCTGGTCCTCTGCAGCCGAGTGACCGTGGGCCAGCGATGTCTGAGTTTCAGCTTTGGCCTTGAGGATTTGCTGTGAGATGAGAGTGAGGTCACTTAGGGGGAGCTCCCTAAATATCAGCTCTTACACTCTCTTACCTGCCGCTTGGTCCAGTGTTCTGCCCTTGTGGCCCTTGACCATGGCAGAGAATTGCCTGGACACCCCCCGCTGTTTTTCTCTCCAACTCCCCCCAAGACAGACACTACTTCTTATCTTTTGTTGAATAGGAAGAAACTGGAAGGTGAGTGAAGAAGGTGTTCAGTGTGGAGGGTGAGATGCCAGCTAAGCCATGGCTCTGTGCTCAGGGTTACACCTTGACGGGTCCTTCCAACTCTTGCTTCCTCCCAAGGCGACAGCTAGAAGGTGTTGGTGTAGGTTAGGTCTGCCGTGAGATTGACGGGTGATGTTATCCTTGCAACCAGAGCTGCTCTTGATGGTGGCTATCACGACACACACGCTCAATCTTATTTCTTAGCTCCTCTGTAAAGTAAGTATGATAGTACTTCAAAACGTTCATGGAAGATGGAATTAAAAAATGTTTGGTTTGGTACAAGATATTTTTAAATCCATGCCTTTGAGGGGTCTTGAAAAGTTCAGGAAAAATGGCCATCATGAGATACCATGCAGGTCCAAATCCACACATACCTTTTGGCCTGGAGTCTGAGTTTTGGGGAGTCCTTGCACCCCTTAAAGTTGCATGCAAAACTTGGTGTGGGCCGGCACTGCGGCTCACTAGGCTAATCCTCCGTCTTGCGGCGCCGGCACACCGGGTTCTAGTTCCGGTCAGGGCGCCGGATTCTGCCCTGGTTGCCCCTCTTCCAGGCCAGCTCTCTGCTGTGGCCAGGGAGTGCAGTGGAGGATGGCCCAAGTGCTTGGGCCCTGCACCCCATGGGAGACCAGGAGAAGCACCTGGCTCCTGCCTTTGGATAGGCACGGTGTGCCGGCTGCAATGGCCATTGGAGGGTGAACCAACGGCAAAGGAAGACCTTTCTCTCTGTCTCTCTCTCTCTCACTGTGCACTCTGCCTGTCAAAAAAAAAAAAAAAAAAAAACAACTTGGTGTGCGCATAGTTTTCATAGCGTTGAGTCTCAGTGTGTTCTAGGGCACAGCCTAGCACTTTCACGAGTCCTCGGCGGGGCCGACGACTCCACGGTGAGTCAAGCAGACCTTTCAGGGACAGAGTGTTCTCCATGAGGAAATGACCAGTGCACAGAGCAGGAGTGAAGTCCTCAGTCAGGAGAGAGCAGCACGTTCATTCTACCAACTCAACAAATGTGAACTGGGTATCCCTGTGTATATGAGGCATCAGGAAAGGATGTGGGGATCCATCTAAAGCTCCCATCCATCTGCCTATCCATCCACACATCCACCCATCCATCCATCCAACCATCCATCCACCCATCCAACCATCCATCTGCCTATCCATCCACCCATCCACCCATCCACCCACCCATCCATCCACCCATCCACCCACCCGTCCATCCATCCATCCATCCACCCATCCATCCATTCACCAATCCATCCATCCATCCAATCATCCATCCACCCATCCATCCATCCACCCATCCGTCCACCCATCCATCTGTCCATCCATCCACCCATCTGTCCACCCATCCATCTGTCCATCCATCCACCCATCCGTCCATCCGTCCATCCATCCATCTGTCCATCCATCTGTCCGTCCGTCCGTCCGTCCGTCTGTCCATCCATCCGTCCACCCCTGCATCCCTGCATCCCTGCATTGCACACGTATTTATTTCTTCGCTTCTCCGTGGATCATGACGTTGGAGAGCAGGGCCTTTGCAGTCAGGCTACTGGGATTCTAATCCTGGCTCCAGCAGTTAGAAGGTTTCTTAACCTCCATGTGCTTCTTCTCTTTCCTCTCGCAGTGGGGGCAGAGGTAGAACTCGCCTCCTGGGGCAGTGGTGAGGCTCTAATGGGTGTGCCTGGAACAGCGTTAGGTGGCGTAAACACTGTGGTTACTGTTTACTGTTACTGTTACTGTGACTGTTGATGCTGTTGTCATGAACTAGCAGGTGTGCACCAGGTTCAAGAACCGTAATGATGGCTACGACAGATTTAAGGAATTCACAGCAGGGGATGAGGGAAGATGGTGATGGCGACTGTTTGTTGAGTGTTTTCTTGTGCCAGGCTGTGGACTGAGTGCTGAATTCATATTTTCCCATTGAATCCTCAACACTCCCCTTTGTAGCACTATTATTACACTTTCCATTTACATTTTTTAAAAAAGTATTTATTTAGAAGGCATGGTGGGGTGGTGGACAGACAAAGAGAGAGCTCCTGTCCAATGGTTTGCTGCCCAGGTGCCTGCAGCTGTAACCCGAGTTTCCCGTGTGGGTGGCAGGGACCCCAATACCTGATCCATCCCCTTCCATGCATCTGCCATCCGACCATGCTCCTGCGGGGTGTGCGGTAGCAGGTAGCTGGAATTGAAGTGGGGCCGGGACACGGGCACTCCCATCTGGGCATTCCAAGTGGCGCCTTAGCTGCTGTGTCCAATGCCTGCCTCCCAGTTCCCTCTTAGAGATGAAGAAACTGAGCCCCAAGTGGATCGGCCGTCACCTGGAACTCCACAGCCCAGGGTCTCCACATAGCCCACCCGTAGGTATCCAAGGGGGGCTGTAGCTAGCAGTCGGCCGACTCCACGCTCCGGTCCGCTGGGCAGCCAGCCCAGTGGCGGCCTCTGCCTTTGGCCGCCCGGCGCTTGTCCTGGTCTCACTGGTGTCCCTCTTGTCTCTGCAGATGAAGAGTGCTCCACCACAGAGCATCCATATAAGAAACCCTACATGGAGACCTCCCCCAGTGAGGAGGACCCCTTCTACCGCCCCAGCTACCCCCAGCAGCAGGCCCTGAGCGCCTCCTACAGGACAGAATCGGCCCAGCGGCAGGCCTGCATGTACGCCAGCTCGGCGCCCCCCAGCGAGCCGGTGCCCAGCCTGGAGGATATCAGTTGCAACACGTGGCCCAGCATGCCTTCCTATAGCAGCTGCACGGTCACCACCGTGCAGCCCATGGACAGGTTGCCCTACCAGCACTTCTCCGCTCACTTCACCTCGGGGCCCCTGGTCCCCCGGCTGGCTGGCATGGCCAGCCACGGCTCGGCACAGCTCGGAGAGGGAATGTTCCAGCACCAGACCTCCGTGGCTCACCAGCCTGTGGTCAGGCAATGTGGGCCCCAGACTGGCCTGCAGTCCCCCGGGAGTGTTCAGCCCCCTGACTTCCTCTACTCTCACGGCGTGCCTAGGACCCTGTCCCCACACCAGTACCACTCTGTGCACGGGGTTGGTATGGTGCCAGACTGGAGTGAGAACAGCTAAGGTGGAGCCTGCGTCGTCACAGACATTCACCAGAGAATGAGAGAGAGAGAGGGAGAGAGAGAGGGAGAGGGAGAGAGAGAGAACCCCGTGGACCAGAGTTTCACCCTGTGATGGCCTCCAGCACTCAGCGGTTCACAGCGCCGTTGGAACCACGTGACTTCATTGCTTTGTCTCAAAACTTCACGAATGAGCAGAATCAGCCAAGTCCTGCCCCCCACGGCCACCACGCTCATCAGGCAGACCCCGGGGCCCCCAGCCAACACCTTGCCTGCCCCGTCAGCTGTCTTCTCCCAGCACGTGGTGGGCGTCTCCCTGTCTTGGTATTAATGTTGACTGTGTTATATAATAAATCATAATATATTTTTTTCTTTCAATTTTCTTGACGGGACCCAGTCCCTTATTGGTGGCGGGGGTGGGGGGAGGTCTGAGGCAAGTAGGGTTCAAAATATGTACTTGTGGGGTTCCCCTCGTCCGTCCCTAAGAGCGGCCGCCGCCACCCTTCCCTCCTCCACCAGGAAGAGCACCTACCTCCACCGGGAGATGTTTCTGGAAAGGTTCCTGCCGTCTTCTGCTCTCGCCCTGCACTCTCCATCACCGTGGCGCCCAGTCGCGGCCCCTCTGCCGGAGCCAGGATAACGTGGGGCCCCATCTGACAGCCTATCTCCCCCAGCCCCGCCGGCTTCCCAGCTCCCGGTCTGTGCAGCCGTCTGTCGCTCCAACGTGGCCTATAGCTTCCCGTCCGGAAAGGTTGCTTTGAACAACTTAAAAAGCCCCGGTGTGCATGTGGGGCCAAACTGTGATAAGCAGGGCACAAGCTCTGTCGCTGACAAGAGTTGTGAAAAAAAAAAAAAAAAAAGCCCAAAGAAATATTCTTCCTGATAAAAAACAAAGCCAGCTCCAAGCTTCCAGACCTCCGTCGCCGATGACCCAAATGGGATGCAAAGCAAAACCCACGCTTGCTAGAGAAGAGACCTGCTCACCGCTGACTGCTCCAGCACCCGATGCCGACACAGAACTGTGCTTACGGAAGGCAGAAAACAGTGCTAAAAAAACAAAAGGCCGTGTAAGTAAAACGTTATTGTAGGGTTCTTCAGATGTAATATTTTACTGGTACTATTTATTTATAAATAGGAATTCTAATTAAGTAATAACATGGAATGCAAACCAGCATGGGAGCTGGCCAAGAGCTTTTAATTTTATTGATACTCAAAACCAAGTTTGTGTGTTTTTTTTTTCCTCCTGAATGTGCTTTGCTTTCTTGATTACAAAAAAACAAAAAACAAAAAACAAAAAAACAACCAGTAAGTGACCCTAAGGAAGAGAACAGGGTAATGTTTGAGGCTGAGAATGTCCGAGTCCGTGCAAGTGTGCGTGTGTCTGTACGTGGGTGTCTTTCGCGGTTCTGTCTTCGTGTTGCTAAGGGGGGGAGGGGCAGGATTACGTACTTGTTCCTTATATTTGTGTGCCAGTTAATGCCTAATAAAAACCATGTGCTTAAAAACGTCCGAGCGACTTAAACACCCTGGCTTTTTTTTTTTTCCCTGTTCTTTCTCCTGACAGAAGGGAGGGGATGTTAGCTGGAAAGAGTTGTGTCTCGTGCCAGTGTCTGCCCCTCTCTGTTTCCTTCTGCTCCACTCGGGGACAGGGAGGACCCACTGCACTGGAACGTGGTGGAGCCCGGTGCAGTCTGTGGGCTCTGCACCTGCAGGTTCACCCAACTGCGGGCCAACACACGCACACACACGCACAGTGCACCCGTACTGAGCCTGTGCTATTTCCTGAACAATACTCTATGGAAATGTTTACCCAGCATGCATGCCGTTTTCATTATAAGAGCGAATCTGGGATGATTTCAAGTACCCAGGGCATGTGTGTAGGTTCCAGGCAGACAGAATTTTCTAGACGAGATCGGAACACCAGCGTGTGTTGGCATCTACAGGAGATCCTGGATCCAGACTCCACCCACCCCATGGTTCATGTCCCTGGAATACAATGTTTCACCTGTGTTGCCTTCCTGCTGCTGTTGGCCTTGTCACCCCCTCCATTCTTTGTCTCCTGCTGGCTCTCTGCTCTGACCCCATTGCTGCCATGAAGTCTTCGGGGAGCCCAGTGCCAAGATCTGGGCGGATGCTTATTTAAAATGCCGCATGTTGAGGATTCGAGTTTGGCCTGCGTCGCACCTCTGGGTTAGTAAATGGGGGAGCAAACAGTGCTGGGGTCTTTTTTTTTCTTCTGGTTTTCTCACGCTCCTGCTTACATCCCTCTAGCTATCAAGAGCCAACCACTGGCCGGCGCTGTGGCTCATTAGGCTAATCCTCCGCCTGCGGTGCCGGCACACCGGGTTCTAGTCCCCGTTGGGGCGCCAGATTCTGTCCCGGTTGCCCCTGTTCCAGGCCAGCTCTCTGCTGTGGCCCGGGAAGGCAGTGGAGGATGGCCCAAGTGCTTGGGCTCTGCACCCCATGGGAGACCAGGAGGAAGCACCTCGCTCCTGGCACAGCACTCCGTCTGTGGCGGCCATTTGAGGGGTGAACCAATGGAAGGAAGACCTTTCTCTCTGTCTCTCTCTCACTAACTCTGCCTGTCAAAAAAGAAAGAAAGAAAGAAAGAAAGAAAGAAAGAAAGAAAGAAAGAAAGAAAGAGTGAGCCAACCACTATGTCCCATTCCCCTCGAAGCAAGAACCATTGACTTGTTGATTACGAATTATTCATGCAATCAGCACCCCCCTGCCCCAGGATCTTGCCTAGGCAAAGACCTCCGAGAAGTGTGAATTAATTATAAAGAAATGACAATTCAGCTGCTCCCAAGTGCAGTGGAAAAACTAGGTCAGTGACCTGCCCATCCCCAAGGGACAGAATTATTCAAGTTTCACTGAATAAATTCTGGCTCTAAATATTAATTCTGGTGGGTTCAGCTAAAAATAAAAGGGAAGATTGCCTTTGAAGAAATTCTCTCCCAAACTATTTTTCCCAACTATACGAGATAGGCGATTCTTTCAGAAGAACATCATCCAAGCACAGGTTGAGTGGCCCTTATCCAGAGCATGTGGGACCGGAAGTTCTGCATGTTAGATCCGTTTGGATCTGGGATGGACACAGTGATCTGTCTTGGGGATGGCACCCAAATCTAAACATGAAATTTGCTTGTGTTCCATAGACGCCTATCCCCACGGCCCCAAGGGAGTTTCATGCAGTATTTTAGTGCACCTGCATTCTCTCTGGGACCTCTCAGGTGTGGATTCCTCCTCTTGCAGGAGCGTGCATTGCTCAAAAAGTGGGAGAGTTTGGATTTCCAGATTCGGATGCTCAACCTGTATGGAGTTAACAACACCCCCACCACACAACTCAAACATTTGTCACCACTGGAAAAAAAATATGTTCGCAGCAAGTTATATATATCGGGGGAGGGACATTGGCCTTCCATACGGTGCAGGTTAACCACTCTGGGTCCCAGACAATGGTTGTGCTGAATCGTTTTTCTGAATTGGTAGGAGTAGAGATGTAATATCCAAACGTTCATGGAGTTCTGTCATTGTGTTGGTGTCACACATTGTCATATTCCTACGTTGTGTGTTGTGAATGCTCTGGTCTGGACACATAAGTGCTGGAGACACAGGGATGGACAAGGTGACGGGGGGCGTGTCCTCCTGGAGCTGGTGGGTTAGCGACAGAAACAGAAACAGGTAATTGTCTGCTATGCAGGCAACAGGCACAATATCATAAAGGGAAAGACAAGGATCCTAACATGATCTGGGGGAGGTAGGCGACTTTTGACCCGAGCCCTAGTGGGCAGTAGAATTATCCAGGTGAAAAATTAAGAGGAAAATAATTGCAGGCAGAACTCATGGCATATGCAAAGGTCCTGAGGCAGAAATCATGATGGAAGTATGAGTGGTAGGTTCACAAATGAGTGGTCCCTCCCACCAGTCTGCATTCACGCATTCACTCTGCAAACACGTGGGAAGGCCCGCCTGTGTGTGGTGGATTCTCCTTGGGATCCTGTCTGTTGTGTTGACTCCCTTTCCAGGTAGCTCCCACTGCTGTAGGAGGGGGGATCTGCAAGTGTGGGTGCCGGCTTCCTTGTACTCGGGCGAGGAACATTACAGCACCCTCCTGGCTTCCTGGGTCCCTGGAGTGCGGGACTCAATGGGATGGAGGCAGAAAGAACCCTAGAACTCTCCGAGCGTCAGCCCATGCGTGTGCCCCTGAGATCACACAGCTGGTACACGGTGAAGCTCACATGGGAGCCTCAGTGTGTCGAAGCCTTGGCGTCCTCCTCCAGTGGAGGGAGACGTCCCATCACCCCCGGAGGACTGTCGGAGGTCCAGGCATCCAGTAAAGTGGAGACGCCACAGCTGCTTCCAAAGGAGGAGTTCAGTCTATGAAATGCAAGTTGAAAGTCATTTTTACCCATTGATTCGGCAAATGCTTATTGTTAATGAGGAAATGGCAAACAACCTCTTAAGCCGTCGATTGAAAGGAAAATTGGGTAAGCTTTTTGGGAGGAGAGGTTGGCAAAGTATAGAAAAGCCTTTACAATGTGCTAATCGCTTAATCTGATCATTCCGCTGGGAGGAGCCGGGTGTAGGAAGTAATCAGGGATCCGCATCACTGTTTTCTGGGAAGTCACCATGAGTTTTTCTGATCCTGCGCAACTGGAGTTAGCCTTAATATTCCCAAATGTGGGATTGCGTAAACATGGTAGTGTCTGCCGGTCCGGTGGACTGCCACATGGTCACTCAGGAACACACTGGGAAGGGGAAGACAGGAGATGGACCCAGGGAGCCTTGGACGTAAGAGCGGTAGCTGGCAGCAGCTCCATGACAGCTCCCCGGTGTTACTAGTACGCCCGCCTCCATTCACTCACACTTGGACAGAAACCAGCAAAAACGCTGTTATGCCGCTCTACACAACAGTGAGTGCCGGGATCATGGGTGTCGCGTTCTCTTTGTGCTTTGGGGTGCTTCC
Organism: Oryctolagus cuniculus; assembly: GCF_051225735.1. Lineage (NCBI taxonomy): Eukaryota > Metazoa > Chordata > Mammalia > Lagomorpha > Leporidae > Oryctolagus > Oryctolagus cuniculus. Next base: position 15,205,349 of record NC_142887.1, on the reverse strand, counting down.
TGGTTTTTTGTGATGAAGATGAATTATCTTTGTACTTAGGAACAGAATTAGTAAAATAAAATCTAGCTTGCCCTTGGCTGTGGGCTGACACAGGTTCACGAGGGATGGCACACTGCTGTCTATACGGAGAGGTCCCATCGTGAGAGACATTGGCCGGGTCGAGCTTCATATCATCACAGCGTGGTCTCCCGCAGAGACAAGGTGGTAGGGCAGGCATTGGCCTTGTGGTTAAGACGCTGGTGAAGGCCGGTGCCGTGGTTCACTTGGCTAATCCTCCACCTGTGGCGTCGGTACTCCAGGTTCTAGTCCCGGTCGGGGCACCGGATTCTGTCCTGGTTGCTCCTCTTCCAGTCCAGCTCTCTGCTGTGGCCCGGGAGTGCAGTGGAGGATGGCCCAAGTGCTTGGGCCCTGCACCCCATGGGAGACCAGGAGGAAGCACCTGGCTCCTGGCTTCCAATCGGTGCAGTGCGCTGGCTGTGGTGGCCATTTTGGGGATGAACCAACAGAAAGGAAGAATTTTTTCTCTGCCTCTCTCTCTCTCACTGTCTAACTGCCTGTCAAACAAACAAACAAACAAAAGACGCTGGGGAAAGACACCTACGTCCCCCACGAGCGCCTCAGCTCAGTGCCCAGCTCGGGCTCCTGGCCCCAGCTTCTGCTCATCCAGACGTTGGCAGGCAGCCGCGAGGGCTCAAGGGATTGGGTTCCTGCCGCCTGCCTGGGAGATTTGGCTTGAGCTTGCAGGTCCTGGCTTTGGCCTTGCCCATCTCGGCCACTGCAGGCATTTAGAGTCAGTATAGGGACAGGTGCATACCCTCTGTCTGCGCTCTCTCTGTCTCTCAAATTAAAAGGAAAAAAAAAAAAACCAACAAGGAAGCAAGGGGGTGCCTGGAGGTTCCTTTCAGTTTTCACTTTGTGGGGTTGCTACTTGTTTGCATTCTCAGTTGTCTTGATGTCTGGCTGGGGTGAGCTAGGACCCCCTTGTTAAGAAATACAGCACACACACACAGATGCACACACACACACATACACACAGAGAGACAGCCACACACACAGGCGCACACACACAGACGCACACACATACACATGCAGATACACATAGACACACACAGACACAGACATATACACACGCAGACACACAGACACACACTTAAACATGCAGACACACAGAGACAGACAGACACACATATGCACACGCAGACACACAGACACACACACACACAGACACACACACAGACACATGCAGACACACAGACACACACATCAGGTGCTCACATCTCTGGCCTCTGTTCTACAACGGACCTGGGTTCTCTAATTCACTCTGTCACTTCCTGCTTCTGTGACCTTGGGACTGCACACCGGATCGCCTGTGACATGGGGATAAGCTGAGTACATGACTTATCCCGGAGGATTCTGGGTCCACGGAGGCCCGGGTGAGACAAAGGGCAGCCAGGGCTTGCCCTGAGCTCGCTTAGAGAACCACTCACGGGTGAAAACATCCATCGCTGTCCCCTTCTTTCTCCTCCTGCTCTGGGTGGGAAACAGCCCCGCGGTCCGTCACTTTAGAACAGACCAAAGCCCAGGCGGGGCTTAGGAGTAGATCATCCTCATCACCCTCACCTTCAACAATAACTAGAACATAGCTCTCCCACGCCAGCAGGATCTGCAGCACAGTTTAGATTGCGCCGTCAACCCTGGACCCTCTGTGGCAGCCAGGAGGCCGTGGTAATTTCTACACCCCAGAGGCTGATCGGTCAATGCTGTTTTCTTTTCTCATCTCAGAATGCATTTTTCCCCTTGTAACAGAGCAGCCACATGTGCTAATCCTGCCTCACGCGTTCCTTTAAGCCTCCTTGGTCTCTGCTCCTAGAACCGTGATCTGGGCGGAGCGGAGGCAGCTTGTGCAGGTGTCGAGATCTGACCGCTGTCCCCCTGCTGTCGCTAGCTGGAGTGACACTGGCAACAACAGCTTTCACGTACTGACCACGCACTGCCGGCCGGACCCCACGCCACATGGCAGATCTGCGGGGTCCCAGGACCACCAGGGAAGAACAAATCTCACACTTGCTTTCTAGATGAGGCCCCTCAGCAGAGCACTTGGGTGACATGGCCAAGGTCACCCGGCTTTGGAGTAGCTCGTGCAGTCCTGCACTGATGCAGTGACTCACGCCATTGCTACCACTTCCCGGGGGCCAGGAGGAGAGGAGGACGGGTGGCCAGAGTGGGCCAGAGCAGGTGCTGTGCCTCTGACTGGCAGATCCTCGACACCTTCCGTCTCAGTGAAGGATGCTGTTGGGACAGTGTGTGAGCCACGTCCTTTGCCCGGGCCTCACTTTCCACGTCTGTATGAGGAGGGGAGGAGAGGGACCCACAGGGCGGATGGAGCGGGTAAGGGAGACAGCTGCAGGGAAGCACGCAGCCCTCTCTGCACATTGAATCCACACGGACTTTAGAACAGATTCCAGGGGCCGGCGCTGTGGCTCACTTGGTTAATCCTCCGCCTGCGGCGCTGGCATCCCATATGGGCGCCGGGTTCTAGTCCCGGTTGCCCCTCTTCCAGTCCAGCTCTCTGCTGTGGCCTGGGAGTGCAGTGGAAGATGGCCCAAGTACTTGGGCCCTGCACCCGCATGGGAGACCAGGAGAAGCACCTGGCTCCTGGCTTCAGATCGGCACAGCGCTGGTCGTAGCGGCCATTTGGGGAGTGAACCAACAGAGGGAAGACCTTTCTCTCTGTCTCTCTCTCTCAGTGTCTATAACTTTTCCTGTCAAAATAAATTTAAAAAATTTAAAAAAAAATAACAGATTCCAACTCAACTGCAACCCCCTCAGGAAGGCACAGAGGGTAGGGGAATCTTGATTGTAATTCTTTTAAAGTTTTATTTATTTGAAAGGTAGAGTGACACAGAGAGGGAGACACACACACATAAACACACAGGAAAGGAGAGATTGGAGAGGAAGAAACTGGGGGCCAGCGCTGTGGCATAGTAGGTAAAGCCACCGCCTGCAGTGCTGGCATCCCATATGGGCTCCAGTTTAAGTCCCGGCTGCTCTACTTCCGATCCAGCTCTCTGCTGTGGCCTGGGAAAGCAGGAGAAGATGGCCCAAGTGCTTGGGCCCCTGCACCACATGGGAGACCCAGAAGAAGCTCCTGGATCCTGGCTTCAGATCAGTGCAGCTCTGGCCATCGCAGCCAATTTGGGAGTGAACCAGCGGATGGAAGACCTCTCTCTCTCTCTCTCTCTGCCTCTGCCTCTCTGTAACTCTGCCTTTCAAATAAATAAATCTTTAAAAAAAAGAAAGAAACTGTGATAGTATAAAGATTATAATTAGAGAGAGAGAGAGAGAGAGAGAGAGAGAGAGAGATTGAGAGTCTTCCATTCACTGGTTCACCCCCCAAATGGCCACACAGACAGGACTAGGCCAGGCTGCAACCGAGAGCTTGGAGCTCCATCTGGGTCTCCCACGTGGGCGGCAGGGACCCAAGCACTGCTGCCTCCTGGACTCATGGGCAGGCAGCTGGATCAGAAGCAGAGCAGCCAGGACTTGAACCAGGCACTCTGATTGGGATGCTGGCGTCCCAAGCAGCGGCTTTACCCCCTGTGCCACAAAGACCACCCTTAGCTGACGTTGAAATCCAGGCCTTTCTCTGGGGCCAGGAGAGCTCCATGAGGCATGCCCTAGTCTTGTTTGCTTGTATTTCACCGTGGAAGGTGTCACTAACAGTGGCCTGATGGATTAACAACCAACTCAACAGGTAATGGGTGTGCTCACAGCAGACAGGATTCTCCCGGGGGCGCAGGGCTGGGGGGCTGATGTTTCTTGTGCTGCGTCTTCTGTGCCCTTGGCCCACTCTGATTCCAGCCGTGGTTAGTGGGGGGCAGTTCAGTGCATGTGGCAGTGTGTCCCCCCCCCCAACCCTCGCAATAGGCAGCCACCACTCCCTGGTTTTCCCTGAAGCCCAGGGACCCCTTGGCCTGAATGCAGGCCCTGCCCAGAGATCACGACTCCAGTGAGTCGGTGGACCAAGGGCTGTAACACTAGATGTGCATTCTACACGATGCTTCGGAAGGTTCTGGAAGGACTTGTGGGTGTCCACAGTGCTCATCAGGTCAGCAGCCCAATTGCTCGGCTGTTTCTCCTTTCCTCCCTCCTGCTCCCGGGCCCCCCTTCCAAATCCTCCCCAAGCCCAGGCTCGGAGCGAGCCCCAGATAATCACGGTGTTTATGGTCCCTGGACAGGCGGCCCCATCACGTGGATTCGCAGGTGGTAGTAGGAGACACCACAGGGGCTGCTGCGCCTCTGCCCATGGGCACTGACTCTTAGGGAGCACAGAGCAGGGCCACCCTCAGGGCACCGACACAGATGTGCGGCGCCACCACTGCATAGATTTGTGTTCAGGTGCACCTGTGTGTGCCGGGCTGTGCGATTGTATCACATGTGTAGGGTTGTGCCAAATATTCAGCCTGTCCATCATGTCAGGACCCTCCCTCCTGCTGCTCTTTGATAGCCATGACCACGCCTCCTACCCCCATTCCTAGTTCCTGATCACCCAGAACTGGCCTCTCTAGCGATCATGTTGTCACTCAAGAGTGTTGCATAAACGGACTCGCATGTGATAGGGTCTTTGGGAAAGTGACTTTTTCCTCATTCGGTGCCATTGAAATCTATCCAGGCTGTGGGGTGTAAAAATAGCTTATTTTTTGAGCAAAATCCTTTTTTTAAAAAAGATTTATTTATTTATTTGAAAGGCAGAGTTAGAGAGAGGCAGAGGCAGAGAGAGAGAGAGAGAGAGAGAGAGAGAGGTCTTCCATCTGCTGGTTCACCTCCCAGTGGCACAACAGCCAGAGCTAGGCCAATCCAAAGCCAGGAGCCAGGAGCTTCTTCTGGTCTCCCACGCAGGTTCAGGGGCCCAAGGCCATCCTCTACTGGTTTCCCAGGCCTTAGCAGAGAGCTGGATCAGAAGTGGAGCAGCTGGGACTTGAACTGACACCCATATGGGATGTCGGCTCTTGGCTCCTGGCTTCAGACCAGCAGCCCAGCTCCAGCCATTGCAGCTATCTGGGGAGTGGACCAGTGGATGGAAGACCTCTCTCTCTGTCTCTCCCTCTCTTTGTCTGTAACTCTGCCTCTCAAATAAATGAATAAATAAAATCTTTTTAAAAAATTAAAAATTAACCAGCAGGCAGCCCAGCTGTTGCCCACAGCCTTTCCCAAATATCTCTGCTCTCTGTCTCCTTTCCTTGGAAAAAAAAAAAATACCGTGGAGGGAGAGAAGCAAAGAGAGTAAGGAACCCAAGAAACACTTTCCTGTCGCTCTAATTTCTGAAACATGAAAGCTCTTCTTTTAGGCCAAATCCATTTTTTCCCCTTGTGGCATTAAGGATCCAGAAATTCCTAGGAAAATAATTTGTCAAGTCCCGACTGATCAAAGATACATATGAAAGCCACCTCCCCCCCGCCTCTCTCTCTTTTTTTTCCCCTTCCCAGGAAAGAGCCCGCCCCCACCTAAGCTTGGAATGAATTGGCAATTCATTTACCGACTGTCAGATAGAGCAGCGCGATCCCCATCCCATCTTTCATGGGGGCGGGACCAGAAGGAAGCAATCCGTGCCCACCGAGTGTACAAGCTGGGGGTATGTTAGTGATTAAGGATCCCAGCCTGGGGAGGCAGAGCGATACGATTCAGTCTCACAAATGCACCATAAATCTCCCTCTTTTATTCAAAATGTGTGTTTTATAGTCATATCCCGGCCAATGGCTGCCTTGAATAAATATATAACATATCTGGATGGAGCTCCTTGGCTCAGAGCTGGCTCTGTTTTGAGAGCCAAGGATTCCTGCTATTTCCACGAGCAAGCAAAGAGCAAATAATGAGGCTCTCTCTCCCGCTGCCTCACCAGCCGCATCCTACCGCGAACAGAGAAATACAAGTTGGTGTTAATTGGGCCAGGAGAGACAGAGCAAGGCCTGGCCACGGGAGCTCGTGGCTTGTGTTCAGCACGCAGCAAGGCACCCCCAACGCGGCTCCACCTGCGGGTGCCATGACTGTCATTGGTTAGATCCGAGAGCCGAGGACGCTTGTCCCAAAGACCTTGGTTCGAGGGGTCAGAAGTTCACAAGAATCTTTTTTTTTGGGGGGGGGAGATTTCCACTTGTTCTTGACACGTGCCCCCTGGCCTTGAGGCTGCCACTTCCAGAGCGGGGGAGGGGTAAGGCCTCGCCTTTGTCATCTGAGGCTCAAGACCCAGGTGCGTCCAAAGCTCTGTTTACTGCACGTGGAATGTTTTCTGTGATCATTATGCACAAGCTGGGAACTTGCTTTTGAACTCTAGAAGTCAACACCAAACAGAGATCCGGCCAGTTAGAAGATTGTCAGTGTAGCTCTGTGAGGTGTGCAGGTGGTACTCTAACTTTTAAAAGTTGTATTTATGAGAGAGAGAGAGAGACAGAGGGAGGGAGAGCGAGATCTCCCATCTGCTAGTTCACTCCCTGAACGCTCACAGCAGCTGGGGAGGGCCAGGCTGAAGCAGGGACCACCTGCTGCCTCCCAGGGTGCACATTAGCAGGAAGCTTGAATGGGAAGTGGAGCTGGGACTTGAACACAGGCACTACAGTTTGGAAGGTGGGGATGCCCAGTCGCAGACGGTGCTCCTGCCTCCCTATTTCACAGGGGAGGGAATGGAGGCGCAAGTTCCGTTCCTGGAAGGGACAAACACTTGCGCTGTATCGGCTGACACAACACAGCCCCTGCCTTCAAGTAGTCCACAGTCCAGTGCAACACTGCATGCCTTGTGCTTGGATTCCCTTTTATCAAAAAAGATTTATTTATGTACTCATTTATTTGAAAGGCAAAATGATATAGAAAGGGACACACACACACACACACACACACACATAGATCTTCCACCTGCTGGTTCACTCCCTAAATGGTTGTGATAGCTGGAGTTGGGCTGGGCTGGGCTAGGCAAAAGCCTAGAGCCAGAAACTCCACCAGAGTCTCCCATGTGGGTGGTAGGGACCCAAGCACTCAGGCTGTCCAGGCGCACTAGCAGGACGTTAGATGGGAATCGCAGTAGCAGGGACTTAACCTGGTGCTCCATACCGGATGTGGGTGTCCCAAGGAGCAGCCTGTCCTACTGCCCCTGTGCCAGGCTCAGATTCTGAGAGCTCCCTGGGTGCCTGACGGGAAGTGGGTGCTCACACCGCTCCTACTGGGTCCCTGTCAGGCTGGCTGGTTCAAGCTGGGGTGAATGTCCATCTTGACAGACCAGGGCTCTCCAAACTGTGCTTGGAAAATGTGCATTACGAAAACAGGCTGCATGGCTTTCAAACGTTTGTGCAGCCACCTAAACTTACCTTCTACCGCCATTTGCCTGCATGCAGAACTCCAGGATACCCATAGCTCCTGCTCCCTTGCTTCCCAGAGAAAGCTGTGTGCATGCACACTGGGCGGTCAGGGGGCTTGGAGAGCCCTCCTGTCCCGACACCAGGCCGGACTCTCGGGGCAGAGTGAGGCTCCAGGCCCGGCCCTGGAGGAGGCCGTCTGGGTGCGGAGCTGCAGCTGTCAGCCTGGCGCTCTGCCGCTGCGTGGTGAAGCCACTCTGCTGAACATCTTCAATGGCCTGAGCTCCGGTTTCTTCCCTTGTGAACTATTGATGAGGTTGTCTGGAAGGAGCCATTTGCCCGGTGCCTAGTGCATTACAAGCGCTCAGCAAAGGGCACGGTTGGCCATTCATGTCTATATTGTGCCCATTCTCCTGAAGAAGGGGAGGCTGCTTGCGAAATGCACGTGGTCCCCATAGACCGCAGCAGATGGGAAGACAGAGCCACAGTGGCTGGTGCGTTCCATTTGGGATCCTGTGGTCACTGTGTTTTCCCAAAGGGCCCCAGCAACTTGTTTGTCCTGCACGCTCTTCCCAGAGCCTTGATGCTTCTCCCATCCAAGGAGTCTGGCCCCTCTCTTGATGGTGGGATGGATCCCGATAGCTTATTTCTGGCAAGTGGCGTGTGGGCGTGAGGAAGGGTAAAGTGCCCAGCATCAAGGGCCGAGCAGGGAACAGCAGGTGCAGCTCCGCTCCCTCCTTAGTCTGCGACCTTCCCAGGCTAGGTCACAATACCCTCATGTCCTCTTTGTCCACGTCAGAATGTTCGCACTTGACACCACGCCGCCATGCTGCGAGGAAGCCCAAAGGACCCGACGGGGAGAGACCACAGGTGAGGCCCATGTAGAAGGGGACCAAAGCCGCCAGCCAAAAGCCAGCATCTGCCACCAGCCACTGAGTGAAGAGCTGTCAGGTCGTCCCACCCCCAGGTCCCGACGTCATGGTACAGACACAGACTGTCCGTTCTGGGGCCGATCCAGCTCCCTACTGAGGGCCTGAGAAGGCAGAGGAAGATGGCCCAGGTGTTTGGGCCCCTGCACACACGTGGGAGACTCGGAGGAAGCTCCTGGCTCCTGACTTTGGCTTGACCCAGCCCTGGCAATTGCAGCCAACTGGGGAGTGAACCAGCAGATGGAAGACCTCTCTCTCTCTCTCTCTGTGTCTCTCTCTTTGTAACTCTTACAAGTAAATAAATAAATCTTATATTAAAAAACAAATTGCCTGTGCGAATTCCGGACACACAGAACTCATAATAGGTGGCTGCTCTCGGCTGGGAAGCTAATTTAGGCGTCTTGCTTCTCCGACTTCGGAACTGCAGCCTCCCGTGTCGTTAACAGAAGCAGCTTTGGCTCTGGGTTTCCTCGTTGCCAAAACAAGGGGAGAGTCACAGTCAGCTACGAGAGCCCAGGAGTTCACAGATGACAACCCAATCCCCAGGAGGGAGCTGTCCCAGGGGTGCTTGTAAGCGTGATGTCACACCCTGTGGCTCCTGGGTGATGCCACCGCGGTGAACCCAAGAGCAGTCAGACTTGCCCCGAACCCAGACGTCTCTTGTAGCTCCCCCCTCCTCTCCTGGAGATCCCCCCTCCTGTGCTTTTACGGGCGGTTGGCTCGTATCTTTAAAGCTCCTACTATCTTCGGGGTCGTGCAGGTACAAAGAGAGCGCTAATAATACCCCAAGTCTCGCCCCCTGTGAACCCGAGAGACCAGCACACGAGTGGGGCCGACACGCTGCAGGCCCATGGGGAGTGTGTGTGGGGGGTCTGTTGGTCCGAGACAGCCGGGGCCGGAGCCCTTCTTGCTAAAACCCTGCCATGCATGGCCTGGCTCCAAGCCCCTCCAACCAGAATTTGCCCGGTCCGCAGTTCCGGAAGCAGCTTTTCTCATCACCTAACCCACAAAACTGGCCCCAAGCCTCAGCGAGGGGAGAGGGGCTTGAGCCGCCCCTGCTGTGTCCTGTGCTGATTTTCTGTGACAAGGGGCCCAGGGCACGAACCCAGCACGGAGAGCGCCTCACTCAACGGCAGAGGACTGTTCTTCTTGGGGTCCCTCGGCATCTGCAGAACCCGGCTTCACAGTGTGGCAAGATCTGTGTTCCAGCGGCCAAAAGGATGGAGTCTGGTGAGCATGCTCTCTGCGGGTCTGAGTTCAGTCAAAGGAGGGGCTTTCTAGAAATGGGTGACCAAGCCGAGGCTCGGCTTCCATCACCAGGACCTGGAGCAGGGCCCCGCACAGCGGCAGAGCTCAGAAAATAAAGTTATTCATGACGCCAACTCGATTAAGGGGCAGGGACCCCGGCAGAGGGGTCTTGCAGCAGGGGGGAGAGACGCTGACCTCAGCTCTGAACCCAGCGCGGGTAAGTGGGTGTTCCCAGGGAACAGCAGCACCAGGGGCCAGAGGGATTCTGGCCAACCCCAGCCAGGAGGACTCTTGCTTAAGGCAGGCCGGGGTGGCGAGACCTCCCCTGGGCGTGGCGTGGTGAAGGTGGAGGAGCTTGGGCAGACCCCCAGGTTGATCAGCCGTCCGAGGTGGGAGGTCCTGGCTAAACGGACTCGAGCCGCTGAAACTGGATGTCCCCCAGGCTCGGGAGCCGGAGCAAAGCCTGGACAGGAAAGCACCTGGGTCATCGATGTCTCGGATCGGCTTCCTCTGCAGGAGACAGCCTGCTACAGAGGCTGCAGCTTCCCGGCACAAAAGTCCCCTAGCAGCCACGTGGCCCCCCACAAGGGCCGGGCTTCTCCGGGTCTCGGCTTCCTTGTCCTAGTCTAGGAAGAGCCAGAAAAGGATCCTGGGAGGGGGAGTCGTGGGCCGGGGCCCAGGGCTGCGAAAGACCCTTCCCCTCCTCTGCTCTCCCTCACCCGGCCATCACGCCATCCGCTGTCCTCGCGCGCTGCACCCTCCAGCGGGGCGGGGGGCGGGGCGTCTCCAGGTCAGGGCCATGGCGGGGAGGCTGGGGGGGGGGCAGAGTGGGGCCCTCTGGGGGGCCCACACCAGACCAGCCCCGCTCTCTGGGGCGCCCCGCCCTAGATGCCAAGCTCCTCCCCTGTCCTGGCAGAAGCCGTCTGTGCGTGAGTGCGTCAGTGCCACAGACAGAGGCGACTGTGCTGGCGGAGACGGATGGCTCGGCTGCTTATCTGGCTTCAAGACACAGCGACTTGGGGGGGGGGGGGGACCTGCGCCTTCCTCTCCTCTTCCTTCCCAGGCTGAATTTAACCCTGGTTCAGACACGTGGTGTGTGCGCATGTGCAGACAGAAAACACACACACACACACACACACACACACTCATTGCCTGTGAAACCCAGGACACAGACTGTGACTTTAAATAGAGAGGGGAGTCTGGAAAATTTTTATAAAGATTGATTTATTAATTTATTCAGAAAGCAGAGGAGGGGAGGAGCTCTTCCATCCCCTGGCTCACTCCCCGAATGGCTGCAACAGCCGGGACTGGGCCAGGTCAAAGCCAGGAGCCAGGAGCTCCATCCGGGCTTCCCACACCGGGGTAGGGCCCAGGCCCTTGGAGCAGCACCTGCTGCCTTCCGGGTGCATTAGCAGGAAGCTGGACTGGAAGCGGAGCCACGGCACTGGAGCCAGCACTCGGAGATGGGACGCCGGTGTCATCAGCAGGCGGCTTAACCTGCTGAGCCCCAGCGTTGGCCTGGCCGCTGCATTCTGGAAATGTGAGTGGGGGTAGGAAGAGGAAGTAGCCCTCCCAAAGCAGAATCACGTGGAGGGAGATGAGGTAAGGAGGGAGGGTTCACTCAGTTCCTCCTCATCCTGACTTAAAGCCCTTTAACTGCAGGCCTTGGGACGCACTTTCTAGCTTCTAGGATTGTACTCCATAGTGTGACCGTGCTCCCGGGTGGGGGGCTGGGGGAGGCAGTGGAGAGAGATGCTAAGGTTCCAGCCCCAAGTCTCTCTCCCTCTTTTTTAATTTGTTTATTTGAAAGAGAGAGAGAGAGAGAGAGAGAGAGAATTTCCATCCACTGGTTCACGCTGTAGATGGCTGCAATGCTCAGGACTGGGCCAGGAGCCAGCAGCTTCATCCGGGTCTCCCACATGGGTGGCAGGGGTCCAAGTACTGTTGCTTTTCCCAGGCCACCAGCAGGGAGCTGGATTGGATGTGGAGCAGCCAGGATTCGAACTGGTGCCCACCCTGCTGTGCCACCCACGACACGGGCCCCCCTCCACCATTCTCAGGGCGGACTCCAGCAGTGGGGACCCAGAAAGCTGTCCGGCAGGGCACAGGGCAGTGTCCACTCAAGTACCCGCGTGCGTCCTGCAGCCTGGGGGCTGCCAACCAGGGGAGAGTCCGGCCCCCAGGGGCCTTGGAGTCTGCAGACGCCTTATGTGGTCGCGATGCACGTGCGGGTCCCCCAGTGTCTGGTGGGCAGGGGGCGGTGGTGCACAGGCAGCCCTGGCCACTAAGCATGGTCCGGCCCTACGTGAGCCGCGCCAGTTGAGAAATCCCGCCCTGGGGCAATACCAATGCAGACACACGGGGGAGCATGCGCAGAGCTCCGTTAAAAGCTCTCTGGGAAGCAGCTCCAATACGCCCCGAGGTCTGCGGGATTGTGGCGCTAGGGTGCCTAGGCCCCCCGCAGAGTCTGCATTCAATTTGTCTGCAAGGGACCCAGGCATCTGCATTTCACAAAGGAACTCCCCCCACCACTCCTTGGTGATTTCAGAGGCGCGGGGGGGGGGGGGGGGGTTGCGTGAGTGGGACTCCACCTGCTCTTCTGAGCGCTGCGCTACGCTACGGTGGGGGGGGAGTGGGGGTGCCGCATAGCGGGTTAAGCAGCCGCTGGGGACACTCGCAACCCACATCAGCGACGCTTCAAGTCCCAGCCCCTCCATTTCTGGTCCCGGTTGCTGCTAACGCACCTGGAAGTGCATCTGGGCCCCTGCCACCCACCTGGGAGACCCACATGGCATCCCTGGCTCCTGGCTTTGACCCGGCCCAGCCCTGGCTGTTGGGGGGATCTGGGGAGTGAACCAGCGGATGAAAGATCTCCCTGTTTCTTTGTCTCTGTCTCTCTCTGTTGCTCTGCGTTTCAAGTAGATGTAAAGTAATAAAGATTAAAAAAGAGAACAAGGCGACTCCATACAGCGTGTGTGGCAAGGGCGTGTGATACCCGGATCACAGAGGGAGCCCCAGTGTGCACTCGCCCGGCCTGGCCATGTGGAGTCATTTCAGAACAACAGAGCAAATCAACACACCCCAGCTGAGAAGGCTCCGTGTCAGTCTACACACACACAGGACATCAGTCTACACACGAGCAGAACAAGCCGGCCGCGGAGTCGGGTGCAGGCTGGTTCAAGCATAAGCGGGACCGAGGCTCCCGCACACTGTCGGAGAGCCGGTGACGGGGCCAGGATGGAGTGCGCCATGTGTTTTTTATCTGTAAAGTCAATTTGCAAAAACAATATTTATTTATTTTTATTTGAAATGCCCACAATGGCCAGGGCGAGGCCAGGGCTGAAGCTGGGAGCTAGGGTTGCGATCCAGGGCTCCCATCTGGGGAGCAGGGATCCAATCCCTTGAGCCATCGCCCCAGGAAGCGGGGGTCGGGAGCTGGAGCTGGGGAGGGAACCCAGGGGGTACAGCAGGGGGCACCGGCATCTTCACCAGCACCTTACGAGACAGAACTCCTGCTTTGTTTTAAGGAAGGAGGACACAGTCATGTTTTAGTTGTATAATCAAATTGTTCTGATTTTTAAAAGCTCTTAAAGTGGCCCACAAAAGCTGTGCGTGTTTGTGGGGTATTGCGTTCTGATACCTGGGTCAGCCGCATCATTCAAGCTTAACGACAATAGGAACCCAGCAGGACCCTGGGGGTGTGGCATCCCAGCAGGACCCTGGGGGTGTGGCATGCATGTCCGCAGGCAGTGGCTCCCGGCACCGCCTCCCGCAGGCGGAAGCTCCCTCCCTGGGCCTGCCCCAGACTGCTGATTGGCGCAGAGGCTGATGGCGTGCACATTCCTAATGATGAATCACGAATAATAACCAATAAGTGCTGCTTCCAGAGAGCGGACAGTGCCTGATGGCTCCTTCCCTCGCGCGCTGTCTTCCAAGAGAACTCCTGTGTGTGATGGAAGGCGCGCGAGGCTCTGGCTGGGGAGGCTGCCCGGGGCGGGCGGCTGAAGGCCCCACCTGAACCGGAGAAAGAAAGGGAAGAAGGCTCCAAGGGGCTGGCGACGCCCGCCGGCGTGCACCCTACTTACTGCACACCTACTGTGTGCCCGCCGGCGTGCACCCTACTCACTGCACACCTACTGTGTGCCTGCCGGCGTGCACCCTACTTACTGCACACCTACTGTGTGCCCGTTGGTGTGCACCCTACTTACTGCACACCTACTATGTGCCCGCCGGCATGCACCCTACTTACGCACACCTACTGTGTGCCCACCGGCGTGCACCCTACTTACTGCACACCTACTGTGTGCCCGCTGGTGTGCACCCTACTTACTGCACACCTACTATGTGCCCGCCGGCGTGCACCCTACTTACTGCACACCTACTGTGTGCCTGCTGGTGTGCACCCTACTTACTGCACACCTACTATGTGCCAGGTCCTGCTGCGAGGGATGAGGACATAGAAGCAAAAAGGCAGAACTATCTGTGAGAGAAAAAAATGGCCATTTATCCTACAAGTATTTCTTGAGCACCTACTGTGCACCAGCATTCACTAGGTACTGGGAATGTGCAGCTGCTAATAAATGATATTAATGTCAAAATCTTCTATAACATATCGTATGCCAGGCACTGTGTGAACCTTCTTATAGATGAATTCACTTAATCTTTCCTTAAAGCTTCTAAAAATTTTTATTTTGGTTTATTTTCATATTGTTGTTTGAAAGGACAGAGACACAGATGGAGAGTGATTTTTTTCCATCTGCTGGTTCACTCAAAAAAAAAATGCCCACAAGAGCCAGGGCTGGGCCAGACTGAAGTCAGGAGCTTGGAACTCCATCCAGGTCTCCCATATGGGTGCAGGGGCCCAAGTGCTAGAACCGTCACCCGCTGCCTCCCCGGCTGTGCATTGGCGGGAAGCTGGGTTGGACCTGGGGAAGCTGGGACTTGAACCAGGTACCCAGAGAGGGGATGCAGGTCCCAGGCAGCCAGGCAGCTGCTGCACCAGTGCCCGTGTGATCTTTGTAACAACCTTATGAAGTAGCTTTCACCTCACCCTGGCCTCGGGGAGAGGGAGACACGGAGGCTGGGGAGCCTGCTGGGAGCCACACGGCCAGCAGGTGGCAGAGCTGAGGCTCACACCCACGGGGCGTGGTCCTAAAGCCTTTACCTTCCCGCTTCTGACAGGGAACATGGCACCACCCCCGCCCTTTGGAGCGGAACAGCAAGTGTCCAGGGAGTGGGGACGGATGCAGATGAACCCCCTGTAAAGGTGATTTGTGTCTGTGGCCTACGGAAGTAGTGGCAGCTGCTCCGAGGGAAGGTTCTTTAAGCTGCAAGAAGGTGGGTAGGAAGTGACGGAAAAATAAGGCAGCGGGAACAGCATGTGCAAAGGTCCTGAGGTGGGACTGAGCCCCAGCAGCTCTAGGAACGGGAAAGTGTCGGTGTGGCTGGAGCACAGCGGGTCGGGGGCTGGAAGCAGCCACGTCCCAAAGGGCACCGGAGGCTTCAGGTGCTTGCTCGTCATTCTTCAGGATGGAGCCCCACGCGGCTGGTTCACTCTGGGCACGGGGGGCTCGCTGCAGTAAGTGCCAAGGTGAGGTCCAAAGCAGGAGACCCTAGTCCAGTGGCGGGGGGGTCAGGAGCTGCCTCCTGGCTGTGCTCACCCCCACCCCGTCAGTCTCCTCCCCCCCTTCCCCTCCCCCCTTCCTCCCCACTCCTCCTCCCCCACCTCCCCCCTCCTCCTCCCCGTCCTCCTCCCCGTACCCTTTCTCCTCCTCCTCCTCCCCCCTCCCGTCCTCCCCTCCCCCTCCCCCTTCCTCCTCCTCCTTTTGTTCAAGCTCTAACTTTCTCAGCTTTCATTGCAGCAAGAAGTAGCCGTGTGATCGAGTTCAGACCCAAGAGTCACAGAGACTCCTACTGGGGGGAGTCTGGAAACACTTTTCTCGCTGCTAAGAGGGAGCAGTTTTCTTTTGACCCTTTGCTTTCTGATTTGAACACTGGAGTGAAGTGTGATAGTTGGTGCTCAGGCATCTATTCTGTGACTGTGAAGCAAGAGGATGCGAATGGAAGCCATCATGTTAAATAAGGTGAAGAGAAGGGACTGGAGGGGTCTCTACTTTTGACCGAATTGTTGGGCAGCTCCTCCAGCCCTGGGAATGTTTACTTTCTGAGTTCTTTTTTTTTTTTTAAGATTTATTTATTTATTTGTAAGTACACAGAGAGGAGAGGCAGAGAGAGAGAGAGAGAGGTCTTCCATCTGCTAGTTCACTCCCCAGATGGCCGCAATGGCTGGAGCTGTGCCAATCTGAAGCCAGGAGCCAGGAGCTTCTTCCTCCAGGTCTCCCACGTGGGTGCAGGGGCCCAAGGACTTGGGCCATCTTCTACTGCTTTCCCAGGCCATAGCAGAGAGCTGGATCAGAAGCGGAGCAGCTGGGACTAGAACCGGTACCCATATGGGATGCTGGCACTTCAGGCCAGGGCTTTAACCCGCTGCACCACAGTGCCAGCCCCACCTTCTGAGTTCTTAAGTGACGTTTTAATATACAAGATATGCTGATATCCATGTGTGTGTTGCTTGCAGCTGAACACATTCTAAATGACAAAACGTGACAGGGAGGATGTGGCCTGAGAGAGGATCTCACTCCAGCTCATAATAGATAGATGTGGAAGTGGCAGAGAGCGGACGGGGCTGGATCAGGCACGCACAGTTCCTGGCAAGCTGACCCCCTGCCTCCCTGGCCTGCCTGGACCTAGGATACCCGGCCTGCAACTCCTGTGTGTGCTCGCGTAAGAGGCAGCACTGGAGGACAGGACCGTCCAGGAGAGGCACAGCCTCGCTTCATCTCCCATTGAGCAGCGGGAGCGTCAGGGAAGAAGTGTGCCAAGATCTCGCATCTCGTGCTGTCACTGACTTAGAGGAAATACAAAGTCCGCGGAGCAACCATGCTCCTTAGCGAGGCCTGCAGCCCAGGGTTTGACTCGCCTGTGACGGAGGTGGAGAGACCTCAAGCAGCAAGGAAGGAGATATCGTCACCAGCGTTGCTCCAGTTCTCCAACCGCTAATCAGGCAGCCATGCATTCCGCCATCCATGCATGCTCACACATGTCATCCATCCATCCATCCCCCATCCATCTGTTCATCTGTCCATCCATCCACTGACCCACCATCCACCCATCATCCATCCATCCATTCACACATTCATCCATGCATGCACGTGTCGTCCATCCATCTGTCCACCTATCCATCCATCCATCCATAAATCCATCCATCATCCATCAGTCCATCTATGGATGCATGCACATGTCATCTGCGCATCCATCCATCCAACTATCTGTCCATTTGTCCATCCATCCCAGTGGATGGACATCCATCCATCATCCATCCATCATCCATCCATCTGTCCACCTATCCATCCACCCACTCATCCATCCATCCATTCACCCATCCACCCATCCACACATCCAACCATCTGTCCAGTCATCTGTCCATCCATACCTCCAACCTTATCTGTTCATCCATCCGTCGGTCTATCTGTCCATCCATGCATCCATCCACTCACCCATCACGTCCATGCGTTAGTTGACCTGTCCCCTAATCCATCTACCTGCTGCTCCGTGCATGGGGCCCTGTTTTGCTGGAAGCAGAAAGTCACTTTGAGGAGAGGAAAGGAAGCAAAATTGGGGTTTCCTCAGCAGAACAGAAAAGGGACCATGTGGGCGCTGAGTCGGGGTCACAGGTTAGGCTCTGGAGCAGACCCTTAGACGGAGCTCCCCGTGTGAGGGGCTTCCTGGGGGCATGCTCTTGGGATTGACCATTGTAGGAAGGCAGCCGAGGAAGTGGGAATGAGCAGAGTGAGGAATGGAGGGGGGAATGTGGGCTTGGTAGCGCTGTGGCGTACTGGGAAAAGCCGCCGCCTGTGACACCGGCCGTCCACATGGGCACTGCTTTGAGACCCAGCTGCTCCACTTCCAGCCCGTCTCCCTGCTCTGCTGTGCAGCCACTGCTCCGCTGTGCAGCCAACGGCACCTGCTCCAAATCCCAGCCCCCATCACAGATGAGGGCGTTCAGAGTTGTGTGCCCAGGGCTGCGCGGTAGTGTGTGGGTAAGTCGTCCCCACGCCTGCCCTGCGGCTCTATGGATCCCGAGGGCACTGGCAGTCCAGCTGTGGCCTGACCCGCAGTGAGGTCCCTGGGAGCCCGTCAGCAGGTGGCCCTGGCCACTGCTACATGCTCTTCATGGCTGTGGCGGCGTTTGCATGCCAGGATGATTCTGGAAGGTGGTAGCAGGTGGCAGCGCCACCTTGCACGCGGGCCGACTGTTGCAGCAGCAAACCCCGCACCCTGCAGCTTCACGCTCTCCCTGTCCCCGCCATCTACCCTGGCTCCAGCCTCTGTCTGCCTCCTATTGGCCAGGACCCCAGGGGTTGTCTTCCTCCTAGCAAGGGATCCTGGGAAATAAAAGACTGACATGGGATTCTAGGAGCCACACTCTGTCATCTCTGCCACTCCCAGCCGAGTGTCAGCGCGAGACGACAACGCTACCAGGCAGAGCCAAGTTTGCCGCTGCGCTTGGAGGGCCGGGGCTTTGGGGGCTCAGATCCCCCACGTGGAGCGCGTGTGCAGGGAGCAGCAGATACATTCCCGGAGCCTTTGAGTGTTGACACAGCCCGTTGTCTCGCGCCTCCGTCTCTGCTGGAGCCTCTTGCAGGCCTTCAGTGCATCCTGGGGAGGCGGGGCGCGCCTTTGCACCAGGAGACCCTGAGAAGCGAGAGCAGCGATCTGGCTTTAAACTGTTCCCAGACCGGGAGGCTCTTAGCGCCTCAGCCCCGAGGGGGCGGACAGCCTCCTTGAGCGACTGTCTGAGCCAACACCTGGAAGAGATTGATTGAGAGACAGTTCCTGCGGCGCGGTGATTTATGAAGAGGAGACCGTGAAGCCGGGGTGCGCGGGCTGGGGGTGGGGGGGTGGGGGGAGGTAGGGTGCGTCCAGGAGAGGGGAAGGACTGTGCTGCGGGGGGGCAGGGCCCACTTGATAAGGGTCCAGGGCAGAGGGGCAGCCGGAGAGAGGGCGTTGGAGGCTGGCTGCAGATGCAGATGGGCGGGGGGCTGTGGGACGTGCATCCCCCGCCCCCGCCAAGGTGCTGGTTTCTCTGGGGCCCCAGGGCGCAGGCGCGCGGCCTCCCCATTCATCATGCGGATGAATGGGCCCGTGTGCAACCTTGCATCTGCGAGGAGTCCCTCCGCGGTTGCCAGTTGGCTCCGGCTCGCGTCTGTCCAGCTCTCTTCTGTGCCAAGTGCTTCATCCACACACACGTGTCTGGGACGGCTCCTCGGGCTTGGGCCCCGCTCGTCTGAACCAGTGAGAGCGGTCTCTCGCAGGAGCTTAGCTCATCCTCCTTGGGCCCTTTCTGGACCTCCCTGTGACTTCCGGTAAATTCCCCCGCAACGCTCAGACCTCAGGACCCCATCCGTGAAATGGGGATAAGTTTGTCCTCCCTGCGTGTCTCCTAAGGCTCAGCGCAGACCTGATGTTGAAGGTCAAGGTTCTTAGAGCTAAGCAGACAGGAATTGGCGCCCTGGCTGCACTCCCTACTAGCTGTGCAGCCCTCAGTAAATCACTTAACCTCTCTGAGCGAGGCTCAGCTACTCATCTATGAAAAGCATCACACCTGCCTCTTTGTCGGAAAGGTGTATTTGGAAGTTGGAGTGACAGGAAGGAGGGAGACAGAGGTCTTCCATTCGTGGTTCACTCCCCAAATGGCTGCAATAGCTGGGGCCGGGCTAGTCCAACACCCGGACCTTGGAACTCAGTCTGGGTTCTCCACCCAACTGGAAGGGACTGAAGCCCTCGGGCCACCATCCGCTGCCTTCTCAGGCCCATTAACATGGGGCTGGGTTGGAAATGGAGGAGCCAGTCCCAGAGCAGCACCCAGGGTGAGATGTGGGGGTCCCAGACACCTGCCCCCAGACCTGCCGCTCAAGGTCTATAGGAGCGGACATGGTGACATGGGTAAGGTGCTTCCTGCGGGGCCTGACAAGGTGATGATGTGACAAGAATGGTGGCTAAAGTGTTTCCCTTGGGCTGGCGCTGTGGCATTGCGGGTGAAGTCACCGCCTGCAGTGCCAGCATCCCATATGGGCGCCAGTTCGAGTCTCGGCTGCTCCACTTTGATCCAGCTCTCTGCGATGGCCTGGGAAAGCAGTGGAAGATGGCCCAAGTGAGAGACCCAGAAGAAGCTCCTGGCTCCTGGCTTCACATTGGCCCAGCCATTTGGGGAGTGAACCAGCAGATGGAAGACCTTTCTCTCTGTCTCTCCCTCTCTCTGTCTATCACTCTGCCTCTCAAATAAATAAATCTTTACAAAATAGTTATTTATTATTATTTATTAATTAATTCATTATTTATTTATTTATAAAAGGAAATCTTTCCCATTGCTGTCATCAACTGTGTATCCCGGGACCATGGGTTTTTGGGTCCTTGAGTCTCACTTCCTCTGTGGCTCTGAAGCCGGCTTCAGTTGGGTTTCTGTTGCATGGACGCCATTTGTCACGAGAGTGGTGATTGTCCCGACACTGTGCCCGCTGCAGGGGACCCCTTTGCTGCAGGCTGAGCCCCCCAGGACGCTGCCTCGGCGATGGGATCAGTGGACATGGCGTTCCGTGCCAAGGGCTTTGGGGACCAACTGCTGCAGAGGGAGAGGTCAGGGGGCAGGAGACAAGGGGCCGCGATGCACCTGCAGGGCCTCGGCCCTCCCCGTGGGGACGGCAGGCACAGGGCTGAGCCCTCTGAGTCGTCCTGAGTTGGAAGAAGGCAGCCACCATCATGCAGCAGCCACTGGATGTGGGCTGCCCCATGGGGGTGGGGGTGTGACCTTGCAGGAGGGGCCTTTGTCAACCAAGGGCAGTCACAGAGAGGCTCTCAGCCTAGAGCCACTGTCGGCCCCGCTCCCAGCAGCCGAGAGGAGAGATGCTGCCATCCCGGGGGCAGTGGGCCCGGAGCAGCCAGGTGTCCACGGCGAGAGGAACCCGGCTTGTCATGGCTTCCGACCTAACATAGCTATCATCTTTTCAATTTGGTTTATTTTACTTACTTGAAAGGCAGAGAGGATAGAGAGAGAGAGAGAGAGAGGTCTCCTAGGCACTGGCTTACTCCCTAAATGCCCATAATGGCCAGGGCTGGGCCAGGTCAAAGCCAGGAGCTGGGAACTCCATCCAGGTCTCCCTCATGGATGGCAAGGGCCCCACCATTTGAGCCATCACCTGCTGCCTCCCAGGTGCACATTAGCAGGAAGCCGGGACTGCGGGCAGAGTCGGGATTTGAACCTAGGCCCTCTAGGATGGGACATAGGCCGTCCCAAGCAGCGTCTCGACCAGAGGGCCCGTCACCTGCCCCGAGATTGCCTCTTTGCAGTTTCCTGCACGCAGCGGGTTCAGCTTGGCTTCTTCACTACATGCCTGCCCCTCCCATTCTCTCCCTGCCCTTCAGACTCTAACTATAAAAAGGGGTGCTCATTGTAAATGTTTCTGCAAGCCAAGGAACGTGGGCCCAAGAATAAAACCAGAAACGGAGTTCTTGGGGTCCAAGTCTCAGAGGCTGCGTCCTCCATTTTCAGAGGGAGGGGGCGCCCGACAGGGAGAGATGAAAGCATTCACATCAGAAATTCCTGTATTCAGGGAATAGTAAAAAATAATACATTAGAGACATTGCGCCAACAATACGCTTTAAGCAGTACGACAATTCATCGTGAAATATTTGACATGAAAATATTTAATAAGAACAATAGGCTTTCTCTCTGTCTCTCTCTCACTGTCCACTCTGCCTGTCAAAAAAAAAAAAATAAGAACAATAGGCTTACAACATGAAGCACTTGATAATAATACATTGAAAACACATGACATTCAGACATCTTAAATCCCAGCAATTAAGTTTCAGGACACCAAAACCCTTTGTGATAATTGTCATTATAATTATTATATATTATTATTATAATTACTATTATAATTTCTGCGTTGGGTCCGGCTTCTACCCAGCTGTCCCATTTGGTCTCCCCACTGAGCCTAGGAGGGAAGTTCTGTTATGACCTCCGTTTACTGCTGGGTCCGAGTACCAGTCACTCATCAGAAATCACACACAAATAAGTGGTGTCTAAACCCAGACGGTCGGACGTCCCGGCCCTGCTCAGGCCTAACAGTGCTGGCTTCGGGGATACAGCCCCCATGAAGCCCCATGAAGCAGTGCCTTCTTCCTCAGTCACCAAATCGCAACACAGTTCTCACCTCCTCCAGGCAGGCTTCCATGACCACCCGACCTGCAGTAGCCTCTGCCCAGGAGTGCTCCAGTACACCTCCCTCTGTAATTCCTCTTCACTATGAGAAATGGCCTTGTCTGCACTCTCCAGAAGCTCAGAGACAGAGAAAGGGCCGAGTCCGGGGGGTGAGGAAGCAGGGTGGGTATCTGTGCAGCTGCAGGGGCGGCTGAGTAGTCCCTGTTGCTTTGCCTCTGTCGGCCCGCCTGCTCCTCCACCACTCTATGGCGTTGTTCACTTGGGAGCACTGGACCACCAATTCCTTTGCTGAACGCACCCCCTCACCACGTCTTATGTGCAGGTCAGGGGTTGCTCTAGATTCTGGAAACACAGATGTGACCAAGGCAGGTACTGGGTCTGCGCTCTCCTGCCTTACGTTCCGGTGGCTGGCGGGGACACGGCAGTGAGCCACCAATAGCTAAACAGACTAGGTAATTTCTCACAGTGGAAGGGAAATAGGGAGAGGTGACCGGGTGGACCTGGGTGGTGGCGCCTCTAGTTCAAGTGGTCAGGGAAGGCTTCTCGGAGAAGGTGGCCCCAGAGCTGAGATTTGATGATTGAGAAGGGAAGACCTGGCAGAGGCTGCTGGCCATGGGGCTGCTGCTACGAGGGAGATGAAGGAGCCGGCCCCTGGCCTCACGTGGAGCAGATGAAGGGTGGAGACCATTGGCCAGCCCAAGAGCAAAGGGACTGGGGCCCGCCCCGGCCAGCTGCCACCAGGGCCGCTGGGGTTCCTCTGGCTGGGTCTCTGAGGCTCTCTCTGCCGGTTCTGCCAGAGGCCACCCCGCCCGGAGCTGTCCCAAGGCGCGTGGGGACAGTGTCCCCTCTGGAGGACAGCCAGTGCCCACTCTGCACCAGCTGCCTACCTCGGCGCCTCTCCCAGCAGGCAGGGCTCCCAAGGAAGCTCCTGTAAGCTTTTCCTTGCCTCCAGACACTGAAGGCAGCTGCTGCAAAGCCAAGTGGGCGTCTCGGTGTTTATAGGGGAAGGCGCTTGCTCATAGCTCCAGGGCACTGCAGGGTCAGGAAGGCTTGGTGCTCGTTCTAGGTGAGGCTGACCGCAGAGACACGCGAACAGTCCTGCTTACCGCCTGTTTGGGGTGGGGGGACTCCTAGTTACCAGTGCTCTGACCTTATAACAAAAATAGCTGGCCGGAAGGCGTGTTCCCTGTAGCCCAGTGCTCCACCTCCAGCTCCGAGGGTGTTTCTTGTTGATTTCCCGGTTGCTATGGTAACCGGTGGTTTAGAAGCTGGGCTCTGGGGTCCCGCTGGCTTAGGTCGAGAGCCCCGCTTCACCTCTTATAGACATGGATCCTTGCTAGGTTTACATAACCAGTTTGAACCTCCCTTTCCTAACCTGAGAAATGGGGTTGATAGTGAGGTCCGTGAGGTCCGTGGGGGACGTGAATGAAACTCAGCACTTGGCACAGCCAGCGCCCAGTACCCAATCACCTTTCCTCTTGCCACGCATGATCGCGATGGCCTGCTTATTCATCACCAAGAAGGGCGGCAGGAGGAAGCCGCAGCCCCGAGCCACAAGGGATCTCGCTCTTGCCAAACTTTGCCATCATCTTCCTTGCCAATAATGGGCTTTGCAGACCCAAAGAGTGGGATTTTCAAAGACTGCCCCATAAATAAAGGAGAAGAAAGCAATCTCTTGGCCCGGGAAACCACTTCCCAGCCTAGGATAAGCAAGCAAGATATTTACGACGCAGCCTCCATAGAGGGCGCATTGTTCGGAGGGGCTGAGAGCCCAGTGGTCAGACCGCATCCAACCCGCTTCAAATGTGGTTTTTGTTGTGCTTCTGCCGGGGCTGTCTTTCCCATAAAGAAAGATCTCATTGCCTCCACAGGGGCCTCTGGGATGGTTCCAGCGGCGCAGAGCTCTGGGCAAGCCCCCGGAGAGCGTGTGGGGCGAGGAAGGATTTGGGAGGGAGCAGGATGAATTATTTCTCTCCTCCGTGAGGCGAGGAGAGGAAAGCAGGAAAATGGAATTACGGTTAGCGAGGGAAACCAGCCAAGGGTCTTCTGGAGACCCCGTCACAGCCGCGGGACATCAGTCAAGGGTGGCGATCATGAAGCACCTACTGTGTGCGCCAGGCTCTCACAGCTGCCAGCTACGGTTCCCTCCACACCTGGCTTAGTCACCTACTGTGCGCCACCCTTTCATTGGCACCTGGCATTCCATTTCTCATTTGGTCCTTAAACCGGCAGAGGAGATTAAAAAAAAAAAAGATTTATTTATTTAAAAGGCAGAGTTAGAGGCAGAGAGACAGAAAGGTCTTCCATCTGCTGGTTCACTCTCCAGATGGACACAACAGCTGGATCTGGGCCAATCTGAAGCCAGGAGCCAGGAGCTTCCTCCGGGTCTCCCACGTGGGTGCAGGGGCCCAAGGACTTGGGCCATCTTCTACTGCTTTCCCAGGCCATAGCAGAGAGCTGGATCGGAAGTGGAGCAGCTGGGACTTGAACCGGCGTCCACATGGGATGCCGGCACTGCAGGTGGCTTTACCAGCTATGTCACAGCGCCGGCCCTGGTTTTGGGGTGGGGGGATCTTCATTTCCTACTCACCAGATGAGGACAGGGAAAGAGTCACTCCCCATGGAGCCCTAGATTCCCGTCCAAGCTTGATCAAGCTTTCACAGCCCACTTGCCCGCTCACCATCAACTAGATGAATGTGGACCAGGGGGCCGGGGACCCTCAGGACAGGGAGGCCTGGCCCCGCAGAGCCCTGCGCTACATGTAGGGCCCGTGCTGACGGGCAGGCCCTGGTGCACTGGAGAAGTTCTGGCCTTGGACCTGTCCTTCCTCCCTTTGCCCTGCCCACCCCTCCCTCTCCGGGCCCCCACAGCCCAGGAGTCACTTCCAAGGGTGGAGAAGCCTTTGAAGTCGGGTGGTGACTCCGCCCTGGAGTGAGAGCTGGGGGAGAGGTGAACGTGGGGGCGGCAGATAAGCAACACAAACAGACAGGGGCGCGCACGGGGCTGGGGCGCAGTGCTGGGAACCTCCGAGGGCGAGGGCGGCTGCCCGCCGGGCTTCTGCTTGGTCTGTTTTTCCCGAGCTGTAAAGGATGTTGTTCCCAAACTCAGCTCAGCCAGGACTGCAAGGGCTCAGCAGCAGGGGGTCTAGGAGAAGCCCCCACCCCGAGGTAGGACCCTGGGGTCTCTCGCCTCCAAGGCGGGCTTGCCCGCGGTGTGCTCGCTCACGTGCGTTTTGTGCGCATGCGCATTTTGCTCCTGCGAGTAGCCACAGCCTGCACCCGAGCTCTGTGCTTCCTAGAAGAGAGACGCCTTACTGGAACACAGGAATGGAGGGATGCCCAAAGGTGTCGCGGGGGAGAGGGGGCCGTGACTTCTTATGAAGGACGGTCAGGGACACTTCCCCAGAAGCAGACCCGGAGGCAAGCATCCTAGGGCTCCCCGTTTTCAACTCACTTGGGGTTCCCTTGGTGGGGGGTGCCAGGCAGCAGCCATCAGGGAGCAGGGAAGTCACACACAGAGCGCTGCCTGTGGCAGGTGACTGCTGTGGGACACTGAGGCGCAGTCCTGCTGGGGGGCTCTGAGGGATGATGTGGAATGTGCCAGCCATTGGCCCACCTGATGGATAAAAAGCTGTGGAGTGGGGACCTGCGCTGTGGCACAGTGGGTTAACACCCTGGCCTGCATCCCATATGGATGCCAGTTTGAGTCCTGGCTGCTTCACTTCCGATCCAGCTCCCTGCTGATGCGCCTGGGAAAGCAGCAGAGGACGGCCCAAGTCCTTGAGCCTCTGCACACTGTGGGAGACCTGGAGGAGGTTCCTTGCTCCTGGTTTCGGATTGGTACAGCACCAACTTATTGCAGCCATTTTGGGGGAATGAACCAGCGGATGGAAGATCTCAAGATCTCTCCCCCCCCCCATACCTCTCTCTGTAACTCTGTCTTTCAAATAAATAAAATAAATGTGAAAAAAAAAAAAAAAAAGCTGGAGCACAGATCCTGCAGTCCCAGTCTTTCAGTTGGCCATGGCCGCTCCCTGGAGGGTCAGTTCCCCAGGACTTCTGGTCTACTCTGAGCTCCAGGCCAGCAGAAACTCTTGCCAAGAGGGCTGTAGATGCTTGCCCAGGACACCACTGACCAGACAGCAGGGGTGTGCACTGAGAGCCTACCTCGGCTGCATCCTCAAATCCACTTTGTAGAGACTTTCATTTATTTCCTTTTATTTATTCAAAAGGGACACACACACACACACACACACACATCTTCCATCCACTGGTTCACTCCCTAAATGCTTGAAACAGCTGGGGGCTGGGCCAGGCCAAGGTTGAGATTCCGGAACCTAGTCCAGCTCTCCCGTGTGGGTGGCAGGGATGGGTTGCTGCCTCCCGGGAAGCGGGGGGGGGGGGGTGCGCACCGGCAGGAAGCTGGCTGACAGGTGGGGGGCTGCGCCCAAGCAGCATCAAACATCTCACCGCACAGAAAAGAAACGCTTGCAAACGTGGCAGAAGACGTGAAGGAAACCGAGGAACTCCAAGGTCAAACGACTTTTATACGTGGCCTCCAGGTGGGGAGCCTGGTTCTGGATTCAAGTCCCAGTTTTGACATCCTGGTGAATTTCAACAAGCCGCTTAACACATGGAGCTTCCCTTTGTGCCTGCTTTATAAACAAACGATAAGAGTGCCGATCACGTAAAGCTGTCCTGATAATTCATGATGTAATGCATGGGACAGTAGTCGCAGACTGGATTATTGGCTCGTCATTCTCTCTTCCTTCCTTGCCCGCCCCGTGGTTTGTGGCAGGGGTACACCCTTCTGTCCTGTCATCTCCCATCTTGGGCACGCGGCTGACAGATGCAAGCAGACCGGGCTCCTGGGTGCTCACGGAGCACTGGCTCATGCGCGTGCAGCCCTGCACCGTGAGGAACGCGTGCTCTA
Source organism: Oryctolagus cuniculus (assembly GCF_051225735.1). Classification (NCBI taxonomy): domain Eukaryota; kingdom Metazoa; phylum Chordata; class Mammalia; order Lagomorpha; family Leporidae; genus Oryctolagus; species Oryctolagus cuniculus. The sequence continues at coordinate 15,178,615 of NC_142887.1, read as the reverse complement.
TGCAGCTAACGAAGCTTTCACTGGGCACGCGGAGCAAGGCTGAGCCACAGCCCGAGACTGAGGGCTGTCAATCAGCCACAAGCAGTGAGCAGGAAGGAACACTGCCGCTGTCAGCCGCCGAGGTTTGGAGTTCCTGGTTGAGCAGCGTTATCACAACATAGCTGACCAATACGTAACGTTAGCCATTGGGCATGGATCTGACACACTGTAGGCACGCAGCAAACAACCTCTGACTGGTATTTCTACCGGAAAAAGGGGGAAGTTAGGCAAACACATTTATGCATGTAAAAGTTATTTATTTCAGAGGGAGAGAGACACCCAAAGAAGTCTCGTTCGCTGGTTTGCCCCCGAAGTGCCTGCAATGGCTGTGGCTGGGCCGGAGCCTGGAACTCCATCCAGATCTCCCACGTGAGTAGCGGGCACCCCCTCACGGGAGCCGGCACTGCTGCCTGCCGGCCTGTGCGCTAGCAGGAGCTGAAGCCAGATCGGAGCTCAGGTGCTGCGATTTGAGATGTGGGCCTCCCAACCGGCGTCTCAACTGCCAGGCTAGAGCCCCCCCCCCCCACTGGCCGGTATATTTAGAGCCCATTGGAGGCAGGGCGCCCACGTTGAAGATTTGGAAATCTCATCGGTACAGTCAAGGCTCTGATAAGTCCTGTGGCTTTGAACGGAGCAGACTTGGGAACTCGTCCTATAAAACATCCGTATGTCCATGTTTAAGAAGATCATTCTGGAAAAGTTCAATGCGCAGTGGTGCCCCCCCCCCCCCCGGGCGGGAAGTGTTCCAGAGCAGATACTGGTGACGTCCGTCACTTGGCTGGGGGCTGGGGGTGAAAGAAGCGCTTAGCCACACAGGTGGAATCCCGCGGTCCGCTGGCCGCATCAGCCGCTCGGGTCTGTCAGCACCATGCAAGTCAGCATGGGCGCCCCCTTCGTCCACAGCCATTCTCAGACCAAGGAGATGCCAGCCACACTCATGGTGTTCACACCCACACGGTTCTCACATAACACGAGCCGTGTCTGCACACTCATGTGTGTGCACACTTTTTGTACGCACATGCACACTCACCCTCTCGCTGATTTCTCACACCCGCATTCACGTCCACACACTCACAAACAGCTCACCCGTTCACCCGATTCCCTCCTGCACACTGGCACGTGCTCACATCCCACACACTCACTCACGGGTCCAAGAGGTCCCGGGAGCAGCCCAGATTCTGCGGCACATGGCGGGCATTTTGCACAAGGCTCTTTTTGGCCTTGACTTGGAAAACAACCCCAGCAGCTTCAGACAGCCTGGCGCTTCCTGTTTCCCCAACCTTCACACCCTGCCGGGTTCCAGAGAAATCTTTCGCAACACTCAGGGAAGCCAGGACACCTGCTCTGTCGGCTACAAGGCCCGAGGAGGCACGTCGCCTCTGGGGTCTTGGCTGGCACCTGCGCGCCCCCTCGCCTGGGTCCCGCGTAAGCCGAGTTGAGGTGTGACGGGTTCGCCTTCTTCAAACCTGGCTGGGTGTCAGAGTACTGACGCAGAGGTCATCGACGGTCCTATACGAACCAGAGAAGGACACAGAACCCAACGGGAAAGGCCAGGAACATGTTCCCCCACCTGCACAGTGGGACCAGACACGCCTGGAGTCCACGCCAACGCTGATGCTGGTGGCCTGGGCATCTCCTGGTCCCGGATGCCCCCAAACCCGTTCACAGCTTTAGTTTCATGATCAGTAATTGGACTCCCATGTGGATTACTCATGACAAGGCAAACTTCAGAGGGGAAGCTGACCCCAGGGGCCAGTGTCGGGCCACTGCTGCCACTGTTCCTAACGTGGGCATCCCACGTTACAGGGCCAGTGTGGGATTCTGGTCCAGCTCCCTGCTAATGGAGGCTCTTTTCCTTAGGTAAAAGGGAGCTTATTTCTAAAATAAAATAGACAAGAGCAGCCAGAGTCGGGAGCACAGACGGCCTTGGCTAGCTTTCCGCAGAGGGACCGACGAGGCAGTCTCCTGTCTCAGCACACGGCTGCTTTGTGAGTGTGTGGACGCCCCTGGAGAAGCTGCTCCAGGCATGTCAGGGCAGGTGGAACCACTTCATCCGACATCGGCAGCAAGACAACGCACAATCCAGACGCCATGGTCCAGGGTCTCAGCACCGTCCCTTAGCAGTGGCTGGCTGGGAGCCGTGGCCATCTCCCTCTAGCCCTGTTTTCTGTTTGGATCAAACTCCTGCTTGATTTCTCCTCGTCATTAGAGGAGGGCAGTGGGCCAGTTATTGCCTGGCTGTGCCTCAGTCTCTTTATCTGTAAAATGGGGCTAATACTGTTTTTCATGCAGGATTAAGAGAATAAAATGGTGTGGCCTTAAATCGTGGCAGGGAATGTCATGGAGGAAGCCCTGCCTGTCTTGTCCCTTGGATGAGTTCTCATAGTCTTAAACCCAAATGAGCAGAACTGACGCTCTGCAAAGCCGGCCGTGGCCCAGACGGCCCGCGCCAAGCTCCGCGAATGGTTTTCATTTGGCTTCGATTTGCTGTGGTGCCAGCCATTGGGAGACATCCCCCAAGTAAGGGCTTCTGGTCGCCGTCGCTGGAAACGTGATGGCTGAGCGGTTCCATAAATCTGCTTCAGAAAGCAAGCCCCAGCAAAATTTTTCCCCCCAAGGTTAAAAAAAAAAAAAAAAAAAAAGCTAACAAAACTAATCCCCGGCTGTTCCTTGAAGTGGACTCAGATGGAAATAAAATCTTTCCACAAAGTGAGCTTTGGCCCCACTTCCTCACTTCGCGTCCAAAAATGCCTTTTCAGAGAGCGGGCTAGCGAGCACCCGGGCTGCACCGCGGCGGGAGGGCCCGGGCCGGACATCCTCACCGTCCCGGTCCCCGTCCCCGCAGGAGCGCGCCGGCGCGTGGGAGCCACGGCTGGGAAAGGCAGCAAACGCCGGCCAGGAAGAGGGCTTGGAGTGGGGCTGCCACGCACCGCCCGGAGCTGAGACTTCAGTGGCCTCTGGTCCTGTGGCCCACGGCGGGCCTGGAGAGCTGGGGCGGGGCGGGGGTCGCAGCCTGGGATGCACTGCCTGAGCGTGCAGGCAGGCCCACGGCCCCGGGTCTCGTCTTCTCTCTCTGCTGGAGTCGGGGCCCTTTGGCCGCCACGATGGAGACGGGCAGGAGGGCGCCTCCTCGCAGGGAGGGACCTCGCACTCCTTTTGTGCCTGTGGTTCTCACGGGCATTGCCGGCCCGGCTTCCACGTTCTGCAGTCCAGCAGAGGGCTGGAGCCCTGTAAACTACAATTCCCAGCGTCCCTTGCTGCCAGAGAGGGCGGAGCATCAGGGTGGAGCGAGGGATGTCGGGAGATGTGGGCGGCTGCGTTTCCGGGGCGGGTCTCCTCTTCTCTGTCCAGCCATGGCGCCCACCCTCACCGGGGGTACCCGGCTCCTGGGCTCTGGCAACACCAAACTCTGCTTAGAGTCTCCATCAGACAGGTCCTAGGACTCGCGGACACCGTAGTTTGAGCGGTGTTGCGTGCGAGCGAAGCATCTTTTCATCTGATTATGGTCTCTGGCCTTGGCCTGTGTTCCCGCCGGCCCAGGTGGTTTTCGGGTTCGTTGAAGTCTTTGCTTACTGGAGCGCGAAGCCCCTGACCGTATAGACGTTATCTCAAAGGCAGTGCATAAATACCCGCTTCCTGGAGCCTCAGGGTCGCTTCCTGCTCCTTCGGAGTCTCTGAGTTGTCTCCCTTGCCCCCTGTGTCCCGTCTGCTCTTCCGGCGCCTCTGTACGCAGTGGCCTTAGGAGGGCCTTTCTCCAGATCCAGCTGGGGTTGTGACCTGAAGGCCAACGTTAAGTCCCTGCAGCAACAGCCTGAGTCCCATCAGCCGAGTGGGAAGAGGTGCACGCTTCCCGCAGCCGCCCTGAGAGCCAACGCCAGCACGTAGCTCGTGCACCTGGACCGAGCGCGCAAGGCAGCGTGAATAGCAAGTGCAAAGGTCCTGGGGCAGGTCCATGCAGAGGCCAGCACGCCCAGGGTGGGGTGAGGGAGTGTGAGGACGGTAGGGGCCAAGTCAGCAGACCAACAGGAAGTAGTTGCTCGCCTGAGGGCTGCAGTAAGGACCCTGGCTTTTACTCGGAGTGCGGCGGGCGCCACTGGATGCCCCGAGCGGGAGAGAGCCCCGTGTGTCTTACATCATTCGCTGACGGTTGTGTGCAGAGTCGCCCGCGGTGGGGGGCAAGGCAAGGTCGTTTTTCTTCTGCCCAGCCTGTAATCCACGGGCAGCCGGAGCATGAGCGCGTGTTAGAAGGTCCGGGAATGGATGGATGTGGAAGATAAACAAAAGGGGATTTAAGGGAGAGTTGGAACCCAGAGCGGGAGGCTCGCTGTAGGCCTGTGCATGGGGGCTGCCCGGTGTCGGGACTAGACAGGATTTTCTCGGGGAAGTCGGGGGTGGGAGCAAACCCCTCGCCCTGGAGAGCGCAGGAGCAGCCAAGATGGGGTCTGAGCGGGGCTTGGAGGATGAGGGCGACAGACTGGAGTCTGTGCCCCGGCAGGAACCCCTAAGCCCGCAGGAAGCCTGGCCTAGCAGCCCTGCCGGGTAGGGTTCAGGCCCGCCAGGATTATTAATCCATCGAGCTGTCATGGATGGTGGGGTGATGGATGGCTCTTTACTCTGCTAGCACGGGCTGAGTCTGTCTTCCAGGTTCTGAACTGCAGCCACTCTGGCTTTGCAGAGGGAGGGGCGTGGGAGGCGCGGGATCCACAGTGAGGAGCAACCCCACCCCCCCACTCCCCCACCCCCGCCTCCCCGGGGAGCTCTGAGCTGTCCAGTAGCTGAAAGCTGATTGCGAATCTCGGCGAGTGCTAGGGTGGGCGGCGGCGGGTGGGTGAGGAAAGGGCTTCGGGGGTGGGAGGGTGGGGGGCACAGGCAGCGTTGGGGTTGAACTCCTGGAATCCTGGGCTACCGCAGGGGAGCGTGGATGCAGGAGCTTCCTGGTGAGACGCGGGCGCAGGTGCACCTGTGCCCGCCGGGGCCCCGCCCACACAGCGCAGCGGCGGAGCCGAGAGCGCGGCGCGGCGCGGACACGTCACTGTCAACAGTTACTAATTGTAGCTAGCACGGGGCAGCTGGGTGGGTGAGCAGTGGAAATCGCCCGATTCCCAGGGTTCTCACTGAGAAACAGTCATTTCCGGGGCAAGCGTGTAGCCCAGTGGTTAAGACCTGGAGTCCCTGCGTCTGACACCCGCCCCAGGCTCCCGACTCCAGCCTCCGGCCCCGATGCACCCCCAGGAGGTGCCCGCTCAAGTGTCCCTGCGGGAGGGACCTGCCCCGGCCATTGTGGGTATTTAGGGAGTGGCCCAGTGCTTGGGAGCTATCTAATCTATTTCTCTGTGTCAGCCCCTCAAATAAACAAATGAATGGAATAAAAGAAATAGTAATTTCCTTATCTGACCAAGTTGTGAAAGCAAACTTGAAAGTATTAGCTCACCAAGCCTGTCTCGTGGTTTGAGGTTTGATTGTCAGGGTCAGGGTGCGGTTTGCCCCTAAGGCTTTGCTGTTTGCTTGGCTGCTTCTGGACTGTGGGTGACATTTTGTAGAGTCTTTTCTAGAGCCACGCTGTGGTCCAGTCCGAGCTGCCAAAAACCAGGGCCGGCTATTCACCTGTTATCAGGCCAGCGTGGGACTGTGCCTTGAAGCAATTTGAAAATGATTTGGGAAACAGGGTAGATACCGCCACTGAGCCTCGCTCAATTCCAAAGCCATTTTATGTTCCGGGGGAGTGTTCATGGCTGTGATTCAGTTATTTGCACCCAACTCATCAAAAAGGTTTTGTTTGGTTTCAAAATCCACACAACATTTTATTTTACTTTATTTTTATTTTATTTTATTTTTTTGACAGGCAGAGTGGACAGTGAGAGAGAGAGACAGAGAGAAAGGTCTTCCTTTGCCGTTGGTTCACCCTCCAGTGGCTGCTGCGGCCAGAGTTACAGAGGCAGAGAGAGAGAGAGAGAGAGGTCTTCCATCCACTGGTTCACTTCCCAGCTGGCTGCAATGGCCAGAGCTGGGCTGATCCGAAGCCAGGAGCCAGGAGCTTCTTCCAGGTCTCCCACGTGGGTGCAGGGGCCCAAGGACTTGGGCCATCTTCTACTGCTTTCCCAGGCCATAGCAGAGAGCTGGATCGGAAGTGGAGCAGCTGGGACTCGAACCAGTGCCCATAAGGGGTGCTTGCACTGTAGGCCAGGGCGTTAACCCGCTGCGCCACAGTGTCGGCCCACATACAACGTTGTTGGATGTCCAAGAATGCTCACATGGTTGTCGCTGCCCTAGCTGGCGGTGTTGATTCAGCATGAGCGAGAGCCGGGCGGTCAGCAGCCTCGCGGGGCGTCCGTGGCCCCGTCTCATTTTGTCACCCTGGCCAGCAGGGGAGAGAGGTTCCACGGCCGCTCTTCATTCCCCCTGACGAGGTGGTCACTCACTCGTCCGGCAGGCTTTCAGCGAGTGCTGACTGCGCCCCAGGCCTTGCACCAGATCTGGAGAGGACTCGGCCCCACCCCGAATGGAATTCCACAACGGAACTTGGGTGTAGCGCGGGAGACGGAGCCTCAACCTTAAAGGTGTGTACAGGAGTTTAATTACCAGTGTGACATCCCAGCAAGTCAGCACGTATTTCCTGAGCATCTACTATGTGACAGGCACCGTCCGGGACTGGGGATGCGGCAGTGAACAACCAGTCACGGCCAGAACGGAGCTATTCATAGTCCGGAAGTTGCAGTGAGACAGTGCACGTAATACCCTCGGGTGAGCGACTGTTGTCATGAGTTTACTTTCCCTGCTATAACCTTCAACAGCTCCCCAGTGCTTAGGGGACAATGACGGCCCATTGCGCTTTTCCTCTTTATCAAGTCCGTCTGATCCCGGTTTATTTACCAGCATCCGACTGTGGCTGAATCACATGGGCTTCTCTGACAAGATGGATAAAATGATAGTATCTTACCACACAGGATCGTTGTATTAAAAGAAGTATGCTGGGACCCGGCGCTGTGGCGCACTAGGTTAATCCTCTGCCTGCAGCGCTGGCATCCCACATGGGCTCCGGTTCTAGTCCTGGCTGCTCCACTTCCGATCCAGCTCTCTGCTGTGGCCTGGGAAAGCAGTAGAGGATGGCCCAAGTGCTTGGGCCCCTGCACCCACGTGGGAGATCTGGAGGAAGCTCCTGGCTCCTGGCTTCAGATCAGCGCAGCTCTGGCCGTTGCGGCCAATTGGGGGAGTGAATCAGCAGATGGAAGACCTCTCTCTCTGTCTCTCCCTCTCACTGTCCATAACTCTACCTCTCAAATAAATAAATAAAATATTTTTTAAAAAAGAAGTACGCCTCTCACAAGAGTGAACACTCAATGAATGCCAGCTGTGATCATTATTCCTGGTGTTGCTGCTGTGACAGGAGTCTGCCTACGTGGTTCTTCCTTTCATGTTCGTAATAGAATCTTTAGCTGCATGCGTGGCTGCTCAGCATAGAACTACATTTCCCAGACTCCTTTGCCATCAAACGTGGCCGTATGACTGAGTGCTGGCTGATGGGAGGCGAGCGGAAGTGAATGGCATACTTTTTGACTTGTGCCCTTGAAAGGGAAGCCCTGCCCTATCCTTGCCCTCGGCTGGGATGCAGGATCTTGGGCACTGTCTCTTACGGAGAGCTGGAAGCTGGATTAGAGCCGGCGGAGCGGCAGCCCCTGTACCCCAGGCTTAGGTGAGCATCAAGCCCCTGTTGGCCCTGGAGCCCTCCCGTGGGTTATGTGTGTGTGAGGAATAAGCTTCCACCTTGCGTGACTGTCTATCAGCATGACTGCACGGTGACCAGTGACCACTGCACACCTTCAGCGTAGCCTTGAAGAGGCTAAGGCCTCTGTGTGTCGTCCTCACCTGGAGTGCTCTGTCCCTCCCCCTCCCCCTCTCCCTCCCCCTCTCCTTCCCCCTCTCCCTCCCCCTCTCCCTCCCCCTCTCCCTCCCCCTCTCCCTCTCCCTCTCCCCTACCCTTCCCCCACCTCCCCTCCCTCTTTTCCCTCTTATCCCTCTCCCCATCTCTCTGCATCGACACCGAGACTTCTTCATTGGGACATTCCGGAGCTCCCCACATCCTATGAGTTCACCCTGCGATGATTCCAAGCCCTTGGACCCTGCACTGTCGGTTTGGTTTAGTCCCAACTCCGTCACTTGAGGGACTACTGCAGGAGGTCGGAGCTGGGCTCCACTTAGCTCTCCCTGGAAGGAGCGCAAGGGTCTGGGTTGCCTGTGAAACCCTTGAATGATGACCTCCCTCACTCACTCACTTCACAAGCATCATTGGGCACCTGCTGGGTGCTGGGCACTGTTCGAAGCTCTTTGGGTCCTAAGGAGGAGAATCCGTGGCACCTGCTCCCACGGACCTTTCAACCCTTCATGCACTATTTTGGTCAACAGAGACTTTTTGGTCCTGCTCTACCAGGCGTGAGGCTGGGCTCCGGGGACTCTGTGTGAACAGAGCAGAGTGGCCCCTCCCCCCCGCAAGACTCTGTGCTTCAGTTTGAGCAGGGGGACACCATAAGCCGATCCATAAAAAGGGCAGCAGAGTAAAAATTGAAGCAGAGTGGGTGGGCAATGCTAGCCTAGGATGGCAGCCAGAGGAGGTATCTGAGCAGCTGACATTTGAGCTACCAGCGAGGAGAGCAGACATTCATGGGCTGATGGGGACAGAAGGACGTCCCAGGCACAGGGACAAGCCAGTGCAAAGGCCCTGGGGTGGGACTGAACTCGGTGAGTTTTGAGGACCGGCCAGGAGGGCAATGACTTGGGGTGAGGGTAGCAGGGTTGAGAGGGCAGGAGCTGGTGTTGGAGAGGTGGGCGTGGCCCTGGCCTGATCTGATTCCCAGTGTAATGGGAGCCACTGGAGGATTTCACCGGAGGAGTGAAATGAGGATTCGTGCATTTAACATCGCTCTGGGGTCCAGGGCTTGAGTGGGGTGGGGGTGGGGTCGGTGAGACCACTTGGGCACCTAAAGCGATCTTCCAGGAAGAGACTGAGGGCTCCCGGGTAATGGAAGTGCAGAGAAGCGGGGAGCAGTGGGTGTGGTTTGGAGAGAGGCCTGACCCACAGTCAGGAAGGATGGTTCCTCTCCTGTGCCCACGCAGCTCTGGTGCAGCAGGGAGACCGACACCTAAGCAGAGAATGACGAAATCATACGTTGCTCACGGCGAGGGAGGGGCACATGGCGCTCTTTTCTTCTCAAAGTTTTTCTTTTTTTCTTAGAAGGCAAAGAGACAGGGAGAGAGACAGAGATGTCCCATCCAAGGGTTCACTCCCCAGATGCCCAGAGCAGCCAGGACTGAGCGAGGCTGGAGTCAGGAGCCGGGAGCTCCATCCAGCAATCCCACGTGGGTGGCAGGGATCCAACTTGGATCCAACTTGGGTCATCACCGCGTCTCCTAAGTGCACGCCAGCAGGAAGCTGGAGCCGGAAGCGGGGCTAGGCCTGGAACCCAGGCGCTCAGACATGGGTGCAGGTGTCCCAGCTGCACCAAATGCCTGCTCCTCAGCCTTCTGTTGTAGTTGAAACTGTCAGGGACCTGGTCACGGGCTCAGCTGCGTCTCCGACATTACAGTTCCTTGAGAACAGGTTCACCTTTGTGTGGGGAGCAACTCGGACTAGACTAAGTTACTGGAATTAAGACTTATTCTATGCATCTGCTCTCCCACAATATGGCACTGGGAGAGGAGGAAACAGCTTCTACACAGCTGCCTCTTGCCAACTTGAGTGATGACCTCCAGGAGCTGATCCTGCTCCTGATTGGAGGAGAGCAGCGTACTCGGCGTGTGGGCAGCCGAGTTGGGATTGGCGGAGGAGGACTATAAAGGAGGAGAGAGACAGCATGCACCAGGAACATCTAAGGGGAACATCTATCCGAATAACACCTGTGCAGCCCCCGAGAGAGCCGGCCGGCGGTGTGCCGCTCCCCTGCGGAAATGGGGAAGGTGACAGGGGGCCCGCCCCTCCACGGAGGTGGAGGGACGGTAGCCAACCCGGGAAGAACCAGCAGCAAACCTGGGGAGGGCCGAGCAGACAAAAGAACAGCGCAGGGTCCTGTGTCGTTCCCCCACGAAGACGGGGAGCGACATAATGGTGCCGTGACTCGGATATGAAGCCTAGGCAGGATTTAGTGTCGTTCCTCCATGAAGAGGGGGAGCGACACCTTTGCAATGACAGCTCGTGGTCCGAGGCCCTGCATGCAGCTGCTTTTCCCAAATATCTGTCCGATGCCTTTAGACATAAACCAGTCCACAGCCTTTACTGTTAATAACAGTGCGATGGGGGCCAGCGCTGCGGCTCAGTGGGTTAACACCCTGGCCTGAAGCGCTGGCATCCCATATGGGCGTCAGTTCTAGTCCCGGCTGTTCTACTTCCCATCCAGCTCTCTGCTGTGGTCTGGTCCTTGGGCCCCTGCACCCACGTGGGAGACCCGGAAGAAGCTCCTGGCTCCTGGCTTCGGATTGGCCCAGCTCTGGCTGTTTCGGCCAAATGGGGAGTGAACCATCAGATGGAAGACCACTCTCTCTCTCTGCCTCTCCTCTCTCTGTGTAACTCTTTCAAATAAAAAATAATATATATAAAAAAACCAGTGCAATGACAGCTGCTGTTTACTGAGGACTAAGATTCTGAGCCAAGCATTTTGCCTTCAGAGTCTCAAGTAGTTCCGACCATAACCCCGTAAGAAAGATTGTACTGTTAGTCCCACTTTACAGCTGAAGGAACTGAGGCTTTGCCAGGTGCAACACTCCCGGTTGAGCGTGCAGCTCGTGGATGGTGGCATCAGGACTTAGACCTGGCTCTACAGGGTTTTGTCCAGTCCTCCTTTGTGGGTAAGCAGGCCTGAGCCCCGTGTATAAGGAAGAACTTGGGAACAAGCAGGGATGTTGCTTGCACCTGTTTCTGTTCCTGTATCGGCTTTCTTCTTGACCGACTGTGTGTCCTTGGGCAAATTAATCACCCACTCTGTCCTCCCTGGGCAGCGGGAGCATCTGTAAAGTTCACTGGGTTTAGCTGGTGCCGCGGCTCACTAGGCTAATCCTCCGCCTTGCGGCGCCAGCACACCGGGTTCTAGTCCCGGTCAGGGCGCCGGATTCTGTCCCGGTTGCCCCTCTTCCAGTCCAGCTCTCTGCTGTGGCCCGGGAGTGCAGTGGAGGATGGCCCAAGTCCTTGGGCCCTGCACCCAATGGGAGACCAGGAGAAGCACTTGGCTCCTGCCATCGGATCAGCGCGGTGTGCCGGCTGCAGTGCGCCGGCTGCGGCGGCCATTGGAGGGTGAACCAACGGCAAAGGAAGACCTTTCTCTCTGTCTCTCTCTCACTGTCCACTCTGCCTGTCCAAAAAAAAAAAAAAAAAAAAAAAGTTCACTGGGTTGGGTTGGGATGGAAAGACCACCCTGGGTCACAGGGTGTGTCTCTGTGTTCCTCTGACTGCTCCTGCGGGGGTTCAGGGGCTGTGTGCCCTTGGACCAGGTGCTTTGCCTTCCTGAGCCTCATGTGTAAAATGGGGTTAGTCTGTGACAGCGTCACCATCAGTGACCCTTGCAAGCACCCAAAACATGCTGGTTCCTGTCATTGCTCCCCTCCAGGCTCAAGTTCAAGGTTAATGGACTGGTGGAGCAGCTGCTTGGGCAGCCCCTCAAAGTCACAGAGGGAGGTAGCGGGATCTGGTACAGGATGAATTATCTGCACACTTCCCTCAACCTCACATGAGCTGAGACTTCCAAGGCCTGAGCGTTCTCCTTCAGGGAGCCAGCAGCACCTTGGAAGTGCAAGGTGTGGGGAGCAAACCGGACTAGACTGAGTTACTGGAATTAAGACTTATTCTATGCATCTGCTCTCCCACAATATGGCGCTGGGAGAGAAGTAAACAGCTTCCGCACAGCTGCCTCCAGTTCAACCAATTAACTGTAGGACTTGCTCCTGATTGGAGAGCAGCGTACTCGGCGTGTGGGCAGCCGAGTTGGGATTGGCGGAGGAGGACTATAAAGGAGGAGAGAGACGGCATTCACCAGGAACATCTATGGGGAACATCTAGCTGAAGGAACACCTGTGCAGCCCCCGAGAAGAGCCGGCCGGCGGTGTGCCGCTCCCCTGCGGAAGTGGGGAATGTGGCCAGGGGGAACTGCCCTTCCACGGAGGTGGAAGGGATAGTAGCCAACCCGGGAAGAGCCAGCAGCAAGCCCGGGGAGGGCCGAGCAGACAGAAAGAACAGCGCAGGGTCCTGTGTTGCTCCTCCACGAAGAGGGGGAGCGACATAATGGTGCCGTGACTCGGATAGGAAACCTAGGACGGATATGAAACTTAGGAGGGAAGAAACGGGAAGAAGCAGGAAAATACCAGAGAGAGAGACTAGCAAACAGCCTAGGGAAAAGCCGGACGAAAAGGGTGCCGGAAGAAGCTATTGAAAGCCTAGGCATAGACTCAGATACGGACTACGGGGGGAAGCTGGGAGAAATCTCTAAGGTCGAAAGCGAAAGTGAAAGCTAGAACAAACAGACTCGGACGCGGACTGTGGGGAGAGGCCAGGAGAAATGAGGGAGGAATATCGTTGGAGGAAAGTTTGGGGAAACATACCGGGTAGAGAAAAATGTTAGGGAAATTGAAGCCGTGGGGGGCAGGCCGAGGCTGAAACGAAAGCCACTTTGGGATTCTCAAGTTAGCCCGGGAATAGGGGGCGAAAAGTTGAAACCAGAAGCTGAAACGTGAGCCAGGTTGGGATCCGTCTGATTAGCCCGGGGAGCAAAGGACGGGAAGCCAAACCGTGGGGCGGAGACGTACGCTGGGTTGAATTCGCCAGGCTAGCCCGGGGAACTTAGATTGAATGCTAATGGCGGAGACGCAAGCTACGCTGTGTTACTCGCGGAAGCCGCCGCGTGCAGAGAGAGCACAGGGCGTGAATAGATAGGGAACGGGGCTGGCGTAGGCCGTGGTTCAGACGCGAAAGGGTTAAGCGTGGAGACCGCGGAGCGCGCAAAGCCGAGCCGCGCAAAGCCGGGAAGCTGCGCAGATGAGAGAGGCGCGCGGGCTGAAGCGGCGCAGAGCCGGGAACCCGCCGGCGGGGCGAGGTGCCGGAAAGCTGCGGGGATAAGAGAAACAGAAGTTTAGAAGTAAAAGAGAAATAGGAATGTTGGCAGACAGAAGTAAAATGGGAGAAATAGAAATGCCCGGAGATAGAGAAATAGAGAAAAATAAGGCCTCCCCTCAACATGCCAATTAGAAGGCTTGGATTCGGTCTGCCCGATTAGTGAGGCGATGAGCACCTGGGCGGCTAGCAGCTTATGCGCCGCAGGTCACCGAAGACAGGCACGAATTAACATCAGTAAAGCTTCCCCACAATGCAACAATTAGGAGGCTTGGATTCGGTCTGCCTGATTTAAGGCGGTAAGCGCCAGCAAGCAGCTCGACCAGAGTATGAGCTGCAGGTCACCGAAGATAGGCACAAACCAACACTAATAAGTCTCCCCCACAATACGGCAATGAGAAGGCTTGGATTCGGTTTGCCTGATAGGTTTTGTAAACACCTGCAGGCAGTTCTAGCAGAGCAGAGCATGCGCTGCAGGGCACCGAACACAGGCACGCATCAGCGCCTAAAAACCTCCTCACAATGGCGAAGAGAGGACCCGGATTCGGTTTGCCTGATAGGACTTGTAAGAGCCTGTGGCAACTCTAGCAAGTAGAGCAGAGTGTGTGCCGCAGGACACCGAAGACAGGCGCGTATCAACGCCAAAAAATAAAAAGAAAGGGGGATCTGTGGGGAGCAAACCGGACTAGACTGAGTTACTGGAATTAAGACTTATTCTATGCATCTGCTCTCCCACAATATGGCGCTGGGAGAGAAGTAAACAGCTTCCGCACAGCTGCCTCCAGTTCAACCAATTAACTGTAGGACTTGCTCCTGATTGGAGAGCAGCGTACTCGGCGTGTGGGCAGCCGAGTTGGGATTGGCGGAGGAGGACTATAAAGGAGGAGAGAGACGGCATTCACCAGGAACATCTATGGGGAACATCTAGCTGAAGGAACACCTGTGCAGCCCCCGAGAAGAGCCGGCCGGCGGTGTGCCGCTCCCCTGCGGAAGTGGGGAATGTGGCCAGGGGGAACTGCCCTTCCACGGAGGTGGAAGGGATAGTAGCCAACCCGGGAAGAGCCAGCAGCAAGCCCGGGGAGGGCCGAGCAGACAGAAAGAACAGCGCAGGGTCCTGTGTCGTTCCCCCACGAAGACGGGGAGCGACACAAGGGTTAAACATTCCTGCAGTGCAGACACAGAAATGTTCCACAAAGACAAGGGGGAAATATTTCCATTTCTGATAAGGAGTCAAAATGGAGCAACTCGTTCCATATGGGCTGGTGCAGGGGCGGAAAAGGAGCCGGCAGCGTCCCCAGCCTGATGGATGAGCCGCTGGCCCGGGCGGGGGCTCAGGAGAGGTTGGGCAGAGCACCCGCGTCCTGCACGGGGAGCGGGGGATTGCAGGAGCCCACCTGATGTTTCTTGTGGGTGGCCGTGAGTTTGTGTCAACATCTGTAGTTTTGAAAGAAATCGCAGCTTTTTTTTTTTTAAAGATTTATTTATTTGAGAGGCAGAGCTAAAGAGAGAGAGAGAGAGAAAGAGAGAGAGAGAGAAAAGTCTTCCATCCACTGGTTCACTCCCCAGATGGCCACAATGGCCGGAGCTGTGCCCATCTGAAGCCAGGAGCCAGGAGCTTCTTTTGGGTCTCCCACGTGGGTGCAGGGGCCCAGAGACTTGGGCATCTTCCACTGCTTTCCCAGGCCACAGCAGAGAGCTGGATGGGAAGTAGAACAGCCAGGACTGGAACCGATGCCCACATGGGATGCCAGTGCCGCAGGCGGAAGCTTAGCCCACTATGCCACAGTGCCGGCCGGAGAAATTGCTGCTTTAACCAGAGAGGGATGCTGGACGGCGGGAGGCACCACTGGGTGTTTTCAGCTGTGGATGGATCAGTCTGGGTGAGACCTGGATGGGTTTTTGGGAAAGTCGCACGGTGCATCTTGGGCTGTGTGACAAGACAGGAGAAGCTATTTCACTTCAAACCGGAGCCCGAAAATAACTGGAGTTGAACAGGGGAATGGGTCAAGTGGCTGGGTCTGCCCCTGGTGCGGGTTCCAGGCTGTGCTGGGCTGTTCCTGCCCTCCGGGCTCTCACCTGCCCTCTGCCTGGAGCTCTGTCTCTTCTCATGACTTCATGAAGTATTTCTTTCTTTTATTTCCTTCATTTATTTGAAGGGCAGAGCCACTGATCTCCCAGCTGCTGCTTCAGTCCCTGAATGCCCACAACAGCCAGATCTGGGCCAGGCTGAAGCCAGGAGCCCAGAACTCGGGCTGAGTCTCCCACGTACCTGAGGCCCCACCTGCTGTGTCCAGGGTGCGCATCAGCAGGAGGCTGGAATCAGAATGGAGCCGAGATTCAAACCCAGGCCCTCTGAAATGGGATGCGGGCGTCTTAACCACGGTACCAATGCCCACCCCTCTGCTCATTTTATTTATTTTAAATCCAAGCATTTGCTGTAGCTTCCCAGATGCTGTTTTTGCTGGCATTTTCCAGCCCTTTCCGGAACATTAACGTCTCATCCTTCAGCGAAGCTCCAGGGCTGGAGCACTGTCACCATCCTGGTTATACTCCGGGGGAAGCTGACTCTCTGCAGGGTGCAGTGACCCCTCTGCCACTCAGCTGCTGGGTCACAGAGCCTGGCTTCGAAGCCAGGCAGCCCGGCTGCAATGCCTGTGCCCCTAACCACCCGCCGGGTACTTCTCTGAGTCTCCCTGCACCCTGAGAGGCAGCTGTGGGAGCCAGACTGCCTGGTGCTCTTCTGTCCTGAGTCCCGCTTGTCTGGCCTTGTCGAGGTGTGAAAGGCGTACAGGGGAGTCCCACTCACAGCTCCTTTCAAGAGAGTCCTTTCTGGACTGGCGATTGGCCCGGCATCTAAGATGCCATTTAGGACGCCCGCATCCCATCCCCGGGTTCCCATGGCTCCAGCAAGGCTGCCGATTCCAGCTTGTAGCCGCCGAGCATCCTGGGAGGCAGCAGGTGCAGGCTCAGGCAGCTGGTCCCTGCCACCCACGTGGGAGACCCGGTTGAGCTCCTGGCTCGGCTTTGGCTTGGCCCAGCCCCGGCTGTGGCAGGCATTTGAGAAGTAAACCGATGAAAGGGAGCTTACTTTGCCTCTCAAGCTTGGACAACAAAATTTAATACAAAAAAAAAAAAAAAAAAAAAAAAGAGAGAGAGAGAGCGAGAGAGAAAGAACGTGCCAGCTGTGTCTCCAGCTGCGACACCTCAGGGGCCACCTGGGCTTGCAGGTAGCCTCAGCTGCTGATGGGGCGTGAGCAGGACCAGGGCCTGGCCACTGCACCCGGCATCTGCCCTGCACCTCCCTGGTACGTGGACCCACGCCGTCCCCACCCGCTCTGTTTCCTGTTTCCCTCTCACTGGCTTCCCCTGGGGGTGAGGGCCGCGTCTCCCTCCCTCTTGTGTTCCTGATATTCATCCCATCATGCCTTCTTTTCCCCACTACGGCTCTTCCCCCCTCCCCTCTCCTACCCCCCACATCAAGCAGGGTTCCGGGAAGATGGCAGGAAACCAAGGACGATGGTGTCTCAGCTAGGCTTTGGAAATTCAAAGCCTTACACCCTTTACTGGGGAGCTCGGATTAAAAAAAAATTAGCTTGTTCCAGGAGGTAGAAAAAGACTATCTTGGCTGGAAGGGAGGGAGAGAGACGGGGAGCTGAGGGCATAGGGTCTGATTCAGGGCTCGGCTGGGTGGGCCCCCTGCCTGTAGGTAGGACACCCACGGCACGGGGCTCTGGGCAGTGCCGGGGGCCACAGCAGTGCCCTTCCTGGGCAGTCACAGCTGGCACGGCGCCCGGGGAGCGTGCAGCCTGCGGCGGCCCTGCCATTTGGCCAGCTCTCCGTGTGACTTGCTCCTATGAGTGTCCTCTCCCCAAGACCCGCGTGAGCCCCAGAGTTGGGGCAGGGAGCTCTAGAGATCTCTGAGAGGGGTGTGGGTCCAGGAAGCCGCCGTGTGCTAGGTGAGACCAAAGGGGGCCTGCGCCTGTGCTCTGGGGAACACACGTCTGCAGGCGATGGGCACGGGTTCATCCAGCTGTGAAGTCACTGACTTTGGACGGCAGGTCCAGCTGAGCTCCCACGGAATCCTGGCTGCACCCCCAGCGCAAGTGCTCGTCCCTGTGTGTTTCCTTGCTGAGCCTCGCTCTCGCGTGGCGGTGAGCTCCATGGCTGCCAGACCACGTGCAGGCCAGCGTCCGCCCCAGCCTTAGCGGGGATAAATGAGTCCCAGCCTCAGTGCGCTGTGGCAGCCGTCTTATTGGTGGGTGCGCGGATGGGTGGATCTGGGGGGGTTGGGAGATGAAGGGGCGGGGCTGGAGTGGCTGCAGAGATGGAAGGCAGTGCAGACCATCCCGGGAGCCTCCCAGCCAGAGTGGGGCCCCGTGGATAAGGAGATGGGAACGGTCCAGGCGGCCACCCCTTGCCGGGGGTGAGCGCAAGGATGCGGGTTGTCTGTCATTCTCCTTGCTCCGAGTGGACTTCGGCCAAGTTGGAAGATCCAGCCTCCTTCCTCTCGCCTCTCATTTCCATCGGATAAAATTCCCGATCGCTGAACTCGGTTTATGGTCTTTTAAAAGCTTCTCTGCCCGAGCCACAAATCCTTCAAGAGCCATCCCGAGTGGGGATCGCCATCGGCCGGCTCTCCGCCTGGGCCCTCCGAGGGCAGTAAATCAACTTCTTCCGTTCACTCCGCCCTGGGAGCCGAGGATGGGAGCTGCTCGCGAGAGGCAGCCAACGGACGGGCCAGGGGCTCCCAGAGGTGCAGGGGCTGCGTGAAGCACCCTGGGGTGGGGGTGGGGTGTGTCTGCTGCTGGGACTCAAATCCCCAGATTCCTCCGGTCTCCGGGGGTGGCAGGTGAGTCTGGGGGCTGCTTGCCTGAGCAGGTTAGGGAAGCACAAATGACCTCAGAACACTGAAGGGGTGCATCATTAAAGCGCATTCAGGGGGCCTTCCCCGAAACGGACTGGGGACTTCAGTAATCCATGTTTTGAGAATGAAAATGAAAAAACATAGGCGAGCCAAAAGAAATAAAATATATATATATTTCTAATCCCCCTGCCTAGACATAACATCATTAACATGTTGTGGTTTAGCCTACCCATAATTTTATGCATGAATATATGCTTTTTATTAAAATAGAGTTATACAGGGTATGCTGTTAAGTGACCTTTCTTACTTAGCGATATGTCGGGACATATTTCTTTAAAACTAACGATGTGCAATGACGTCGTCGTTTCTAATTGTTCCATGAGATTCCGACGTGTGGACAGCCCGGGCCTCAGCAGCGATTTTGCTGACTCACCGGTGCTAACATTAGATCCCCGCTGGCTTTTTGCGCTCAGCCAGTAACAGTGCGGTGAGCGCTGTTTTGTTTTCCTTTTACTGCACATTTTTGCCTATTTCTTTATGGTGAATGAACGGGATTTTTCTGGGTCGGTATCTAAACCTTTGGGATCCACGGAGTGCTTGTGTCGAGTATTTGGGAGATGTTCCCTTTAAAATTACCCTCGAGGCTAGCGGAGCGACGTGCTGAGTCCTGAACGTGGGGTCCATGCAGACTACATGGAGGACGGGGGTCCCCTAAGGTCGTGATGAGGCTGCAGACAACACGGCTCCTGCAGAGTCCTTGCAAAATGCATTATTCATGTGATCATGGCTCAGCAAAGCCATCGTGCTGCCAGTCCTACGGTTATGGACGGGACACCATACTCGATAATAAGTTCCCAAGTTATATACTTACTGTGGTAAGTATGCTTACCAATAATATAATAATAAAACAATAATATAATTATTGTTATTTTAGAGTATGATCCTGCTTATAAAAGCAAAGTCTTTTTAAAAGACTTATTTTATAGGGGGTTAGCATTGTGGCACAGGAGGTTAAGTTGCTACCTGTGATGCCAGCATCCCATATGGGTGCTGGTTCAAATCCCGGCTGCCTCACTTCCAATCCAGCTCCCTGCTAATGTGCCTGGGAAAACAGCAGAAGATGGCCCAAGTGCTTGGGCCCCTGCACCCACGTCGGAGACCTGGATGGAGTTTCAATTTTGTGTAGCCATTTGGGGAGTGAACCAGCAGATGGAAGCTACCGCTCTCTCCCTCCCTCTCTCTCTCTCTCTCTGAAACTCTGCCTTTCAAATAAAATAAATATTAAAAATGATTTATTTTTGGTAAATAAATAAAAAAATAAAGTTTACTTGAAAGGCAGAGTGACAGAAAGGGAGAGACAGGGAGAGAAAGAGATCTTCCATTAGCTGGTTTGCTCTCCAAATGGTTGCAAAAGATGGGGCTGGGCCAAGACATAGCCAGGGGCCTGGAACTTTATCCAGGCCTCCCATGTGGGTGCAGGGCCTCAGGCACTTGGGCCATCTTCCACTGGCCTTCCCAGGTGTGTTAGCAGGGGCTGGATTAGAAGTGGAGCAGCTGGGATGAGTAGTTCTCTGATATGGGATGTGGCAGCTTAACCTGCAGCTCCACAATGCCAGCTCCAAAACGAAGTCTAAAGAGAATCATTTGTTTACTTGAAAGGCAAAGTGACGGGGAGAGAGAGAGAGAGAGAGAGAGAGATCGTCCACTCACTGGTTTAGTCTACAATAGCCAGGGCTGGGCCAGGCTGATGCCAGGGTCCAGGAACTCCATCTGGGTCTCCCACATGGCCAGCAGGAACCCAGAGCACTTGGGCCATCATCCTCTGCATCCCAGTGGATCAGCAGGGAGCTGGATCAGAAGCGGGTAGCAGAGACTCAGACCAGCACTCTGATATGGGATGCAGACCTCCTAGGCAGCAGCTGAACCCATTGTGCCAGGAGTCTGGCAGAAAGCAAAGTTTTGCTTTGTTTTGTTGTTTTGTTTTTACAGACAGCAGCCGCATATGTCTCTTCTTTTTTTAAGTTTTTTAAAGATTTATTTATTTATTTGACAGTCAAAGTAACACAGGGAGAAGGAGAGGCAGAGAGAGAGAGAGAGAGAGAGAGAGGTCTTCTATCCACTGGTTCACTCCCCAATTGGCTTGCAACAGTCAGAGCTATGCTGATCTGAAGCCAGGAGCCAAGAGTTTCCTCCAGGTCTCCCACATGGATGGACTTGGGCCATCTTCCACCACTTTCCCAGGCCATAGCAGACAGCTGGATGAGAAATGGAGCAGCTGGGACTTGAACCAGCGTCCACATGGGATACTGGCGCCCATAGGGGATGCCGGCACTGCAGCTGCCTCTTTATCCGCTATGCTACAGCGCTGGTCCCTCACGTAAGTCTCTTATTTGCCACACGAGCATCCAGGTTTGTGTGAGTGCACTCCGCAGTGTTTGTGCAGTGAAGGAATCGCTTAACTTCGTGTTTCTTAGAACATGTCCCTGTGGTTTAGGGATGCACACGGGGCTGTCCACACTGAGAGATGAACAACACAGAACTACAAAGTGAGAAGGATTATCTTCATTGTCCTTCCTGGAGAAGACTGGCTTTTCTCTGCACTGATACGTGACCCCGATTTCCATCCAGTGTTGATCCTGCCGGGCCCACCGAACCCTCTTCCTAGGGTTTGCTCCGGACCACAAGCGCTGGGAGGCAGAGGGTTGCTCCTGCTTTGGTATTTTGCCCATTTCTTTTCTTTTTCTTTCTTTTTTTTATTTGACAGGCAGAGTTACAGACAGAGAGAGAGAGAGACAGAGAGAAAGGTCTTCCTTCTATTGGTTCACCCCCCAAATGGCCGCTATGGCTGTTGCTGCGCCGATCCGAAGCCAGGAGCCAGGTACTTCTCCTGGTCTCCCATGCGGGTGCAGGGCCCAAGCACTTGGGCCATCCTCCACTGCCTTCCCGGGCCACAGCAGAGAGCTGGACCAGAAGAGGAGCAACCGGGACAGAACCGGCGCCCTAACCAGGACTAGAATCTGGGGTGCCGGCGCCGCAGGCAAAGGATTAGCCTAGTGAGCTGCGGCACCGGCCATATGTTGCCCATTTCAAAGCCTGGCACCCAATGGTGCTTGTCATATTGGTTTAATTGCTGCATCGCAAACTACCCTGAATTTCATTAAGCAGGTCACCTCACTCAGCTTTTGCAAGAAAGCTGGGAACGGCTTAGTGTGTGCTTCTGGCTCAGGGCCTCGTGAGATGGCCATCAGTATGTCGTTCGGGGCCGTGGTCTCATGTGGAGGCTTGACTGGGGATGGCAGATCCACTCCCAAGATGGCACAATCACCGGGCTGTTGGCAGGAATGTCTTTGTGACAAGGTGGCTGGCTTTCCTGACACAGCGGATCCGACAGAGAGGGCAGTGTAGAGCCCCAGGGTCACTTCCACGGCCAAGCTTCAGAAGCCACCCCTGCTATGTCCACAGTCCCTTCCCAACTACACGGGTCCGTCTATTCATTCCCAAGTGCATGAGTTCCGGGAGGTGGGGCTCACTGGGGGCCCCCTCCAAAGGCTGCCGCCATATGTATCAAGTGAGCCGAAGGAGTGCCGGCACGCACGAGTGGTAGGCTGAGGTCCAGGGCTGCGCAGGGCTGCACCCCCCACTTGCCCTGCCTTCCAAGCTGCTCCGCGTGGCGCTGGGCTGAGTAGCTGAGAACTGAGTTCAAACCAGGCTGAGCACTCCCGGTGGAAGCAGCCACTTGGAAGCATCCCCGCCTTGAGTCAGGACGGGTGAGTACAATCCCACAGGCACCTGCGACATTCCCAGGGGAAGGTGGGGTCTTGTGGTGCAGCCCACAGGCCCAGAGCACAGCTCGCTCTGAGGAATGCCAGTCAAGACCCGGTGGGTCACTGGGCCACAGAGGCCACTCTCATCATGGAGCTACTCAGTGCTTTACGACCCCTATAAAGACATTAGCTGGGCAGATGAGGGGAAAGTGGGCGCCGCCACCCTTTGCCTCTCTGGGGCCCATTAGCATCAGGGTTGTAAACCCGGGCCCAGGCATGGGTAGCTGGTTTTATTATCAATCAATTACCCGTGCTTGTCAGCAAGTCTCAAGCATCCTACCAGCCCAGAACGTGGAGGACGACCGTGGGTGAGTCTTGACGGGTCCACTCAATGCTCCACACCTCGGTTTCCCCAACTGTAGTGTCAGGAGTTGGACAAGGCCACGCTTCTCACTGTCAAAGCCTGCTTACTTTATTTTATTCATTTTTTAAAAGATTTTATTTATTTGAAAGACAGAGTTACAGAGAGATGTAGATAGAGAGAGAAAGGTCTTCTATTCTGCTGGCTCATTCCCCAAAAGACCACCTTTGGGGAATGAACTGATCTGAAGCCAGGAGCTTTCTCTGGGTCTCCCACATGAGTGAAGGGGCCCAAGGGCTTGGGCCATCTTCTCCTGCTTTCCCAGGCCATAGCAGAGAGCTGGATCATAAGAGGAGCAGCCGGGACTTGAACCAGTGCCCCTGTGGGATGTGCACTGCAGGCTGGGGCTTTAACCCTCTGCACCACAGCACTGGCCCCTGCTTAGTTTATTTTACTGGTGTCATATTCAGGTTATGTTTTGAGATGATTTCTCTAGCCACGAGTGTTCCTGACCAACCAACGTCTCCTTCCCGTTACTATTGACAACAATCCAACATTCTGATTGGCACAGGCAGACCCACAACCAGCGTTCACAGCATCTTTTGTAAGACCATTCCTGGTGCAGGGTGACTCGCAGCTGGACCCCTTTTAGCCATGTGACCGTGGACACGTTACTCAACGTCTGTCGCACCTCCTCACCTGTAAAAAAGAGGCCATGGGAGGAATCAATAAGTAATGCAGCACTCTAGCTGGGGACAGTAAACTCCACGGGGCCAGCCTTTCTTGCTGTCTGCTACAGAGGTATCTGGTCCCAGTGCTCCCAGCCGGTTGACCCCAGGCCTGGAGGACAGGGTCTCCTTCGACCGCTGAAGCACAGAGCCAAAGGCTCCCAAGAACCCTCTGCATCGGTGACCTGAGAGCTTGGCCCCCTTGACTGGGCTCCTGGTTCTGCAGGTCAACAGCTGGCAGCTCAGCCAGATGGTTTTCCAGGGCATGTTGGCTGGGGGCTGGCTGGCTGCTGGTCCAGGCGGGACCCCGCGGGCTCCTCAGCACCTGCCCGCCTGCCGGCTGGCCCATCCTTGTTCTCATAGATGGGGTGGGTTTCCGAGAAAACGAGAGGAGGCCGCAAGGCACCTTGAAGCTTTGGCTCAGAACAGGCCTGGTGTCGCTTCCACCACGTTCTGTCGCTTAAACCAAGCCTCAGGACCCGTTCCCATGCAAGGGTGATGCCTAAGCCCTGCTTCTACGTGGGTTGAGCCTAAAAAAGTCACATCACCAAGGAGCTTGGTACTCGGGAGGGGGTGGAGGCACACATGCTTGCCGAGATCCTCAGTGACTGTGTAGCCTGCATTTGGTGTTGGTTCCAGTTTCAAGTACTTTACTCTGTGGTTACCATAAACCGACACTGACAAGTTCTACAAGGAGGAATCCTTTCCACTTTACCCATCAGTGTCTGGTGCCTTGTAGTGAAACAAAACTCCAACTTGTTCTTTTTCCACTTCTGTGGCACAGACAGCGGCTGGAAATGCAGTGCTCTGAGTGTTCAATTTGCTGCTTTGGGGTTAGAGTTCTGGATTCAAATCTGACCTCTGCCAGCTACTTTGTGGATGGCCATGGGCAAGTCACTTTCCCTCTGGACTTATCTGCCACATGGCAAACATAAGAGTTTGTCACAGAGAGGGAGAGAGAGAGAGCGAGAGAGTGAGAGAGAGAGCTCTTCCATCTGTTGGTTCACTCCCTTAATGGTCGCAATGGTTGGGGCTGGGCCAGGCCGAAACCAGGGGCCAGGATCTCCATCCAGGTCTCCCACGTGGGAGGCGGGGGTGCAAGTAGTTGAGCACTTTGACCATCTTCCGCTGCCTTCCCAGGTGCATTTGCAAGGAGCTGGCTGAGAAGCAGAGCAGAGGGGACTGGAACGAGCTCTCCGCTGTGGGAATGGCAGCACTGCAGGTGGCCACTTAGCCTGCTGGGCCACACCCAGCCTCTTAGCTTCCATTACGGGGTCAGCGTTGTGGATCCAAATCCAGCCACTGGTCGGGTGGCCACAGGCAAGTCCATTTCCCTCTTGGAACTTCAGTGTCTCATCCAAATGGGAGACACCGAGCTTGTCTTCTTTTAATTTCATTTAAGTTATCTAAGTTTCGTGTATCTCTTATATACAGATTTAGGAACACACCCATGTTCCAACTCTTCCTCCTCCCTCTCCCATTCCCACTCTTAATTTTTACAAAGGTCTATTTCCAGTTTACTTAATGATCGCATAGTTAACCCTACACTAAGTAAAAGAATTCAACAAATAATATGAAGAAAAAAACCCCACTGTTCCTCAACAGAAGAGACAAGTGCAGTAAACAATCACCAAGTCTCACAATGTCCGTTTCACCCCTAAACATGACATTTCAGATACCCTATTAGTTACCTTGGATCATGGAAAACATATGATAGCTGTCTTTCGGGGACTGGCTTATTTCATTACGTATAATGGTTTCCAGTTGTGTCCATCTTGTTGCAAAAGACAGGATTTCATTTTCTTCTTATAGCCGAGTAGTACTCCATAGTGCATATGGACCCCGATTTCTTTATCCAGCCTACAGCTGATGGCCATCCGGGTGGAGTCCATACCTTAGCTGTTGTGAATTGCACTGCAGAGAGCGCGGGGGTACAGACAACCCTTCCAGATGCTGATTTCTGATTTCTTTTCGCTTGGGTAAATTCCCAGGAGTGGGGTGGCACACAGAGCTTGTTTATCGCTGGGTTGGTGTGAGGATTCGGGGTGACAAAGGCGAGAAGCGTCTCCCACAGGGCCTGGTCCCAGGTTCCATGAGCGGTGGCTTCGTAACACCAACAACAACTCGAGAGGTGAGGAGTGTGCATGCTGCATTGCCAGCCTGCCGCCCATGTCACAGCTACGGACAGCCAATCCACATCCCGTTTCCTACTGCTGGGGAGGAGGAACTAAGATGCTCACCTTCTCCAAGCCAGACAAATGGTACAACAAATAATATCAGGGTGCAGTGCTTAACCCCGTGGTGCCCCGGGAGCAGAGACCGACGGGAAACACTAGATAGATGTTGGCTGTGACTCTTGGCAGTGTCTACGACTCCTTCTATGGGCAGCAGAAGTCGCCTTCCTTCCTTTTTGCTTCCCCACACACAGATCTCAACAGCTGGAGGCCAGAGCAGGGCATTTGAAGGGACCCCAAGACACACCGGGGAGTGACGAAGGAGTGATCTGGCCTGAGAGGCTTGCCCCGAGGCCACCCGCCTTGCCCTGCAAATCTGGTACAGACAGGGTGGGATTCTGATCAACAGCCCGGGCGTGCGTCAGGCCCCCCAGCCCTGCAGCAGGGTGTGCCGAGAGGGTGGGAAAGATCGGGGTGAGGCTGCCCCCAGCCGAGACTCTTTGGCTCAGCGTGGGAAAACGTGCCAGCTCTGAAGATCTTTGCGGGAAGTCCCAGCCCTTCCTCGTTTGCTCTTTGCTGTCTGAAGCCTGGGGCACAGAGCAAGGTCTGGGGCGGTACCTTCAGGACGGGGAGAGTGTGACCTTCGGCAGTGGACGTCCAGGCTCGGCGGCTGACTGTCTCTCCTGGACCCCTGCGGACCCCAATAGGTGGGTGGGACAGTTCCTTTCATGGAACGGGAGAACGGGAGGCGGGGCTAACGGTGCTGATGGTAAGGAATGCTTGCTGAGCGTGTCCTCCGTGCCAGGCAACCCGCGCAGGGCGTCTGCTGCAAGCTTCGCCTCATTCAAGCCCATTCATATTTCCCATCATCACGGATGAGATCAGTGAAGCCCAAAGAAGTAAAGCCGCCTGCCCCAGGCCACGCAGCTGGTGAGCAGCAGGGCGGCCGTGCACGCGGCCCTTAATACCCACGCGCCTTGCAGCGGATCTAACACGCAGAGGTCTTGTTAGCTCCTGAGCCCTCCACTCCTCCCTCCCGTGCCACATTCACATGGCTCCGGCTGGCTCCGGCTGGCTCCCACGTTCTCCTTTGAAGAAGCAGTGCTGGCTGTCTCTGGCTGCATGAGAAACTACGTCTGGAGCTTAGTCAAGGAGAAAGACAGCGTCACCGTGTGCTAGGTGGGAGGAGGGTTCACCACGCCGCACTGCGCGGCTGAACTGCCTGGGACTGCTCGCTTGCGGCATTGTGGCTGGGGCCTTGGTTCTGGGCCGTAAGCTGGGTTCCTCACTTCTTCTCCATGTGCTGCCTTTTGGGGCTGGACAATCCCATATGGCTCCTCTTGTACGCGTAGGCTAGTGCGGCCGGCACACTAAGGGCTGCCCGTGGGTCTCTCCCAGCACACGCCCTTCCACATGGCTAGCTTGGGCTTCCTCACAGCATGGCAGTCTCAGAGCAGCCAGACTTCCTGCATGACTCACGTTCCTGGTGGAAGCTACGACAACCTAGACTTGGGCTCCCAGATCAGCCGAGGTCCGAAGTGTGGCAGTCTTGCAGGCGTGCCAGCTTGGACCCCCCTTCCAGAAAGCACTTGTCATTTAGTAGGGCTTGGTGCCTCCTGCTGTGGTACCTTAAGGAGCCATGGCAGGACTCCAGACAAAGGGGCTCTCAGCCAGTGGCTAAGCATATGGTGCTGGGGGGAGGGCGCTCGCTGGTGCAGGCGTTTAAGCCCAACACAGGGCTCTGCTATGAGCATCTTTGCCCTGGAGCTGCACGTGGAGTTGCCCACGGCTTTGAGAGAGGAGCCCTGCTGTGGACGACTGGCTCCCTCACCCCAAGCTTTCAAGAATGCTTTGTTATGGGCTGGCGCTGTGGCTCACTAGGCTAATGCTCCGCCTTGCGGCGCCGGCACACCGGGTTCTAGTCCTGGTCGGGATGCTGGATTCTGTCCTGGTTGCCCCTCTTCCAGGCCAGCTCTCTGCTGTGGCCAGGGAGTGCAGTGGAGGATGGTCCAAGTACTTGGGCCCTGCACCCCATGGGAGACCAGGAGAAGCACCTGGCTCCTGCCATCAGATCAGCGCGGTGCGCCGGCCGCAGCACACCAGCTGCAGCTGCCATTGGAGGGTGAACCAACGGCAAAGGAAGACCTTTCTCTCTGTCTCTCTCACTCACTGTCCACTCTGCTTGTCAAAGAAAAAATAAATAAATAAATAAAATAAAAATAAAAAAATAAAAAGAATGCTTTGTTGTGCCCAATAAGCCCCTTGCACTCCCAACTCCATCCCACCAGCTGCTCCTGAAGGGCCCCAAGGCCACACAGATCCAAGCGGAGACAGAGCCAGACCCCACCAACCGAGGAGGGTGCAGCCACCTCTATCTACTATGTTGACTTTTTATTGATGGGCAACATACATACAACATAACATGCAACACACACATGTGGATTCAGGTGTGTGTTCACATGGCACAAGGAGTCAGCCCCGTGAACGCCACACGCGTGTAGGTACCACCGAAATGAAGACGTACCTGCTCCTCGGCTGCTCCCCCAGTGTCCGCCTTCCAAGCCACCACCCACCCTTCCACCAGAAGTCAACCATTGTTCCAACTTCTTTTTTTTTTTTTTACCTTTTATTTAATGAATATAAATTTCCAAAGTACGACTTATGGATTACAATGGCTTCCCCCCCCATACCGTCCCTCCTACCCACAACCCTCCCCTTTCCCACTCCCTCTCCCCTTCTGTTCACATCAAGATTCATTTTCGATTATCTTAATATACAGAAGATCAGCTTAGTATACATTAAGTAAGGATTTCAACAGTTTGCTCCCACACAGAAACATAAAGTGAAAAATAATAGATGATTTTTTTAAATGATGATGAAATCAGATCAGACCTATTGTCATGTTTAATCCCAGTGAGAGTCAAGTTGGGAATTGATAATTTTTTTTTTTTACAGAAGATCAGTTTAGTATGCATTAAGTAAAGATTTCAACAGTTTGCACCCCCATAGAAACACAAAGTGAAATATATTGTTTGAGTACTCGTTATAGCATTAAATCTCAATGTACAGCACATTAAGGACAGAGATCCTACATGAGGAGTAAGTGCACAGTGACTCCTGTTGTTGACTTTACAAATTGACACTCCTATCTATGGCATCAGTAATCTCCCTATGCTCCAGTCATGAGTTTCCAAGGCTATGGAAGCCCTCTGAGTTCTCCGACTCTTATCTTGTTTAGACAAGGTCATGTTCAAAGTGGAGGTTCTCTCCTCCCTTCAGAGAAAGGTACCTCCTTCTTTGAAGACCTGTTCTTTCCACTGGGATCTCACTCACAGAGATCTTTTTGCCAGAGTGTCTTGGCTTTCCATGCCTGAAATACTCTCATGGGCTTTTCAGCCAGATCTGAATGCCTTTAGGGCTGATTCTGAGGCCAGAGTGCTATTTAGGACATCTGCCATTCTATGAGTCTGCTGAGTATCTCACTTCCCATGTTGGATCACTCTCCCCATTATTTATTCTATCGGTTAGTGTTAGCAGGTACTAGACTTGTTTATGTGCTCCCTTTGACTCTTAGTCCTTTCATTATGATCAATTGTGAACTGAAATTGATCACTTGGACTAGTGAGATGGCATTGGTACATGCCACCTTGATGGGATTGAATTGGAATCCCCTGGTATGTTTCTAACTCTACCATTTGGGGCAAGTCAGCTTGCCATTGTTCCAACTTCTAACACCAGAATTTAATCTGGCCTGGGTTTATATTTTTAGGTAAATGGAATCCGCGCATGCAAACTGTTTTACGTCTGGCCTTTCTCATTTCATGGTGTGTTGGCGATCCATCCGTGTGGTCGAGTATGAGAGTCTTGCGTTCTGTGCGTAGTATTGTGCTGTGTGAACAGATCCCGATGCAGTCCTATTACTGATGGATACTAACACTGTTCTAGACACGCGCCCTGTGATCAGTAAATCTCTCAGTATCACCACACATACAATGCATCTGCACTGTTGTAGCGAAAGACCTATTAGTACATTACAAAGTACACAGGCATCTGAAGAGACGGTGGTCTAGAAGTTCGAATGTTCTCTTGGTTTCCCCTTGGATCACACCCCATATCTTTTGCTGGCTCCTGACGGGGGGAACAAGACTCTGATCACACAGACGCGTCAGCAGGAGGCCAGGGGATACTGGCAAGATCCTGGGCTTGGAACTCAGAGCTGGATCCATGTGTTGACTCCTGGCTGAAGCTCCACACGGGGCGCGGTAGAAAGTCTCCATTTCTCATTCCTGTGCCTGGCATTCTTGTGGTACATATTTATTGTTTTTTAAAAGATTTATCCATTTATTTGAAAGTCAGAGTTACACAGAGAAAGAAGGAGACACACACACACACACAGAGAGAGAGAGAGAGAGAGAGAGAGAGAGAGGTCTTCCATCCGCTTGTTCACTCCCCAAATGGCCACAATGGCCAGAGCTGGGCTGATCCAAAGCCAGGAGCTTCTTCTGGGTCTCCCATGTGGGTGCAGCAGCCCAAGGAGTTGGGCCATCTTCCACTGCTTTCCCAGGTCATAGCAGAGAGCTGGATCAGAAGTGGAGCAGCCAGGACTTGAACCAGCGCCCATATGGGACGCCAGCACTGGAGGCGGTGGCCTTTACCCCCTATGCCACAGCGCTGGCCCCTGCATGTGTACTCTGTGGCAGGCACAATGACGGGCACTGGGAAGACAGCAGAGACCCCAGCATCACGCAGCACAGAGCTTAGCTGTGCGATTGGGAGGCTGGGAGGGAGAAGAGACCTGTGCTCCTGCACCAGCCAAAGAAGCAGGGGTGGTTCCGATCCTTGTTAGAAAGGCCTTGTGCTGGAGGCACACAGCGCTGCGTCACTGCCTTCTCTTGCCTCGGCTCTCCCCCACCCCCAGGGTCTCCCCCGGCGCATGGTGGGGGGTGGGCGTCTCGGAGGGCAGTGGGAGGAAGTCAGAAGGGACGGGATGGGGGAGGCCGGGGTGGGAGGGAAAGGGCAGAGAGGCAGGGATGCCGGCAACCCTGCCGTCCCATCACCCGCCCCTCCGCGAGCCCCCCTCCCGGCGCTCTCCTGTGCTCTGCCTGTCCCCAGATTATCTGGACAGAGTGTCTAATTGAAATTGAGGAGCTGCTTAGCCGTGCACTTGCACAGTCTGATCTCACATGCGGGCTACCACAAACTATGCGTCTGGGCTTCAAGTTCCCCGGAATCTGACAGAGTGATTGATGTCCAGCAAAGCTGTTTCTTCAGAGGCCTGGAGCCAGACTCTTGCTTAAGCCCTGGAGTTGAAGGAGCATCTAACACGCCGGTCCTGAGCGCACCAACGGAGAGGAGACTGGAGGGAAGTGGGGGCCAGGACTGCCCCGAGCCCGTGGGTGCTCCAGGCTGCCTGCCGAACAAGCCCCTGAAGTTTGACCAGCCCACAAGAGCTGTCAGAGAAACCGAGTCTTCCCGTGCCGCAAAGAGTGCGAATCATCCAGCCGGTCAGAGCAGGTTCACACCCCAGGAACACGGTCTCCCAGGAGAAGGGATTTTCTTCTTCCTTTGGAAAATCCGATCAAAGGATTAAGGTCTTTGGCCAGGAACAAAATGCACTCTGTCGTCTCGGCCACTTGATGTCCTTTCCCTCACGTCTTCAGCTCCGGTGGTGCGGAGGGTCTCAGATGCAGCTCTGTCTCCCTGGACAGGCAGGTGGGGGTGTGGCCTGGACTTGGCTGGTGACAGCCAGCTCCCGCGGCCCTGGGGACTGTTCTCCCAGTTTGGCATCAGCACGTGCCGGGGACGGTCAGCTTAGGGGCTTTGCATGGGGCCGCCAAGGAAGAGTATCTCTGTGGCTGAGATTCTGAGAGAGAGATTTTCCCGTTTCAAAGCAGCGAAGCCCATGGAGGACGGAGTGAAACAGAGGGAGACAGGGCTCCAGATCAGAGGGAGCTGGGGTCCCAGCGGGTCACTGCTGTGCGTCACCTTGATCCATCAGCGCCTGATCTCCTCTTGGGCAGCTATGTCAGACAGCTTCGGAAGGGGGCAGGTTCTGTTAGGAACTGATGGAGTCGCTTTGTCATTTCTCTCCTGTCTCCGTCTCCCAACACAGCCTTGGCGATACAGGTAGCAATGCAATGTAGCATTGTGGGGTTTTGACAAAAATTGCTTATGCATTTGTTTTATTGATGAAAGAGAGAGACAGAGAGAGAGAGAGAGAGAGCGAGCATGAGCATGCTCTCCTGTCTACTGGTTCACTTCCTAAATGCTCACAACAACAAAGCTGGACCAGGATAAAGCTGGGGGCTGGGAACTCAATCCAGGTGCCCCATGGTGCAGCAGCAGGAAGCTGGAACTGGGAGTGGAGCCAGGACTTGAACCCGGGCGTTTCAGTGCAGGATGTGGGCAGCCCAGCAGCGGCACAAACCACTGCCCCAGAGCGGCATCTTTAAGGGAAGACCACACGGCTTCCCCCGGTACCCACTGGCCCTGAAGCCTGGTGTCGCCTCGTCCCCCTCTGCTACGTTTCACACCCTGGAATATACACCTTTTGGGTCTCCTTTGTCCCTTCCTTCCATGCTCAGCATGCATGCACAGGTTCGCAAACAGCTGGTGCTTCATAGTTGCTTACCACAGGAATAGTTACTCATAAGGTTTTCCACATCTTGGAACTTGAGCCAACCTTCAAGACTGGGAGTACAAAGGAGCTGTTGGGTGCTCTGATATTTTTTTTTTATTATTTTTTAAATTATTATTATTTTTTTTTGACAGGCAGAGTGGACAGTGAGAGAGAGAGACAGAGAGAAAGGTCTTCCTTTGCCGTTGGTTCACCCTCCAATGGCCGCCGCGGCCGGCGCACCACGCTGATCCGATGGCAGGAGCCAAGTGCTTCTCCTGGTCTCGCATGGGGTGCAGGGCCCAAGTACTTGGGCCATCCTCCACTGCACTCCCTGGCCACAGCAGAGAGCTGGACTGGAAGAGGGGCAACTGGGACAGAATCCGGCGCCCCAACCGGGACTAGAACCCAGTGTGCCAGCGCCACTAGGTGGAGGATTAGCCTAGTGAGCCGCGGCGCCGGCCCGGGTGCTCTGATATTCTAAAGAGAGGGGTTGGACCCAATTGTGGAGACGTGGAAGTGAGAGCCTAAAACTCATTGCCCTCGACAGAAGGGACTCTTGCCTTTGTTTCCATTTTTCTGCTTGATTTGAAACAAGGAACAGGGCCGGGCTCCTGGATGGGAACTATCAGGCCAGTCTCGTACGGAGCTGAAGGGGCAAGGCGATCCCAGCTCACGGCGTCTACCATGTTCTCAACCCGGGGTTCCGGCAGCAGCAGCAGCAGCTCTGGGGAGTTGTTAGAAATGTGCATTTTGGGGGCTGGCGCTGTGGTGCAGTGGGTTAACGCCC
Source organism: Oryctolagus cuniculus (assembly GCF_051225735.1). Lineage (NCBI taxonomy): Eukaryota > Metazoa > Chordata > Mammalia > Lagomorpha > Leporidae > Oryctolagus > Oryctolagus cuniculus. The sequence continues at coordinate 15,146,195 of NC_142887.1, read as the reverse complement.
TGGCCTGAAGCGCCAGCATCCCATGTGGGCGCCGGTTCTAGTCCTGGCTGCTCCTCTTCCGATCCAGCTCTCTGCTGTGGCCTGGGAAAGCAGTGGAAGATGGCCCAAGTGCTTGGGCCCCTGCACCCTTGTGGGAGACCCGGAAGAAGCGCCTGGCTCCTGGCTTCAGATTGGCGCAGCTCTGGCCATTGTGGCCATCTGGGGAGTGAACCAGCGGATGGAAGACCTCTCTTTCTCTCTCTCTCTCTGTAACTCTGACTTTCGAATAAATAAAATAAATCATTAAAAAAATAAACACGCATTCTGAGGCCCAGAAGCACTGTGCAGCCGGGACCCAGGCACCGGCCACTGAACCCGTGCTCCCACTGGTGCCGGTGCGAGCTGGCCTCCGAGACACGCGTGCTAGGTCTTCGTGTTGAATGCATGGATGGAAGGCCCACAGAACGTGGCGCACCTGGGCGGCCTCTATTTTTATGTCTTTAGAACGTGTAAACCCTCTTGCACTCGATCGCCACTCCCCACGCGCAGCCTCCTCGCCCAGGAGAGCTGCCCTGCAGTCTCTTTCTCTCCCACGGCTCGAAGCCAGACCGCCTGTGCCCCGGGGCGTCATCCAAGGAGAGCAGACTTCCTGGGGACCCCTGGGCCCACAGCCCCGTGGCGGGGCCGCCTGCTGGACCCGGCAGCCTTTGCTGTTCCTGGATGGGTGAGAGCAGCCGAGCGGTTGCTTTTTGTAAACATGTTCAGGGACTTTAAAAAAAAAATCGTCTCCCCTGGCAGCTTCTCGTGCCGAGGTGCAGCTCTGTGCCTGTGAAGCCAGGAGAGTCAATGAAGCAATTTTCATCAGATAACACATCTTCTGGTTCCTGTAAATGTCCCGCGAGTCACCGAGCTCGTAACTCAGTCTGATGGAGAGGGAGCTGCTAAGCCACTTCACTTTGCCGCCGGCGGGGGGTGGCTGGGGGCTTGTCCCTGCCCGGAGCCTCAGGACAGTCACACGTAGACGATGCCCTGTCCCCACTCCCTGCCATCTCATCAGTCCGGGAGCCCTTTTAGCACGCGGCCCCCAGCATCACGGAGCCCCCGGCATCACGGAGCCGCCAGCCTCCCAGAGGGGCCAGGTCCTGAGCGTGGGGCGCGCGCTGCTGTCTTCAGGACGTTTGCTCTTTGCCTTCCAACTCAGGGCCTGACCCTTCTCCAGCCCCACTGCAATGATGGCTGCAGCCCTGAAGAGCTATGGGCCTTGGTGTCCTCATCTGTAAAATGGGAAGATTCTCACTAGCTACTTAAAAAACAGTGGGTGGTTCACTGGGATTACATCTGGAAAATGCACCTACCTCATCCCAGTAGGCTTCCTGTTGTCATTACAAGTCGTTCTGTTTGCTCTGTGTCTTCATCTCTAGGTGTGTGTGTCTTGAACAAAGTGTTCCCCCGACGGGACACTTCGTACGTGTTTAGCGCCACCTGAGACTTTCGATACACTATCTCAACTAACACGTGTCACCCCCCGATTCACAGCTTTCATCTCTATGGTCCAAGTCTCTCACCTGCAGAATGGGATTGGGTTCCTTTGAGGATCTGAAATTATACACGTATGGGCGGCTGTTTGGCCTGGTGGTTAAGACACTGCTTGGGATGCCTGTACCGCATATCCAGGCATCCAGATGTGGGTCCCAGCTCTGCCTGTGATTCCAGCTTCCTGCTGACGCATAGCCTGGGAAGCAGCAGGTGCTAACTCAAGTACACGGATGACTGCCACCCACATGGGAGACCCTGGTTGTTGAGACATTTGGTGGATAAACCAGTGGATGGGGCAGAGAGAGAGAGAGAGAGAACCAGGAACTCCATCCTGGTTGCCTATACGGGTGCAGGGGCCTGAACATTTGAACCAACTGCTGCTTTGCAAGGTGCAGTAGCCAGAAGCGGGGTTGGAGGCACTGCCGTACAGGATGATGGTGTCACGAGCTGTGGCCCCGCTGAGCTGTGTGCAAGGGTAAGTGCATCCTGAAAGCTCAGCCAGACCCCGAGGTGGTCAATTCACCTGGCCACAGTGACAGTCCAACTTGTCACCTCCTTGTTCCCACCTCCGTCCCCACTGCTGTGCCCGGCATCTAGCAGGAGGGTCAGGGTCTGTCGACTGAATTGCTAGACTTGAGGTGAAAATCCCAGCTCATAGAGGGAACCCACTTCCCCACGCAGAGCCACCTCTGCAGCTGTACTCACCTCCCTCGGGGAGACACAGGATGGTCAAATCTGAATCGCAAAGAAGCAATGCTTTGCTGGTAGTATAAGCCTATCCCAGCTATTTCATGGGACATACTTATACTAAAAAATTCATTGTTTATCTAAATTTCAAATTTGACTGGAGATTCTGTATCTCTCTGTCTGCTATATATGGCAGCCTGGACTGACCTTGAGTGACCTTGAGTGACCTTGAGTGATTCTCAAAGCATCCTGGCCACCTCTCCCTTCTCAGGCTCATCACCAGGGGATGCTTGTGGCACCAGCAAAACTAACCTTATCATTTTGCAAAATACAGTGCTTCTGAATGACATGTGGCTATTCGTCTGTTTACCTGTCTGCCTGTCTGTGGCTCTGTCTGTCTGTGGCTCCGTTTGCCTGCCTGCCTGCCTATCATTGCTTGTTAGCGAGCAGCTCATGCCCTTGGCCGGCTCGGAGCTCCCTGGGGGTTGGGACACCACTTACCTTTCTCTCAAAAGTCCCTTCGTGACAGGCACCCGAGAGCCCCTTGCGTCTCGACTGGTCAGGTACGAGCTGACTGGCTTCCCCGGGAAAGAGACCCGGATCTGATGTCCGGACCGGGTGCCCGTGTGGAGGCGCTATCTGCTGTGGTCCACTCGCAGCCCAGTTGTGGTCAGTTTTCCTGGTCTCCCAGCAGGACGACGGAGGGTAAGAGATCTCACACTGAAGTGGGGAAAGGTCCATACCGGTCCAGGTGGCTCTTGCTAGCTCAGTAGAGTGGACGAATGGGACCAAGGTGGCTGAGAGCAGGGGGCTTTCTGGGTGCCAGACCTCAAAGTCCGCCCGGAGTTTCCCACTCAGAGGGAAGAGGACAGCGGTGGCTCGGGTGCCACCAGGGACGAAGCCATCCTGAACCACCTCTCCGCTGCTTCTCTGCAGAGGGGGCTTCGGGAACCCCTCCCATATCTTCTCCCCCCATGGGAAAAATGTGATTTTGAGCTGGTGTTGGCAGGAGAATTGCTCTCAAATTGAACTCAAACTTTTAAGCTGAGTGATTTTTCTTACTGTCGTGTTTCATTCTACTGGGACCTCAAGAAAGTAAGACGAGCCTTTTCATTTTATTTGTTGTCGCAATTTTAAAAAGTGTGTTTGAGAGACTGAGAGAGGGAAGAAAAGAAGACCCTCCCACTTGTTGGTTCCCTCCCTGCCGGCAGGGCTGGGTCAGGCTGAAGTCAGGAGCTGTGATTGCAACCCAGGTCTCCCTGGTGGGTGATAGGGCCCCATGCACCTGAGCCATGAGCACTGTCCCCCAGGGTCTGCCTTAGCCAGAAGAGTGAGCCAGGGAGGGAACCGGAGGGCTCTGATGTGGGACATGATGTCTTAACCACTAGGCTAGAAACACCTGCTCCACTTTGTCTTCTAAAACTTAATCTGAGATATCCATTTTTATTATTAAATTAGTCCATGGGTGCTGTAGAGATTTAGAGACATTGAGAACCTTATAGAGAAGAAAATACAAATTAATTGCAGTTCTTTTGTATTTTCGCATCTTCCAGATCCCTCCTGGCTCCCTTCACATCCCCACTTCCAAGACTTCTTTCTTTCTTTTTTTTTTCCTATAAAGATGTATTTATTCATTTGAAAGGCAGAGTTACAGCAAGGGAGAGACAGAGAGGGATCTTCTTCCTGCTGGTTCACTCCCCAGATGGTTGCAACAACCTGGCCAAACCCAGGAGCCAGGAGCTTCCTCTGGGTCTCCCACATGGGTGGCAGGGGCCCAGACACTTGGCCCATCTTCCTCTGCTTTCCCAGGCTACTAGCAGGGAGCTGGACTGGAAGTGGAGCAGCCAGGACACAAAGCCCAGGTGGGATACCGGTGTCACAGGTGGCGGCTCCACCTGCTACACCACAACGTCAGCCCCGAGACTGTTATTTTCTCAGACATCCTGAGTGCTTTTCCAGAACAGGCAAAGTCCTGGAAGGTGCGGTTTCAGGGCTGTAGAGTCACAGCCTTTGGATGAATTTGAACTATGCTTTGCGTTCCTTTTGATGTGATACGCAGTTTATTTCCAATACGAATCCTTTGGGTTGACTTCAAGGCCATAGCATTGTCTGCTAAGTGGTGATGAACCTCTAAGACAGCTCTCAAGGACCCCTGCTTCCTGGTGTTCCCAACTTTGAACTTGGGCTGGATTTAGTGACTTGTTCCTAGCGAACAGAATACGCAGAGGTGATGGGAAGTCCCACCGGAGATGGGTGCCAAGAACGCCGGCTTCTGCCTTGGAGACGCCCTCCCTGCCTCCCACTCTCCCGTCTTCACTCTGCGAGAAGCCAGCAGCCATGTTGAGGGCCTCGCTATGGAGCCGTCCATCGGGCAAAGGTCTCCGGCCAATAGCCAGGGAGGACCAAAGTCTACCGCCAGCCCCATAGGTGAGCTTGGAAGCAGAGCCTCCCTTTTTTTGCCTTGAGAAGACTACAGCTCTGGCCTTGAACCAGAGAGACCCTGAGCTGGCGCACTCGGGCCATCTGTGCGCAGATTCTCAAATCACAGAAACTGGGAAAAAAAAACCAGATGCTTGAGTTTGAAATCATGGGATTATTGTGTGACACAGCAGTGGGCATGCTCTGTAAGCTTTCCTTTTCGTAAGTCATCAAGATACCTTTCTATAATTGGAAATGTTTGTGCAGAAGGCGGTAATGAAAAATAGGCAAGTTCGAGGTCAGGCAGGTGGACGTCCAAATCCTGGATGGGCGGCTCAGGCAGGTGGACGTCCCTGAGTCTCCTCGGCTCCTCAGAGACACCACTGACAAAACCCCTCCTCTCTCCAGATGTCCTCATGAGCTCTGAACCGCACCCCGTGTGCAGGAGCCCCCTTTGTGTATTGAAGGTACTTGCTCAATGCAGTGTTATCTTCCCCAGAGCCGGGAATTCTGGGAAAATTGCTCTTTGCTTGGAGACCAAGCTTGTGAAAGGCAAACCTTCTCTGCCCTGCCTTCTTAACTCTGCTCTGGATGCCTCTCCGCAAATAACAGGGATTGGCCTGAACGCTACACAGTGGGGCCCCCAGTGGCCGATGGAGCCACCTGCACCTGTGATGCCTCCCTCTAGATGATAGCGCATTGAATGCTAGTGCTTTTTCTTGATGCATTGCAGGGTCCCTCCTGCTGGGACAGGTGCACCGACCTAACCCCAGGAGTTTGTCCAGTGCTTCTTTTGGGCCAGGCATTGGAACTGAACAGAAAAAAAAAAGCAAGACTAGGTCTTTGGCTATTCTGCTCTCGGCTTTGCAGAGATTCAATGCCTTTATCAGTGTGATTCCAATTGCTGTGTCTCTGGCTTTCTTCCATAGAGTTGAGGATGCCAAAAAAAAAAAAAAGCCGGAACACGAGTCCAGGTCGACGAGCTTTTAGCTGTGATGTGAACACTGGAGCAAGCCTTCCCTCCTCTGACCCAGTGGGTCTCGCTCCGTTCCTGGACCACGGCGGGGCCCCCAAGTGCTTGCCAAGATTTCTGCAAGAGCGTGAGCCGCCAGGAGCCAATGCAGCCAAACACAGCTGGAACCAGCCCAGGGAGAGAACTCTGCACCCGAGAGAGGCCCCAGTCCGTCTGAGGATGGCTGAGTCTCTACGAATCAGAGAGGACGGGCTCCAAGAAGGGATTTCCGGAAGTGTGTTCTGCTAAAGCGGTTTTGCGGGACGCTGACATTTGCTGTGTGTGTGTTCCATAGAAAAAGCTGGCTTGAGCAGAGGGCAGCGGTTTTTTTTTTTTTTTTTTGCAGGACTTCTCAGAGCGTTTAATGGGCTAATGTCCTGTGTGGGTTTCCAGGAGAGGGAAAGCTTGGGTAATCCAGCATTTTTTTGCTCAGCTGAACATAAAACACCCTTTTTCTGTTTTCACAACAACATTACATCAAGTTGAAAATATCACGAGGCTCACACTATCCACATTCCTGTTGCTCAATAGGCTTCGCTTTGTGCATACATGTAGATATTTTGATGTTAACGCAAAAAAATTAAAGGTACCCACCAGTATAAGGTAGTGGAGTGGAGGGAGACAGTCTGAGACTGACGGTTGTCCCACTTTTTTTTTTTTTTAAGATTTATTTATGGGACCGGCGCTGTGTTGCAGTGGGTTAAAGCCCCGGCCTGAAGTGCCAGCATCCCATATGGGTGCCGGTTCTAGTCCCAGCTGCTCCTCTTCTGATCCAGCTCTCTGCTGTGGCCTGGGAAAGCAGTAGGAGATGGCCCAAGTGCTTGGTCCTTGGGCCCCTGCACCCTTGTGGGAGACCCGGAAGAAGCTCCTGGCTCCTGGCTTCAGATAGGTGCAGCTTCAGCCGTTGCTGCCATCTGGGGAGTGAACCATCAGATGGAAGACCTCTCTCTCCGCCTCTCCTCTCTGTGTGTAACTCTGACTTTCCAATCAATTAATTAATCAATTATTGATTGCCAATCTGATCTCTGCAGGCCATGGCAGAGAGCTGGGTCAGAAGTGGAGCAGCTGGGTCTCAAACCGGCGCCCATATGGAATGCCAGCGCTGCAGGTTGGGGCTTTAACCTGTTGTGCCACAGCGCCGGCCCCTATGCCTGATTTTTCAAAGGCCGCGTAATGGAGTAGTTAGAGACTGCAGATCGGACTCCTTGTTCTCTGTCTGGCTTCCTTATTCAGACAGGATTTACTGTGGCGTCTACGTGTTGAAGGCCCTGTCCATCATCACTTAGACAAACTGGAGAGAAGCAAGCTGCCCGTGGTGCCTCTCTCCCTCCCAGGGCAGACATCTGAATTTGTTGAATTTTGTTGAAATTTGGAGAGTGGCTGCTGCTTGAACAGGATTCTCAGATCTGCTGTGTGCAAGAAACCCTCCCCCACGTTCTCACCCTGCGTAATTAGGGGGACACATTCGGAAGGCTGGAGGAGGGGGCTCCTTCCTGCTCTGCTGGGGGGCCGTGCTCCGTGGCTGTGGTGAGAGCGAGAAGGCGCTGTGTGGGTTGGGATTGCCGTGAAGTCCCTACTGGAAGTGAATGACTCTTTCTGGAATTCTCTGCTGGATCCCCAGGGCTGCCCCTCCCACTCTGATTCCCAAGACCAGAGCTTCACAGAACAGCAAAAAAATGTTGTCGTGGTTGGGTCCGGGGCAGCATCCCCCTCGGATCAGTGCTGGAGACTGAAAAGTTAGAAGCGGGGTTGAGGTTCCCCCGGCAACCCCTGCAAAGCCATCCCGCAGAGGGGGGTGGGGCCTGCCTGTCACTGCCCCTTCCTTACAAACCAGGGAACGCTGGCAGCTCGCCCAAGGCGGTGGGAGAGCAGGTGTGGCGTTTAACGTGGAAGAAGGGTTCGGGAGCAGGAGGAGAGAGGAAGAGGCAGGACGGGGGGGTGCTCGGGAGAGGCGAGTGGGAGTTGTCACCCAGCCAGATACTGGCTTTGCCCCGGAGAGTCTTCCCATCTGTAAAATGGGAATAATGCTGATGTCAGCCGCTGTGAGAATAGGGGAGATGGTGCTGGTGGCTGGTTTAGGACACTGCCCAACAGGCACAGCGCCGGGGATCCTGCTCGGACGTGGAGGTAAAGAGGTGGGTTTTGTAGAAGTCAAGAGTAGGATGGGGGAGGGTGGCATCGTGGTGCAGTGGGTTAATCCTCCGTCTGTGGCACCAGCATCCCATATGGGCGCCGGTTCTAGTCCTGGCTGCTCCTCTTCCGATCCAGCTCTCTGCTGTGGCCTGGAAAAACAGTAGAAGATGGCCCAAATGCTTGGGCCCCTGCGCCCACGTGGGAGACCTGGAAGAAGCTCCTGGCTCCTGGCCTCAGATCAGCGCAGCTCTGGCCATTGTGGCCATTTGGGGAGTGAACCATTCTCTCTGTCTCTCTTCCTCTCACTGTCTGTAACTCTACCTTTCAAATAAATAAATAAAATCTCTTTTTTTAAAGAGTAGAGTCTGGGAAGGGCACAGGGCAGGGACAATTGAAGGTTGTCAGATAACGGGCACCAACACCCAGACAGGAGTTAGCTCTGCTGTTCTGCATCGGCAGCTGAGAAAGGACCACAAGGGAGGGGCTCGGTGGCCCCAACACAGAGGTGTGATCACGGGTACGGAGGTGTTCATTGGCCCGATTTGGTCATTGCACATTGCATACAAGTGTCAAATTATCACCCTGTACTCCATAAACACATAACAATTATTATGTGTCAATCAATAATACTAACAGTAAAATGGGGAAAATAAGCCATTAAAACAAAGTGTCTGACACACCTTGCACAGAGATCAGCAAACTGTGGCTCATGGACCAGGTTTGCCCACCACCTGCTTTTGTAAATAAAGTTTTATTGGGACCCAGCCTCGCCCATTTGTTCACATATCGTCAATGGCCGATTTTTAACAGCCGCAGCAGCGATGAGCAGTTGGCACCGAGACCCACGTCTTGCAAGGGCAAAAATGTTCACCACTCTTTGCAGGAAACACTTGTCTATTCTTACAGGAGAACGTGAGCTGTTAGTATCCATGATGCTAATTCAATTCCATAGACATAGAAGAATGAAAAGAGCATAAAAATGCCAAAGAACTTTGAAAATTTTTTAATGAAGTGATGTCAGACACAAAGGAGATGGTTAATTAAACCACCCAGCTATAGAATGGAATTTTATGTACACTGTTAAAAGTTATATGGAAGCATAAACAAGTATATGGGTGGTACTTGCTACGAGCTACGCATTTGTCTGGTGTATCTCAATTTATCCTCAAACGACCTTAGGAGGTAAATACTCTTTTTATCCCCAGACGGGAATACTAAAGCTCAGAGGGCTTAAGTGACGTCTTTAAATTCATACAGGAAGCAAAAGCAGACTCAGAACATAAGCCTGCCTCTTGCTTTTGCTTCTTTTAAAAAAAGAATAAATCAAAACAGTGCATCAAGCAGTGACATCCGATTTTGTAAAAAATGACTATGAATGTGTGTGTGTGTGTGTGTGTGTGTACACGTTCTGTCTGGCAAACAGACATGTATTCACATGGTAACAGCTGTTATTTGGTGCCTGTAAGACAATGGGCAATGTTTAAAATATTTCTTTTTCAGGGCCGGCGCTATGGCATAGCAGGTTTAGCCACTGTGTACAGTACCAGCATCCCACACGGGCACCTGTTCAAGTCTTGGCTGCTCCACTTCCAATCCAGTTCCCTGCTAATGCGCCTGAAAAAGCAGCAGAAGATGGCCCGAGTCCTTCTTGGGCCGTGTGGGAGACCCAGAGGAAGCTCCTGGCTCCTGACTTCAGACCAGCTTAGCTCTGGCTATTGTGGCCATTTGGGGGGTGAACCAGCAGATGGAAGATCTCTCTGTCCCTCCCTCTCTCTGTAACTCTGCCTTTCTTTCTTTCTTTCTTTTTTTTTTTGTTAAAGATTTATTTATTTATTTGAAAGTCAGAGTTACACAGAGAGAGGAGAGGCAGAGAAAGAGAAAGAGAGAGAGAGAAAGAGAGAGAGGTCTTCCATCCGCTGGTTCACTTCCTAGATGGCCGCAATGGCCAGAGCTGTGCCAATCTGAAGCCAGGAGCCAGGAGCTTCCTCCAGGTCTCCCACACGGGTGCAGGGGCCTAAGGACTTGGGCCATCCTCTACTGCTTTCCCAGGCCATAGCAGAGAGCTGGATCGGAAGCAAAGCGGCTGGGTCTTGAACCGGTGTCCATATGGGATGCCGGTGCTTCAGGCCAGGGCATTAACCCACTGTGCCACAGCACTGGACCCAACTCTGCCTTTCAAATAAATAAATAAATAAATAATCTTTTTAAAAAATGTCTTTCTTTGTATCTACAAATGTGTTCTCTTGAACACGTGTGATAACTAGAGGAAGAGTCCAACAGCAAAATGGTTTCCACACTTGTACAAATGTCAGGTGCTGCTGGCCAGAGCTCCCGGTTCAGACTCAGCCCAGGGGGGTTAACAAGGCTCACGTCCTGGATGTGAACCTGCGCAGGAAGTGACGACAGAGCAAAGCGTGTTGTGCCCGGAGCGAGGATGCGCTGAGCTTCCCAATTCCGCTCAGCGTCTGGGACCTGCTCCGGCCCCGCCTGCTCCCACCCCCACCCCCACCCCCAAGCCCCACTGCCACCGCCACCAGCCTCCTCCTCTGCTCCAGGCTGCCTCCTGCAAACTTTGGAGCGCCCTGCTGTTTTTTATAAATCTTTTGGAAGCATCTCAAGCCTTAAAAAAAAAAAAAGCCACTTAGAAAAGATGCATCTTGACAAATCGAGGGGTCCATGAGCTCATCACGCAGGTTTTCATTGTAGTTTCCCTTCCTCCAGAAGTGGGACTGCAGCCAAACCAGAGTGCGGGCTGCCCTGCGCTGTTTCTGGAATAAAGGGAAGCCGAGCGTGTCCTGCGGAGCATCCGACAGCCACATATTTCTCTGGCTGAGACGTTTTGCCAAACGTCAGTGTTCCTTGTAGAATGTGGCTGCTTTTATTTTAATCTGCAGATATCACTCCCATGAATTATGAGCTTTCCCCCGCTCGGGTATTGGAGTGGGACTCGGGGAAGTAGTGAGAGTGGATCCAGGCAGGGGCAGAGCATTCCGGGAAATGCAACCTTCGCAGGTACCTGTCAAAACATTCCCTGTCGAGAGTCCCTCCTGCCCTGGCTTCTTTTCAGAGCCTTTTGCTCAGAGAGATTCGGACCCATCAGGCCCCTTCCTTCCGGGGCTCTGTTTTTACAGCAGGAGCTCGTGCAGGTGGGGCTGGGAAGCTTCGCTAAGAAAGCTGTGATTCCTGACAAGCCCAGTTTTGTGCTGGGCGTGGGGAAACACACAAATAGGATGCCCGTCATCATGGATACGGCGGAGGATGGACTAGGCAGTTTTTTAAAAGATTCTTTGTTTATTTGAGAGAAAGAGTTACAGAGAGAGAGGGAAAGAGGGAGAGAGGGAGAGAGGGAGAGAGGGAGAGAGGGAGAGAGGGAGAGAGGGAGAGAGGGAGAGAGGGAGAGAGGGAGAGAGGGAGAGAGGGAGAGAGGGAGAGAGGGAGAGAGAGAGAGGTCTTCCATCTGCTGGTTCACTCCCCAAACCAATCTGAAGCCAGGACTCAGGAGCTTCCTCCGAGTCTCCCACACAGGCGCAGGGACCAAGGACTCGGGCCATTTTCCACTGCTTTCCCAGGTGCATTAGCAGAGAGCTGGATTGAAGAGGAGCAGCCAGGACTGGAATACCGGCACCGCAGGTGGAGGCGTAACCCACTGAGCCACAGCACTGGACCCGGATGGACAGTTTGGCGATGTCAAGGGGGCAAAATGTTTTGGAGTAGGTGTTGCGTGATGTGAGAACTCATGTATGCATGGATTTCACAGATTTTTTTTTAACATTTACTTATTTATTTAATTGGGTTGAAAGGCAGAGAATGTTCCCATCTGCGGCTTCACTCTCCTAATGCCCCAAATGGCCTAGGCTGGGCCAGGAAGAAACCAGGAGCCAGGGACTTAGTCCAGGTCTCTCACGGGGTGGCAAGAGCTCAACTACTTGAGCCATCACCTGCTGCCTACCAGGGTGGGCATAACCAGGCAGCTGGCTCGGAAGTGCAGGAGTCCCGGCTCGGAAGTGGAGTAGTCCCGGCTCGGAAGTGGAGGAGTCCCGGCTCGGAAGTGCAGGAGTCCCGGCTCGGAAGTGGGGGAGTCCCAGCTCGGAAGTGCAGGAGTCCCGGCTCGGAAGTGCAGGAGTCCCGGCTCGGAAGTGCAGGAGTCCCGGCTTGGAGCAGGCATTCCGATGCGGGATGCAAGCATCCGAAGCAGCAACTTAACTACTCACCAGATGCCTGGTCTGGATTTCAACATATTTTTTTACACCACAATGGGCTTCTCCTTTAGTTCCATTTTCCACGAACTCTTTGTGTGATGGTTTTAACCTGGCCCAGAGGAGCAGTGATGATCAGCTTGCATCACCTGGACACTGAGGGACGGAGGACGGAGGCTGCACTGGACAGGTGTCCTGGGAAGACGGAGCAGCCTGCACGAGGGCCCGGTGGTGGGAGCGCGTGCAGCACATGCAAGAAACCGGCTTCGCCCTGCAGGGGTGTAGGGAAGGGGCAGATAGTGGCGATTAATTACCTTTGAAGGGACTTATGGCACCTGAGCCCATGCATCTCAGGAACTTGTGTGCACAGCTACGGAGTTCACAGCCAAGGTCATGCTCTGTCTAACCTTTCCAGGCAGAGGAGTTGAACATCTTCAGGAATTCTGCTTCCTTCTTATCCTGGTTGCTCTACTAATGGAATAATAAGATGTTGGCAAATCAAAGCTGTCAGTCTTTTGCTGTTTATTTTCTTCCAAGAGGAAGCATGCGTTCTCTCTAAGCTCCGTGTGTTTCTCCTGTAATTTTGGGAGCTGTGGGAATTCCTGTGAATGGGAGAGAGAGATGCATGGATTGGCATTCTTGCTAGGAAAAGGTCCATCCTCTGCTCCCACTCTGCCCATAAACCCTGAAAGATCTGACTCTCCTCAGTGTTTGCTCTCAAAGCATTTGGGATGGAAATTGGAAGCTGCGTTTATAAACTTCTTTGCTGAAAGTATGACCACAGCTCTGCTCCCATGGGAGGAAGCAATGCATGAAATAATTATTTACTGGGGCCAGCGTTGTGGTGCAGTGGATTAAGCTACCAGCTGTGATGTCGGCATCCTATATCAGAGCACGGCTTCAAATCCCAGCTGCTCCACTTCCACTCCAGCTTCCTGCTAATGCACCATGGCAGGCAGTAGGGATGTCTCGAGAACTTGGGTCCCTGCCACTCATGTGGGAGACCCACATGGAGCTCTTGGCTCCTGCCTTGGGTTTGGTCCAGACCTGGCTGTTGTGGACATTTGGGGAGGGAACAAGTGGATGGAAGATCTCTGTGGGGAGCAACTGGGAGCAACTCGGACTAGACTAAGTTACTGGAATTAAGACTTATTCTATGCATCTGCTCTCCCACAATATGGTGCTGGGAGAGGAGGAAACAGCTTCTACTCAGCTGCCTCCAGTTCAACCAATAAACAGCAGGACCTGCTCCTGATTGGAGGAGAGCAGCGTACTCGGCGTGTGGGTAGCAGAGTTGGGATTGGTGGAAGAGGACTATAAAGGAGGAGAGAGACAACATGCACTAGGAACATCTATCTGAAGGAACACCTGAGCAGCCCCCGAGAGAGCCAGCCGGCGGTGTGCCGCTCCCCCGCGGAAGTGGGGAAAGTGGCAGGGGGAACCGCCCTTCCACGGAGGTGGAAGGGACGGTAGCCAACCCGGGAAGAACCAGCAGCAAACCCGGGAAAGGCCGAGCAGACAAAAGAACAGCGCAGGGTCCTGTGTCGTTCCTCCACGAAGAGGGGGAGCGACAATCTCTCTCTCTCTCTCTCTCTCATGCTCTCAATCTCACTGAGTAACTCTGCCTTTCAAATAAATCTTTTCTTTTTTTTTTAAATCTTTAAAAGATTTTTAAAATAAAAATGATCACTCATTGAGTAGATACTATGCACAGGAGATTAATATTCATATCTCCCTTTCATCCTAACTATCCTATTAGGAACATCTTCATTTCCATTACACAGATGACAAAACCAAGGTCAGACCCTAAAACCTGTGTTTTTCCCCCATAAACCATTCTGCCTGCCCTTGGCTAGGATTATCCTCTGGCCTCCCAGCCCCGGAGGAGTGATCTCACCTCTGTGCACCTCTATTGGACGCCTCCTTTCATCTCCTTCTATCCAGGTCTTGTCTGAAGCCAGTGGAGGGAGCAGGGAGCAGAGTGCTATTCGAGGAACGTTTTGGAGCCAGCGTTGTACAGATGCCAGAGAAGAGACGTCTAAGATCCTTCACTGCTGTGTAGGTGGTGAGGAGGTGGTAAAAACTCAGCCTCACCTTCAGTGTAACTGGCGTGTGGAATGGACGTGACTGAGATGTGTGAGTGGCGGTTATAAACTGTATTTATTTATTCACATGAGAGAGAGAGAGAGCGAGAGAGAGAGCGAGAGTGAGAGAGAGAGCGCACTCCCATCCGTTCATTCACTCCCCAATGTCTGCAGTGGCTGGAGCCGGGAACTCAATGCAGGAGTCCCATGTGGGTGGCAGGAACCCAAGCACTGGAGCCATCAGTGCTGCCTCCCAGGGTCTGCACGAGCAGGGAGCTGGGGTCAGGAGCTGGAGCTGACGAGTGATATGGGACATGGGCATCTTACCTGACATCAACTGCTAAGCTAAATGTCTATCCTGGTGACTTTATTTTGTCTCCCATTATGTGGGAAAATTGATTCCATGGGCTGGCAGAATGGGGAGACTTCTTCCCTTCTCCCAAAGTAAAACCCCACGTGAGGGGCAGGTGCTGTGGCTTAGTGGGTAAAGACGCCGCCTGCAGCGCTGGCGTCCCATATGGGTACTGGTTCTAGTCCCAGCTGTTCCTCTTCCGATCCAGCTCTCTGCTGTGGCCTGGGAAAGCAGTAGAAGATGGCCCAAGTCCTTGGGCCCCTGCACCCACGTGGGAGACCTGGAAGAAGCTCCTGGTTCCTGGCTTTGGATCGGCGCAGCTCCAGCCATTGCAGCAAATTGGGGAGTGAACCAGCAGATGGAAGACCTCTCTCTCTCTCTCTCTCTCTCTCTCTCTCCCTCCCTCCCTCCCTCCCTCTCCCTGCCTCTCCTTCTCTCTGTGTAACTCTGACTTTCAAGTAAATAAATAAATCTTTAAAAAAAAACACATTTGATCTCCTGATTTTTCTCTCTATTCTTTGGTAGTAAAAGATCCTGCACCGAGTTAGTCCAGCTGTGACTGAATAGCACACACTGAGCAACTTAGTCAGGGTACTTCAGAAAGTTCATGCAGAAACGGAATTGAAGGATGCATTGAGATCTGTGCATGGTTTTTCACAGGTGGTGTTTGCTGTGAACTTGATGAAGTGCCCTTGCAGAGGCCTATTTGCACTACAGTTCTGGAGGAGGGACATCCAGGGACTGGCATCTGCTTGGCTTATTCCGAGGGTCTTCTTGCTGGCTCATTAGCTGGTGGGAGGCATCACAGCAGAGGCTAACTCAGAGCAGGTGCTCTGGCTTGGGTCTCTCTTCCTCTTCCTATAAAGCCACGAATGCCATCACAGGGGCCCAGTCTCACGACCTCAGCTAATCCTAATCACCTCCCCAAGGCCCCACCTCCAATTCCCATTAACCTATGAATTTGGGGATTAACTTTCCCCATGAGTTTGGGAGAGAACACCACCCAGACTGCAGCCTTGAAGTCACCACACACAGCCTCATTACAGCAGCGAGGATGCCCAGGCCCCCTCAGTGGCCAAATTTCAAGGTGGATTTAAAATTAAATTGTCTCCCCTTTTGCAGCTAGGACCTAAGTGGCGTCTTCCCCCTCCCCCTACATTTCTGCCCCAGATACGGAACTCTGGCTTCCAGTTTGAGCAAGTGGAGGGCCAGGCTGGGGGAGAGAGAGGGGAGTGTGGAAACTCTTGCTCGACTGACACAGTCCTGAGCTGGGCTTGTCCTCCTCTGGCTCTCCCATAGGTCTTTGGAGACACCCTTATAGTGGACACTCCACCTGCTTCTCTTCTGACCTTGGCTGAATTAGGACCACTGTGGCTCAATGCTGAATCTTTCCAGGGTCTCCAGGGTGTATGTATATATCTTTCTACCCATCTACCCATCTATCCATCCATCCACCCACCCATCCATCTATCCACCCACCGCATACTCATCAATCCACCCTCCCATCCATCCATCCATCCACCCACCCATCCAACCATCCATCCACCACATACTCATCAATCCACCTTCCCATCCATCTACCTATCTCCATCTATCTACAATTATTTATCTATCTACATACCCATCTAAAAACAAGCTATTAAAAGGGACCCTCAGGCTTTTAACTAACTTTTTACATTTTAACAATATATTTTGAATCCTTTCACATTACAGAATAGCCGATTAAACAGCTGTGCTTATTACGTAATTTGCCATCATGGGATATTGAAAATTTCCGTTTTGTTCCTCTTTGATGAGCATTGCTGCTGTGAACCTCCCTGAATCTTTGTAGGCTTTCCTGGTTATTTCCTGGAGCAAACCCCTAACACAGCAGCTGTGCTAAAGGCTGCGCCCGTTTGAAATCCGCGAGGCCAGTTTGCTTGCAGGAGGGTTTAGCTGGGGACCGTCCCTCCAGCAGTGTGTGAGGTGTGAGAGCACACGGTCCCCACATCTGTCCCCTACCAGATGCTGTCACTGCTGTTCTCTGGGCTCATCTCACTGTGTTCAATTTAGCTTTGGCCTTGCAATCGCACGTGCCATTGTGCACGCCGTCAGGCTCACCCCTCAGGTATGTGGCTCCCCAGCACCAGGTTTGGCAGTGGCCAGTGATGGAGCTGAGGCCCCAGCCCCCGTGGCCTCAGCCCAGGAGGAGCCAACACTGGAGGGCTCTCAGCCCCTCTCTCCCCCTGCAATCTTCATAACAGGGCAGGAGATAGAACTGGTACTTGTACAGCAGGTTTGCTGCTGATTTGCTGTGTGACTTGGAGCAAATGTCTTTGCCTCTCTGGACTTCAGTTTCTCCAAGTGCAAAACAAGATCCCTGAGGCTGGGTCTGGTCCCAACATTCGGTTTCTGTTGTGTGAGCTCCCGGGTTATGGGCGCCTGCAGATCCTTAGACTCTAGGAAGCAGGGACCCGAGGAGGGGATGAGTCGCTGTTCTGCGAGAGGGATTCCTTCTTCCTGGATTCCCCTCCGAGACTTTCCACGCACGGCCCCCCAGCCCGGCAGCTTTGGTGTCCTCCAGGAATGGGTGAGAAACGCAAGTTCTCAGGCCTCAGCCCAGGTCCCGTGAGTCAGGAGCTCTGGGGCTAGGATCCAGGGACGCGTGTTTTAAGGAACCCTCTTGGGGACTCCGTCACACACTCAAGCATGGAAACCATGGCTCAGAGTCTCCTGCAGCACGTCCACGGGGATCCCTGGGAATCGTCATCATTTACTGTCAGCGTCACTGCGCGTGCTCACGTGCTGGACACATGCCAAAGGCTTCGCGTGCACGGCCCAGTGAATCCCCACCAACCCTAGGAAGCGGGTGCTACATTTGTCCCCATTTTATAGATACGGAAACTGACGCACAGTGACATTGATTTGCCGGATGTCAGCTGGTGACGAAGTGACAGAGCTGGGAGCAGAACTTAGATCGGTCTGTCCCAAAGCAGGTCGTGTCCTTGCCCCTCTTGGGCAGTTCTGTCACCTCCCAGGACAAAATGCAGAGGAAGCAGTAGGATTTGCAAGGCCATGTGACTGGTTCCTGAAACCCAGGGAGTTCTGCCAACATCCTCACTCCCGGGCGTCACTGTCCCTGGGCCTGGTGACCTGCAATGCTTCAGGGGAGGGGTTTCTTCTCAGTACCCACAGCCGAAAAAAAAACTGATGCCTGAGCCAATCCTCTGCCGTTAATAACATTCTAACCGTCGAGATGACCTTCGTGGTACAGACGAGGAAATGGAGGCTCAGAGGGGGCGAGTGCGCTTCCCTAGGTTGCACAGCAAGTCCTGGAGGGGGAGGGTCTCTGCACACCCCCTTCCCAAGCTGAGCCGAGCCGAGCAGCCCGAAGCCTAAACCCTTTCGCTTTGTCACAGGCTCTCAAGCCCTCTCCATTCCTCTTCTGCAACCGCACTTTGCATTTTCTCTTAAATTCCTTCCAGCTGTCAGGTAGGCGAGCCCCTGATAAGGATTCCCCCAGTGTGGGAGAGAAGCATTACTGGGGAACGCGGGCGCCCCAGGCTCCCTCCCCGACAGCTTTCAAGCATATGGAATATATTGCGGTCGGGGGGAAATATATTTTAAGAATTTCTCCTGCATCTTTTCAGATACATTCCACCAAGGATTACTACAGGTGTCAGGAAAACTGGGCTTTTGCTCTCGGCCCGCGGGGCGGGGGCAGAGTCTGGCGGCAGGGCTGGCTCCACGGTGCAGAAGGAGGGTCCCACGGCCCGGGTTCCCTGGTGGTTGTGTCCAGGGTGGGATTTAGCGAGAACTGGAATCGTTTAGTGAGTACAACTGCACTCCCCTTGCCTTATCATAC
Organism: Oryctolagus cuniculus; assembly: GCF_051225735.1. Lineage (NCBI taxonomy): Eukaryota > Metazoa > Chordata > Mammalia > Lagomorpha > Leporidae > Oryctolagus > Oryctolagus cuniculus. Next base: position 15,127,954 of record NC_142887.1, on the reverse strand, counting down.
TTTGTTGTCTTTTTTTTTTTTCTCCTGACCTATTATGCATTCACTTGGAGGTTTCTTTGTGGTCTGCCTCCTCCCACGAGGGCAGCGACGTTCCCTGTGTTTTTCGGCTGCTAGAATATCTCCTTTCACAGACTCTGCACTCAATAAACGTTTGATGAATGAATGGGTGAACTTTTTCACATTTGCTCCATCATTTAACGTGCGCGACAACCTGATAGGGTAGGAATGATTATTATCCTTCGTGTTCCAGGTGAGAGGGACGAAGCTCAGAACCGTTCAGGAACTTAACACAGGTCGCACAGCCTGAATGTGGTGGATCCTGGTCTATGGAATTCCACGGTCCGTGTTCTTAGCGGTCCCTACCATCCAGTGTACGGTGAGCACCCGTCCTCCAGCCATAGCCAATTGGACCAGCAGGTTTCATCACGACCCTGCTCGCTACATCATGTGATCTGTCAGCCACACTGGTAATTTAAAGGACAGTGGTGCCCTGTGTGGTCCAGCCCACCAGAGTGAGTTGGTTCCTCGTTATTAGCTTCTCTGGTGTTAAATAAATCTCTGTAGTGTCCCTTCTAACTCCTCTGTTGGTTTTTTGCTATATGAGTTGTTTCTTTTGGCACTGTACTCTTGGGGTTACAATTTGATCTTTTTCTTTAAAGATTTATTTATTTATTTGAAAGTCAGAGTTACACGAGGGCGGCGGGGGGAGAGGGGAGAGAAAGAGAGAGAGAGAGAGAGAGAGAGAGAGAGAGAGGTCTTCTATCCACTGGTTCACTCCCCAGTTGGCTGCAATGGCCAGAGCTGTGCTGATCCGAAGCCAGGAACCAGGAGCTTCCTCTGGGTCTCCCACGTGGGTGCAGGGGCCCAAGCACTTGAACCACCTTCTACTGCTTTCCCAGGCCACAGCAGAGAGCTGGATCTGGAAGTGGAGCAGCCAGGACTCGAACTGGCACCCATATGGGATGCTGGTACTGCAGGCAGTGGCTTTACCCACTATGCCACAGCATCAGCCCTACAATCTGATCTTATTACAGCTTCCATCGGCTCAACACAAAATTCTGGTAAAATCTAAAAAATTTGCTCCAGGAGAATTCCATTTTCTTCCCCTCTTTAGCACCTGATTCTTTGAATTCTGCTTGTTACATAATGCAAACCGTATACAAAACAATCATGAAAGTATTAGACTGTATTGAGCGTTTCTGTGAGTTGGGCTCTAGGCTAAGCCCTCCTCGTGCTATCATTTGACCTTAGAAACAAACAAAAACAGCAAACCATACGGTGATGCTCTAATCACTTCCGTCTTAGGGTTAGAAAAATGAAGTCTGGAGGTCTTTGAGTAATTGACTCAAGGAAGTAAATGGTAGAAGCAGAATTCTAACCCGTGTGTGACTCTAACAACCTTAGACCTGAACGCGACTCTCGATTAAAAGGTGGCCAATCCAGACTCGCTTCGTTGGTGAGAGATGAGACAGGCGAGGTTGCCTTCCAGAGCCTGAAGTCCAGAGCCTTAGGCTCGTGAGCATCTTCCTTGTCTGATTAGCTCAAGGGACAATGAACGCTCAGCACCCACAATGTCACCAGGGCTGGGAGAGTGATGTCACAGACCTTGTGCCTGAAGCCCACTATCCCCCGGCCACTGCTCACTTTGTGCCTTCTACTCTGGACCCCTCTGCCCAGGCACTTATTGGTAAGAACGTGGCTGGGCCCAGTAAGGGAGCATTAAAAATGCAGCCAAGTGCAACTTGCATATTTTCCACCTACTCAGTGAGCCTGAACTAATGGGTCAGTCCGAAGTGACTCAGAGGAAATCAATACTCTCGCCTTGCTCCCTGAGCCCCACCACGAGCCTGACTCAATGCCTCCTCCTCTTTAACCCTTCCTCACAACCTTGGCAAAACGCACGCACGGTGACCCCCGGAGGGTTCTTTCTCGCCCAGCGGAAGCTCCCTCTGTGTTTGCTCTGCCCAGAAGGCCAGCTGAGCGCACTTCCCCGAACGTCCCGCCGTTTCTCAGACGTATCTGCTTTGAATCATTGCCGTAGCCTAGCCAGGGAGCAGGGGCTCCCCTTTAACAAAAGGCAGAACTTGACTTTGGGGCTGATTCCAATCTTGGAGTAATTCCATCCTTCCTTGCTCACTGGAATCCAGTGGAAGTCAATAAATAGAATGGCGAGGAAGGTGTTGATGGCTCTGACCACCAACCCAAGGGCTCTTCCCACACCCCATCAGCTCCTCCCGAGAGACAGCTCTGTGCCATTTAACCTGCTTTCAGAATGTGAAAGCACTTTTCTCCTCTGGCCCTCAAACCATTTTTTCAATTATGATCAAACAGATCTCACTAATCTCTTTTAAAGTTAGTACGTGACTGAGCCAGGCTTGGAATACAAGTTGTCTGATTTCAGAGCCCACGTTGGGTTTCGCTGGTACCCATTAAAGCCCATCCCAGGGCTACGAGACCTGCTCCTGGGTGATGCTGCTGACTGCTCTGCCAAGCCCACCCAGACAGCAGGCGGAGGGCCGCCGTTCGCAAAGGGGCAAACTGGAGCCCCGGAGGAAAAGGAATCCGGGCCCAAGGACCCCTAGCTGGAAGACCCAGAAACGGGAGTTGGGGTCGCTGCTTCGCACGCCCACCACTCCCCATGCACAGACGCCTTGTTGACAGCCTCCCTCTGCCTCAACTAAAGCATCCCACGGCTTTGCCATGGGAGTCCATCAAGAGAGGGCTTCAGTGCTGCTATGGAGACCCGAATTGGGAGTAACATGAACCGGAGAGTTCACCTCCTTCTCCCAAATCAGCGCAAGTGCAAGTCAACCCAAGGCTGAAATGGCAGCCTTATGATGCCCCGGCTGGCTCCTTCTCACTTCTCATTGGCCCGCACTTCATCACATGACCACAGCTGATGGCAAGGGAGGCTGGGAAATGTAGTCTTGAGTTGGATGACCATTTTCTAGTGCAAATTTGGGAGATTACCTTAGTAAGGGAAAAGGAGAGGAGGAACGCATAGTAGGAGACAAATAGTTTCTGTCACAGCATTTCAATTAGTATTGAAATAATTGACAGTGTCATATGTATTGAACTGTATACATACAACTGTGTTGGGGGGTACCTTGGTATTCACAATGGATTGGTTTCAAGACCCTCCTAAGGTACCAAAAATCTGCATATGCTTAAGTCCCTTATAAAAATAGTGGAATATTTGCACATAACCTATGCAACTCTCCATATACTTTAAATAATCTCTGAACTGATTTTGCGTAACAATCTTTATAAATGACTATAAGTAGTTGTTATAGTATCTTGTTTAGGGAATAATGACAAGGCAATACAGATGCAGTTTTTTTTTTTTTTACAAAAGATTTATTTATTTATTTGAAAGTCAGTCATATACAGACAGGGAGTTGCAGAAAGAGAGAGAGAGAGACAGAGACAGAGAGAGAGATCTTCCATGCACTGGTTCACTCCCCAAATGGCCACAACAGCCAAGGCTGGGCCAGGTTGAAGCCAGGAGTCAGGAGCTTCATCTGGGTCTCCCATATGGGTGGCAGGGATCTAAGGACTTAGACTATCTCCTGCTGCTTTTCCCAGGCCATTAGCAGGCTGCTGGATCAGAAGTGAAGCAGCCGGGACCCGAACTGGCGCCCGTCTGGGAGCCGGCATCACAGGTGATGGCTTTACCCCGTATGCCACATCAGCCGCCAGGTGCAGGGTTTTCCCTTGAATGTTTTAGATATGGTTGGTTGAATGCATGGATGCAGAAGCAGAGCAGCCAGACAGAACTGGTGCTCCCCACCTGCTGGGCCCCAGCTCCAGGGTTCTTTCTGTAACGTGGCTTGCAGCAGATCTTACCTAGTACACCTGGTTCCCACAGGGTTCAAGGCTGAGCCATTGATGCTGCTCTTCGCTATCTCGCGCTGCTTTCTCCCACCTTGTTCTGGCCCCGAGAAGTCCTCAGATTTGCAATACAGACTCCAGGAAGATGGTCCCGCCCCTCATCCCCGTCCAGCTGAGCTTCTGGCGTGGCCATGCTTTCACAGAAGTGTATTTCTTCCTGGGACTTTTTGCAGGCAGAGTTGAGATGAATCTTGCCTCCCAGGTCCCTGTGATCCCCTCTTTGAAGCAAGAATGCTGGCGTCTGGTTGCTACCTTTCGGTAATAATTCATAATTTGCAAAAGTCAGGAAATGGAATCTGCGGATGCTTCTTAATCCGAAAGAGGGAGGGAAGGAGGAAGGGAGGGAGGGAGAGAGAGAGGACTTGGGTTTTTTGTTCCAGTGTTCAAGTCTTGTTAGAAAAAGACAGCGTGGAAATTTAAACCCGAACTTGAAACCCCTTTGCTGACCTTGGCAAAGGTTTTGTTGGAACACGTTTTGAAGTTTCTTTTAGTGAGATTATTTGGCTTATTAATTTTGTGCTTTAAAAACAGACACATGTATATTTTCCACAGGGACTGCTGGAAGCCAAAGCAGAATGACTTTTTTGGGTGCATAACCTTGACTTTATTGCAGAGCGTGGGCCTTTTCTGAGATTTAATTTCCTTGGGGAAATGAAGCCTGCCATGGAACTAGATGCTCTTCCAGGGTGGAGCACGGAGCTGTTGCAGAGAAGCCTGGGAGCTCTGGGCTCCCTGGCACCGCGAGCGTTCTCTGGTGTGCAGACCATGTGCTGGGCGTTGGGGAAACAGGCCGATTCGCTCACTGGGCTGCTGGATCCCGGGGCCCCTCGCTCCATCGGGCCCTCTCGCTGCGCGGGAGAGCCCAGCAGCGCGTGCGCACACGGCTGTGTGTGTTATAGACCTTGCAAAAGGGAGGATTAGGCACTTTTCCTCTCGTTCCCCGCTTCCTCTCCGTTACACCCTTGCCTCCAGTCAGTTGTGGTCGCGAGCATTTTTTGAGCTCCGGCTAAGAGGAGCTAGGATTGGTAATGTGTTTAGTTTGGGTTTAGCGGTATAGTTTTTTTGTGGTTTGCAGTTTTCTGTATACAGCTCACTTATTGCCAGACCGTCTTACTAGCTTCTGGGACTACGCCTGCTACCCAGCCCACGGCAGGGGCCTGGCCTAGGTCATCTGGTCCCAGTGACGCATGGAGAGCAGAGGAAAAAACATGCTACAGGAAAGACGGAATCCTTTAGTGCGAATGATATTTTGCAAAATAGTTGTTCTAAAGAGAGCAGAGTATGTTGCCCTCCAAAACTGCAAGGAGAAATAGTATACAGTGTGTCGAGCAGTGCATCAAGAAAAACCACACGGTGTTGTAGTGGGTTTCGTGCCATTTATGAAATTTGTCAGTTTTTAAAATTTGTGGTGACCCCTTCTCTCATAATAGGTTAATGTTCTCTTCTATAGTTAATTTTGCACCCATAGTTTTGCCTCCTTTTCCTTAGACCTCTTGAATGGCCTGGACTTCAGGTCCCACAAACCTAGAATCTTTCCCTAGCTGCAGACAGAGCAGGGGCGATTGCGAGACATCCTCAGCCATTGCACGGAGTGGAGGTCCCATTTTACCTCCGAGCGGGCTGATCTTTCAAGAATCCTCTATACGAAGAACTGGTAAATGATGGCCCACGGGCCAAATCTGGCCTGCTGCCTACTTTTGTAAATAAAGTTTTATTGGAACATGACCATGCTTGTGTGTCTGTGTATCGTCTATGGCTGCTGTCCCTCTGCAATGGCAGAGTTGAGTAGTTGCAGCCTGAACAGCCTGACATGCACAACTTAAAATATTTATCATCTGACTCTTGACAAAGAAAGCTCAGCCCTGTTCTATGCATGGACTCTCCTGAGAGGGCCAGGGCCAGGTCAAGTGCCTAGGAGTTTGGTCAATGTCTTGTCTACATAGCTTTCTTTCTTTCTTTTTCTTTTTTTTTTTTTTTTTTGGACAGGCAGAGTGGACAGTGAGAGAGAGATAGACAGAGAGAAAGGTCTTCCTTTGCCGCTGGTTCACCCTCCAATGGCCGCCGCAGCCGGAGCACTGCAGCCAGCGCACCACACTGATCCGACGGCAGGAGCCAGGTACTTCTCCTGGTCTCCCATGGGGTACAGGGCCCAAGCACTTGGGCCATCCTCCACTGCACTCCCTGGCCACAGCAGAGAGCTGGCCTGGAAGAGGGGCAACCAGGACTAGAACCCTGGTGTGCTGGTGCCACAGGCGGAGGATTAGCCTAGTGAGCCGCGGCGCCGGCCTTATTTTTTTTTTTTTTATTTTTTTTTTTTTGTCTACATAGCTTTCCTGAGCAGTCAGGAGGCTCTCTCGTGGACCACACCCACTAAAGCCACCCTTTTCCAATAGGCCTTTACTATATTCTTCCTCACCTGCTCAAAACATTGGACGGTGCTCCCGCCCTCCCCCCCCCGACTATGGAGAAGAAACCAAGTTGAGGATGACAGGGAAGCCCAGCGCATGGGTCTCCCACTCTGAGGAGCCACCCAACAGCCCAGGTCACTGGTGCCTAGACTATTACAGGGAAATAAATCCATTTATATCTTGCTTGGGCCCTATTTCTTTTGGTCATTGCTACAGCAGTTGAACTTCTCTCATGCCTAATAAGTGGCATTCCCATCGCTGTTACCACCATCAATGTGTGTATGTGTGTTTTGTGGGGTGGATTTAGGGAGACGCTGGTGGAACAGTCGTGTGCGGTGGTCAGTCTTCGGATATCACTTGTAAGCGGACGACAAGGACCCTGCAAAGTCCCAGGGCCGTCAGCTTCACGATGAAGCCACAGCTCCACCCTCCAGCCTCAAACCCAGACCTCAGAGGGCTGTCTTTTTTTTTTTTTTTTTTTTTTTTTGACAGGCAGAGTGGACAGTGAGAGAAAGAGACAGAGAGAAAGGTCTTCCTTTGCCGTTGGTTTACCCTCCAATGGCTGCCACGGCCGGTGCGCTGCGGCCGGCGCACCGCGCTGATCCGATGGCAGGAGCCAGGAGCCAGGTGCTTTTTCTGGTCTCCCATGGGGTGCAGGGCCCAAGCACCTGGGCCATCCTCCACTGCACTCCCTAGCCACAGCAGAGAGCTGGCCTGGAAGAGGGGCAACCGGGACAGAATCTGGCGCCCCAACTGGGACTAGAACCCGGTGTGCCAGCGCCGCTAGGTGGAGGATTAGCCTAGTGAGCCGCGGCGCCGGCCGAGGGCTGTCTTTTGAGTACAACATTCTGTCTGGTTCTCGATCCTCCATCTAAGGCTATATTACAGGCAAAATAAACAGGGTTGGCTGTTTTCCATTGCAACGTCACGCTTTGCAGGAAGGAAGTTGGAACTTGGACAAGGGACAGGTTTTCCCTGAAGGGCCCTTGCTGGGGTGGATGAGGTTGGCTTCTTCTTAGCTGGGATTAGGAAGTGTCTCTCTTCAGGACAAATAGGCCGGGATTTGCCTCACTGACTCTCTGCTCCTTGGCTGTTCCAGAACCCTCCTTCCCCACTGGGACAGGGGAAGCAGAGCTGTAAGTGGGGCCGGGCAGGGAGACGGTATCCTACCACAAAATGCTCTTCCACCCCACAGATTACACTGCCTGACATTCCAAGAACAAGAAACGAACAGCATTGGCTTAGGCATTACCTTGTTCCTCCCAGCCGTCGTTTATAAGGGAGGAACAGCTGGCCCTATAAAAATAATTGGAACTACAATTTATGTTGACTGGGTTTCAACTTCTAAATTTTGCGCAGCACTCGGGAGACAAAGCCAAGAACAGGATCACCTTGCTTTTCCTAGCAGAGTTGGGAGTGGAAACACCTTTGACAGTGGCAGCGTGGGGGTCGCACACGGGCCTCTCAGAGTGAACCGGGCTGTTGGATCCAGGATGCCCAGCTAAGTGAGCCTGCCCTTCTAACTCCAGTCACAGGGACTTGGGGATGATCTGTGCTAACCCTTTTAAAGGCTGAGCTGATTTCGCCTCACAAAGGTGCCCAGCGCACTGCTTGGCCCGCGGCGTACGCTAAGTAGAGTTTATTGGATGAAAAATAATATTTCACTCAGGGTCCCAGAAGGAAAAAATGGTGCCACACATTAGGTAATTTGAGGGGAATTTAATAACGAGACTATTTATAAAACTGAGCGGGCTGTAGGGATACTGTATGTTAGGGAAGGTGCTGTGAATAGTAAGAGCAAACATAAGACAAGGTGTCCTAGGTTTACAGAGACCAGGGGAACAACTGTGCAGGCGCTCAAGGGAGAAGCTCCTGTCGCTACGGCTACTTGAAAGCTATTGTGATCTTTGCAGGAGGTCGCCTCCAGCCCAAAGCACACACACCAGAATAAATTCCGCAGTCTAACTCTGCCTGTACCTGCCTACCTCCTGCAAGAGTTTCCCAGTGGCTGGGAGCATGCGATCCCATTGGTGCAGTCCACACAGCCTGCCTCCTGGGCACAGAGCCAGACAGAGAAGGGTAGGGAATGGACCCAGAGGGCGTGTAGAAAACATCTGTGACAAGTAGACCTAGCAATGCCCCAGCATTATTGGGACTTCTGGAAACACCGACCGCAAAGCAGAATCCCCTGTGTGTTCAGGAGCAGAAAGTGAATCAAGACAACAACAGGTCGCATGTATCGAGTGTCTGCTGCTCCATGAACACTATGCCGGCACATCACATGTTTTGCCTCCTTGAATGGCTGCAGCAAACCAACGAGGTAAGTGCTCTTCACAGCCCCATTGTGCATGGCAGGCATCGAGGCACAGAAGTCAACATGGTTGGCAAGAGCCACTGGTTGGGCTTCCTGAGCTGATTCTCAGAGCTTAGTGTTCAAGAATTTATTAGGAAATGCATTTCACTGATGCCTATGGCAAGACAGAAAAGGACGCAAGAATAGGCAGAGGTTGAGCTATGACCAATGCTCAAAGTCTCAGCTGACCACGTGGAAAATTCTAGAGCTAAAATGGCCTTTACAGTTGTCCCTCCTGTTGAGCCAAAACAGCCAAGACTTTACACCTCTGCTGCGATTGGTCATTAAGTACTGGCCTCTCCCAGGGGACTGTGACTGTGGATCTGCAACCAGCACTTCCAGTTTGCACCATTGCAAGGTCTCTGATGTGGAGAGCCGAGGTCTCTGCTCCCCAGAGATGGTGCTAAGGGCAATGCAACACTTTCCTTGGAAGAAAATGCAACACAGTCACACCAAGCACCTTTGTGTCTACAACAGGCAGACCCTGATAACTGCTACATGAGGGGACACCTTGTGCAATACTCATTCTCTCAACTCGGCAACTATGGATGGTTCATCCCACTCTAGGGGTGCTCCAGCAGGAGCACTAAGTCTTCCTTGGGATGCTACTGAACATGTGACTTCCTATCACTCACTGCATTCCCAATGAGATTCCCTCCATTCAGTCAATCCTCTCTTTAACGCTTTTAACATCTTTTGAGTGTCAACTGTATATGCATTGTCCCTCAAGGCCTCTATGTAAAATTCTCCAACATTTACACAGCTTAGGCAAACCTTATTTGGACAGGAAAGGCTTGAAAGTATCTTGGACCCAAGACTGGCCTATGATGGGCCGGAGTCGTGGCATGTGTTCACTCATAGAATTGTTACGAGAAGGTGTTGAGGCAGGAGTTAAACTGTGAAACAACAAGGGGTTCACCCAGTGCTGGAAGCCATGTAAACTGATACCATCTGCTTTGGGAGAGAGTGCGGCCCCACCTAGCAAGGTTGGTGATATATACATACACTCTGATGCCTAGAAATGTACTTGAGAGATCCGTTCTGTGTATTTTAGGAGACATACACAGCGATGCCCATAGTAGCGTCCTTTGCAAAGCAATAACTGGGAGTTGCTCCAAAAGTCCATCAGCAGCAGAGTAGATAATTGAAGTGTGATATATTCATAGCCTGGGACACCGGTCAGCAGTGAGAAAGGAATGAATTATGGCTGCACACTTCCAAGTGGAGCACTTTCAAAGAAAGACTGCTTAGCCAAACCCAACCCACAGAGGGCCGCATACGGAATATTTCCAAACACGTAAAGTGCAAAGCAGCAAAATGAAGACACTACTTAGAGACACAGAGTTAGGTGATAAAACAATAAAGAAAGAGAATGATGGCTCCAGAAAAGTCAGGGCAAAGCTTGCCTCTCAGTGGGAGTTCAGAGGAAGATGGATGTGGAGGAGGAGGGTCTTTGGAGACCCCTTGGGTGCTGCTTCATTTGGGTTCATTTTATCATTCTTTTCAAACTGACCATATTTATACATCTGCTATGCTCTTTGGAAGGGCTGGTATATTTCACAATAAGGTTCGAACAAACCCAAGCCCAGAGAAGTGAGGCTGTTTTCCTTACGTCACACAGCTGTTGTGTGGCAGACCCCCGATGCCAGAGACGCAGAGCTGAACCACAACACTGTTCCTCCTTCATCTTGGCGCTGACAGAAATGCAGGCGAGCAAAAATATCTGCTAAAGAAAAGGGGCTCCTGAGCAGACCACTTAGTTTGCATACAACAAACATTAATTGAGTAGCTAGAGCGTGTCGGGAACTGTCCAAGGTTCTGGCACCATTGGGCTGAAGACCAGAGACCTGAAGTCTGTCCTCAGGCACTCGGCCCCGTCACTCTCTGATGAGGACCACACACGTTGGATGAGTTTTTGAAAAGATGAAAATCATTATCATATTGTCATCATTTTTCACAAGTTTAAGGTGCCTAAGAATCTGACCTTGGGGTTCAAATGTCCTTTCATTTTGTTCAATATTTTGTTCTTCGACCTCTTTTGGTACAGGTGATAAATCTACCTGTTCTGGATATTATTTGTCTATTTATGAGCTACCAATTTCAAAACATCAAAATAAAATATCAATGCTGCTTGGAATTAACTTGGTAAGGAAGGAAGAAGCATCATTTATCTGCTAAAATGTCCTCCTAAATATAAATACATAACCTACATCTACACGGTAGCGTTACTTTCTGAGCTACTTCCACCTAATTTCAGATCTGACAAAAATGGGACTCATGTTTTCTCTTGCACAATTTCTCTTCATATCCACGGCATTTTATGGCTCATGGCTTTAATCGTGTGGGTAAAAGTAGATGAGTTTTAGGGAAGAATCCCACGGGACACGGACAAGGGCCCTCACTTCCACCCGGGTCGGATCATACTTGGCTTCCTGGTGTGCCCACTGGGCCATAGAGCAAGGGGGCCACAGGTCACTCAGTGGATTGCCGCCTGGCCTAGCTGGGTCCCCAGGACCACACAATGCATTTTAGACCCTAGAAAGCCAAGTATCCGATGTCCCTTCTTAGAAGTCAGGCCAGCATGGAGTCTGGTAGGGAACCTGAGAGATGGTGCTGAACATACCTCACTTACAAAAGCTCTGGTGTTCTAAGGCAGGCGTCACTGCCCCCCTCCCTTACAGACAGAGGAGACCAGCTGTCAGGGAGGCGACAGCCTGTGTCATGTCACACGGACACTGAGGTCTGTCGGCCTGCAGATTCAGCGTCCCTGGACGGGTGTCCCCAGCGAGAGGGCCAAGGGTCTGGGCAAGGCGGGGTCCATCGCAGGGAGAGAGATGCACACCATGCCCTCTTCCTCACCCCAGCCCCCAGCTCTGAACCTGGCCCTGCGGGGCCTGGGAATTGGGTCAGACAGATCAAATATACAAAGTGTAGGCTTTGTTTGACTGTCTTATCTCGCATGCCTTCTCCTCCCCTGGACAGCTGGGTCCCATCAGATGGCTGAGGACTAGGGTCCAAGGAGGGCGTGAACCTCTCCCAGCAGGCTTGGAATTCATAGGCGACCAGAAGGGCTTGGCTCCTCGGGGGGACCCCAGGTAGAACGGGAAGGGGGGTGCGTGTTGTGTTGTTCCCAGCCTGCCTGGGACGCCTTTCCTTCCTTAAACCCAAATGGACAGAAGCAAACCCCTTCTGGAAACCCTAAATCTCCACGTGTCAGGCGCCAAGCCCAGGGCCACTTCAAACAGTTCCTTATAAGCATCCCAGTGTGCACATTGCTACTACGAAGAAGAAACGGAACCCAACTGCTTTAGGCGAACCAGAATCAGGACATTCTAAATCTAATTCCAGGACTCCAGCCCTCTATCCCAGCTCGTGGGTTTCCCTACAGCCTGGTCCCGAGTCCCCTGGAGGACCCCTTGGTAATTGTAGCCAGCGGCAGCTGGGGTGGGGGCACATCCAAGCGCGATTTTGGTGCAAGAGGCTGAGATGAGAGGATGGAGGAAAGCAGAATGAAAGAGAATCCTTTATCTCTCTAAAATGCACTCAAGCAATACAGGAGTGCGATTTATTAATAAAAAAATCACAGGGAAAATCATGGAAAAGCTAGGGAATTTTATTTCGCTTCCTGCGGTCTCCAAGGGGTGAGCACCATTAGCGGTTTGTCTGTTCTCCCTCCAGCCCGAGTCTCTACAATTTATCTATACAAGAGCGTCTCTCAAAGTTCATGGGAAAAACTGAGTTAAAAGACAAGTTTATTTTCAGACAAGAAAACTGAACGCATGGGCTTTTTCCTAATAAGCATTTTCCGTGAACGATTGGAAAACTCTGCATGCATGGCGACCAAAATTTCACTTTTTTGCACCAAAACAAGCTCATCTCTTAATTCTATCTCCCATGAACTTTCTGAAGGACCCTTGTATAGGTGGACACGGTTTGGAGGGGTTTTTCTACTGTGCTCATGTTTCTGCATAAAAGAAAGGAAAGCATGTGTATGGTTTTTGAGTTTTTCTTCACTTATCTCTGCATGCTGAATTCATTATTTCAGGCACTTCTGTCTTTCTCTACCCTGTTCAGTGCCCCCAGAGGACCACACCATCAGACCCGCCAGCCACTGGTTCCAAGCTAGGTTTGCCCCGTGGAGGGGGGGCGGCTCTCCTGTCCCTTGGGCCAGGAGGAGTCACAGTGGCCCCAAAGTATTCCACTGTCCCTTGCTGGCGTCCTTGGAACCTGTCCACACTTTATCCATAGACCCTCCACTTGAGCCTTTTTAAATGTCTTGGCTTGCTCGTGCTGTCCAGTCCTTGGAGGGACTCTGAACCACGTGATCTGAGCATCCTCCCCGGTTGGCACATCGGGGTGGACCACAGCTCTGTGAATGACTGCCAGCGGCCTCGTCTGGATGCAGCAGGTTTGTTCAGGCTGCTCCCCCTTGTCAGAGATGTGTGTTCCCCCTATTGCTCCAGTGATAGAGGAGATGTTGCCACGAGGATGCTCGCCTCTTTGCACACACACGTGAGAGCAGCCACAGAGTAAGTTCCCTAGGAAGAGCATTTCCAGGTCAAAGGCGCTCAGGGCTCAAATCCCCATTCACCAAAGTCCCCTCCATAACAAGGGTGGAGGGGCTGGCGCTGTGGCACAGGTTCATCCTCGCCCGGGGTACCAGCATCCCATAGGGGCGCCGCTTCGTGTCCTGGCTGCTTCTCTTCTGATCCAGCTCTCGGCTTAGAGCCCAGGAAAGCAGTGGAAGATGGCCCAAGTGCTTGGGTCCCTGCACCCATGTGGGAGACCCAGAAGAAGCTCCTGGCTCCTGGCTTGGGATTGACCCAGCTTCAGCCATTGCAGCCATTTGGAGAGTGAACCAGCGGATGGAAGACCTCTCTCTGTGTCTCTCCCTCTCTCTGTTTCTAACTCTACCTCTGAAACAAATAAATATTTTTTAAAAAAAAAGGTATAGATAGGTATAGGCTTCCAGTTGTTTTGCTGTTGCTGGGGGAGCCTCTGGCCTTCATTCAGAGACCCCAGAGTTTTCCAAGAGTGAACAAGAATGGCAGAGGAGGAGGGTGGGAAGGTGAGGGGCAGGGGGTCCAGCTGCCGGGCCGGGGCCCCCGCCTGGCTGGCTCTCTCGTCTGAGGGCCATTTCTCCTTCCTCCCTGCACACAGCAGGGCTGAGCATGGGAGAGAGGTTGAAAGTATAGAGATAAATGCTAATCTCTAGTGTAAACATTTCTCAGGGCTGGATGCTCTCTGGAGGTGCCACAGCCCCCACTGGGGAGGGGGTGAGATAGCTGGGGAGGCTAAAGGGAAAGGGAGATTGGGGGAGAGGTGGGAAGAAAAGGGCCAAGGAAATCCATCATCTACCGCCTGACGGCCACGGGAGCAGCCTGCTTGGAGACAGCGGGAGTCCTGGAGTGGAACGCGCAGCAGGGGTGTGGGGTCAGCCACGGCAGGGTTGCGGGGTCGGCCACGGCAGGGGAGAGGGGTTGGCCATGGCAGGGCTGAGAGGGCAGCAGGGACCTTCCCTCCATGGATAGAAGGGCAGCCCAGGCAAGGCATGGTTCAAGGGTGACACATAAGCTCTAAACATTGACAGCTGGAGCCAGTGACCTTGGGGGCCTTCTTGTTCCCATGGGGCTGGCGCTGTGTTGTAGCAGGTAGAGCAGACCCCTGCAGTGTTGGCATCCCGTATGGGTGCTGGTTCAAGTCCTGGCTGCTCCACTTGCGATCCAGCTCTCTGCTGTGGCCTGGGAAAGCAGTGGAGGATGACCCAAGTCCTTTGGGCCCTGCACCCACATGGGGGACCCAGAAGAAGGTCCTGGCTCCTGGCTTCAGATCAGCACAGCTCCAGGCATTGCAGCCAGTTGGGGAGTGAACCAGTGATGAAAGACCTCTCTCTATATATACCTCTCTCTCTATGTAACTCTTTCAAATAAATAAATCTTAAAAAAAATTAGGGCGCTGTTCCCTGAATTACATAGGAGAGGAGGGACAATGGTCTGAACCTCCGTGCACCCTGGTGAAATCAGGAAAGAACCAACCACGATCTTTGTGGAGACAGAACTTCTTAAGGATGAGCAGGGAGGGGTTAGCAGGCGGAGAGAGGAGAAAGGCACCAAACCCCATGTCGCTGAGACCATGTCTAGACTCAGGCAGGCCCAGGTTCGAATCCAACCTCCTCCCTTGCTGGCTGGGTGACCTTGGGCAAGTCCCTTAGTTCACTGAGCCCTGGTGTCCTCCACTGCTATGGGAGTGGAAAGACTCAGATTCATTGGCGACCATAAACTGCCGGGCTCAGCACTTGAACCACCGCGCGTCCTCAGTAAACACTGATACTGCGTCCACACTAGGGACAGAGCAGGTGCCTGTGGACCTGGGTCCACGCTAGGGTCAGGGCGGGTGTCTGTGGACCCAGGTCCAGGTATTTTCTGAAGACACCTGCAACACGGGCATGTGCAGTCTGGGCTCGCCTTAGGGATTCATGTGAAACCAAGGGGGTAGAGCAGAAGAGACATGGTGTGAGTCTTTTTTTTAAAAGATTGATTTATTTATTTGAGAGGCAGAGACAGAAAGAGAGGTCTTCCATTCACTGGTTCACTCCTCAAATGGCTGCAACAGCCGGTGCTGGGCTGATCCAAAGGCAGGAGCCAGGAGCTTCTTCCAGGTCTCCCGTGTGGGTGCAGGAGCCCAAGGACTTGGGCCATCTTCCACTGCTTTCCCAGGCCACAGCAGAGAGCTGGATTGGAAGCGGAGCAGCCGGGACTCAAACCAGTGCAATATGGGATGGAGACACTGCAGGTGGCAACTTTACCCGCTACACCACAGAGCGGCCCCCATGGCGGGATTCTGAGGCTGGCTTAGAGACAGTATTGGGTTTCCTGCTCATCCTCTTGGAACAGGTCTTCTCCAGACGCTTAGGGCACTGCTTCCTGGAACCCGGCTTCCATGCTGGGAAAAACCTGCGCTCCAGGAAGCCGCACAGGCAGGAGCTGCTGCTGCCGGTCCCGCCCCAGCCTGGCATTCCCAGCGTCCCAGCCAGCCCAGGCACGCAACAAGGATCAGGTGCTTCGGGGTGATCCCAGCCTCCACACTCGGGTCCCCACTAGCCACCTGTCTCCCAAGCAGCTGCTGCACCTGCTGTGGACAGAGACACGGTGCGGTGCTGCGGATCGGACAGAACTCTGGGGAGCCGAGGCCTGCAGATGTTAAAACCCTGAAGTTTTGATGTGCAGGGTCAGTGGATAAGGGGGGAGATGATCTAACCATGGCTTCTGAAAGGTGGGGCTTCTGGCCGCTGGGGGAATGGCCTTAGAAGGGGCTTCTTGCGAGAGGGCTGGACATCTAAGCTGAGTTTGGCTTGCTTTCTGCCTCTGCTCCCCAGCTCGCCAAGGGACTGCCCCTTTGTGACCGCCATGTGTCAACCTCCCCCAGAGGCCAGAGTAATGGTGCTGCCCGGTCTTGAACTGTAACTCCAAACTGTGAGCTGAAATCAACCTTCTCCTGCCCACGGAGCTCTGTGTCGTCTGTATCGTAGTTAAAGCAGCAGGCGGCTGGCTAAGGCTGCTCCTGACCCACACGGGTGCTGAGCGTCGTAAATGATCACCGCATCACACCATGCACTCAGGGGCCGTTTGCTGCGTGACACGGGGCAACTGGAACCTGAGCTGATGCAGTTCGGGTCCTGGGGGGCACAAGGTGGCCCAGGGCCTCCCACCCCTATTGTTGCTTTGTGGGGATCCCAGAGGCACCAGCAGGCCCCTCTACCTGCCTCCAAGCAGAAGCTGAACCCTCCCTGGTCACACCCGAGGTCCCTGCCAAGCAGCTGGGAACTTGGGGAAGCTGCCTGGCAGGATGCTGCGTCTTCCTTCTTCCTCCTCACGATAGGCGTGTTTATGATGTGACAAGGACACTGGTGACAAGGAGCATCACATCTAATCCGAATCACAGAGCGGGTGGGTGAAATCAGCTTAGAACAATAGATCCCAGTGGGCGGAACGACGTTTTATAGAACGGGGAAACAGGCTGAGAAGTGACAGTGATAAAGAGAAGTGCATTGTTGCATCCATTGGGATTTCCCATCGCGAGTGCTAGAACACCCCGGAGAGGCTTCAGCACCAAGTAATTGATTGGAGCCATGCAACGGATGCAGGAGTGGCTTGATCCAGGGGCTGGGTCTTTCTCTCTCTCCCTGCCCATGTGCAGTCTCCCCCAGGCATGGCTTTCCCAGGTTCTGGGCGGCTCGAGGCTGAAATCCTCACCGACAGAACATTATGGGAGGCTGCTCACCCGTCAGAGAGGCGGCTCGGGGCTGGTGCTGTGGCGCAGTGGGTTAAGCCGCCCTTTGCAGTGACGGCATCCTGCACCAGAGTGCTGGTTCAAGTCCCAGCTTTGCACGTTTGGTCCAGCTCCCTGTCCGTGCACCTCCTGGCTGATGGCCCAAGTACCTGGGCCCCTGTCATGCACGTGGGAGACCAGATGGAGCTCCTGGCAGCTCCAGCCGCCGCCTGCCCCATCTCCGTGTCCACCAGGGCCTCTACCCACCCTTCACCTGCCCCCCAAGCCTGATGTTGAGGGTGCTTTTCATAGGTCTGGGGTTTTAACTATACCTGGATGTATTTTTTACCTGTGAGGAATTACCTCTTGTGGGGGAGGTAAGTTCTAACATCAGTGAGGAAGGTACCCCCCCCAGCTAAATCCTCCCGTAAGCTTATTGGAAGCGGCTCGGAGGCACTGGCAGCCTGTTGGCCACAGCGGTATGACTTTGACCTCTGAACTCACACACAGGACCCAGGGCCGGTTCCCAGGGGACTAAGCGGGGTGGGGGCCACACCTCCACCCCCACTGCTTAAAAGCTCTCCAGCTGTGTCTCCCCACGTCTTCCTGGGCAGATTCTCCCTAGACCCCTTCTAGATCCTTCTAGATCTGTCCAGATCCTCCAGGCTCTTGGAATTCTCTCTTCCTGGTGCGGATGGCTTGTGACGTGTGCCCGGGGCTGGGATCTCCTCCGCCCCATGCGATGAGGCCTCAAGTGCGCATCGGCCGGAACACCCGGGGAGGGGACAGCCCGGATGCAGCAGGCTGTGGCCACCGACACCCCGAGTCCCGCAGCATCCGGGGCTCTCCCTGCCCAGTGTCCCCCCTCCCAACCCCGATCATGCTCCCCTTGTGGCCGTGGACGGGTGAGCCTGGGAGGGAAGCCTCAAGCCCACCTCCCACAGCTCGCCTTCTGGGGCCGGCCGCCTTGCTGGGCCATTACCCGGCAAAGCCGCAGCAGCAATAAAATTAATTTCCTTCCTAATATATACAAGACTTTCTTCGGGAGAATTATGGACCGATTTGATCAAAGTGTATAAGTGGGATGCTTACGCTATCAGTTTCAACCCCTTAATGCCCTCCTGTCAAAACAAAATCCTCAAGAAAGGCTTTGAGGGGAGTCACATGGGCATAATGGCTTTCCCGAAGAGAGCCCTAAGTACTTGGTAACATATACAGAGCCGACTATTAGATCGGCTGTGTAATTGTCCTTATATTTTAATGTAAACACGCTTATATTAGCCGGGCACTTACTCCCTCGGAGACGTGGCGGTGCGGGGCGTGGGGGGAGGGGACAGCTCTGGGGGGGGGGGGACATCAGCCAGGCAGGGGCTCTGAAGGCGGAGGCGTGCAGAGGACGTCAGAGAGGATCCGAGGAGGGAGACATATCTGGCTTTTATTAACAACATGAAGTCCCAGCTCCTGGGTGGCTCTTTGAACTTTTATTCCTCACTTCTGCACCCCTGAGCGTTTTCCCATCTAGGTTTTGTCTTTGCCCTCAAGGCAACCTCTACAAGGTGAGCTGGGGACGAGGGGGACCCATTTCATGGATGGGTAGACTGAGGTTTTTTTTTTCCCTTGTCCTGGAAGGAAATAGATACATACTCAGAAGGGGTAAAGGTGAGTCAGGGTGTACAGTGGTGGTAACCCCGGAGGTTGGCAGAGGGTGGGGGGGGGCACAACCACCTTGAGGCCTGAAGTGATGGGGTGATGTGGAAGTTTCCAGAACCTGTGCAGAGGGAGCTGCAGCCTCTGGTGGAGGCACGCAGTGGGGCTGGCAGGGAAGGACCCTGGTGGACGCCTTGCCCCCTGCGTCCCCTCTCACCTTGTCCTGTTGTTTTCCTGGAGGTATGACCCAGCAGGGAGAGACAGGACAGAGGAGCCGGGACCCTGGCCCAGCCTCCGGGGACACAGACAAGGGGACGGAAGGCCAAGGGGCAGACGGACAATTCCCAGCCCAGGGTCTGAAGAGGCCATGGAGCAACCTCAACTTTCCCCAAGCCACGCCGTGTTGTTGCCACGGAGCACCGGCAGGATCTGGGACTCCAGGAAGTTTCAAACTTCCGCTCAGGTTCCTGAGTCCCCTGCCCTGTGCGAGGAGGCTCCGCTGTGGGGAGACAGCATAAGGCTCTGCGGGTGAAAGTTTGGGAGCCCGGAGCCTGGATGAGAATAGGACAGCCAGGGATCCATCCGTGCGCCCTGCTGCCGGCGGATGGCGCACGGGCCGGCCTCTGCTCTCTGCCCCGGCAGAACGGCTGTCGGCACCCATGGGCTGGGCAGGAACCTCCCCAGCCCCACAGCTCACTGCAGATGCCATGCCTGGGGTCTTCCCACAAGCCAGTGGCTTGCCTGCAGTCTCTGTTCGTGCCCCAGCCCCCATCTGGGGACAGGAACAATGCCGGCGCCTGTCTCGGAGAAGTTCTGCCGAAGAGGGAACGAAGCCTGCTGCAGACTCCCTGACTGCAGTAAGCCAAGGAAACTCTTGCAAGACTCAAGAAGTCGCCCAAACTCTGCAGAGAGACAGCTGGCAGAGCCGGGCTTCAATTCAGCATCTTGGGAGGGGGAGACCCAGGGCTACGCTGGAGCTGGTTTGTGCCAGTTTGCATGAGCCAACCTGTTAAACGTTCAGCCTTCTCGGGAGCCCGTGGTTAAACACAGCCGTGATGAGGAATGAAGTCACGTAAGCCAGAGGTAAAGAAACGACGTGAGCAGCGGAGGCGTTGAACGGCCCCACGTGAGCCCTTGCACATGCCACAGGACATTTGCACCTGCCCTCTCTGTGAGCCCATGCCACACGAAAGCCCATGGGAATGAGGGAGGGATGCTTGCGGCAGCCCAGACTTCTGCTTTCTGTGACATCCGGCTACGAGGGCGGGAGGTGTGAGAGGGGCCGTGGGGGGCAGCTCACTCGTGGGCACTGCCACCGACCCTCCCTTAGCATCCTGCCCCCGCTCTGGGCAGATTCCTTGGCTGGCGATAAGCGTGGCTCCACCTTAGAGTTTTCCCATCGTGCTGACAGTTTTAAACCAATAGATTTATGAACTTTTCAGTAATAGAAATATTTAAGGGGGACCTATTTGGCTTATCTCCGGAGATGGGAACACTCCTCTTCCTAGACGCGATTGCCGCTGAGCTCTGTGCAGAGCCCGGAGGCGCCCACTCCCGCCTGTTCCCCTGGGCCCGTGGGCAGGGCTTCCTGGGGATCCCGCTGCCAGAGACCCTCTCCCGAATTCCTTCTCTCCCTAGTTAGTCGGTTTCTCTGATTTGCCCTCTGTGATCCTGATGAAGAGTGATAATGGAGGAAACACAGAATGACCACTTCTGTCAAACCATACACCCCTGCAAAGGATGCCTTGAGCTCCCCTCCCAGGGTCCTCCAGAGGCCTGTGAGGCCAAGGGACCTTGGGGCTTCATTGTCCCGCCTTCTTTTTACCCAGGAGGCATCTGGGACCCAAAAGGGGAACCTGACTTCTCCAAGGGTTCCCGGTTTCCGAATGGTGGAGGCAGGATTCGCAGCCAGGTCCGACGGCAGGGACGCTGCTCCTTGCCCGGGGGGCATTTCCGCCACGGTCCTCACCAGGTGCTCTTGGAGCAGGGACGCTGCTCAGCCCCACCTGCGGCTTGGTCAGTGCAGTGGTTTCCCGACTGCCCCGCCCCCGCCCCCGCACCTGTGCGGGTCTGCACCCCATGTCAAGTTTCCCTCCCAGCTCCTCTCTCCCCACCCCACCCCTGCCGTCACATCTGCCCAATTTCTTCTAGAAAGAGTCCCCCCACACCCCTGCCCTCCCCACCCTGGCCCTGCCCTCACCCCTAAGCTTGTTGCCCCCTAAGCTTGGCCTAAGCAGCCGTGGTTTTGTGTGTGCCAGGGAGGCACCAAGCCTCGGCTCTGACATAATTGGCACAGCCACTGTCCTTAAAAAGATGACACGGGTTCCATACAGCCAAATGGGCATCCAGGGGGTACATACTGAAAACTTGGGGTAGCAGCCCCTGAGCAGGCTTGGGTGGGGCACGGAAGGCTTCCTGGAGGAGGTGAAATCCAAGCTGAGAATTTGAGGAAGCTGTCTGGAGCTGTGGAAGCAGAGGAATGCACAGGCATGGGGGAGTGGGTGTTCCTGGTTGGCGAGAGGGGCAGGGGGAAGGATGGAACTGTCAGGGGTGGCTGAGGGCAGGGGTACACCGGGAGGACCGAACCAAGGTGACCTTGGGCATTTCTCTGGAGACCTGAGGCTGCAGGGCTCTGGAGGCTTCCAAGTCAGGCAGGGTTTAGGTTGCAGAGGGTGGGTTGGGCGGGGACAAAGAAGGACCAATGTGGGGGCTGCTGAAGGCGGCTGGACTTGAACTTGGGAGCAGCAGTCGGGACAGGTGAGGTGGCTGGGCTCCTCGTCCGACCCCTTCCTCACTGCATCCCGTCTCACAGGCCTTGCACACAAAGCTCACTCCTACCCCAGGGACTTTGCACCTGCTG
Organism: Oryctolagus cuniculus; assembly: GCF_051225735.1. Taxonomy (NCBI): domain Eukaryota; kingdom Metazoa; phylum Chordata; class Mammalia; order Lagomorpha; family Leporidae; genus Oryctolagus; species Oryctolagus cuniculus. The sequence continues at coordinate 15,106,527 of NC_142887.1, read as the reverse complement.
TTCCCAGCACCATCCAACTGCTCTTCTCCTGACTACAAGCATGGCTCACTCCAGTCTCCTCCTCCTCAGGACTCTGATTGAATGTCACCAGGCAAGGGTCCCCAGGCCACCTCCCCTTCCGACAGCAGCCCCCCTGGACAGCTTCCTCCTCCCTGGCCCAGCTCTGCCCGGTCACCAGCAGTCCTGTTGCAAGCTGGACACTCGCGGTTATTTTCTGTTTGCCCAACCAGAGCGGCTGGTGCTTTGCTTGTCTTGCTCACCACCAGATGCCCAGCAAAACAAACACTGGTGCTGGACACATAGTGGACACTCGGGAAATACAGGTTCCACGGACAGCTCATTCGCCACTCAGCAGGCGGGGAGGAGGACACAGAGGACGGGCAGGCTCCTGTCTGGACATCAGAGGGAGGGCGACAGGCTCCACGTGGGATGTCTTGAGTCTGAGACGTGCTGGTGGGGATGGCGTTCTGGTCAAGGTGGTCCCTCATGGTGACATAAAATCAGCCATCAGGGACATCCATCAACCCGATCCAAGGCTGGAGTTGTGAGTCCGAGCGGGACGTGCAGACCGGGGCCCGGTGCACAAATGCATGCGGCATCGGTCAGGGCTTGGGAAGGAAGCAGAGAGTGATTGAGACCAGGGAACCGGGAGGCACGCGTGGCCTCTAATATGGGTGTGGGGAGGGAAGCAACCTGGGGCTTGGGACTGGGGCACCTTACCGCTTGCATCAGTGAGGGCGCCAGAGAATCACAAAGCCAGTGGCTGCGACCTCCGTAACTGCCGTCGGCTGGCAGGCTGCCCCGCTCCTGCCCATCTGCCTATCCTTCCGCCATCCACCTGTCCATGGAGCTCCCAAGAGACCTACTTCAAGGACTTGGCCTGCGCTGTTGTGGGGGCTTCTGAGTGCAGGCCTCTAGGGCAGGCAGGACACTCCTGGCAGAGCTGGTCTGTGCTCTCGAGGGGGAGTTTCTTTTAGAGGAAAGATCAGGTTTTGCTCGTAAGACTTGTCAACTGATGAGGCGAGGCCCACACACGTTATCGATGTCAATTGCCTTTATCTGTGGTCAGTGGATGATAGTGTGAACCACACGTACAGGAAAACCTTGACCTGGATTAGTGTGTGACCACGTGACAGGGCTCTGCCTCATGGCCCAGCCAACACAGAGCTGATCTTGGAAAAGGGAAGTGGGGGAGGAAGACGGGAGGGAGGGAGGGAGGGAGGCTGGCAGGCCAGCATATTCCAGGCGCCATTCTCATACCTTTATGTGCTCTGCTATCCAGTTTTCATAAGAATCCTGAGAGGCTGAATTGATTCCCATTTTACAGATGAGGAAAGTTGAGTAGAGGCAGCTGGCTGGCCCTGCAGCTCGCCTCCATGACAGCCTGTTCTGGCTCGGAGGAGGCAGGTGTTCGGCAGCCAGCCCCCCCGCGAAGGGGCACTTTACAGACGGCACCGTCTGCATCTTGGCGCCCAACTCAGGAACTGCACGGCCCCAGGGAAGTTCTTGACTGCTCTTGTACCTCTGTCTGTCTGTCTCTCTTTTTAAATAAGACTTATTTATTTGAAATATAGAGTGACACAGAGAGAGAGAGAGAGAGAGAATCTTCCACCCACAGATTCACTCCCCAGATGGCCACAACACCCAGGGCTGGGCCAGGCTGCAGCCAGGATCCAGGAACTCTTTCCTGGTCTCCCACATGGGTGCAGGGCCCCAGGTACTCGGGCCATCGTCCGCTGCTTTCCCAGGCGCGTTAGCAGGAAGCTGGCTTGGAAGTGCAGCAGCTGGGACTTGAACCAGGGTTCCAATATCACGTGCTGGCCTAACTTGCTGCACCACAGTGCTGGCCACTGGGCCTTTGTCTCTTCCCAGAGACCGTGGGGACAACATGGGGACAAGGCAGTGAGACCCAGTGAGAGGTTTCCCTGCTTCCACAAACACCATTCTTAGAGACATCCATGGTGCGGCAGGTGCTGGGTTGCGGTTAATAATTGATATCAATCCATCTGATCTGTGTGGGGTTAATAATTGATATTAATCTACCAGATCCACATAGGCTAATAATTAATATCAATCTATCAGATCTACATGGGGTTAACAATTGATAGCAATGCCTCAGATCTACCTGGGGCTAATAATTGATATTAACCTATCAGATCTATTTGGGGCTAATAACTGGTGTCAATCCATCGGATCTACGTGGGGTTAATAATTGGTGTTAAGCCATTGGGTCTGCTTGACCAGCATGCTGGGCTCCGTTTGCTTTACTTTGCGCCGACATTTCGCCTCCTCCTCGACAAAATTTGGAAAAAATAATCCCTTCACGCTGCTCATGGAGAGCACTGGCAGCCAGAGTGCGGCCTGGGATGGGCTCCCAAAAGCCAGGCAGGACATGACTTACGGTTCCTGGGAGAGCGGGCTCCGGTCGGTAATCAATACCTACTGCGTGCGTGCGAGGCGCTCGCCGCTACCAGACACCCTGATGCTGCATCTGCTTATTAAAAATGTGGTCCCCATTACCACGATTCTCCCAACATAAAAACGCTGTCGGCACTTCAACAGGGCTTCCAACACCGGCGCGGCCGCGTGATATACGGGCTTCCTGCTTCTTTGTGGCTTCTTTGTTTGGGTTTCTTTGTTCCCTGCCTATAGGTACTGAGTGATTGGGGCTGTAGGCACGAGACGCTGAGTCACAGAATCAGGCACCCCAAAGCTAGACGGCCTCGCAAGAGAAGGCGGGATTAGGGCGACGTTGAGAAAGAACCAGGGGGAGAGCCAGATGAGACCTAGTTCCATTAGCATTCACCAAATCACTTATGTATTCATTCATCCACTCACACATTTATTCAATAGATTTATTTTATTTTAAAACATATTATTCCAAAGGCAGAGCAATAGAGAGAGAGAGAGAGAGAGAGAGAGAGAGAGAGAGATCTTCTATCCATCAATTCACCCCCCCCCAAAATGGCTGCAAGAGCCAGGGCTGGGTGAGGAACTCCACCCAGGTCCCCCCTGTGTGTGTCAGGGCCCAAGGACTCAGGCCATCCTCCGCTGCTTTCCCAGGCGCATTAGCAGGGAGCTGGATCGGAAGCAGAGCAGCCGGGACTCGAACTGGCGCTCTGATACGGGCTGCCAGCCTCGCAAGCACTGGCCTAATGTGCTAGCACAACGCCCGGGCTGGAGTCGATGTTTGCTGTGCTGTGACGGAGTCCAGGGCGGCCCATGTGGTTCCCGAGCCTTAGTGTCCACGCCTTGCGTAATCCCCTCCACTGGGGCCTAACTGTTGACTTGCTTCCAGCCAGCAGCACGTGGCAAAGATGAGCGCAGCTCACGAGTTCATCTGCTGAGTTAGCGGATGTGGGAGTTGATGAAAAGAGAGGGCTTTATCAGGCGAACGTCTTTCCAGCGGGGCTGGGTCCTCGCTGGGGCTCAGACCCTCTCTCCTACCAACCTTGAGGAGAGCCGTACAAGGGAATGAGCTCCGCCTCCCTGGCTCAGAGCCCCTGGGCAGGGGGTGAGGGCTGATCTTGTCTTCTGTTTCCCTGGACGGCGGCGCCCGCAGGGTCCCAGCACACGGACGCGCTCTGGAATAACCTGCCTAAATGATCCACCTGCCTAAATGATTGCACTCTCCAGGATCCGCTGTGCAGGCTCCACGCAAGCCTCTGGGGCTCCCCGGTCTGCATCAGAGAGAGGAAGCCATCAGGAATGACGCCGAGGACAGCGATGCCGTAAGAGGCGTGATGGCAGCCACTGGGTCTCACGTGCCCATGTGGGGCACTGCCAGAGCTTTGCACCGCCTGTGCAGCACTAGAGAGGAGGAGACACAGGCTCCCATCCTCTCTTCACTCTGCCAAGGTCTGGAATGGCCAGGACGGGGCCAAGCTGAAGCCAGGAGCCTGGAACTTCATCCAGGTCTCCCCGACAGATGGCAGGGACCCTGTCGCTTGAGCCATCAGCTGCTGCCTTCCAGCAGGAGGCCAGAATCAGGAGCAGATCTGGGACTCAAACCCAGGCACTCTGACATGGGATGCAGGCGTCCCAAGCAGCGTTCTAACCGCTATGCAGAACGCCCCCTTGCGCACATCTCATTTAAGCGACTCACCCATGAAGCAGCTTCTATACCAGCCCCGTGCGACAGAAGGGGCAGCTCAGAGAAGGAAGAAGGGGGTGCTGGGGGTTTGAACTTGGGCTGAAGGCCACGCTTGGCACTCAGCCTGCAAGGGTGGCAGCCTCCCTGTCTCACTCTCAGGGGTGCCTGTCGGGAACCGCGGGCTGCGGGTCTGCTTTGGGGACATCTCTGGGTAGCAGGTGCATCCTGCTGGCTCTAAGATCTCCTTACGCCCACACTGCTTCCATGCCCAGTGTGATGAAACAGGAGCTGCACCCTCGGGTCTTGGGCACCTCGAATCTCTGTGCCCTTGCTTCCCGGAGGAGGTGGCTTCGCCCTCAACCCTGGACAGCACTCTGCCAGCCCACCTGAACTCAGAGCCGGGCATCCCCGGCGCGAGGTCAGGGGTCGCAGCCTGGGCCCGTACCCCCCACGTCGCGGCTTCGCACAGTAGGTTCGCGGGGCAGCTTTGGTGATGGACCGCTGATTGATCTGACTGTAAAGTGCCTGGCCCGGCCACATGAGCCCAGCGAGGCTTAATAAAGGCTTTTTGAAGATGATAAGAAACAGAGCTTCCTTGTTAAGATGCCGGGCCTTGGAGTCTTCGAGAGCGGCAGTATCTTTCTTTTCTTCTTTTTTCCCCCCTAAGTGCTGGCAGATAAAACCTGCCGACTGTCCAGCGGGCGACACTGGAGAGACAGCCTCGGGGCCTTTTGATTTTTAAAGGACCATGTTAAAAGCTGCTGGGCTGCAGGAGAAACGCCCTGGGGACGAACACTAACCTGGTGAGGGTGTAGGGTACCCGGGGTGGGTGTTCGGGAGGCTGGGGTCTGAGCCCGCTCTGCCACCTCCAACTGTAGGTGCCACACGTGGCCCTTGAAACCCCCATGCCTCAGTCTCCCCGATCAGAAAGCCAAGGAACGAGAGAGAAGGAGCTCCGAGCACTGCACTGGGGATTCCCCGCACTGGGGGCTTGCTTAGGCGGAGATGAGGCCACTCACGCGGCCACTCACCCGCGCGGGGTGCACGGAGAAGGGGTAAGAGAGTGGCTGTCCCAGGGGCATGGGTGCTGCTGCTGGGTGTCCACAGGGACAGGCCACAGGCCAGAGGATGCCACAGGGACCCCTGCTCCCCACCTGTAACCTTGGCCCAAAGTAGAGAGAGAGAGACAGAGAGAGAGAGGAGACAGAGACAGAAAGAGAGACAGAGAGAGAAAGAGAGAGAGAAAGAGAGAGAGACAGAGAGAAGGAGAGAGAGAGAGAAAGAGAGACAGAGAGAGAGAAAGAGAGATAGAGAAGGAACAGAGACAGAGAGAGAGAGAAAGACAGAGAAGGAACAGAGATAGAGAGAGAGAGAAGGAGACAGAGACAGACAGAGAGAGAGAGAGAAAGAGAAAGAGAGAGAGAGAGAGAATAGCAGAGGTTTAAATTGTTTTCTGAGTTTCTTTGAAGAAAAACTCCAGAGTGGCCCTGGGGAACACACACACACACTCATGCACACTCGCACACACACTCACACACACTCTCACAGTCACACACACTCACACACTCACACACGGGCAGAGCCTCGGCTGTGCTTTAGTTGACCTACCGGCAATGAAAACATTCCTGGAGTCAGCGTTTAAAATTCTCACCTGCAGCCTGGATTTCGGCTTCTCTCGGAACATCTGAGCGCTGTGGGCACTACAGACCTGGCTGCAGTGTCCCTACCACTCACCGTTGAAATCTGCTGGCCCCGCTGGGGTTTCTGGGTTGGACGCATCAATGACACCACGGTCATGGTGGTAGCCAGTATTTTCTGAGTCCTAGCGATGTGCTGAGCCCCAGGCTACGAGAGAAACAGAATGGGTGGCTCGTGCACTCAGGTGCTTACTGATACGGGAGTGCACCCAGGGATCTCGCTCTGTGTTTGCCCAGGGCCCCCTGAATTTCTCCAGCCTCGGCCACTCCTTGCCTCTTGCAGATTTTCTTCCCATGGGCCCACTAGGAGTTTCTCCAAGTCTCCTGTCCTCAGAACCCAACACTGCTCCTTCCAGTGCCCCTGAGGACAGGGTCCCCCCCTGGGGCCACCCCTTCAGAGGATGCGAGGCAACTGGACTTCCCCTGGAGTTCTCCACGCTGGGGGTGGGAGGCGGGCGGAGAACTCTGCTGCAGCCTGTGCTGGGCTCCTAGGAGGGGCAGGGGCGGGGGACCCCTTCCCTGCCGATGGGTGAGCAAGGCTGGACTTGGCGCCTGCTCACCACACACCGAGGCACGAGAGGCTCCTGGCCCCGGTCTCTTCCGTTCCCTCTGACTTTGCCTTCCCCTTTCTCTGTCTTGTGCCTGTGTGCATGGAGTCCTGTTTCCCCCTCCTCGCTTCTCTCAGCGCCCTGGGCCTCTCTTTCTGCTGTAATTCCCTCAGCAGCTCCCTTTCCCTTCCGTGGGTGGCCCACCCAAGCCCTCAAGTTCCCTCGGTCGTGTCTCACCCCTTTCTCATCTTTGCCCCCCGTGGCCTGATCTGCCTAGATTTACCTACACACGTTTCAGCAGGGAGACCGGCAGGCACCCCTCCCCCTTTGAATGCACCTGCAGACTTGTCATGTAGAAGACTTGGCGCAGGAGTCACCCGTGGCTCATTCAGCAGACCCTCGGGCTTACCTTACTCTTCCTGTTTCCAAATAGCACTGTAGGCTGTGTGGTCCCCTGGGATCTACATGTGCACCTGCGCCCAGGGTTGACCAGCCACCTGCTGCCTGGGCATCTCCACCTTGGCCCACTCTGCCCTCAGCTGTGAACCTGTCTCCTCCCAAACGCGCTCCTTCCTGGCCCCTCCAGCTCAGGGAATCACCACAATATCCACTCAGCTCTTTGAACCACGAACCTTGGGTCATCCGTTGCTTTTCCTTGCTTCCCTTCCACATCCACGAACTCCTCAGGTACTGCCACCGCCCCTTCCAGACGTGTCTGAAACAAATCCTACCCCACCCCCCCAATGGAGACTTGTTGAGTGAGTCAGCTGGAACATGGCCAAGCCAGGCTTCCAGTCTCCTATGTGGGTGCCCCTGAAAGAGACCCCAGCTGAGTGCCCTGGCCCCCTCTCTCACTTTTCTCACCTGCTGTTCATTCCATGGCCCCAGCCCTCCTGCAAAAGTACAGATTTGCCCTTTCCATGCCCAAACGCCTCCGGTGGCTCTCCACTGCCTCCACGCTAAAGCCCAGGCTGCCCACTCGGCATCCCAGGCTGCCCACTCGGCTCTCTCCTCCCACCTGACCTCTGAGCTCCAGCAGCGGCCAAGACCTCAGTCTTCTACTCGCTCCACTCTGCTCGGCCTCTTCCTCCGGCTTGGCTGGAATACCTTTCCTCTTCCCTTTACCAGGCTAATGCCAATCCTCTTAACAATTTCCTGTTCCATCCATTTTCTGCCACAAAGGATAGGATTTGATTCCTGTTGGGGGCTCGACAATATTCCACTGTGTTTATATACCCCGTTTTCTGTTGATGGCCACCTCGGTTGATTCCGCGTCTTGGCTGTTGTGAACGGCGCTCTGTACCCACGGTGGAGCAGGTATGGCTCTGACGCAATGGCTTCACGCCTTCTGGATAAACACCCAGCGCTGGGGTTGCAGGCTTCGCTTGCTGCAAAATGGATGGAACCGGAGGACGTGATGTGAAGTGAAATAAGCCAGACGCGGAAAGACTAATGCTCTCTGTTCTCTCTCATATGTAGGAGCCAGGAAAACTCAATCTGAACGCAGAATAGTGACTCCCGAGGCTGGCAGGGGCGGGGGGGGGGGGGGGAAGGTTAGATAACGTGTATCAGGCCAGACTTAGAAGGTCTATGTTGCTATGCAGCACACGGCGGGAGGTGAGCACAGCTCACAACAACCTAGCAGGCATCTTCCAGGCAAAGAGAAGAGAGGAGCTCAAGGAACGACAAAGGTTGTCCTGCGAGCATCAGTTCACACCGGACACACGCCCCACAAGGGGACGCTGGAGCCCATAGGTACAATAAGTGTTCCATTTCTCTTTAATGTTTTTGAAAGTAAAGAAAGAAAGAAGGAAAAAGAATGTTCAAAGCATCTCCTCCTCCCAGGAGACACATAATTCATCTCCTTTTACAGAAAAAAGCGAATCAGTCTTGGGGCTGGAGTGGTGGTGCCGCCGATGAAGCCGCTGCGTGTGATGCCGACATCCGCATCAGCAGGGCAGCTGTAGTCCCAGAGTTCCGCTTCCAATCCAGCCCCCTGCTAACGCGCCTGGGAAGGCAGTGGATGACGGCCCAAGTACTTGGGTCTCTGTCACCCACGTGGGAGATCCACATGGAGCTCCTGGCTCCTGGCTTCTGCCTGGCCATTGCAGCCATTTGGGGAGTGAACCCGTGATAGAACTCTTTCTCCTCCTTACCAGTAAATAAAATAACTCTTCGAAAAAGAATCATTTGGCCCCGCATTCTGGTGTAGTGAGTGAAGCTACCGCCTGCAACACTGGCACCCCATGTGGGCACTGGTTCAAGTCCCGGCTGTTCCACTTCCCACCCAGCTCCCTACTGATGTGCCTGGGAAGACAGCCCAAGTGCTTGGGTCCCTGCACCCATGTGGGGGACTCAGAGGAAGCTCCTGGCTCCTGGCTTTGGACTGCCCCAGCTCTGGGCATTGGGACCATCTGGGGAGTGAACCAGTGGATGGAAGACCTCTCTCTCTCTCTCTCTCTCTCTCTCTCTCAACTCTGCCTTTCAGAATATATGAATGAATCTTTTAAAATAAATGAATAATTCCCTCCCCTTTTCTTTCTTTCTTTCTTTTTTTTTTTTTTTTTTTTTTTTTTTTTTTGACAGGCAGAGTTAGAAAGTGAGAGAGAGAGGCAGAGAGAAAGGTCTTCCTTTTCCGTTGGTTCACACCCAGGTGGCTGCTATGGCCGGCGCGCTGCGCTGATCCGAAGCCAGGAGCCAGGTGCTTCCTCCTGGTCTCCCATGCAGGTGCAGGGCCCAAGGACCTGGGCCATCCTCCACTGCACTCCTGGGCCACAGCAGAGAGCTGGACTGGAAGAGGAGCAACTGGGACAGAATCTGGCACCCCAACCGGGACTAGAACCTGGGGTGCCGGTGGTGTAGGCAGAGGATTAGCCTAGTGAGCCCCGGCACTGGCCCCCTCCCCCTTTCTTACAGCTACATGGCCTTAGTGCCCACGGGGACTAGTGTGACTGCTCAAAGATAAACCATCGCCAAATGCGCTATTTTGCTATTGTCATTCTATTCGATTGTTCTGGTGTTTCTGTATTACAAATGGAGCAGAATATTTGCAGCCATCTTACTCCACGCTTAGGATTGCCTGCGTGGGCTTGAGTTCTCAGGAGCAGAGCCATTGCGGGTGACAGGGCTTCCATGAACTATTCTGGCCAATCATTTTCCCACGCACGCAGGCCCACTTGCCCTGGCAGCCAACCCACACGCATGCTCCATCCCAGAATTCAGCCTCGCAGGGTCTTCCTGGGGTGCGGATGGAACAGTACAAAGCTCTGCTGGTTGCAAAGCCGCTGTTTAGAAGCAACACCGCCACTGGAAGAGAAACTGGATCTCCGTCTAAGGCGAGTCAAAGCACTTTAAGAATGGGTCCCCGGGGCCGGCGCCGCGGCTCACTAGGCTAATCCTCCGCCTTGCGGCACTGGCACACCGGGTTCTAGTCCCGGTCGGGGGGCCGGATTCTGTCCCGGTTGCCCCTCTTCCAGGCCAGCTCTCTGCTGTGGCCCAGGAGTGCAGTGGAGGATGGCCCAAGTGCTTGGGCCCTGCACCCCATGGGAGACCAGGAGAAGTACCTGGCTCCTGCCATTGGATCAGCGCGGTGCGCCGGCCGCAGCGCACCGGCCGCGGCAGCCATTGGAGGGTGAACCAACGGCAAAGGAAGACCTTTCTCTCTGTCTATCTCTCTCTCACTGTCCACCTTGCCTGTCAAAAAAAAAAAAAAAAAAAAGAATGGGTCCCCCAACACTGACCAGCAAAATGAGAAGAGGTCCAAAGACCCAAGCAAGTGACCACCTGAGCCCGTGATCACCGGAGAGTGAGAGCCACTTTACTCCATGAAATGGAAACATCTCCAGGGATACTGGAGGTGAGAGCAGAAGAGCTGATCTGTGGGTGTCGAATTTCCTTCGGACTCTTGGCTTGGGTCTTCCTGCAGCCCCCCCACCCCAGCTTTACATCATTTGAATTCACTTACCCAGAAGAAAATCCAACTGAAAGTAAAGAGAGACTTTAAAACACTTATTTTTAAGATCCTCGTAAGGTGTTTTGGACATCAAATAGCTCTTAAAAACCACGGCAGTACTTTCATGATTTAAGTGTAAATGATTCCCCAAACATATGGGTTACATTTTGCTCAAATTCCTCCTGGTTTTAAAAGTGAAAGGCAGAGGAGGGAGAGAAATTGGAGATCGCCTGGGCCATTTAGAGATTCAGATCATGGGCGACGCCGGTGAACCCTCAGGCTGGGACGCAGCCTCACTGGGTTGCTGGGGAGGGCAGTGTTGGGAGGCCCCCGAGGAAGGCTGCTCAGTTCAGATCCCAAAGGAGGCTCTGATGGAGGTTTCTGTCTGGGCATAACAAGGACCCAACGCAGCAGTTTCCAAGTGCTGATTGGTCAGTCTCGTAACTTGCTAGTCGGAAGTACAGATTCACAGCCCCTCTGCATTGACACTTCTGCCCTGCGCCCCGTGGGGTCTGTAGCTTTAGTGGGCTGCTCAGCCACAGGGTTAGGGTACCACTGGTTAACATCAGGATTCTCCCACCCTAGCGCTGTTGACGTTCAGGGCTGGAGGAGTCCCAGTCATGGGAGTCCTTGCAGCATTCTAAGGTGGTCACTAGTCACCAGATACGTGTAGGACACCAGTACCCCCACGTTGTGATCACCAGAATGGCCCCCGGCATTTCAAATGTCCCCGGCGGCAAAATAGCCTTGGTGAGAACCATGGGCATAGATGACTGGGAGGTGGCCTACCATTCACAGGATGTGCAATGATGTGCCGGTGTGTGTGTGCCTGTGTGTATGTACCTGTGTGTGTATGTATATGTGTGTGTCCATGTGTATGTGTGTGCCTGTGTATGTATGTGTGTGTCCGTGTGTGTGTTTGTGCCTGTGTGTGTATGTGTGGGTACCTGTGCATACCTGTGTGTATGTGCCTGTATGTCCCTGTGTGTGTGCCTGTATGTATGTGTGTCTGTGTGTACTTGTGTGTGTGCCCATGTGTGTCTGTGTGTACATGCCTATGTGTGCACCTGTGTATCTGTGTGCGCCTATGTGTGTGCCTGTGTATATGTGTGTATCTGCCTGTGTGTACTTGTGTGTTTGTGTGTGTATCAGTGTGTGCCTATGGGTATGTATCTGTGTGTGCACCTGTGTGTACCTCTGTGTGTGTCTGTGTGTGCACTTCTGTGTGTGTGTACCTGTGTGTGTGCTTGTGTGTGTGTGTGCACCTGTGTGTGTGTGATTCCGCCGAGTGTCAGGGATGAGGTAGGCAGGGTGCTGCCACGTGGCATTGTTTTCATCCCTCCGACCTCACCCGAGTCCTCACATCTTTGCCGTCATCTGTGTAACGTGACTTATTGCACCTCGACTCCGTTCTCCCTATCCTTGCCCCGGCCTCCTGGCTGTTGGCTGTGGCTTTGACCATGTGACCTGCTTAGACCAATGGGATGCTGAAGGATGTGGGTGGGCGAAGGCTTCCAATGGGGCCAGGAGAGTGTGCTGGTTTTCCCTGCTTCACTGTGAGAAGGCCCAAGGAGCTGCTGGGGGCCCCTGGAACAAACAGGAAGGCCTGAGCCTGCCAGGAGGCTGGAGCCATGCCTGACCTGGTCGGGCCCAGACTCTCCCAGCAAGCCACAGCCGACCTGCAGACCCAGGAGGATGAAAATAAATATTTACTGTGGCCCACTTCCGAGATGTTGAGGTTGTTTGTTACACGGAGAAAAAATAAATAAAACCCGATTGAAAAAATAACCTCAATGTTTACATCCGAAGACAGCTCGGCAGAGCCTTGGAGAGCTCAGAACAGAAGCCAGAAAGACCAAGCCTCAGGTTAGGTCCCAGCCCTGCTGTTCCCCGGTGAGCGACTTCATGGCTCTGAGCGCCACTTCCTGATGCATTAAATGGGCACACAGAATCAGAAGTGAGCCTCAGTTTCCTTGTCTGTTCAATGGGTTCGGAGGACAGTACGGACCTCCTAGATTGGTTAAGATTACAGGAGATGATGCCTGCTCCTGGTGGGCACACAGCAGATGGAAGTCAATTTCATCATGCTGATGGCTCAGCAACACGGAACAAGTCTGTGCTCAACTCCCTACCCTCCTTCCCTCTCTCCCAATCCTGCCCTCTGGCCTGCCCTGCGGTGGCGGCAGCGTGGAGAGTGGGAGCCCCTACAGCCCCCCTCTCTCCCTTCTTCCCTCCTTTCCTATCACAAAGAACAATCGCATACCCACTCCACACCCACCTCTGCACGTGCGTGGACAGAATCGGAGCCCAGGCACCCCAGAGCCTGGGGCCGGAGAGCCCACAAAGAGTTAATCCCCGAGGAACCAGCAGCCAAATAAATTCTGCGCCGCCAAACACAGCCCAATCATCATTAGTCACGGCTTGTTGGATGGGCGGCTCCTCCCTGGCGCTTATCTCCGGGGCTTCTGTCCTCGGCCAGGCGGCCATATTTCACGTTCTGAAAACGGATGACCCCGGGGTCAGAGAAATGAAAGCCCCATTCAACAGGTCTGCCAGGGCCTGGGCTGGCAGGGAGGGCGAGGGTCAGCGCAGCGGCTCTGTCGCCGCCAGGGCAGTCCCAGGGCGCGCGTGCGCTGTGGGGGCGCTCACTCCACGCCGCAGGTCAGGCCCGAGGGGCAGGATCAGCAGAGGGATTACTGCAGACTTGGCTCCCCAGACAGCATCAGGAGCAGGCCACATTTGCATAGCGTCTCCTCCCATGATGCTTTGCAGCAGGGCTGTCCAGCAGAGCCCCAGGCTGGGAGTCCAAGGAGAGAACAGGCTGATGGGATTCCTGCCTGCCCTGGGAACCCCCATCCTTTTAGGGGCCCCTCAAGACCTTTTAAATTCCTTACAATTAAAAGCCAAAATGAAATGCTGGGGTTATAGGATTTTTCCTCATATTGGAAAAAAAATGAAAAGTAATCAAGGAAAAAAATCAATACAAACCAGTGAATTTTAATCTATATAGAAAGAAAAAAATGCAGTGTTTTTAAAGATTTATTTTATTTATTTGAAATACAGAGTTACAGAGAGAGGTAGAGACAGAGAGAGAGAGGTCTTCCATCTGCTGGTTCACTCCCCAGATGGCTGCAGTGGCCGGAGCTGTGCCGATCCGAAGCCAGGAGAATCTTCCAGGTCTCCCATGTGGGTGCAGGGGCCCAAGGACTTGGGCCATCTTCTACTACTTTCTCAGGCCATAGCAGAGAGCTGGATTGGAAGTGGAGCAGCCTGGACTAGAACCAGCGCCCATATGGGATGCCGGCGCTTCAGGCCAGGGCTTTAACCCACTGCGTCACAGCACCGACTCCAAAAATGCAATGTTTAAGTAGTGAAACAAAAACATGTTACTTAATTTAATGTTATTTTTTATGGTGGGAGGGGTTCATGAGGCAAAAATGTATGGCTCCCATGAGCCTCTAAGCGCAGCCTTGAGCCAGGGAGAGGAGTCATGGGCCAGGAGCTACATGGTCGAGGTTCTCAGAGCTACAAGGACCATGAGATAAGAAAGAAGGGTGATGGAGCGGCAGGGGTTTGGTGCACTGGTCACATGGCCCCATGGGACACCTGCATCTCTGAGTGCCTGGGTGTGGGTCCCACTCTGCTTATGGTCCCAGCTTCTTGCTGGTGCTGGTACACTCCCTGGGAGGCAGCAGCGATGGCTCAAGTACTTGGGTCCCTGCCTCTCCCATGGGAGACCTGGGTTGAGTCATGGACAAGGCATTTGGGGAATGGACCGGAAGATGGGAGAGCTCTCTGTGTGATTCTCTGCCTTCAAATAAATAAAAGGAATTATGTAAAACACCGCAAAGGGGACAGAAGCAGTTTGAGGCAAAGTCTGTTCTTGGTGGGGGTTCTGGGCTGATCAGGGATGACCAGTGAAGTGGGTGGAGCACCAGCAGCTACATGTAGTAGACTTAACCCGTGTGCTGGTGTTTAGAAGGATGGCACTCTTTTCAAAGAACTTTAAAAAGTTAAAAATTTATTAGAGAGAGAGAGTGTGTTCCCATCCTCTGATTCACTCCCCAAATCCCTGCAATGGCTGGAGCTCGGCAGGATGGAAGCTGGAAAGAGAACTCAGCCCAGGTCTCCCTCGCGGGTGACAGGAACTCGATTCCTTGGTACCACTGTTGCCCCTCCCAGGCTGCCTTGGCCAGGGATGAACCTCAGGTATTCCAGGGTGGCCACGGGCGTCTACCCAGCATCTTATCCACTAGGCTAAATGCACGGAACCTTCACTGTGAATGGCCAGTATTACTAACCTGAGTTTTATTCTTACATGACAGGTGTTATGCTAAACACATATTTTTTTTTTTTGACAGGCAGAGTGGACAATGAGAGAGAGAGAGAGAGAGACAGAAAGAAAGGTCTTCCTTTTGCAGTTGGTTCACCCTCCAATGGCCGCCGTGGCCGGCGCACTGTGGCCGGCGCACTGCGCTGATCCGATGGCAGGAGCCAGGTACTTATCCTGGTCTCCCATGGGGTGTAGGGCCCAAGCACTTGGGCCATCCTCCACTGCACTCCCGGGCCATAGCAGAGAGCAGGCCTGGAAGAGGGGCAACCAGGACAGAATCCGGCGCTCCGACCGGGACTAGAACCCGGTGTGCTGGCGCTGCAGGTGGAGGATTAGCCTATTGAGCCGCGGCACCAGCCCCATATTATTTATCTTAGCATGGATTTTTTTTTCCCCAAAGTGGCGCCACCAGCCAGCCCGGGAGCTGTCTCCGTCAGCTGCGGGTGAACTCAGAGATGGGCTTGAGGGGCTGTAGAGCAAGGAGCTCACATCTGCCTCCCTCCTCCTGGGGTCCTGGTGATAACACTGGGGGGTGGCGACCCTAGGGTCCCCTGTTTGCCAGTGAGGAAACCGAGGGACAAGCAGGTCATGGGACCCGCCCAGGATCCCACCTCTGGAACCCACGTCTCTCTCTCCATTTCTCATAGCCTGGACTTCAGGACACACAGTAGGCAGCCTGTGTTCTGTGTTAGAGTGCGAACTCTGGAGCCACACCCTCTGGGCTTGGATCCTAAGTCAAAGCACTTGAGCCATCGGCACTACCTCCCAGGGTGGACGTTAGCAGGAGCTGGAACGGGAAGGGGAGACTGGACTGGAGCCCAGGTATTTGGGGGGGGGCAGGCATTCCAGGCAAGGTCTTTGCCATGGAGCCAAGCACTTGCTCCAAGAACAGGTTTCACTTAAGGGGAAAATGGAAGGGGTTCAGCCCTGAAGCCGCCAGTGACAGGAGAGTGTGCTCAGGGCAATGGGAAGCGGTGGTAGACAAGAAGACGGAATAGAAATGATGTTAACTGGAAGACAAGCAGTGTCAACAGGCCACTTCTGCCCCGGCGCTGAAGACCCAGAGGAGCAAGGGGCGTTAGCAGAATCCAGAACCATCTAGAAGTAGCCAGAACCATGATGAGGGCTGCTTGGGAAGGGGCTTGTCTGGTGGGAGAGCGAGCTACAGAAGACACCCAGACACGGCTGGAGGTGCCATTGGGAGGGGGAGATAGATAGAGAAAAGAGAGAGAGAGAGAGAGAGAGAGAGAGAGAGAGAGAGAGATCCCACATCCCGTTTCCAACCAAGGTCTTCCATTGGCCAAACATACCCAGAGGGCGCAGGAAGTGTAGACACAGACCAGACTGAGGAGCGGATAGGAATGGAGAGAGCCTTCCGCTCCCCACTTCCTTTGCTCCCTGCCCTCCTTCCCTTAACCCCCCTTCACGGTCCCCCCGCCCCCTCCCTCTCCCTCCCCCTCCCCGCCCCTCCCTCTCTCCCGTGCCTCGCACACCAGTAACTAAGAGCACGCGGACGTCTTGATGGAACGGTGTCCCCTGTCCGCGCTGCTGGGGACGCTGGAAGGAGCGCCGACTGTCTGAGCTTCAGACCCCAAAGATGAAGCGCTGGTTAAAAGGGCAGCCCTGCTCTCCTGGGACGCGGGCGCCTCCCGATGAGATCCTGCAGAGCCCTCTCCCGCAGCCCAGCCTGGCTTTCCTCAAACCAGGAGTTTCTCTGATCTCTAAAGACGAATGAAGGCAGGTTCGGCCGGCTGCAGGCCGACGGTCCCCCACGGGAGAAAGAGTGGGTGCAGGGCTCACCTCTGACGGTTTTCCCTGACAAGTGCCTCTTCTGCTGGGAGTGTTTCTAATGTGAAGTAGTCGATAAATTACTGGGGATCAATAGGAGACGCCGTGGCCACCACTTGGTGTGCTGTGGTGATAATAAAGCGGCCATCATAATCAGCGTTATAGAGGAAAAAATCTATTGTGTGTACAGCTTGGGAGCCCACAGCTGTGTGTGTGTGTGTGTGTGTGTGTGTGTGTTAATGGATGGATCCTGCCCTTTTGTGTTCACAACCAGCGGTTGGAAACAGCTGCTGTAAATTATTTTGATGGCTGAGCAACTTGCTGATTTGAATCTGGCTTCTATGCCAGACGGTGAGGTTCAGCTGGGCTTTTGTCGGTCTGGATCGATACCCAGTCATTCTCCCCGGGTCATATTTAGTAGGTGCACAGTAGGTGCACCCACTATGCACCATGGATCGTTTCACGAGCGGGGGATGCGGCCGTGAGGCGGAGCGCCCGGAGCGCCCGGAGTGCCTGCCCTAGTGCGGCTGGGAAGCAAGCGTCACGCTCTGTTTCGGGGTTCAGGGTGCCCAGCCTCGGAGCTCTGGGGAGGATCTCTGCTCAGCGGCTCCAGCAGGAAGAGCAGTTGTATGCCTGTGAGTCTGCAGCTTGTGGTCACTGACAGTCATTTTTTACTACGTGACTTTTGAACACGCACGATCTGAAAACACAGCCGTCTCGTCCCAGCCGAGTGCGTGGAGTTGGGTTGTCTCGGTGTAGCACACTCCACCACGTCCATCCGTTCTCTCTCTCCGTCTTCCACGCCCTGGAAGGGTGTGGCCCTTGCTTGTCGCTGTGGCTCTGCCTCTCTCTGTGATCCACCCTCCCTCCTTCATGCTGGGTCTCTCTCTAAGCCACCCACATCCAACTGTTAGAATCCACTTCGCCTAAATTCCCGAAGAGCACAAGTGTCTAGAAGCTCCCACTCCCCAGGGCGTGGGAGGAGAGACGGGTCTTGGCTAGGGCCCGAGTGTCTGCATCTCTACCCAGCTCTGCTGCTCCAGGGACCATATTTGAGTGGCAAGACTTTAAGCAACATTTAGCCTGGAGAATGATTTCTAGCAGGTGTTCAATGATTTCAGCTTCTATTATCGTTGTTGCTGCTGGTCTTGCAACACCTTTCCCAGCCCCGGTGCCCCTAGGAGATGAGGCATCGCCCTGGCAGGCTGTGGGGCACAAAGACTGCAGGGTAGAGACCCCAAGCTCTGGGGTGTCCGTGACCCTGCTGCTCGGGATGTCCACGTCCCTTATTGGGGTGCTGGTTTGAGGCCTGATCCAGCTTCCCATTAATGCATCCTGGGGGGCAGATGATGGCTTGGGGGTTTCAACCCATGCCACCCACGTGGGAGAGCCAGATGGAAGCCTGGGTACCTTCAGCCTTTCTCAGCTCTGACTGTTAGGGGCACTGGGCAGAGAACCGGTGGATGGACTCTGTCCCTCCCTCCCTCCCACGTGTGTGTGTGTGTGTGTGTGTGTCTGCCCTCTGCCTTTCCAGGGATGACAAACAAACATTTTCTTAAAGTGAAAACTATAGGGTAAAAGTCAGGAAGTCAAAAACAGGTGATATTCCCCCAAGCCTTCCTCTGCCAGTGGGCGATGCCGATAACTGGAATGTATTGAATGCACTTGGCACCTGGTGTTGCTCTGTTTCCAGAGGTCTGGGTACTAATCCTGGGAGGTGGACCGTATCTTTAATCTCATTTACTTAGGAGGAGACAGAGGCCAGGAGAGGTGGAGTCGTTGGAAAGAGCAGAGTTGGGGCCTTGATCTCAGGCGCTGTGGTGGCCAAGGGCAGACATACACCATGTTTGTGTGCTGCCAGAATCAAGCAGCCCCCAGCCGGGGCCCCTCATGCAGGCCAAGCCAGTGCATGGCCCGTGTCTCAGCCAAGCCAGAGGCAGGCCAGGGGCCCAGGCAGTGCCCGAGGAATCGGTGGACAGAGAGGTGGAGACACATGGGGTGCCCTTGCTCAGAACGTGGACAACAGGAGAACAAATTCTATTCGTCTCCCCGCTGGTCTCTGGTGAGCCGCACCTGCCGTGGTGAGGCCTGGGCTCTGTCCTCAGAGCCGTCACCAGGAGGCAGTTGGCAGAGAGGACGGCAGAGCGAGGGCAAGAGAATGTCACTTTGGGGACCCCAGCCACCTGGAGACCCAGCACTCCATGTATTTCTGAGCTTGATTTTGTTTGCACACATGTAGAGCGTGTACACGCATGCACACACACACATACACGCACACACGGCCTCGTAATCTTCCCGTGTCTAGGGACCTCCGTGCTCTTTGACTCTCAGGAGGGGCAGAGACCCCCTCACTCTGCAGCTACTGGAAGGCAAGTTCTTGCTGTCCCAGCATCTCTTGCGAGCAGGGGCTGACAGGTGACCCAGGCCCTTCCGATCAGATGCGGGGAGCTAAGCTTCAATCAGGATGAGAGACGTTGGAGGGATGGGGCGTTCTTGCTGCCTGCCATCTCACTCTCTCTCTGCTCTAGAGCAGTGGCTGCCTAAGAATTGCCCAAGACAAAGATGGCAGCCTGTTGCCATCCCAACGCCGAGTGGTGGTGCACTGCGGGCCAGGTCTGTGGCTTAACTCTGGGTCTCTTTTCAACTCTTATGATTGCCCCATCTCCAAAGAAGTGTTGTTAGGGTCACGATGGAGGACAGCTGTGTGTCCAAATCCTATCTAAGGAGCACGACAGCGGAGATCCAAGGAGACCACGGGCACCGTTTCGCTGGCAGAGCCGCAGGGCCCAGAGCGGTGCTCAGAGCCACAGGGGGACGCACGCACTCAGCAACTGGCCCCGGCAAACTCCTTTAATATGTCCTGATCGCTGTTTCTTTGCCAGAAAACCATGATGATGATGATGGAAACGAAGTCAAAGTCGTGGATCCTGTGAGCTTGGGCAGGCTGCTTACATGCTCAGTGTATCTGTGTGCTGAGACGCGATAAGAGTGTCTGGATCTTGGCTGGCGCCACGGCTCACTAGGCTAATCCTCCGCCTTGCGGCGCCGGAACCCTGGGTTCTAGTCCCAGTTGGGGCGCCAGTTCTGTCCCGGTTGCCCCTCTTCCAGTCCAGCTCTCTGCTGTGGCCCGGGAAGGCAGTGGAGGATGGCCCAAGTGCTTGGGCCCTGCACCCCATGGGAGACCAGGAGAAGTACCTGGCTCCTGGCTTCGGATCGGTGCAGCACGCCGGCTGTAGCAACCATTTGGGGGGTGAACCAACAGAAGGAGGACCTTTCTCTCTGTCTCTCTAATTCTGCCTGTCCAAAAAAAAAAAAGTGTCTGGATCCTAGGATTGTTGTGAGAACCAAATGACTCAACGCGTGCTGGGGGTGCATAGTAAGTGCCCACTTAGGAGTTGCTCTTGCTCCCTTCTCACGTCCCTCTGTCATCCTATCATCATCATCACCACCATCACCACCATCATCATCACCGTAGCCATCGCCCTTCTTGGAGCCTAGGGCAATTCTTGGGTGTTCAGCAGGCACAGGATAAACCCGCGGTGGGATCTGAATCCTATCAACAAGGAAATTGCCTCTTCCATCTTTCCCTCGAGAGAAACTGGGACCAATTGGCCAGGTGCATCCTGCACACTTTTCCCCGAGGACTGTCAGTGTGTGCCCCAGTGACCCCAATATCTGGCTGGGGTCCTTGCGGCCAGCATCGGGGATTATGCTGTCCATCTTGGCCGGCCCTGACAGGTTGATTTGAATACGGATGGAGGTGGGCTGGCTGGAGAGACTCCCAGGAGTCACGAGACACCCCCCCACCCCGATATCTCTATAAGCAGAGACGGGGCCTGGTAGGTTGGGGCACCAGCCCCTCAGACTGGTGAATCTGAAACGTGGTCCCATGGCGCACACGACATGGCGAGGCCTTGTGAGCCAGGCTTTTTACAAGATCATCTGAGAGACGTCAGCAGGCTGGCCCTGAGCGCCCCCTCCGGGACAGTTCAGCAAGAAAACCATCTTGCTCTGGACTTGTTCAGCGATCTCTTATTTATGGGAACACGCGTTACAGGAAATTTTTATATAAGGCCTTAAAGTGGAGGCAATTTAGGACATTCGATCGTCTTACCTTTCCAACTTCCCTAAGCACCACCCCCCCACACACACACACACAGACCCCTCCCTCACCCCCCACTCTTCGGTCTTTGAATTTCAGCTGGATGCAAAGGCTGATCATCGCTAAATTACATTGCAAACAGGTGCGGGCCTCCTCTGCTCTGGACAGCTGCCACGGTTATGTGATGCCTCAGCTGGGGGCATGCGGTTTGCCTGGCTTACGAGGCTGGGGGTGGAGAGTGAGGGCACTTTTCTCCTCGCATCTCTCTACTGCTCACTCCCCCCCCCCCCGCCCCGCCCCGCCCCCAGCCAGGCCCTCTCAGGAGGGGAGGCGGATGCAGACATCCCACCAGGCAGGAGGATGGTCTTTGCTTTCTTTGTTCTGTCCTCCGCGGCGGAGTCCCTTCCATGGTCCTCCAGTGGGGGTGTGGTTACCTGGGTGGCTGGCCGTGATGTCGGTGCTAAGAGCACTAGGAACACCAGTGGGCAGCCACGGCCACAAAAGCAGTCACGGTGGCGCTCTGTGGACTGCTTATTCGCGAGCAACGTGTGTGCGTCATAGTTGCCAGGGCCAATTGGGGCGCTTGGCCTTTCAAATTGTGATGCCACCACTTGGCAGGTGTGGGCCCTGTGCCTTGGCCGCACTGTGTGTACGGAGGGGAGTGGGCCCGCCTGCCGCACGGGGTCGTGGGTGCTTAGAATGCTGTTATCACGTGTTGCATCATGCCATCTCTCGGTCCCAGGTTACAGCTAGGGAAACTGAGGCACAGGACAGCTAAGCCCCTGGCTCCAAGTTGCAGAGCGGAGAGCGGATTTTCACTGGCCGGTAGGTGGACTTGTTCAGATCAGGGGTGTTCTCTTACACAACCTGCGGGAATGGGCTTTCGAGGGGCGACTGTGCGGCGCTGGGTTGGCACGGAATGCTGCAGGGGAGCCGGACGGGGAGGGACAGGTGCCCACGAGCGTGGGGTCCTGCAGAAGCAGGGACTGGACGTGACTGAGACGGTCCCTGCCAGGGTTGCCGGCCGGGCGCTCCCCGCCCAGGGCTCTCCCATCACCCACAGCTGCCCCCCCTGCTGTAACTTGAACAGGGACAAGTGCCTGCCTCAAGGCCTTTGCACCTGCAGTGTCTGCTATCTTCTGCTCTGGAATCCTCTCCTCCCTCCCTACCCCGACCCGCCCGCCCTCGGGACCAACTTTATCCAGGACCGCCTTGGGCCACCCCACAGGAACCTGCAGCCCCGCCCCGCCCTGCTGCTCCCCAGCCCCTTGCCCCGCCTCCCCTCTCCTCCAGAGCACCTCCCACGCTTGGAATGCGAACCCCCTGATGACAGAGACTTTCTCTCTTTGGTTTCTTGCCTTATGCCAATGTCTATGGGGTGTCATAAAAAATGATGAATAGGGACTGGGACTGTGGTTAAGCTGTGGCCTGCAGCACTGGCACCTCATATGGGCACTGGTTCTAGTCCCGGCTGCTCCACTTCCCATCCAGCTCTCTGCTATGGCCTGAGAAAGCAATGGAAGATGGCCCAAGTGCGTGGGCCCCTGCACCTGCGTGAGAGACCCAGAAGAAACTCCTGGCTCTTGGCTTTAGATCAGCACAGCTCTGGCCATTGTGGCCAGTTGGGGAGTGAACCAGCGGATGGAAGACCTGTCTCCCTCTCTGTCTCTCCTTCTCTCTCTGTAACTCTGCCTTTCAAATAAATATAGATCTTTAAAAAACAATGCATAGATATTTATCAAATGAAAGAACACAGGAAATGCAGTGCTTCAAATTTAAAAAATATTTTCATTCTATTTTTTAAAATATTTATTTTATTTATTTGAAAGAGTTACAGAGAAATGTAGAGAGAGAGAGAGAGAGGTCTTTCATCTGCTGGTTCACTCCCCAGATGGCCGCAACGGCCGGAACTGCGCCAATCTGAAGCCAGGAGCCAGGAGCTTCCTCTGGGTCTCCCACATGGGTGCAGGGGCCCAGGAACTTGGGCCATCCTCTACTGCTTTCCCAGGCCATAGCAGAGAGCTGGATCAGAAGTGGAGCAGCTGGGGCTAGAACCGGTGCCGATATGGGATGCCGGCGCTTCAGGCCAGGGCTTTAATCCACTGTGCCACAGTGCCGGCCCCTATTTTCATTTTATTTAAAAAGCTGAGAGAAGAGAAAGAGGAGAAAGAGAGGGAGGGAAGGTGGGAGCTGGGAGGGGAGAGAGAGAGAGAGAGAGAGAGAATGAATCTTCAGTCTGTTGGCTCACTCCCCAAACGCCTGCAACAGCCAGGGCTGGGGAGCCTGGAATTCCATCCAGGCTCACGTGGGTGGCAGGAGCCGTCGCCGGCTTCCTGCTAAGGTCCGAATCAGCCGGAAGCTGAGCTGAGACTCTTCTTTAGAGGATGTGGGCGTCCGGAACAGCACCGTTACTGCCACACTAAATGCCCGCCCCGGATTTTAAACAACGCACGGTAACCATTTGGGTTACAGAGGACAATGAGCAACATAAGCAGCTGGATTAGTCTGAACCCCTCTGAGATATTCTCTGTCCAGGAGAGCTAAGTCCTGCGAGCGTCGGAAGGATGGACTCCAGGGGCGAACTTCCGGTACGGATGCTTCCGCTGCAGGTCGTGGCTTCACCTGAAAGGTATTGACCGTTCACTAAAGACCCGAACGAAGCCGTCTGTGGCTACTGTAGCAGTTTAACAGCCGCATTAAATTTCTAGTCTCAGCCCTTCTTATCCTACTGGTTTTGCTTCCTCATGCTTCTCTCACAGCCTTGGGATGGCTGCCATAGCTCCAGGCATCACACCTGCATCTCAAACAGAAAGGATGGCACAGGAGCAGAAACTCTGCCTTCTTCTCTTTCCCAGAAGGGGATTCTAGAACAATCTCCAGTCACAAGGAAGGCTATGAAAGACAGTATCTGCCACAGCAGGATGGGCTTAGATGGAGGACAGCTCATCTGTTGGGACTGGGGTGATCGGCATCTCGCACAAAATTGCTATCCTATTAACAAGATGATGGGGCAGTGGGTTTGGGGTATGAAAAGTGAGACTCACTTTAGATGCATTTCTAAGCATGAAAGGGCCCCAACTTCATCTTGTCTACACCACATTCCCAGGGCTTTATGAAAAATGAAATGTAGTCTGAGTTAACAGGTTGGCCTTCCCTGTGTCAGCCTCGCTGCTTTTTACTTTAAAAGGAAGACACTAAAAGCATCGGCTTGGAATCCAGATACACCTACCTCTGAGCCTCACTGGGGGCACTCAGATACAGCCCCACCTGGGGACAGTGAATTTTACTACCAGGAAGCTTGGAGAACATAATGGCCAAATGTCCTTTTATGATAAAAAAAAAATCATTTTGATATACTCAATATAGAAAAACAGAATCCTGCCAATTTATTTACATGCATTGGCCAAAAAAGGGGGAAAAAAAACCTCCCCTTCCCAAATTCTGCAGTAAAGTTGAGCCTCTAAGGCAATGTATTCCATTTAACACATGGTTTTCATTAAATGCCTCTTGTCATAACCCGAAGACTCCAGGGCTAAGGAAGTTCCCATTGAAAATCACAGACTTTCCAAGTTTTGCTAAATCCTCTGCAAAGCCAGGATAATAAAGCATGCATTGCTGGGTTTGGTGTTAGGGATCAGAGGAGAAAATAAGGGGGCTGGTATCACAGTGCAGAAGGGTAAGCTGCCATCTGTAATGCCAGCATCCCATGTTGGAGCCCCAGTTCGAGTCCCAGCTGCTCTGCTTCCAACCCAGCCTCCTTCTAATGCACCTGGGAGGTAGCAGTTGCTGTCCTAGGACTTGGGTCCCTGCCGCCCACGTGGGAGACCTGGATGGAGCTCTTGTCTCCTGGCTGCAGCTTGGTCCTGACCTGGCTGTTTCAGCCACTTGGAGAGCGAACCAGCAGGTGGAAGATCTTCCTTTCTCTCTCGTGTCTACCTCTCTCCAGCCACCGCCTACCCCTGACAGTGTATTATGCTATGTGTAGTCTCTGGGGACCAAGAAGTGGACGATGTTGTTATTAGAACTGGATTGGTTTGGGCTCTCTTACAAGTCAAAGCAGCTGTTGACACTTGCTGTGTTTAGCACACAAGGCACACTTCATTAGCACGTGGTCTAATTACCTAGCAAATCACTTACTACAAGCTAGGAAACTAGAAATTTTAAGGAGGCAAAATCTCTGCCCTTAGGGAAATCATGGTCTTTGCCAGTGAAGTCTCAAAGTGTGGTCTCTGCACACAGCCCTCCCATCACCTGGGATCACGCTAGGAGGCGTCTCCAGCCCAGAACTCTTGAATCAGAAATCCATCTGTGTTTAACAAGTAGGCCAGCGCCGCAGCTCAATAGGCTAATCCTCCACCTAGCAGCGCCCGCACACCAGGTTCTAGTCCCGGTTGGGGTGCCGGATTCTGTCCCGGTTACCCCTCTTCCAGGCCAGCTCTCTGCTGTGGCCCGGGAAGGCAGTGGAGGATGGCCCAAGTGCTTGGTCCCTGCACCCCATGGGAGACCAGGAGAAGCACCTGGCTCCTGGCTTCGGATCAGCGCGGTGCGCCGGCCGTGGCAGCCATTGGAGGGTGAACCAACGGCAAAGGAAGACCTTTCTCTCTGTCTCTCTCTCTCACTGTCCACTCTGCCTGTCAAAAAAAAAAAAAAAAAAAAAAAAAAAAAAAAAAAAGCCCTCCATGGGACCCCGATGCAGCACCACAGCTCAGAATAGGGACCTAGTGGGAACAAGACAAGCTAGAAGATGGTGATGATTTGCGGTGGTCCAGGGAGCTCCAGGGAGTGTGGGAATACAGAGAGGAGCAGTCAGCTCCACTTAGGAGTTTCATGGAGGAATCGGAACATGAGCTGCGTTCTGAAGCATCAGCAATGGAAAAGCTCCTTTCCTGGAACCGGGAGGAGGGGTTAAGGTTTCCCCGGAGCCTGTGAACTTGAAGCAAAATAGAGCTACAGTGATTGGTGGGGAGAATGAGGATGAACACCTGGTCTACCCTATGAAGTGGTATCTTGGGGTCTTTCTTGTTGGACAGTGCAGAAAAGCCCAGCGTATGGGAGCAGGGCCTCTGCGCTAGACACGCGGCCCACGTGGCGTCTCAGGCTTTGTGGGGAGGCTTCTCAAGTCCTGCGTTGCATAAGTTGTGCGGATCTTGGCTTCTCAGAGGGTGGGGGACTGGGGGCTCCTGTCTGAAGGATGAGCGCCCTGAGAGGTTGAGTGAAGAGGAGCCTTGTCTGGATGCAGAGAGACCAAAACAAGGATTTGGGTGAAAACAAGTAAGATAAAAGACTACTAGATTTTGCACATTGACTGGAAGACTTTCCAGCGGGAACGTGTGGATTCCCGTTTCCAAGGCGTAGGTCCCACGTCAAGGGCCCCTGGAGCAGCACTCCCTCCAGCGAACCTCAAATCCTGGAGTGCAAATAGAGGACCACATGTCTCAGGAAAGAAAGACGAAGAAATAAGACCCCATTAATGATGCACCGTTGATTGTGAGACACAGCCTGATTGTAGGAGTCCAAGGTGGGCAACACGTGCATTTGTGAGCAGATGGACTACAGTCATTGAGCTCCTACAAAGCAGATCACAAAACTGCATCTGTTTGGGTCTGAAGACTTTGGGTCTGTACTTCTCATGATATCTTAGAGTGTCTCCAGCCTCAGCTACCTGGACATCTTGGGCTGGATTAGCCCCAGCTATGGGGGCTGTGCCGTGTTCCGAAGGGTGCTTAGCAACGTCCCTGGCCTCTGTCAACCAGCTACAGCCAGCAGCACAACTCCTTCCCCAGCTGTAATAACAAAAAGGTCTCCAAAAATTGACATATATACTCCAGGGGGCGGGGAGAGGAAAAATCGGCCTCCTGGAACAAACTCCCTAATTAGAGGCCTCCTAGACCAACTGTTCTCGAAGCCCCAGCACCTGCACTGTTGACTCAGATGAGGAAAGAGGTCCAGATAAGGGCAGTGAAATTCTCCGAGGTGTCACGAAGTTTGCTTCCCGGGCATGCCTTCATAGATTCACTCAGTCATTCAAGAAATATTTTTACAGAGTGCTGACCGTGCATAGGGTACCATGCTAGGCACTAGGAAAATGAGGATGGCTTAGTTTGGGTTCTCCCAGAAATGCATGCTGAGACAAGGGGTTGAAAATGATCCATTTATATGGAAAGTGACAGACGCATGCATAGGAAAACGGGTCAGTGAGACAGGGCAGGAAGCCCCGCCTACCCCACTGTGGGCAGGTGGGGCTTCACCTCCCTTGCAGAAGTCCCGGGGCCCCTGTGTCGCAGTTGTCCTATTCAACAGGCGATGAAGCTGGGGACTTAGACACCACCTCCCACCGTCTGCTTGCTGAGGCTGCTCCTGGTTAACTGCAACGTTGCTGCGTTGCATGTGGACGAACACATTGAATTGGGACCACAATAAACCCTAAGGTCCCTAAGGGTCTGACAGTAGGAAACACAGCCAGCTTGAGAGAAGCCATAAGGATACAAGTGGCCAATGAGGAGTGGTTCCTGTTGTCTTGAAGTTCTCATCTGAGGGAAGAGACATCAATCACTCCACTAAATGTAAAGCCACCCAATGGCTCGTGCTAAGAGCAGGTGCATCATGTGTACATACAGCAGGACAGCCTCAGGCTTTGGCACCATAGACGGCTGACTGGAGGCAGTAACGTGTGAGGTAGGACTACCAAGCCAGGGGGCGGAAGCAGGCAGAGGGACAGCACCTGCAGAGCCCCCTGCAGAGTAAGGAGCAAAGCATGTTTAAAAAATAATTTGAGAGGTAGAGTTAGAGACAAAGAGAGGGAGAGAGAGAGAGATCTTCCATCCTCTGGTTCACTCCCCAAATGGCCCCAACAGCCAGAGTTGGGCTGATCTGAAGCCAGGAGCCAGGAGCTTCTTCTGGGTCTCCTAAGTAGGTGTTGGGGCCCAAGGACTTGCGACATCTTCCACTGCTTTCCCAGGCCATCATCAGGGAGCTGGATCAGAAGAGGAGCAGCCAGGACACAAACCAGCGCCCATATGGGATGCCTGCATTGCAGGAAGAGTCTAAACCTACTATACCACAGCACCAGCCCTGAGAGCAACTGAACAGAAGCCAACTGATGGGGGATGGCAGGGGCCGGACAGCCAGGACGAGAGTGGCCCAGATGTGGAGGTAGCTGGCGCAGTCTGCAGCAGCCTCAGCCTGTGGGCTATGTTAAGAGTGAAGGGCCATGGGATCCACTGAGGGTTTTAGGCAGGGAAGGGACACGTTCAGATCTGCACTCTGAGATTAATTCTTTGGGGTGGGGGGCAGCAGGAATAGGAGCAGAGAGTCCTGCCCAGATGGGAATTGATGACAAAATCCTGTGGGTTTTCAGCACAGTTATCGCAGGAACTGTTCTAAGAACTTCCCAGGATAACTCATGCCATCGACACAGCCAGGCTAGGAGGCAGGTGTCATTATTTCTACCCCTTTCTGGAAGGGGACACAGGGTCTCCAAGTCACCCAGGGAGCAACGGGGCCAAGACTAACCTTGCTCCAGGTTCCAAACTCTGAGCACTGTGCTGGGTTGTCTCTTGAGCTTGGTTTAAGAAAGGGTGAAGGAGATGCAGTGGGGAGGAAGTGCCTTGGGGGGTCCCACTCATACCACTCATACCATACATAACTTGTCCCTGCTGCAGTGTCTCTCCCCCAGTCTCCCAGACAATCCTGTGGGGTAGAACTTGTCACCCCATTTTACAGGTGAGAAGACTGAGGATTGGAGAGAAGAAATAACCTGACCTCAAACACTTAACGAGCAAGAGAATAGATTAGGGGTTTGGACTCAGGTCCATCTGATACCCAAACTCCAATGGGCTCCTTGGCAACTCAGTGGCCCTCCTGTACTGTCTCCAAGACCCAGCCTCGCCCAGCCCAGGAAGTAATGGACTGTAGGCTGGAGTAGGGAGGGGGCTGGGAGGTCTGAGAGGTGTCGAGTGGTGACACCAAGCCACTGACAGGTATGGTATATAGTTTTAATTAACGTTGTAGGGGAGAAATCGGAGAACCTGGATGGGTGGCCGGGGCTTCCCCTGGGAGTGGGTCCTTTGGTTCTCACAGGCTCCCTAAGCCTCCATGTCTAAGGGACAGGTATCAGGCCAAGCCCCGGAATGTTCCAGAATGAGGGCTCCAGCGATAGGGGCGGGTTGTCGCAGGGCAGGGAGGGAGCCCATGAAACCAAGAGAGGATGCAGGGAGAGGGATCCTGCACAATAGCCGATCCCCCTGCTGCCTTCATCAGAGGCATTAACTTGGGGGCTGCACATGAGTTTTCCAGGTGCAGAAGTTATTGGTCCCCTGGAGCAAGGGCACGACCCGGCTATGTCTGGAGACCAGCTGGGGTCTCGCAAAAGAGCCCGGAGCTAGGAAGCAGAGGTTACGCGGGAGCCTGAGTCTGCCCTTCATCTTTGGGGGTGACTTTTGCACACTTCCTTCCCATTTCTGGCCCCTCCAGAGCGTCGCACGCCCTTACATGGAAGGTGCCTCACTCACCACCCAGCGCACCAGTTACTCCGGAGTTTCAAATTCCAGCCGCAGCCACTTTCCCAGGGTCCCTAACCCCTGGCCCATCTCCTACATCCAGTCTCAAAGAGCCCCTTGGATTTGTGCGTGCAGGGTGCGCACTGCCAGGAGCTGGTCTTATGAGGGAGGCAGAAGGAGAGGGGGCAACCTAGCTCCAGCGAGAAGAGGCCACTATTCCTGCCAGTGTAGCCGAGAGCCTTCAGCCAGGGCCCAGCCACGGAGTTCGGGGGGGGGGCGTGCGCTTGGCTGGGCCACCGCCCAGTTCCCATCTGGGCTCGATTTTCAGACTTCAACCTGACAGCTTGGACAGGCACGGGGGATTTAGACGGAGTGGGAGGCAGAAGCAACGTGGAGAGCAAGTCTGCCGCTGATCAGACGCTTCTGTGAGAACTAGAAGTCCAGCGGCAACACTCAGTGAAACAGACGGCTAACGGTGAAAGCCAGGGAAACACCCAAGTTCACGGCCAGCTGCGCGGTTTGCTGAGCCCAGCGAATGATGAGACGGCAGGGGAAGAAGGGTGTTGCTCATGACGGAGTTGATCCTTGTGATTTCTTCCTGGCCCGGTCATTGTGGGTTTTATTTGCTATTTAATATTGTCCCAACTCAAATAACATAGGAGTTTGAAACCCCGAGGGTGAATCTTACCATTTTCCGTCCATCACGTGATTCCAATTCTAAACTGCAACTCTAAGAGCGTCTGACTGAGAGGCAGTCACCGGAGGTGCCCAGTTTGTTCCTTACATAGCTCGCGCAGGTGTGCGGATCTTAGCAGACCCGAGGGCAGCGGAACTGTGGACTCTCTCTGCCTTCCACTCTGTATTGTCTGCAGCCGGAGCGCTTGACAAACACAGCGGGCTGACAGGAATAGCAACGGACGGGAGAGGCTTCCTACAATGGCGTTGCCTTCCTTCTGGGTTCAGGGCAGATCCCAATTCCAAGGCAAAGGCATGACCTCTCGGGGCTGTCAGCACCTGCCCTTACTCCGTTGTAGACAGATCCCACTTCCCTCGGACTCCAAGTCTTGCTGAACTCCACGGAATTCCGCACTCACTGGCGTAGCCAGCGCTACGCACAACTATGACATCAAAGAGGCCGATGCACAGGGCGCACGCCTCGCCCTGCTCGTGCGCATGCTCCACGGCCCACTGGAATTCTCTTAAAGACACAGGTTCAGAGATAGAATTACTCAGAATATCCAGAGAGCAACAGCAGAGCCTGAAGCCAAACATGGGGGCACTCCGGTGAAGCCAGCTCCTCCCCGGGGCCAGCAATGAGGGCGGAGCTCAAGGCAGTAGCAGGAGTCGGGGAGGCGGCAACCCGGGGCCCAAGGGTGGTGCTGGCCTCTGAAAAGTCTGGGGTCTGGGGTCTCATCTCCACACGGGGACAGAAGGTGCAGCCCCGGGGGCAGACGAGATGAAGGGCTACAAGGAAGACACCACACCTTTACGGGAGCTGTTTTCTCCACAATCAAACCTACCAGGAAAACTGGAGGAAGGCTTACCATCTGTCCGGGACTGTGTGTGCAATTTTTTAAAAAAATCCTGTGAGAAATCAAAACCTTTAGCTTGCACCCTAGGTAGGGAGGAATCCAAATTTAGATACAGGTGCAGACTTTTGGAGCATTAGCAAACAAAAAAGGGAAATGCTTCCTAGAGGGACGTATCAATAAGCCTAGGTAGGCGGCCACAGGAAAATAATCCCAGTTGAAGACGACTACACACGCACACACACACACACAGCTTCAGGGGACACAAGGAATGAGCCTCCATGAGGTGAAGTCAGCAGACAAGGTAAAATACAAAGACCCAACGTACCAACTGCTTCATAGCATAAAACATGAAAACTCTAACAATTATGTTTAATGTATGAAAGACTAGATATCACAGTAAATAACACAATAAAAAGGAACAAATCGATTAAAATAGGATTTAGAGTTATGTAAAATACACTTAGCAATGATACAAACTTGATGATGGGTTACAGTGCTGTTTAGATGCAGCTGAAGAGAAAATTAGTAAAATAGAAAATACAAGTGAGAGATTAGCGCAGAATGCAGCACACAGAGGTAAAGGCATGGGAAAAATGAGAGGTTCGTAGCTATGAGGAACGGAATGGCAAAGCTTAATGGGTGACAGAAGGCATCTCCTAGGAAGACAAAGGGAATTTGAAAGAGAGCTCACTGGGGAATGAGCGTTAAAGTTCTCCAGCACAAGGAAAGATGGGACTCCGTCATGAAAGGCACTTCACCACGGTGACCTTGTGCTCAGGCACTGGGCGGGGACGGCACAGACAGGATGTCCTCGGTGGACTCGGTGAGTGAAGGTGGACCACCTGCAGTCTTTTCTCCCTTTTTTCCATGCGTTGTGGTATTTATACAAAATAAACTTCAATGGTCCAGGTGCTCGGGCCCCTGCACCTGCATGGGAGACAGGAAGAAGCCCCTGGCTCCTGGCTTCAGATGGGCGCAGCTCCGGTCATTGCGGCCATTTGGGGAGTGAACCAGCAGATGGAAGACCTCTCTCTCTCTCTCTCTCTCTCTCTCTCTCTGTGTGTGTGTGTGTGTGTGTGTGTGTGTGTATGTAACTCTGACCTTCAAATAAATAAATCATTTAAAAAATAAACTTCAAATTGAAAAAACAGGATTTCCACAGGAAGGGGCCCGCATTCAGCCTGGCACCTGACACCATATCCCACATCGGGGGTTGGAGTCCTGGCTCTGGCTCCTGACTCGAGCTTCCTGCCGAGCTGCGCCCTGGGAGACAGCCATGAGGGCTCAAGTAGTGGGGGCCCTGACCCCCATGTGGGAGACCTGGATGGAGTGTCTGGCTCCTGGCTACAGCCTGGCCCCGCCTCGGTTGTTGTAGCCATCTGGGGAGTGAGCCGGTGCACGGGAGCTGCACTCTGCCTCCCAAACTGAAGAAAAGCATCCACTGGCAGCAGCCTTCTCA
Source organism: Oryctolagus cuniculus (assembly GCF_051225735.1). Taxonomy (NCBI): domain Eukaryota; kingdom Metazoa; phylum Chordata; class Mammalia; order Lagomorpha; family Leporidae; genus Oryctolagus; species Oryctolagus cuniculus. The sequence goes on along the minus strand of NC_142887.1, from coordinate 15,074,525 downwards.
CTGGGAGCAGTTAAGACCAGAAGGGTTTCTTTAAAGTGGTGAAGAAAAAGTCACGGTTGGCGCCTTGGCTCACTAGGCTAATCCTCTGCCTGTGGCGCTGGCACCCCAGGTTCTAGTCCCGGTTGCTCCTCTCCAGCTCTCTGCTGTGGCCCGGGAGGGCAGTGGAGGATGGCCCAGGTGCTTGGGCCCTGCACCCGCATGGGAGACCAGGAGGAAGCACCTGGCTCCTGGCTTCAGATCAGCGCAGCGCCAGCCGTGGTGGCCATTTGGGGGGTGAACCAATGGAAGGAAGACCTTTCTCTCTGTCTCTCTCTCTCACTGTCTAACTCCGCCTGTCAAAAAAAAAAAGTCATTACGATTTTGGTTACAAATCCAGTGCAGTATACCCTCTGTGAAGGGAAGATTGACTTTCAAGCAAAGACTGCTGGCACGGGTCACTCACAAACACCCCCGAAGGCATCAACAACACTTCTCCAGACAAAAGAAGCAGGGGCATGCAAATGAAGTGGGGTGAGACTGATAAATCTACAGCTAAATCAAAGTAATTATTAACTAAGGAAAAAAGAGTGGTTGGGGCTGGCACTGTGACGCAGTGGGTTAATGCCCTGGCCTGAAGCACTGGCATCCCATATGGGCGCCGGTTCTAGTCCCGGTTGCTCCACTTCCAATCCAGCTCTCTGCTGAGGCCTGGGAAAGCAATGGAGCAAGGGAAGCCCAGAAGAAGCTCCTGGCTCCTGGCTTTGGATCGGCACAGTTTCGGCCATTGTGATCAACTGGTGAGTGAACCATTGGATGGAAGACCTCTCTCTCTAATATATCTTAAAAAAATAAATAAATCTTAAAAAAAAAGAGTGGTTGATGAGGATTAAAACATTGCAACTAAATTACAAGAAGAGTGTCCATTGTTGAGGCCTGGCAGATCAGACCCTGGCTTGCAACACCGGCATCCCAGACATGAGCTCCGGTTCAGGTCCCAGCTGCTCCACTCCCAATCCAGCTCCTTGCTAATGCACCTGGGAAAGTGGCAGAAGATGGCCAGAGTCCTTGGGCCCCTGCCACCCACGGATGGAGCTCCAGGCTCCCGGCTTTGGCCTGGCCCAGCCCCAGCCATTGTGGCTGCTTAGGGAATGAACCAGCGGATGGAAGACCTTTCTCTTGGTCTCTCCCTCTCTCTCTGTAACTCTGCCTTTCAAATAAATAAATAAATTTTTTTTAAGAAAATAAAACACAAGACAACGCTAATGTAGTGGGTTGGGAGGGGAGTGTTTTAAGGTTGTCCTGTGGTTTGGCAGAAAGATAGACACGTGGATATTTTCAGGCCTTCAGTGGAACGTGGGTGTCAGAAACTCAAGGCTGACCACTCAGAGGTAAACGCAGGGAACTCAGCTAAAAACACCTTACATGTGTACCTTTGTCAGATGTGGAATGGGCAGTAGATGTGGCCTTGTCTTTTTATTTACTTGAAGGGGAGAGTCTCTCGCTCGCTCTCTCTCTCTCTCTCACACACACACACACACACCTCCTATTTTACATTCCCCCAGATGACAGGGCCTGCTCCAGGTCTAAGCCAGGAAGCCCAGGACTCGTCCAGTCTCCGACACAGGTGGCAGGGGCACAGGGACTCGGGCCGCCCTCTGCTGCTTTCTCAGGCATATTTGCAGGGAGCTCGATCAGAAGCAGATAAGTAGGACTCAAACCAGGGCTCTGATGTGGGGTACTGGCCTCGCGGGCAGTGGCTCAGTTTGCTGCACGCCACTGTCACGCCCTGGCCTTGTCCTTTGAGTGCTGCCCGATTTGGATGCATTGTTGTTTCCGATGTGTGGGCCACGGGCACCTGTGGGCTGTGTGGGTGTGTGTAGCTCACATACCCTCACCAGACCGCAGATGTTAGGTCCCCTGGCAGCAAATGCATCCCAGGCCAGTCTGTGACATCCATGAGGTTGGCAAAGGCTGGGTACAGAGGAGCTCGGACAATTGAATTCCAAGTTCCTTCAGAGGGGAGGGGCAAACTCACTGTGACACTATCTGGGGCAGATCAAAAGGATTAGTGGTCTCATCAAAACCAAACAAGGGTCCCCAATGGTCCCCTTGGAAGGGCCGCAGGGGATGGAGTGAGTTGGTCTAACCTTTCCGAAGGCTGGGATGCACCCTCTTAGAGCAAGACTTGCCGACGTGCGACCGAGAAAGCTGCAGGGTTCGCATGGGGACGACGCTTCTGCCAGCGATTTCCATGCGGGTACAAACTGAAAACAACTCACTCCTGGTGCTGGGCACTGGCTGAGAAGTCACGGAGCCCTCAGAAGATCAGGCAGAAAAGTCCAGGGCGGGCATCCATGGCGAGCACATCTCAATGACATAATGTTAAAGACGAGTGCGAGCTGTAAAAGAGAATCAGATTCTAGTTTCTGCTGAGAAGTATGCCCATGCAGAAAGATGTTGGGATTCCAGACAGTGTTAAAGCCGTCAGCACTGGAGGGCTGACTGTGCCCAACCTTGGCATAAAGCCCCGTGCTTTTCCGTGTTCCTACAGAGTCCACTGCATTTCCGAGGGAGGAACCATCTCATTGCAATGCTGGACTGTGAAAGGACTGGGATCACTGTCAGAGCAGTACAAAAAAAATCCTCGCTTAGGGCCGGCGCCGCGGATCACTAGGCTAATCCTCCGCCTAGCGGCGCCGGCACACCGGGTTCTAGTCCTGGTTGGGGCGCTGGATTCTGTCCCGGTTGCTCCTCTTCCAGGCCAGCTCTCTGCTGTGGCCAGGGAGTGCAGTGGAGGATGGCCCAAGTGCTTGGGCCCTGCACCCCATGGGAGACCAGGAAAAGCACCTGGCTCCTGGCTCCTGCCATCGGATCAGCGCGGTGCGCCGGCCGCAGCGCGCCGGCCGCGGCGGCCATTGGAGAGTGAACCAACGGCAAAGGAAGACCTTTCTCTCTGTCTCTCTCTCTCACTGTCCACTCTGCCTGTCAAAAAAAAAAAAAAAATCCTCGCTTAGAATCAAAACAATTTCTGCTTACACGCCCAGGCACATAAACTGTTTCCCCAAACCACACGGCAAACCTGCCAGAAAGAGGGACAATTGGAAATTTGAGCCCATGTCTTTAAAGCAGAAACTGCTACCGTGCAGATATTTGTTTTCTGTGTGTGTGTGTGTGTGTGTGTGTGTTTTGAGGGTAACATTGTGGTGCAGCGGGCTAAGCCGCCAGCTGGAACACCTGCCTCCCTTGTCATAGGGCCTGGTTGGAGTTGGCGACTCCACTCCCGACCCAGTTTCCTACACGTGTGCACCCCGGGAGGCAGAGGTGATGGCCCAAGTAGTTGGGTCCCTGCCATCACGTGGGAGACCTGGGTTGAGTACCTGGCTCGTGGCTTTGGCCTGGCCAAGCTCCTGTTGTGTGGTGGGCATATGGGAACTCTCTCTCTCTCTCTCTCTCTCTCTCTCTCACACACACACACACACACACACACACTGTCTCTCCTATCATCTTTCAGTTCTGGAGGTTTGAAGTTCAAAGTTGATTCCCATGGGCTAAGGTCAAGGTGTCGTCAGGGCCGTGTTCCTGTCTGGGGACCCCGGGGAGCTGCCCTTTCCCAGTCTCTGCAGGTGGCCCGCACCCCTCGGCTCGCAGCCCCTTGCTGTCTCTACAAAGTGCAACCCCTCTGCTTCCATGCACATCTCCTGTCTTAACGTCGACTCGCCTGCTTCCCTCCGAGGAGGACTGGCGTGGTTCCATGGGTCCCGCTGGCTAAGCCCGCATCATCTCCACACCCCAAGATCCTGAACTCATGCCTGCAGAGTCTGTTTTGCCACGGGAGGTGACGTGCTCATAGGGATTAGGAGGTGGACATTCTGGAGGGGGGCTTTGTCCTCTGTCTGTTGTGGGCTACTGCCCCAAAGCCTGGCCGGTCTGTATAGATTCTTCCTTTACAGGGTCCACTTATTGTTACCTTCTATGAACGACCATCTGTCTCTTGCAAGATCTCACTGACACTCTGTTTGCCCCTCCCTAGAGTGGGTTTGCAGGCACCCTGTCACAGGGTGGCAAGGTGCCTGCTACCGACGCATTCACCTACCTGGACAGGAGTGAGGCATCCTGTTGGCCCTTGGTCCACGTCCACTCTTGGCTGCAAATGGCTGTTGAACCGTTTGGCTCCATCTTCCCTTCCCTGCTCTGAAAAGCCCCCTTTAGCAGGTGGAGTCTACCTGGGAAGCCCTGCAGTGAGCGTTAGGGAGTGAACAAGGATCGGCGGCAGGAGCTACACTGGTGTGCTTGGGCTATGTGCTTCTTCTTTTTTTTTTTTTTTGACAGGCAGAGTGGACAGTGAGAGAGAGAGACAGAGAGAAAGGTCTTCCTTTGCCGTTGGTTCACCCTCCAATGGCCGCCGCGGCCGGCGCGCTGCGGCTGGCGCACCGCGCTGATCTGATGGCAGGAGCCAGGTGCTTTTCCTGGTCTCCCATGGGGTGCAGGGACCAAGCACCTGGGCCATCCTCCACTGCACTCCCTGGCCACAGCAGAGAGCTGGCCTGGAAGAAGGGCAACCGGGACAGAATCCAGCGCCCCGACCGGGACTAGAACCCGGTGTGCCGGCGCCGCTAGGCGGAGGATTAGCCTAGTGAGCCACAGCGCCGGCTGGGCTATGTGCTTCTTGAAAACATCTGTGCGGGCAGAACCCACCTGAGGGCAGAATTGGCTGCAGGTGGTGGGGACTGAGGGTGGCGGGCACATGTCGATGAGAACCAGGGAAGCCCTGCCCACTTGACTCTGCTTACATGTGGCCAAGCAAGGCGCTGGGTCCACTCGGCCCCCAGTGAGCTTCTCCCTGGCTGTCTCACTGCTCATGCTTTGCTGGGACGCACTCGTGCTGACCGCCTGTGCTGTCCCGTAATCTGCTCTTCAGGCTCCTTGGGGGAAGACTCTTGCATATCTCGAAGGGCTCTGAGCTATCCAAGGCAACACTTAGTAAAAAGCATCGAAAGCAATGGCACGTCTGGTTGACATGGTGCGTTCTGCACCTGTGCACTCCGGCAATAGACACCATGTTGCAACCCCCTGACGCAGGGCTCTTGCAAAAAGTGACCAACTCAGTGCCTAGGCACAGACACACGTCTGCTACGCCGCTGAGAAATCAGACTTGGTCCTTCTACCCTTGGTTCCACCTTGTGGGAAGGCTGCAGGAGTTGGAGTTACGGTAACCAGACCTGGGAAGATTCTTGGCAGTCTGCACTTCTCTTCCACTGTACAGATTGGTCAACCGAGACCCTGAAAAAGGCAGTGAGTCTACAATCACAGCCCCAGTGACCCTGTGGCACCCCCGGAGGCCCCTGATACCACGGAGCGCAATAACATCTCCCTGGTTCACCTGCTGAGCTGCCCTTCTCCCGCCTGGTGACAGCAGGACACTGTCTATTGTGTGCTCCCTCTGTCCCTGGTACCTACCAGGTGCTCAGTATGTAGTTGTTAGGTGTGCTTGCCCGAGTGACTATGGGGGTCTCAGAACCAGGCGGGAATCCAGAGTATCATGTCGCGCGGCTGTGTCCCAGACACCCGCGTCCTCAGTCCTTAGTGGAATACTGGCGACTTGGGCGCTCAGTGCGGGTTCTGACGTCCCTTTCTCTTTCTTTCCTTCAGAACAGAATCCTGAGTTTGCCAAGGGCAGCCGCGGAGGTTGTGTGTGAAGTCACATGGGCCCACTTTCCCAGGCTCCCTTGCAACCGCCAGTGGGCAGTCAGTGCTCCACCCTCCCCCTGTTCAAATGACCGAGCTGTCACGCGCCTACCATGTTCTGCGGCTCTGTCAGAGGCAGCGGTGCTCGTTGGAAATGCAGACTCTGGGGCTGCAATGCAGATCCATCAAGCAAAAGATTTGGGCGGTCCAGGAATCTGAATTTTCCCAATATTGGGGTGATTCCAGCTGACTTGAGGATCTCAGCATCACTGCTTTGAGTCATTCTTTGGTCCCACTTTAGCCCTCGTGCACTTACCGTTGCTGTCACGTACCCCACGTCTGAGCCACAGAGCCGTCCTTACTCTCCTGCACCTGTGGGGTGCCGCAGCCACGCACCACGGCACTGTGGGGGAGTGCTGGCTGTGTGCTTGTCACTGCCCTCACCTCTGAAGCTGGATTTCCTCATTGGCTTCTCTCTGAGCAGAAGGGACCACGGCTGTTCCCATTCTGTAGATAAGGAAACCAGGGCTGCAAGGGACTGCACAATGTGTCCTAAGTCCTGCAGCTGGGAGTTGACAGAGTTGGGATCTGAGCCCCTTTCTGGGCGATTCCAGCGTCTGAGAGCTGGGCTGCTGCTGACACCGCCTCTGTCTAACACCATCCTTTGCCCCTCTCCTGCCAGGCCACTCATCTTCTCACACAGCCCTTCTTTCTCTTCCTCTTGGACGCTCCCTGGATCACCTGAGGTTGGGGTTTCCCACGGGCCAGGGGGGACCAGCTGCTTAGAAGTGCTGTGTCATGGAACACTCAGAAAAGCCCAGGACAGCCAAGTACTGAGGCTTTGCAATGCAGGTGAAGCGGGGAGCCATGCAGAAGTCGGGTTGGGAAGCCACAGGCCAGGATGTGCTACCTCCTGTGGGATCTGGGAAGACACAGGGCTCTGTTCTCAGTGTTAAAGTGGTGAGTGGGGCCAGTGCTATGGCGTAGCAGGTAAAGCCACTGCCTGCAGTGCCAGCACTCCATATGGGTGTCGGTCCAAATCTTGGATGCTCCACTTCCAATTCAGCTCTCTACTATGGCCTGGGAAAGGAGTAGAAGATGGCCCAAGTCCCTGGGCCCCTGCACCCATGTGGGAGACCTGGAAGAACCTCTGGGCTCCTGGCTTCAGATCAGCGCAGCTCTGGCCGTTGTAGCCAATTGGGGAGTGAACCAGTGGATGAAAGACCTCTCTCCCTCTCTCTGCCTGTGTCTGCCTCTCTATAACTCTGCCTTTCAAATAAGTAAATCTTAAAAAACAATAAAGGGGTGGGTAGGTTCTGTGCCCAGGATGTGTGGTTCCAAATTACATAGGGCTAACATTTATCAAGTACTCACTGTGTCCAATTACACAAGGCTAATATTTGTTGAACAGTTACCGAGTCAAATTACATGGGGCTAACGTTCATTGAACACTTACTATGCGTTCAGTCACTTGGGGTGGGGGGGTGAGCGTGCATTCTGAGTGTGCCCTCCTTTGTAAAGCGGGAGTGTTTTCACTCCTGCAGGGGGGGGGAGCCCCTCCCTCCCACGTGGGGAGGGCAGGGACAGCGGCTGCATCAGAAAGGCTGGGAGGGCTTGGCTGGGAGGGCTTGGCTGAGATAACACACAGAAGGCACCTGACGCTGTCAAGCTTTTAACTGATGTTGCGTATTAGGATGGCGAAATCCTCCCAACTGTGTGTGCCCCACGACGTGAGGGGCCACCACCGAGGTTTGCAAGTGCAGTTCCGCCGGGAACAGCCGTGTGCACTTGTCTCCGTGAAGTCCATGGCTGCTTGCCTGCTCCAGCCACAGATGCAATGGAGACGAAGGAGGCGCCTCGGACCTAAAATATTTACTGCCTGGCCCTTGCAGACAAGTATTGCTGACCCCTGGCCTAATTCACGGAAGATGCAGGAGGGGTTATTTATGTGCTCCTTATTGCTACGTTTGGTTTTTAGCTTTGCGCCCGCCCTCCTGTAATATCGGGGACGACAATGATATTTCCATGCAGGAGTCATTACACAGTCTTTTCTGTGGGACAGTGGCTATGCGGTGTGCCTTCCATACAGATTAAATTTCCCCCCAAGTGGATATCAGCGGATTGCAGGGCTTACTGTAGAGAGAAAGACCACGGATCAAGGTTAATTCCCATAAAATGAGAACTCTCTATGTAACAGATTCTTCGAATTCTCTGTGTTGCTCTGATTACATGATGAAAAACCCAGCCTCACTCTTACGCTAAGCGTGGAGCTAAACAGATTTGAAGTGTCCTGGAAAGGATTTCATTTGCTGCTTTCTAGTATCCTAGCACCCAGACAATCTGCATAGGCAGAATCTGAATGTGTGGTTATTTCAGGGTTGGGAGCAGGCCCTGGAGTCTGAGGCCTCCAAGTCTGTATCCCACCATGGCCCATCTGCGCTTCCTACATACATTTAGAAAGTGAGCGTGAACACAGCTTGTTTCTGAAGGTATTGTGAGATCCCATGGTCTAACATACATCAAACACTGAGCCCAGAGCCCGAGAGAGAACTCAGAAGTCTTTGGCCGCCATGCTTCGATATGTTATCATCATCTTCATCATTATGGGTCGAATATGTCTTATCCAAAATGCTCGGGACCCGTGGTTCAGATGTCAGGTTCTGGGATACTGGCATGAGCATCCCCTACCTGAAATCGGAAATGCTCCCAAGTCTTACACAGCTGGAGCCTCAGGATGACACAGGGAGAGCTTCAGATTTAGAGCTTTGTGGATTCGGACTTTTCCGTCGAGATGCCAGCCTGCGTTATTACGATCATTCATGGCAAAAGTCAAGCAGAAGAGGGCTTCGAAATGTTCACAGCAGATTGCCATGATCGTTTCATTCTCTATTTCTGTGGACTTTTTGACACCCCCTTGTGTGCTGGGAAAGAGGCCAATGCCATCTGAAACAGCAAATAGACCCAGCCAGAGGGTGGAGGTCCTGGCCCTGCTCCCGCGGTGGCTTTGCTCCTTTGCTGAGACCCTGGGCTCTGCGAGTTTGCTTCCCTTTAAGTGCCCTGTGCCAGGTGCACTGAACACTCCCAGGAAGGCCTGTGGTCCTGACCAAGGCGGTGAGATCTCCCATTGGTCTCGAGCCACAACTGGGGCTCTGGGCTCATTCGCTTGAACAGGACGCGATCAGACAGGGGTTAGAAGCGCCGTCCCACCTCTGGCTTCTCCCTGCTCACGCAGAAGGTCCCTGGCCTCTCTTCCGGCCCCGAGAGCATTTGTAAATGGACGCGCCCCGCTGGGGCTCCAGCTGCATCTCCCGAGTCCCTCCCTGTGCTGGAGTCCGGAACCTTCTCTCAGGGAACACCTGCCGCAGTCCCCCAGGAGCCAGCCCCTGGCCCACGACTCAGCTGCTCTGCACGTTTGGAGCCTGCACATATCGATTTCAGGCCTGGATGGAGCGGCCGCGCTCTCCCAGGCTCCGCTGTCTGTCAGCCCTCTCATCACAGCGCACTGCGCACTTTCTAGAAGGTTCCGATGCAGACTTTTAATTTGGGCAGGAACTGGGGCCCAGCGCAGCAGGGGCAGGTGGGAAGGGCGAAGAGGTGATGGAAAAAATAAATTCCCCTTCACATAACAATCAGAGGGAGACAGTCCCGAACAATGACCAGACCGTCCTCGCGGCCCACGATGACAGCCTGTTCGGACTTATCACACCCCAGCACTATATTAAGGCCCCAAGATTACAGCGTGGTTCATTAGAAGAACATCTGTTGGAAATCAGCATGGGGCAGTCAGATATGATGGCTAAAAACACAGCCTGGGGGCGGCAGGGGGAGGGGGCCAAGAGACCCCGTCTCTGCTGCTTTTGGCTCTCAACGCAACGCTCCTTCTTCATCTGCTGAAAAACCCAGAATCTTCCCCGAGGCAGACGCAGTGGCGTGGGAGGCCACAGGACGTATGGTCTCTGGGGACCCAGAGGTCTGTAGGAGCGATGGCTGTAGCCAAGTAGGACCTGCTGTGCGCTACGCCCCATGGTCAGTACTCAGGGCACATGGTCTCATGTCATCCTCACAACAGCCCTGGGGGGCGCATAGTATAGTCCCCATGAGGCTCGGAGAAAGCGAGGAGCCTCCGCAAGAGTGGGGTGATCGACCTGCTGTCCCACGCAGGCTGAGGAGCTTCCTGGGGGCCCTGTTGGAGATGCTCCCAGCAAAGCAGTGTGAAGCGAGAGCTTGAACCTCTATCCGTCTGCTGCCAGGAGTGATCTCCTGCGGTACAGGAGGTTAAGCCCCTGTACTCGGGACTCAATCCGGTTCAAGTCCCCTCTCTGCTTCCAAAATGAGATTGGCCCTAATGTGCACCCTGGGAGGCATCCATGCAATGATGGCTCAAGGATTTGGCTCCCTGCCACCCACAGCGGGGACCCAGATGGAGCTCCGGGCTTCAGTCTGTCCCAGGCCTGGAAGTTGCGGGCATTTGGGGAGTAAACTAGCAGATGGAAGATATTCTCTCTCTCTGTCACTCTACCTTTCAAGTAAATAAAAGTAAACATTCCAACATGCACCCTGTTATCCATTTGGCTACACAGTTTCCTTCCTTCTCTGTTTATGCCAGTCTGCCAGTCCCCCACTCACTGTCGCCGAGACTGTGTGTTCACTGAGCAACCACTATGTGCCAGCCTCGTTCTAGGCACGGTAAAGGGAACAGATCCCATCGCCACCCCCGGGAGGCTGTCCCAGCAGCTCCTTTGTTAAAATCATCATTTTCCAGCCAGACTTTGCATTTTCCCCAAGACTGGTCTTGTTGAATGATTATGAGCAGTGAGAACCATGGAACCATCACTCCTTCGGTTTTATGTCCCCCCCCCACTTCTGAAAAGTAGCTGGAGGGGCCCTCGAGGAGGGTGCCATGCCAGGGCTCCTCAGCTACGTCATGTCGGCTCCGCAGGATAGACAGGTTGATCAAGAGGATTACAAATTGGGAAAACCGGGACTTCGGCAAATTTCTGCCTGCCTGAACTAGCAGCCCCTTTTGCAATCAAATGTTTTCAGCTGCGTGTAAATACAACCCACACTCCTGGATGTCCTAGAAGGGGTACAGGTGCGGAATCCACATTCACAGCCAAACCTGCTTTTTTCTTTTTGGTTTGGTGATCTTGTGCGTATGCCCTAACCTCTAAATGTTTATTTCCCATGAAGTGGGCTGCTGGCTAGCAGGACTCCCTCCAGGATGGTGTGTGCCTGGTGTAAAATAGGACACACAACAAAGTAACAAGCCAGCTCACAAAGGACCTCAAGAGCAGCTCCATTTCCGGGCTCCATGCCCTAGTTTTTAGTTGATAGCATGTAACTGATAGTTCACGCCCTTCCAACATCCCACCTACTGTTCTAAAAACTTAACAAATAGTCACACATTGAATCCCAGAAACACCCCCTGGGTAGCAAGGATCAGCGTGGTCAGATGGGGAAAACCAGGCAAGGCAAGGCAAATTAGCACCATAGAATTCACAGCTGGCGGGTGGCAGGGCTGGGGTTTGGAAGTCAAACAGTTTAATAAAGATTTCAAGAAAATCACCCATGAAAACTTTGCATCCGGCTCTCAAGAGAGCATCTGAAACCAAAGGAGCCGAGCGGCTTCCAGGCAGAGAGAACGTGAGCATGGGCGTAGGGGGCGAGAGGGGCAGGTCGGGGCTGGTTCCTAAGGCGGGACCTGGTCAGGCTGTGGGCGGCCAAGCCCACAGCTGTGGTTTGTTCACAGGGGCTGGAGAAGTCTCAGCATCACAGCTCCTCAGCTCCTTCTATGCCCTGCACTTAGTTTTACCCTAGAAGCGCATCTCCTGGCGAGAGGGATTAGCCTGCTCGTAGAATGCCACATACAGTCTCTTATAAATACGGGCCACCAACTGTCCAAGTGGATGCATCTGAGAGTGGACGGCAGCATTCTGGGGGATGACAGCCAGAGAGCAGGCATGGCCTGGGGGGTCTGTTCATATGCAGCACCTGGAACTACATTGGCCCCAGGCCGGCAGCCGGGGCCCAGGTGACAGGCATTTGGGAAGAGGGCGGCCAGCCAATGGGCAGTGAGGACAGCACCCAGGGCGGAGTTAAAAGGGCCCTTTCCGGCCTCCTCGGAGGGTTTTGTTCCCAGGCAGGCTGCACGCTGCGGTTGGGCATCCTGTGCTCTTTTTCTCAAGTCAGCACTGCCTTGGGGGGGTGGGGCTTAGAGGTTAGGTTTATCTCCTCTTTCTCTGAGCTGTTCTAGTCTTCAGGCAGGTAGAGAGAGGCGCTCCAGTGTCTCCCAAGCTGGGGGCGGAAGAGTGAGCAAAACTGAAGTGGGTTAAGGGTGGGCAGGGTGCTGGAAGACCGCATACAGGAGGGTGTCGAGCCTGGAGGCCAAGGGGGCTTCCGGGCCTGGAGCTCCTGAAAGCTGGGGGCTAAGAGGGGTTTGAGGAGGGCTGAAGGCTGGGAACCGGGGAGGAGGTGACTCAGCTGGCGGGAGCTCACTCGTCCCCTCCTGGCGCGCTTGGGAGTTGCCCGTCTCACGGTGCCGTGAAGCACTTGAGTCGCCCCCACGCAGGGCATGGGGACCCCGGCAGGAGGGAGCTACTGCCTGAGCTGCTGCACCCTGACCTGCAGGTGCACCCCCTTCTCCCTCTCACCTCCACCGGTTAGGCGCCCACCCCGGCACTAGCAACGGGGAGCAGGTTCTGCTGGGGGCTAGGGCTAGGGCCAGGGCTTCCCGACCGGGATAGGAAGCAGGTTCTTGGGGACTCTTGCGGATCCGTGAAGCCCCAGCTCCCTAGAGCCCGTCTCGGCTCCTGAGTCTCGCAGCTGAAGTGGGGGCAGGCTGAACTGGGCGGCAGCGGAGGGGCGTGTTGGGCATGGCTGAAGCCTTACTAAGCCCTCTATACTAGGGCCAGAAGTAGGGCCCGAGACCTAAGGCTAGGCTGCTCGAACCGTGGCCTCTTCCCTTCCCAGGGACCCCAGACCAAGTATACGTGTCCACTCCCCCCACCCCCCACTAGAACAGTGGTGGAGCCATTAGTCAATGCTGATCACTGACCGGATGAATGCTTGCTCGGAAGATCAAACCTATACCTTAAGGCAAGGACTAGAAGACCCCAGAAGCTCACCCGGGTGGGAAGGCTCACATCTTCCTCCCAGGCCGGGGCCAGGCACGTGCACTCCCGGGGAATGGCGGTTAGCACCAGGGCCCCCAGGTCTTTCGGAGCCTAGCTACTGCCCCTGACCCCAATGTGCTGGGGGAGGTGGTGCTTGGTGGCTCGAGTCTCCTTACAGGGCCAGGTGCTTCCTATGAGACGCAAGACTCGCATGGAGACCAAACACTCCAAACGAGTCTCCCTATAAGACTGGGGGACCCCCTGCCAAGAACAGCCGAGCAGCCCGCTCTGTGCAGTAGCCCTGAGCAGCAGAGGGGGCTTATGCTTCAAGTGGCTGAGTCCCAGCACCTGGGCGTAGAGCTGCCCCAGCCCCGTGGCTTTACCCCCACTAAAAGCAACTGGCTACCTGACAGCAGCTGGTGCCTTCTAAGCAGGTGTCCTGGCCACACTTAAGGCGAGGCACCCAGATGAGCGGCGGTTACCCAGTTAAAACGCTCTGGGGGGTGGCTCCTACCCAAACACGGCTAAGCTGCGCTCCACTTCTGTCCTTTCCCAGCCCCACAGGCTAACCAAACTCCTGGAAGGAAGCTTGTCTAAGCTAGAGTAAGCTTTTGCTTAAATGCATAAGCCTAGTGTAACTCGCCCATAAAGTGGGACTCGGCTTTGCAGAACAGCCCTACGATACAGTGTGCGGCTTGAGCTTGAAGTCTTTGCCTTTGACCTAGAGGCTCCTGTAAAACCCAATGGCGTCCCGTGTGTTGTAGACATGAAGCTGACTTGGCCCTGTGTGTGTGGGTCCGTGCTGAGTGTCAGCTTCAGTCACTGCTGTGGGGGTGCTCCTGAGGGTCCCAGGCACCCTCACCTGACTGAGGTAGACGTGGGGACCGCCCACCACAGCTTTCGGATGGTGTGCTTGGGCTTAGCCACGCCTTGGTCTCACACAGGAGATGGGGAGTCTAGCGTGAGTGGGGCACCCATCCCACCGGGGCTGGAGGGAAAGTGACCAGACACACGTGTGCCAGGTGAGGGACACTGGCTCCTACCGGGACCCTCACAGCGGGTGAAGCTTGGAGGAAGCCGGGCCCTTACCTCTAACAAGGCACAGCTAGGGGCAGAAGGAAGTGGCTGCGGTTCTAATGCACCTGCTCCCGTCATGAAAGGGAGATCAGTATCTCCTTGGCATCACCTGAGCACTCCATAGCGTGATGGACACGCTGCCTATGGACCGAGCATCGGGGCTGTCCCTGGGTGTCCTGGGCTGTTGGAAACGGGCAACAATCACGCTGATCCTAGGCGTCTGATTCCTTATAAACTTAAGCTTCACTGTCCTACAAGCAAGAGTCTACTAGCACTGTTCGTCTCGAAGTCTCCTAAGTCAGACTCATAGCTACGAGGCACAATCCCGTGTCCCCTTGACTGGGTTTGTGCTCTGGGAACGCCTGTTGCTCTTGCACCGTGCATGCCCACTTAACCTGTGCTCTGGCCTAAGCGCTAAGAGTGGAGCCTGAGGCACAGTCCCAGCAGGCAGGTAACCTGCAGGCTACTTGGGAACCTCGAGGAAGGGGCTGGGATGAGAAAGGAAGTGGTACCACTGAAGCTTCGGTGAAGCTGGAGCCCTTGGCTACAGGGGCAGACTGTCTGCAGGACTGTGACAGGATGGTGTCGCTCACATCCTCGCTGGTGTCAAGACCACCTGGTTCATGCAGGGACTGGCTACACCCAGTGCCTGTGTGGTTTGAGGCCACCCCTGGGCAGGAGGCAAGGCCATGCTAAAGCATGAACTGCCCTCAACTTCCTGACATAGGGCTGAGGGTGAGCGTGGGATTGCCAGTGTCTCATCGGCTGTGTGTACTGCCTGGCTTTGGTTTCCAACCAACCACTAGACTCCCTGAGCAACAATGACCCTGTTGGCTGGTGCAAATGGCCCCCAGCTGGCTATCGGCTGGGCCACTTCCCAAATGGCGGCCCTCGAAAGTGCTGAGGCTTAAGGCCCGTGGATAAGCGGGAGTGAGACTAGGGGCTCTCGGGCGCCGTTGCCTTTGTCACAAACCAGAACGGGCTGAAGAAGGCCCAGGCCTGTTGTCCTGCACTAACCTTGGGACGGCTCCCCAACCTACACGGGGCCAACTGGACCCCCTTGCTCCAGGTTCGGCAGTTCTCCACATGACCCACATGACTCGAGTGAAGCCGGCTGCCTCCGAGCTGTGGGCTGGGCCAACGTGGCAGTCTCCCAGCCTCTGCTGCAGGCCAGCGATGCTCTCTAGCTTGTGTGGAGAGTAGCTTCGTGGCTCTTCTCGTGAAGCTGAGCCAGGAACTCTCAAGTGCGGCTGAAGGGCCATAGTGCTGACAGGGGAAGGCCACCTAGGTAAGGCAGCAAAGCTCCTGTGGGCAAACGGGCTGCACCAATACCACTCTCCCCTAGGACTTCCAGTTAACCTAGGAAACTGGCTTTGGGATGGGCTTGAAGCTAAACCTCAACACAGCAGGTGGCCTGATCCTTGTCAACTGCTACCTGGGAATGACAACCCTTGGGGCTATGCAGGCAGGAACGTAAACAGGGGTGGGGTGCGCTGGATATGTCAGGTGACCACTCGAACCCAACAGCAGTGCAGTGAATCCCATCACGTCTGACCAACGGCTCCCACCTGACCCTAAGACACGTGCTAGGTCTCGCTAACTCATCAGGTACACTGTGCAGCCTTGAGCGTGAGCCTGTACTCTAAACCCTAATCCTCAGGCCTCCACTAGCTTAGACTTCACGAGACTTAAACCTTGCTGGGCTCGTACTAAGTCCACGGCAATATCATCTCTAGAAAGCTTCTACTGTAGGTACGACTTCCAGAGTATAGTCCTAACAATCGCCTTCTAAGTGAGCCGCTTGGTGGTGGAACCAGTTGCCCTCGGTTCTAAGACGTCACCATAAACCAGCCCTTGACAACCCAACCTGAGTTTAGGAGAACTTGAAAGACAACTGAGAAAGTGGCCCAGAGTAAGTTGGGTGAAGATCTTGGAAAGCGTTCAAAGTGGGACTGGCTGGTACAGAGGCCGGAGGTAGAAACAAGGCTGGACGGGCGGCCAGAGCAGGGTGGAGGTGGCCTGTTGCTGGTCTCCACTAACAGATGACTCGCATGTTATCAGGGTGAATAGGATGTGGATGCCCACCCCTGGCAGTGTCCTGCATGAGGGAGTGGGAAGCCAGGCCTGGTGCCAAGCTCTGAGGCTGGGTCTTGAGTTAGATGGGCAGTCAGCCCTGCAAGACAAAGGTGGACCGAGAGTCCCTAGGAATGGAGCAGCTACTTGCTACACCTGGTACTCAGCGGGCAGGGCAGCAAGGCCCAAGGACACAGCTGGTTACGGGGACTGGATATGGTGGCAACGTCGACTGAATGGGGTAAACGGGTAGGGGGAGTCCTGCTACTGACAGCGAGAGACGGGATGGGGAGGAGATTCCGTGGCTGAGCCCCTGGCTGCAGCCATGTGGCTAACACAGCTGGGGGGTCTCAAGTAGCTTGCTGCCAGACGGCAAGAGGCACTGAGCACAAAGTCAACGCTAACTCCATGATCCATAGGGAGTGGAGTGAGGGCACTACCAGGTCGAGAAAAAGCCATAGGCCAGTGACCCACGTCCTTGCCCTTAAGTACTAGAGCTTTTGAGAAAAGCTTGAATGTGAAGCTTGACAACCCCTGGGTGTGGTTGAACTACGCCTCAATTCTTAAGCAAGTCGGGCTTGATCAAGCAGCGACAACACAAACCAAGCGGTTCTCAGACCATCAAGATTCTTGACTTGCCTGCTTGCTCTCCCTGGTCTATGACCATGAGTTGCTACTAATGCCACTAAAAGGCTTACGCAGAAGTCTTAAGACGCGTTGGCCATGGCAAGCCGATCGAGTTGCCTCTGGGTACACGAGTCCTCACACAACTCCCAAAGCTGAAGATGCCTGGGCTGGCTGCTGCTGCTCTGGCTAGCTTCAGCCCTTGAAGTCAAGCTCCCCTGCCCCAAGTCCTCAGGAGCTAGAGAGGTCCTTGGCTCACTTAGCCCTGACCCCCTGCATTGTACAAGTGAGGGGAAGCTGAGCCCTACCTAAGGGGAAACAAAGGCCTGGACCACAACTAGTAAGACGTGTGGCTGCAAATCTTGTCCTTCTCCCCGTCAACCGCCCTACTGACTCCAAAGGGCCCTGACTGGAGAACCAGTCAAGGCTTGCAAGTGCTGAGTATAACACCAATGGGCAAACAGTGCAGGCCTTGGTGTTCTGCACTTCCTGAACTTGGTGGGGTGGGACAGCTGTCAGCACAACGAAGTGTGTGCTCCTGGACGGAGTATCCAGCAGGACAACCATGCACACCTGGGCACCCTACGGGATGAGAAGCCCAACAGAGTCCCACTTCCGGAGCCTACTATGTGAAACTCCACTTCTAGTTACATAAAGGCTTGGGCTCTGGAGTCTGTCTAGCCTGCCCCGAGCCTTGCTCTGGCTTCTCTGAAGACTAAGAAGTACCTGGCTTCACATCTTGGACTTGGCACTTAACATGTGCCAGCTGTCAGAAGTACAGCCCCAGGTACCTCACCAGGTATAGGGCAGAGAAATACGGCCAGGTGACGAACTTCTGGGAAGACTCCCTGGCTGTGTCCGGGGAGGGGGTCCCCCTACAATCCCCTGAACGCCTTTATAGGCTCCCTGAACTGATACTTGGAGACAGCTAAGTAGAAGTCCTTATGTGCAGATCTGAGGCTGGAGGGAGCAGACTGTGATGACAACGCTGTCCTTGGTGCACTAGTGGGCTGGGGGTTGGACACCATAGTCTAAAGCATCAAGAAATCGGGCCTTAGTGGATGAGGACCAACATGAACATACCAAGCTCACGTGTCACAGCCTACATCCAGGGGGATGTGATGCTGAATGTGTGGGTCACTTCCCATTCAGGGAGGGAGGCCATGCTAGCAGAGATGAGTTGACCAAGCAGATGGTCCTGGTGTAGTCCTGGCATGGGGGACAGGACAAGCTTGGGGGCTTCAGCCTCGAGCAGCAGCATGACTTAACATCCTGTGCGATAGAGAACCTCTTGGACACGGCTTTAGAGACCGCAAACCCAGCATGCACCTGTTGGAGTTACTACTTGCACTTGTCGCAGCAGGTCGGGCTGGAGCTTGACGAGCCCCAGAACTTCAAAGTCAGGAGGGCCTGTGGCTGCAGGGTGACGGCTACTGCCTTAAGCTGTTCTGATGCACTCAGCAAACTCCGCTCTTGCGAGAGTCTTCCCCATTAGGCTACAGGACGCTAAAGACGTCAGGTGGAGCAAGGACTTGGAACAGCGTAGCCCTCTAACCTCTCCACTTGCACATCTTCAGAAAGGGCTACCCATAATGGAACTAGCTATAGCTCCTAGCATGCAATAAGCACACGTGGCTTTCAAAGTACCTCCTGTGCCCATCCTGGGGTCGCCAAGAAACTAGCTCCAAGTAGACTGGGCTATAAAGTCCTCAGTGGCAAGAACTGGCAGCAAACTCTGCTCAGACCAAGACCCGGGAGACAGCAGGTACAGTCCCCAAGAAGCCCTGGCAAAGTAAAGGCTCTGCTTCAGCTGGACACCCTGATTAAAAATCGGCTGAGGATCCACTGAACCTTCACTCCATCTCCAACTTCAGCAGGACAACTGCCCCAACTCCCTGCCCCAGTAGCATCTGTACACTTCTGGCAGGTTTCACCAGCTTAACAGAATGGTGGAGACAAGAGTTATACTACCAGTTCTCACTAACGGACTACCAAAATCGTCACAGCCATGCTTAGCTTCTGCGGTACTTACCATGAAGACCCACAGACCTACAGCTACCGAAGTCCTATGCAGCAGTAGGAGTAAGGGAAACGGGCTTTTGCAGCTTGGCACACTTCCTAGCTCAGTCCCTGAGGCCAGTAACCTAGGTGAGGACTCGGCTGCCCGTGTCCTGAGGCTGATAACTGAGGTGTTGGGTAGGGCAGTCCCACTGACACATGTAGGATCCAGGGGATGCCAGCTCCTGCTGGTGGTACTTGGTTCTTCCTCGGCATAGCCCTTCTTGGTGGCCGACAACGGGGTCCTACTCGGCAACAGATATGCCGCGTCCCTGGACACGGCCACCCCCTTGAATTGTCAATGGTGTTGCCTTCAAGAAACGATCAGGTGGCGAGACCAGGCTGGGCCACAGTGGTGACCCCCCCCCCACCTTGCCATACAACGAAACAATCGTGTGCAGGTTCTGCCCACGCCTGGGTTAACGGGGTGGCAAGCTCACACGCAATAGCCTGTGTCCCCTACAGCTGTGTCGGATCCCTGCTTGACTTGCTTGGGGATGAAGGTCTTGGCTCCAGCACCTACAGCAGTGGAGGCTAGGAGATGCTAGCACTCCAGGGCTCCAACCTGGAAGTACCTGGAAGCTAAGTATGTCTTGGACTAACACCTTCCATAAACGCAGCCATTGGGCACCTTCAATGCTAGGTTTCGATCGCTTCACCGAGAGCCGACTTCTAAGACTCTAAGCTGTGTCCTTGTTGCTAACACTGAGATGCGGAGTACAGGCAAGGCTGGCCCTCGTGAGGAGCCTGGCTCTGCTATCGGCAGCCCCATCTGACTTGCGGGGGCACCTACTGACATGGCAGCTGGACTACTGCCTGCGGGAGTGAAAGGACTCGCTCCAGGATTTCTCGTGAGGTCTTACACCGGGTGGGTGCTGCCCCCTCTGGTTCACAGGGAGTAGCGCTCATACTGGGTGGTCTCCCATCTCTGAAAGCTCCACTATCTGGTAAAACGAGGACCAATAATACTACACTGAGCTAACGCCAAGTAGCTCATCTGCACTACACCCAAAAGGAGCACCTCGTACCCCGTAAGATACACAACCAATTGGCTAAAGGCTCTGCCTGCCTTATTGAAGTAGCTTCCAAGTTCTCTGGGTGCTCGACAGCTGGGGTACCCACTGTCCTTGCCTTCATGGCATTAAAGCATTAGTCTGAGGGGGTGGATCAATGTCCTCAAGTAGAGGAATCAGCCCTGAACCTGAGCCCCAGTTTCCTGAAAGGGAGAAACGGACACTGCCCAGTGGCCCAGCCACCATCTTTGTGGCAGACACTGCTAATCAACCTCTGCACACAGGGCTGCAGCTCCAGTTCAGGAGCAAGAGCCTGTCCTACGGTGCATGTCAAGTCACTACTGGGGCAGACGCCTGGAACAGTACATGGACCACAGCAATGTTCATACCTTGTACCCACAGAAGAGGCTAAACTCATGCAGGCTAATGAGAACTGAGGGCTGGCCAACAGACAAGAGCATGACCTAGGGCCTTCCTGACCCGTCAGCCCCGTCTTGTCCCTAGGCCCACCCAAGCTACCTTGGTAGCACTGACCACCCCCCGCCCCCCACTTCGCTTGTGAAGCCAGTTGGGGAGGAAACGAACAGATGGCAGGTGGAAAGGGAAGCTCATCGGAGTCCCAGCTCCAGGATGGGAGGGGAAGGTTGGTGTGGGAACAGCTGGGATAAACTTGGCAAACTGCCAAAGATACTGAGTCTTCCACAACGTGCTGCTACTCGGTGTTGCTATGCAGGTTCTGAAAACCTTACCTTGGTCGAAATTACTTCTGAGCCTTCAGATCTGTCTAGATGAACACCTCCAGAGGGGACAAGTATGGAGGGTGAGGGTACTGGGCGACTCCAGATGGGTTGAGGTCATCTGAGGACTTATACTCCACTTGTCACACTGACATGACCACCTCACTACAAGGCTGCCTCCAAGATCTACGAATAGGATGCCTAGCTACTCATCACTTAACCCTACACGTGCCAGAACCTAACAGGTGAACACCACTAACATGAAGCACTTCCATCGGTGGCTCTACAAGCCTTAGAGGGGATACCGACTGCTCACTGGGATCCTCATCCATGTGCCTGATACTCGGAGCATAAGCAGGACCCTGTCTCTGGGTGTGGCCCCTCAGGCACTGGAGGATGCTACCGAGAAGCATACATGTGGCTTCTTGGGCTACAACTTAGCCATAGCATCACACATGCAGAGTGAAAGCTAGTAAGTCACTGTACAGCCAGACACTGGCTGTAGCTACTAAGACTTGTGGACTATGTGTAGGCTTGCCTGAGACTGGAGGAAGGAGACCTCGTAAGACTCCAGTCTGGTGCCAAAGAACCTAATCAAGTCTCAAGTGGGGAAGGCTCCCTAGCACAAACCAGGACACGGATCGGCTGTCCCAAGAGTTGAACCTCGAATGACAACGTGGACTGACTCGGCATCTGGGTCGTTACTTGGCCTCTTGCTCGATCTAACACTAACTATGAAAGTGTGGCCTAGCTCGGCCCCCACCGACATTCTCGGCTTCCCGGCATCTGTTCTACAAACTAAGCCTCACTTCAGGGACTGAAGTGCACACGAGCTCCTGGGATCACATGAGCAGAGGGGATGAAGCAAGCCAGGTGCAGGGCTTGGCCAGGAGTGACGCTCCCTACTCGTAGCAGTTCTAACCTGGCCCACTTGAGCTCAACTCCGGACTTTGTCTCCTAAAGTGGATTTTGTGGACTCCTGTTAGTGGTTTTTTGAAATCGTCTGCACATAAGACCTACACTGCATGTGCCACAGATAACTCCGCATGAAGCCACTGTCGGACAGCTCTGCCCAGCCTGTGCTGAGGAAACATGTACCTGACGATATGCTCACATAACTGCTCTCAACCCTAGATGATAGACATAAGTAGGTACACTAAAGCAATACTAAACATCTTACCTGTGTATCGGGCAGAGACTACTGGAGTGTTAGCTCCTTATCAATGCCCTCCTAACCGGGTGAGCATGAACCAGCATGGGCAGAGGAACACAGACCTGCTCTAATGGTCCATTCCCCCTTTAATGCTTCCTTCTGGAAGGTAAGCCAAGGACTTGAGGCAGGCCTCTGGCCACCTGAGGCTGTCTTGTGGCTAGAACTTAGACATGGTAGTGACCACCTTCAACCTACACTATGTTCAGTCTAAAGCTGGAGAAGGTCTACCTCGTGCACACTGAAGGGCGGGAGGCCCTCATGCTTCAAGCTTGCAAGCCGTGCTAAAGCTATGTTGTCTTGAGTCTCGAGCTCATGTAAACAGTCTCCCGACAGATATCTGTAGGCACGAGTCCAACTTGCAGCTGAAACCTGTGGCGAGCTGCAAAGGCGCATGCTTGTTGGACACCGTCTGACAGCTCGGGCACCTAAGAACTGGGCCCAGTCCAGCATCTGGACTCCAGCATCTTCACGCCCTCAGTGGGGACTTCTGCCTGTGCCCGTCACCACTCTGCTTCCCTCACTGCCCTGGAAAGTTGAGCTGTCCACCACTCTGCTCAGATCTCTTATGAGGACGGTTCGGGTGTCAGCCTGCCCTAGAACTACAGTCACGAGGTGTAGTCTCTAGATCCAGCCTAGCTCCTTGGAGACCTTCAGCAGGAGTCTGGCAAGACTAAGCTATCACACACCCAAGTGTCGCTCCCCTTCTTCGTGGGGGAACGACACAGGACCCTGCGCTGTTCTGTCTGCTCGGCCCTCCCCGGGTCTGCTGCTGGTTCTTCCCGGGTTGGCTGCCGTCCCTTCCACCTCCGTGGAAGGGCGGTTCCCCCTGGCCACTTTCCCCACTTCCGCAGGGGAGCGGCACACCGCCGGCCGGCTCTCTCGGGGGCTGCACAGGTGTTTCTTCAGATGTTCCCCTTAGATGTTCCTGGTGCATGCCGTCTCTCTCCTCCTTTATAGTCCTCCGCCGCCAATCCTAACTCGGCTGCCCACACGCTGAGTACGCTGCTCTGCTCCAATCAGGAGCAGGTCCTGCAGCTTGTCAAGTTGGTGAGAGGCAGCTGGGTAGAAGCTGTTTCCTCCTCTCCCAGCGCCATATTGTGGGAGAGCAGATGCATAGAATAAGTCTTAATTCCAGTAACTCAGTCCAGTCCGGGTTGCTCCCCACACCAAGTGCCTGTCTACAGTGTGGGTCCTCGGGTGGGGAGACGTGACCCACGATGCAGGCCTTCCACATGTGAGTCCTTAAACCTAGACACAAGGTCTCGCCACCCACACCTCTGGGTCTCTCTCATCCTGCCTCAGACTGAAGCGAGGCTGCTTCCTTGGTCACTGGGCTGAGTGTTGGACCCTTGATTCCTGATCTATTGGAATGGGGCTGGGCTCTGGCACTACTGCATCATGGCTCTGGCTCCAGATCTCTCAGAAATGCAGAGTAGAGACCTAAACGCTGCATGTGAATATTCCTGGTCCGTAGAGTGGACTTAGGTTGGGAAAGACCACTAACCATCTACACCTCTGCTAGGGCCCAGGCTTCGGGACAACATCAAGTCTGGTTCCCTAAACTCCCCGTGAGTTGCCCTGGC
Source organism: Oryctolagus cuniculus (assembly GCF_051225735.1). Taxonomy (NCBI): domain Eukaryota; kingdom Metazoa; phylum Chordata; class Mammalia; order Lagomorpha; family Leporidae; genus Oryctolagus; species Oryctolagus cuniculus. The sequence goes on along the minus strand of NC_142887.1, from coordinate 15,051,371 downwards.
CACTGAAGGACCCTGAGGCCATCTGGTGTCTAACGAGATGGCCCAAAGGCACTTGGCCTCCAAAGGGACACCTCCCAGTGTCTGAGCCTCTACGTGTAGGGTGTTGTAGCTGGGGATGGGAGCAATGGTGGAAAGGGTCTCCTTGCACATCAAGCTATGGTCTACAGAGGACTAAGTACAAAAGTGACTCCTGCCAAGTGGAGCACCAATGGGCTGCTCAAACCCCAAGCACACCAACTCTCCACCCCAACCCTAGGGTCTGTTCTACATGACCCTAGAGCTGACTGATCAGGGTGGTTATGTAACTTGAGGCCATGCCCACACTCAGATGGAGCGCTAGGATGAAGGAAACCCAGAGTCCGAGGAGGTGCTAAGACTTCCCAGCGTGAACTTCAAAGCCACTGCGGAGACCCAACTTGCCCACCAGCTAGGAGTCTGTCCTAGTGCTCTCCCAGTGTACACTGTCTGTATCCTGGTTGAGCAGTGTAGGAGCTGTGCGGTCTCATGTGGTGACTCGAGAATAGCCTGCACAGCTGGAGGGAGTGACTGGGTGTGGCCGAGTGTGCCCAGTGCACTTCCTTGAAGGCCCAGACAGCTTTGGGTGGAGGATCACATGCTGAAGCCGTGTTAGTGGGGTGGCACTGCAAACTGCCTAAGGCTGCAGCTGGCCTTCCTGACCTTGGCTCAAAACTCCAGTCTCTTGCTGCTGCTCGTGTGACCTTGTCATTCAGGGTCCATCCGACTGGACTGAAGTGGCTACGTGACTGCTCTCCCCAGGAGTCCTTAGCCTTGACAAGCTACTTGGTTGCTAAGCCCAGCCAGGTACACCAGAGCAGAGACGGCACATGGCTGGCCAGCAGGAGCTCAGGTCCAGATGGTCTCGGCTCCCAGGGGCTGCAGGGGTAGGCAAGGTGACTTGCACTCTATCTCGGGAGGCTGATCTGAAAGCAACTCCTAAACACCAGTAACAGTAACGCAGTTCCCGTAGCTCAGACTCTAGCAATGCAACACTTCTCGCCTTCAAGTAAGAGCTGTTGCCACAGAAGCACGGAACCGGTGACCAGAGTTCAAGTAAAACATAAATCCCACTGCTCAGCAGGAATGCAGACAAGGCCTGCTTAAGCTACTTCTGACGACCCTGCGGTATCTAAAGGGGGTGTGACCACAGCCTTCTGCCTGTCCCTGTTAAGTTCAGGAGGCAATGCCTGGGCTTGGACTGCTCCACTTACCCTAAGACCTGACTTGGATCCATGATGACCCCTAAACTGGAACACAACGGGCACCTTCCAAATACAATGAGATCCCAGGCCAACCTTCAGGGGATGTGCACTAGAGGAAGTTGGCACGGACTCGTGTTTACCATGCATGCAGATGCACAGCCAACAGGGGTCGGTGGCCTCTGCTGGGCTCTGCTGTCACAGGACTCGGTGAGCTCTGCTGGCGATGGGTCCATGGTGGCCTAGGGACATGTGCTCTGACAGACCTGAAGTGTTCATCAGTGGACAAACTGCTCAGCTCAACTACACCTTGAGACTTCAAGTCAACTTACAAGGTCTCCAAGTTCAGCCCTAGCAGTTTTCTGCTGCACGTGCTTGGATACTCATGTTGAACACATCCTGAGAACCCGACAGCCCTCACTAGCTTGTCCGTGGTAACTTAGCGGGATTAGTTCTAGGATCAGCTAGGACTAACTCGGCATGGTTTCCCTTCCCTTTAACCTGACTGAGTTCCTTGTGGGTATGTGGGTTTTTCTAAGTTAACCTAAACTGATGGACTTCAGATCACGGTAGATCGTGGCCTTAACTCCCTTAAAGCAGGGGCTACGCTGTAGTTCCTGGCCCTAGAGTGGTGAGTAAACATACTCCGTGAACCAGTGCTCCTACAGGATAGACTCCCAGGAGTGGAACTGCCGGCCTCCAAGGCACTACAGGAGTTAGGGCTCATGGAGTACCACCCAGTTGCCTTCTGGGAGCGATCTGTGCCCTACTGCTAAGCGGCATCTTGGCTAAAGCCAAAGGAGAAACAGAACTACAGAAGTCATCCAGAGGCATCTGGGACAACTCAAAGCCAACTTGTTGGCAGGCACTCAACTGCGGGCAGGAACAAAGACCAGCTGCTCCGCACAAACCATTGCCATGGAGCTCCTAAGCATACAAACACACCAAGGCTCCTTGAAAGTGGCACCCTCCTAAGGCGTCAGCAAGAGAAAGTGGGAAGCCTTTAACTTCGAGGCTTACACACCTATGTTCCTAACACTCCCTCGGCCACCTGAGCCCAGTGTGGCCTCGCTGGACCCCGGCCTGGTGCTTTCAGCTCTGGGGTATCCTCCAAGGATCGTGCCACCCGGACAACCCATCCTCCTATCCTCCCCTCGGATGTATGCTTAACCCAGCGGAGCTGCTTGGGTGGGCTGTAACAAGGGCACTAAGTGAATCGTTCATGGCTTTGGGATATGTGGATCGAGGCTTCTACTTGCTCAGGCTCCCCTACTTGCCATTAAAGATCACTAACTTATCTGGGCTACAAATGCATCCCTGCTGCGTGTGTCTGTCAAGCTGAGCCCTGGTAGATAGCACGTGTGGTGCTGCTACAGACCTCTCCCTCGGAGCCAAGGGAGCCAAGTGCTTTATTTAAACTCCATGGTGGTGGCCCCCATCAGCTCTCAACAGCTCGTGTGGCACCCTCGCCTGTCTGACGAGCCAGGACCACCTTCGGGCACTTTCCCAGCCAGCTAATCAAACGGCATCAGTGGGAATGTTTACAGCTTGCTGCCACTTAGAGAGCCTTATCAGAATCCTCTTGATATAGGCCCCCTCCCCAAGGCTGATAACAGGAGGGGGTTGGGGTGGACGGACAGAGCTGGGGAGGACCAGAAAACGGAGACCTCAACCTAATCTGAAGAGCTCCCCCAGGCCCCCTGCATTGGGGGGGCAGCTTGGTCTGGGAACTCCTGGTAATGGCCTGTTCCTAGTGCCAGGTGGGTACTTGGCATTCATGCTTACGGGGTCACTCAACACCAGAGCACCCACTGCAAAGCAGGCTTTCCTATGGCAGTGAGATGCTGTCCCCTCGGACGATGAATTAAGCTAGAGTACTAGCCATACTTTCCTGAATGCTGTCACTACTACCACCTGTGAGACACCTTATGAACGTGATGTACTTGGGATGCCAGTGTAGGATGGACTGCAGAGGAGCTTCAACCTGTCATAGACCTAGGACATGCCAGCCTTACTGGGTGCTCCCGTGGATAAGGGGACAAAGTCTCCAAAGGCAGAGACAGAGGCTCCAGCAAGTCTTGTCCTACCTGACAGCCTAAGCTTGCTGCTTTTGCTAGACACTTGTGACCCATCAGAACCCCGATCGCAAGCCTAGCACTCAATACCTAGAGCACTTCACGCTACAGCAGGCGAACGTGCAGTTAAGACTAGCATCAACTTCCGATCCCATGCCGATCTTCCTGTTGCAATTGCTGTCTGACCGTGGGGGACACCCCAGTGACAGAAGTGGCCTCGATACCTGGAGCAGACCCTACATGCTTTGACCGAGGCTATCCAGAGCCACACAGTACTGAAACCACAGGTCTCCTAGAGACGTCTACACAACCCTAGACCTTACTGACCAGAGGGACAGAGTACCCCAGACAGCTGCTTCTGTGTGCCTAAGGTACCACCTGGAGTGGTGGCGCTCCCTACCTCCGGATAGGAGACCAGCAAGCTTGGCCTCTATGCCATAGGCAGGAGGTAGAATCCTCGTGAGGTCACATAGCAAATAAGGAAGACTAACCTAGGGTTTTAAGCCTCTTCGGTGTACACTGCACAATGCCAATGCCCACAGGCAGCACCTATGTAGTGAAAGGCATGCGGAGCTAGCTCTGGGGCCTCATCGGGATCCTGCCCCCTTGGACCACTCACTCTATCCCATTCCTCCGCCCCTCCCCCTCGGGTGTACATTTAAAGACGGCAACACAACAGGGCTGCTTAGATGGGCTATGACCAGGGCGTTGAATGAGAATCGTTCATGGCTTTGGAATGCGGGACAAGAGCTCCACTTAATCTCCCTACTTGCCAGGTTAGAAATGGCCTACGGAGGCTTCAGTATGACCAGGCTGTCGGGCTCAGCTAACAGGGAGGTAGAAACTAGACAGTGGGGCCTCTGACTTCTACCTCCAGTTTTCCCTTCTCCCTATGGATCTGTTAAGATGACCTGACCTTGTTTCCTGGCCACGCTACTGCTGGCATCTGACAGACCAGAAAGAGCTAACGATAATAACATTGACAGCTGTAGTTCAAACTACACTATCGATCAGAACTGTCCTCACCCGAATCCCTGATCAAATATTGAACAGGGTGAGTCACTTCTAGCATGTTCCATTAAAATCGTCTCCCAGTAGACGCAATCTCATTGATCTAGACTCTGCTCATCTTGTCAATCTGCTTAATTTACAAGGACGGCCACTTCTTGGCTCTACACCTAAGTAAACAAGGCACCTTCATAACACCCTGCACTAGCTCATTCTGGATCCTCAATACCATGAAGATACTGACCTTGATGCTGGAAATGGCTTATCAAACTCCAGCTCAAGGTGAAGTTCATCCTGCAGGGTTAGTACCCAGATACTTGAAGCAGCTCATACTCGGCTCACTAATAGTATGACAGGGTGGTGTAACTGATGGGTATCTAATGCTAGGACTGTCTCCTCTCCCTCCCATGCCTGAGGCAACTTGGAACACCCAGTCAGAAGCCACCCTAACCACGGGGCTTGGGGCTGCCACCAGCGCATGCTGCCCAAACCACCGCACACCTGATGCCCTGGGAACTGGTGCTATGGTGACAACTCCTAGGCTACCCATCAACCCTGAGACCAGCACAACCTGAACTAAGGGGCACGTTGTAGAGTGCTACTCGCAGGGGCATCTGACACTAAACACGGCATTCCAGAATCCTCCCAAGACCTCATGAAAGCTTAAAACTCGAAAAACACTACAAACAGCAATCCTAGTTTTAATAGTGACTAATACAACCACACAAGAGGAAGCTGGGTAAGCGTGTGTACAGGGAACCCTGTGCCACTTCTGAGACAGGTTAGAACTACAGAAGTAAACAGGCCTTGGGTACAGAGCAGCCACATCACATGTGTGGCAAACGCCAGGTAGCTGGCACTCCCTCGGCACCTAAGCTCAACAAAACCTCATGAACTCCCCTCATCCAATTGCTCTGTAAGAGGCAGTTAGCAAAACCAAAGCTGATGTCAAGGACTCACTCTCCAGCTCGAATCTCCAAGCAAGTGCTGCCCCCCCCCGCCCCCCAAAAGCTGGCCTCGTCCTATAACGAGCGGAGCAGGCTGAGCAAAACGCCACTCTGTCCACACCTTGTTTCTAGCTGTGGATCCAGCAAGTTCTTCTGACCTCCCTTAGGCCTACACCGAGGTTGCCAAGTCTACCTGGACTGGGGAGAGATGAGGGAAGAAGCTCTGACTGAGAGCCCCGAGGGAACTTGGACCACACAAGTGCCACCCACCTGTGAGGCCTGCAGAGAAGTCAGCCGGCTCCTGGCTGTCTATCACGAAGGCCGAAGAGACTTGGACGCCATTACAACAGACACCCCTGTGCTCATCAACCCAAATGATGAGTCTCCAGGGTCTGAGTCGCCGGAGACCTGATCCTGCTGCAGGAAGCCTAGAGAATGGCCCGAGGTTCCTAGCATAACCAGACTCCAAGGTGACTTCACTTGAAGTAGAACTGACAATGCCGACTGCTGGTGGAGATAACAGTACTGGTGGAAAGTGAGGGGCTCTTGCTCTGAGCAAGTGGGAGAACCCAGTGGTGGCAGGTAGCAAAAGATGCCTACTTGTGTCCTCGTGCCCCCAGTACCCAACGGTAAGCTGATTCCGAAAGAAAGCTTAGGACTCTGACCCCAGGTAGGAATGTCTGACTGCGTGAGCCAGAACAGTAACTCGGAAGCTGGGAACTTAGTCAATGAAGTCTCGTGTCGGCTTAGTGGAGTACCAACTTCCAACAAGTAGTTCTCGGTGTCGAACTTGAGGCCTAATGACCTTAAAGGCATAAGCTACTTGGAAGCAGTCTATGGTGGAAGAGAACCAGCACCCAGTATGAGGAAGGGTGCATGTCTAACCAGGAAGTACACACAGCAGCAGGCCAGCTAGTCGGCTCTGAAGCAGAAAGATAACTGCAGGGACATGAGGTGCTGTTGACCTGGTAACAAAGAATGTGTTCCCTGTGGCAGTGCAACGTGACCTCGACTCAGCATCGAATGTGCTTAAACACCTGGCTAACGGTACATCTCCTATTGCTTTGCCTTATAGCACCCACTGGACCTATCTTAGGGTCTTGATGGTAGGGAAAAGGTGGGACAAACAGCAATACCTCAAGTCCCCAGGCTGATGCAGTGTGACCTCATGCTTAGTTCCCTTAGCTAAACTGACAGCAGTCTATGGGCCTTCACTGCCTCTCAAGGGTTTTCTAGGGGAACTCACAGAACCTTAGTCACCAAACCTGACTCGCTGGATCAACTTGAGCACCCTGTGCCATGCCAGGTGGGCTTGTTAGATACATGTCTCAGCATAAATGCACAAGTGAGGAGTACCTAGAACACCAAGTATAGCTGGAATCTGATAGGTAGGGAATGTAGGACCTGAGGGGTCGGCAATCGGGTGTGCTGACCTGTTCTAGAACCCAGAGCTCTAGGAACAGATGGGGGGTTGCCTAATCAGTTAGTGGGTAGAGACTTCTACGGAGTGAAGGTTGGCCCTCATGTGGCTATAGGTGAAGACGAGATGGGAGGCCCAACGTGAAGTGAGGTGGTGACCTTGGAATACAGGTGTGGCCCTGACCTGGTCAATGAAGGTCTTGAGTTTACAGCCCCTCAGTCTGGCCAATGGAGGGGGGGGTCCTGAATGGCATTCAGACCTTGGGCTGCTGACCACAGCACTGGCCATCCCCCTAGCCAAGCTCCAACTGCACACCTGGATCAAGGACTTGACCTGCATACTGGCAAGCAAGCTCCACTAGCCTTCCCGAGTGGACAGGAATCCCAGGGACAGACAGGGAAGCCTTCTGACATGACCACCACTTCTAGCCAAAGCACTTCTACAGTCCTCACAACCCAGCTGAAGTCTCAGCCCCACCAGAGTTCACCTAAATGCATTAGAGGCTTACTTGGCTACCCTGGTCCTATGTCCGAGACTAACGTCTCCTTGGTGCTGCTTGTTAATGATCCCAAACACTTACTAGTGGAACTGCTGCCTTAGATGTTCTCCAGCCTCTTGTGCTGAACTCTGGGTAGACCAGTGTTCCCCAACCTCCAGCATCCCTCGTGCTCTACTGGAAAGCTGATACGTCTGGGTCCACTGGCCCAGCACTCAGTATGGACTGTGTAGTCGGGCCTGTAGTCTTTGAAGACTGTCAGATGTGTGTGCCCCACCTCCATTCTAGATGGAAATGTGCTCAGAAGCTAGGGAACTCAGCACGACAGGATGCAAGCTGTCTCCCTGGACTCCAGGCTGGGTTTCACACCTACGTGCCCAGGCTTGGGCACCAGGTAGAGCGGACCTTGTGTAGGCCGTTCCTCAGCATTACTTGTCCTCGGCGTCTGCCAAGCACTGAGTTCCTAAATGGCATGTTCCCCCAGGAGCTCAGTCCTGCCTTACACCTGACATTTGAAGGACATACAACAAGCTGATACTGTTGGCCAAAACCGCAGCAGCCTGGGAGCCAGAGAGCTGGGGACGACCACCTGCAGGCTCGGTCTACTGTGAGTCCTGGGGGTTAAGATGGTAAAAAGCTTAGTGTTGCTCCTCCGCGGGCTCGTGGGAGAATGACACCGGACCGGACGCTGTTTAAGCGAGTGACTGCGTTGTGCGCTCGTTTGCTCCTGTGCTAACTGCGTTCCACTTGGTGTGTGTCCGCATTCTTGTTCCTTTGGCGCATGGTGTGATGTCTACGGTGCATAAGTGAATTCCCCCAGTGCCGCTTCTATCTCGCCTTTATAGTCCTCTCCCACCAATCTGTGCTCTGCTGCCCACATGCTGAGCACGCTGCTCTCCAATCGGAGGTTGGATCAGGAACCGGCTAATTAGTGAAGCAGCTGTGTAAGATTGTTTACTCCCCCTCAGCACCATATGGTGGTAGATCAGGCGCAGAGTTAGTCTTGATAGTCTCAGTCTAGTCTCGATAGTCTCAGTACTTATTTCGCCATGTTGCGGGAGATGGGCCCTGCTCCCCACACTTGGAACTTGGGTTAGGCTAAGCATAGGCCCATAAAGGTCTTCAACAGGAACTACAAACCTAGCTATAAGCTTCCTGCTAGCCTGGAGGTATAATCCTGAGTGGGCTCAAGTTTACAAGAATCCCTAGTGTGCAAGGCAGCACAGTAAACCAACACCAGTAACATGAAAGGGGCCGAGTCGGTGTCTGACCTAGCCTATAGCCAGGAAGTACTAGTGTTTCCATCTTACAGTAGAGGAAACAGCTTGGGTTACATCCCCCAGAACTTACAGTAAGGAGCACCCAGTGCCTAGATCCTACACCTAGGTTCTCGCTCAAGTACTGCATCTCATACGCGGAAGTCGGGTTTCTCAAGGTGACAAACCGCTTTCTTGACGGCCAAAAGCAAGTTCTTGGAAAACCCGAGGTCCCAGGGACACATCCCACTAGACTGCAGCAGAGTCCAGTGCCGTAGAAAACGAGTGCTTCATCCTTCAGGCGGTTCTTGGAGCCTGGTCTGGCCCACGAGAGCAGAACTAAAGGGTTGCAACCCCAGGTCCAGGTTGGGTCCCCCAAAGAGTTGGATGTGTACTTAAATTTCCTGGAACTCCTACAAATGGACATGGAAGACTAGACCCGGGTAATCAAGGTATAATTAAACCCTAAATACAAAGTTCCTCCTAACAGATGGGACTGCCAAATAGCCTCACTGCCTGAGGCTTGGTGGAACTACAGCATTACCTTAACTCGCTAACCGGGGCACATCTTCCTATCAAGTTACCTGAGCAATGCCTTCAGCCTGGAGTAGCACTGACATAGCTAACCCAGCACCCTTAGGGACAAGCAAGTATGACAGCACAGTGTAACACTTGTAGCCAAAGTAGATACCCACCCTTGTATCCCTGGGAGGTTAAGCTGACTTGCTAGGCAACAGGTCTATCCAGCTTGGTTGACTGAAGGCTGGGAACAGAATCCAATGTGGTCTTGCTGACGGGGCAGAGGCAGCTGCCTGGAGACGGGGGTGGGGCAGAGTACAAGGTGCAGCAGCTGTGCCCCATTACCCATAGTTCTAGGTAAAAACGGTCCTGACACTGGCCACTTGTCCACATAGTTCTACTGCTCTAATCCCACTGTACTGGCTGAGGCTGGGCTGTGATACTTAAGTAACAAGGTGTGGCAGCTGGGGCCTGCAGTGGTGGTTAGAAGTCCCCTAGTAGAGGGAAGGTCTAAAAGCGAGGGTTCTAATCCCTTAAACACCTGCAACTGAAGTGGCAAGAACACCAATGCTCAGGCCAAGAGTGGGGCTGACAGCCAAGTGGAAGACACCACTAGGCCCAGGTCAACAGGATCTCGGTGAACCTGAAACAAGGGATAACCCCAGTCCAGGGGCATGACTGGGTGACAGCTTTGGTCAATAACGGCCAGCGCTAGAGCCAGCAGTTGCATGCCAAGTACTTTAAGACTGAACTGCCCGACTCTTACTGGAAGAACACTAAACACTGAACTGTCAGGAAACTCTATGGCATTCCACGAAGCCTTCCTAGCCTGGATGGGCTGAGAAACATCGACAGCTTAAGACTCCTAAACCAGGGGCAAACTGGACTCCTGCTTCAGTTACCGAAGCATCCCTTGGTGATCATCCCACTCCAGTGCACACAGACCGGCTTCCGAGCTGTCTTCTAGACCTCCCTTCAACAAGAAACTAAAGAACGCCCATCCAGGATGTGGCTTCAACAGGCAAAGGATGCATTGTCTTCCCTGACACCCTTCCTAGAATAGGGGTAGATAGGGCTCAACGCAGACCCGGCATTAGAGGGTCAGAGCCTCAAACCGGTCAAGACCCACAGTTGCTGTAGGAAAACCTAGACAAAAACTGGGTGGGCCAGGCACCCTGCTGAGGTTCTAGCTCCACACTGGGAACAGGCGAAGTCCATGCTGACAGGCTGTCACATGTACTCCTGAACAAGCAGGTGCTGCCTCGTGTGGGACCGCCAGAACCTGGGAAGCGTGGCCCCACAGGAATAGCTCCTGGGAGTCCTAAGGTCTTGGAAGTCGACTCCTGGTACCTTCCCAATGCCTAAAATGCTGAGCAACTGTTGGGCCACATCCAGGGGTTCCTGTAACTCCAAGGCAATGAAGACCACAGATCCTAGATCCTGGGTCTGGCTTCCAACTATCACCATGTGGACTCGGGCAAGTGCCTAGCCAGAGCTCCCCCACACACCCCAACTCCCGTCAAGTGGGTTCTGGGTGCTTATGCCCACCTATGTCCTGAGAAGCAGGTGCAGCAGCAGCAAGGCTAGGTAAACAAGTCTTAGTGGGAGAATGACCAGGAGTGCCTCGAATGTTGGCACAAGCCTGGAAAACAGCATAGTAAAGTACTAGGCAGCCCACCCTGGCAAGGCGCTGGGGATGGAGTCGCTGGGAGCTGTCCACAGGGAATGGCCTTGGTTGCAGTGCAGTGACAGCCTAGTGGACCTCCATCTGGGACCCTCGGCTATATTCCTAGAAAGCTTGTCATGGCTACGTCATGGTAACCTGTGAACTCTAAGCAACCATGAACTGGAGTCTAAGTGCCTTACTTACATTGGAGGTGAACTTGGACTTTCCAGTAAGGCACTCGGCATCACCTAGTAAAAGCAGGGGAACGAGAACCCGCATCCTGGACTGACAGGGTTACCAGGCTCTGCCGTCAGTGAACTTAAACCTTCCTGTAGTACCACCAAAAACCCCTTGCATGAAGCAAGCCAATGCTTCTTACCTGGGTACTTACATGGTGGCCTCTGCCCACCAATGCCAACGGATGTCACAAGCCACAGTGGAGTCAAGATCTACCTGTAACTGGCCTCGGCCTTCTAAGGGGAAAGTGCCTCTCAGTAACGTGTCGAGTCCCATGACCTTCGTGCTCAAGGGCCTTGCGTGTCTGGATTCTTGAACAAGTCCTGTGCTTGCACCTTGCACTAGGCCTCACGAGTTATAGCTGAGCCTGGAGTGGATGTGCCCACGAGATCCAGGCAAAGGGTAAACTGAGGACATCACGAGAAGCTGGCTAGGGATACAGGCAGTTAAAGGAACGGACAGGGAGAACGGAGCACTTGTGGGCTCGGGCCAGTCGGACAACACAGCATCCACGTGCTGCCTCCAGTGAAGGCTAACTACAGGAGTCGAACCCCCAAGTCTACCAAAACTGAGGCCTACGGGAAAACCGGGGAGAAGTTCTAGTGTTCTCCTCCATCCTGCTTAAGCTCCTGATAACTCTTAACCACTTACAGGATAGGGTGGGAAGGCAGAGGAGGCACTCCTGGTAGGCCAGTCTCGTAGAACAGTGACCAAGACTTGAGCAGGTGGGGTGGAAGCAAGGGCACTTGACTGCCTGACCTGAAGTCCAGGACACGTCTAGCAGTTGGACCCAAACTGGCATCCACCTAGGACCAGCCTCGCAATTCCTGGGAGCAATCTAAACAGAGCCCTAGGGGTGACGCCAGTGAAAACATCTAGCAGCTAAGAACACTCAGGTTCTCAAAGCTTTCTCTCAGACGTGGAAACCCCTGGCCAGCCTCGATGGCTATACTTTGACGTACAAGACCAACCCAGACAGGAGGGAAGGCAAGACTGGTATGGATACAAAGAATTCGACCTGCTCTTCAATGTTCCCCCAAGAAAATAACATAGGGCTGTACCTGAGTCTTAATACCCTCCCATCAATGATTGCTCTAGCTGCTTAGGTTTGGCGTCTTCAGGAAAGCTCTGGGGTCAGCTGTCTTGTAAGAAGGTGGCAAGGACTTGTTGCTGAGGGGAGGGGCCTTGTCAGGTTCTGCTGGCTGTAATTGAGTTCCCCTTATCAACACTGGCACCATGGGTCTTAGTGCCCCTTCATCTAGAACCAGAGTTCACCCTACCTACCTGTGCTTTGAGTTGCTACCTTCTGAGGCTGTTTCATCTGAAACACGCACAACCTGTCTCGGAGCTGCCAGCCTACAGTGAGCCGTTAGCGGTCCCAGGGCATCAGCGCTCCTGCTGGCTAGCCTCCCCTGCATTCTGCCCTCAAAGGTCTAGGTTAGACCAACTTACTACAGCCTGGTAGGTGTACAGGAGCCCAGCAGAGTGCTATGGGAGCTCCATGGAACACCCTGGTCCCTGGGACTCGATGGGGTTATCGGCAACAGCTTCCCACAAGCTTGACCTTCGACCTGGGGGAGGGGAGAGTGGAAGCTGACCCAGATCGCCTTACTCCAAATACCCACTACTGCTGCTACCAGTCTCCAGAAACACAACTGAACTTCAGTAAACCATCTCCCCTGTCTTCCTCCCCGCCACCCCATAAGTAACGAAGCAAGTGGAATCAAACATGGACAGGCAAAGGGAGTCGGGAATGCTGTTATCACAGCCTTGGTGCTGAGGGACCGCTAGAAGCCAGGTCCTGTCCCCCAGTACAAGTGTAGTTCCAGCACTTCTCCATCGGGCTAACAAGGGGCTCGGTCAGCAACTGGGCATCCCTGCCACGTGTGGCCCCTCCACTGCATCAAGCCCTAGACGGGCAGATGGCAGACACCCAGCATCAGCTGGGGGACCCCATAAGAGCTGGTGCCTGAACGGGGGGAGAATGTACTCATGTCCTCGACAGCTGTCCACAGGGGCTATCGGCTCTGACCTGTCGGCACGTCTGTGCGTATAGACGGGGCTGCAGGGCAGAAGCAGCTCCCCAGCCCCGAGCTGCCGCAGGGGGAGTAGTTGAGTACTTAATGGCGACCTGAGGTGGCGCCTGAGCTGGAAGACATGACCCCTGGGGGCTGGGACGCCACAGCTCAATGTCCTCACCCCCCACCTGAGGGTGCAGGAGCCTTGTCAAGACCTTACATCTCCGTAAGTGTCAAACAGCAGAACCTGATCCCACAGAGTCTGACCTTGACGGAGGTTAACTCTCAACTTCTAAAATGCAGATCTGGAATGTGAACACATCTTGTAACTGCCTTTGCCTTAACTTGGTTCACATGGCCCCCTTTGGGGGGGGGGGGCAGGAGACCTCTAACGGCTGAAAAAGCCATAGCAGGGTGGGGTATGCCTGCTTCCACACCTGGTCCTGGCTTAGAGTGAGACCTAAATGAACCTAAACCTGACAAAGCCTGCTAGACCCATGGCGACACCCGAGGATCCCATCTTAAAGCTGCCTTAGGTGCGGTACCGGAAGTGCGCCTGAGCTGAGCTGTCCTACCCTCTGGCCCTCGGGCTTGGATCAGATGTCTGGGACCAGACGCCTCAGTAGCTCTACTCCAGCAGTGTGTCCTTGGAAAGGTCTACTCGACCCTGGCTCGCTCCCTACATGACTGAAGAAGCCTGGTGCGCTCCATACCCTGTTGAAACCCTGCCTGCACTCTGGGGCTTTGTAAGCGGCAGGCTCTGGACTTCAGTAGGCAAGCTCTAGCCACCACTGAGGCTCCAGTGGGTAGGAGACGGCTAGGAACTCGCGGGTTAGTCTTAAACTGGGTAGGATCTAGTTAAGCCTAGCTCAGGAGCAGAGCATGGAGGCTGATAGGCCTGCATCCTATAGACTGGCTGGTCTTGGGCGAGGGGGAGGCACTGAGCCCTTGGTTCCCCTGGCCAGCCCACCTGCGTCCTGCTCAAGTCTAAAGAGCACAACACGTAAGCAACACAGCTATGCGTTTTCGGGCACTTCTGGGCTGAGACCAATCTAAAAGGCGCAGAACCTAGGAGCCGGGGCTGGGCTGCCCTCCCCAGTGAGCAGTCTGCAGATTCCACTCAAGTCCGAGCCTGGCGACCCTGCCCCGTGTTTCCTCCAGTTCCAGCTCGGCGCTAGGATCCCACTCCCAGCTCGCCCGGCTTCTAACTCGCCCAGAGTTAGTGGAAGATGGCTGGCAAGGGCACAGCGGTCTCCCCCAGGGACTCACTCCTGTCAGGTCACTGACAGGTGGTGTTGCCTTCTAAAGCTTTCCTGGGGACCACTGCCAAACCTAAACAGTGGCTTAAACACTCCTGGAAGCAGTCTGTAGGGCTGGCAGTTCCCATGATACAGGAACCCAGACCACTTCAGTTCTGTCCTACAGTGTATAACGGTTTCTATGGCTACTTCATTCAAGAAGGTGGCTGGAGCTCCAGCCACCTGTCTGTACTCAGTAGGAAGTTGAGGAATGTACAGGGGTTCCTAATTTCTCAAACCATGAGCTCAGACTCGGCCTATACCCTTCTAGAACTTGGCTGACTTCATGCCCAAAGAACTAGTTACACAAGCAAAAACCTAGAGCTAACCAGCAGTGCTTAGTCAATGACTTGAGCCCTAAAAGCACACAGCCTCAGGCATAATTACAGCTACCCTCATGTCAGAAATGAGCATGTTAACCCCAAGTTGACCTCAACTCGGTCTTCCTTAACCATGGAAGTTCCTCTAGTCCCTATCACTTGGCTGCCATCAAAACCCTTCAGGGTTGTTTGAGTCTTACTCCACTTCAGTGAAACGTTCTCCAGGAGAACCTTGAAATGGGAGTTGTGCGTACATCTGGGCCCGATTTAGAAAGCCTTTGAGAGATGGATGTCTTGCAAAGAACAATGCCTTGGTCAGAGGCCGCTGGCATTGCAGGGGCACCTAACGGCTAAGCACAAACAGCTGGCCTGCATCTGCAGGATCCACGTCCAACAGTACCAATAGATGCTGCTAATGAACTCGGGCCTGGCGAATCAGGGTACAGACAAAGGCACTGTGAGGCTTGCAGGGTGCAAATGATGCTTCCAGATAGCCGGGATCCCTGGGAGGCAGTTCTGACTCCAAGATGGCTTGTGAGCTGAGTAAGGTGGGACTTGAGCTGGCTTCCCTTGAACTTAGCCTATAAGATGGCAGAACTGCACTTCTAACCAGTGAGTGAAGAAATGTCCTCCCTCATCCCAAGAGAACACCTATCAGTACTGTGAACCGTTATTCCAGGGAGAACCTAGCAACTGCCTGGTAGGCTTCCTGCCTGGACAGGAAGATAGACTTCAGAAGTCAATATTCCTGTGGAGGAGCCCACTTGGGTATCTGACCTACTTACTACCCTAACAGGAAGTACCCGAGTGACTACTCATCCCTGGGTGCCTGGGGAGGTACTAGGTAGCCTCAAGGCAGGACTTAGACCCTGGGATCTCTTAGCTATGGCTGAAAATGCCACCGCAGGGTGGGGTATGCCTGCTTCCACACCTGGTCCTGGCTTATCTAGGTCCACTTAAGTCTTAGTCTTTAAACATGACGGAAAGGCTGCTAGACCCATGGCAACACCCGAGAATCCCATCTTAAAGCTGCCTTAGGTGCGGTACCAGAAATGCACCTGAGCTGAGCTGTCCTGCCCTCTGGCCCTCGGGCTCTGATCAGATGTTCTGGGACCAGACGCATCAGTAGCTCTACTCCAGCCGTGTCTCCTGCCTACAGGTCCCTGTGGGCGGCCCTACCCTAGCCTCTATGCAAAGGTCAATAGCATCTCCTGTTGGACAAGGTCTGGGAGTGTTCTGGCTAGCTGAAGCTGGGCTGTCCTCTTGTGGGAGCAGTGGGCCCTCCTACAAGGAAAGTACTCAGGACTGACTCCCTACTCGAAGCACCTGGTGACACTGAATTCACTCACTGTCGAAAGCCTGGAAGTCCTGCCTAAACACCTAGTGTCCTGAGGCACAGATGAACACTAGACTTGCTGGGTCCTTGAGCTATAGGCAAGACTTGAACAGAAGCCTTCACCCCTAGATACAAAACGGGGAAAGAACCGAGTAAAACGGGCCTGGAACTGTGCCTGGCACTCAAAGCCCACCGTCTCCCATCGACTAAAAGGGGACGCTCGGCTGGAGGTACCCGGTCTGTACCCTGGGGGCATTGCCATGAGGAAGGGCTCATTGTTCCCTGTGCAAGGATGAGCAGTGACCCTGTAAGTGCTTGTCTCAAACGTCCTCCCTCTGGCATGGGGGGTGGAACACCATTCACAGAATGGCACGGACTCGGTTGGGCTGACCCAGTGTTGGTCTGTATTGGCAATGTAGCTCACAGGCTAAACTGGCTGATTTACGTGGAGAAACACTAAGCTAAAGATAGTAGCGGACTCAAAGGCATGGATGCACAACCTTCAAACTGAAGCCTTGATACCAGGTGTAACAGGTTTCTTACTGTAGGCAGAAAAGCAAATATTCAAAAGCACAGGATGACTGGCAGTTGCATGCTAGAAGGTCCCCTATGCACACAGGAATCTCCTGTGACGGAGTTGATCCTACAAACAGGTGCTCTTCAACTACCTGAGGACTCTGTACTCCTGGCTATGGGGGTAGCATCCTTATATTCCAACATAGCCTCGAATGGTCCCTCTGTATATACAAAGCCTTCTGACAGCCTGAGTGGTGAAGTCTTTACCTCGGTGAGAAACGTGGAAGACTCCTGGGTAAAACATTCTAGGACCTGCCTCTCAACATTCAGATTCTCCTAATGTCGCCACATGAACCAGGCTCCCTAGCCCACCTGCTTGTCCCTGTGACTACATCCAGAGTTCAACCTGTTTGTCTCTGGTTCTAAGACTCCCTATGAACAAAAGTGACTGCTCTTCCACTAAAGCTCCAAAGAATCCTGACTGCACAAAGCAGCTACAGGGAGGCTCACACATCAACAGCTGTAGATGCAGCTGCTCGGGCCAGGTGCCCAGTGGGTGACCACAGCTCCAGGGCTAGCACGGTCTTGCCAACCACACAGCCCGGTGGTAGTGACTACCTTGCTTGCCCCAGTGTGGCTTCTGGAGAAACCTTGCTATCTTAGCCACGCTTGATGTCGTACATCACTTCCTTGGCTCCTATCACAGCTGAGTCTGGACAATAACCTTATACTCCTGCAGGCACTCCCAGGAGCCACACGTAATCCTACCAGGATATACTACAGCACCGACTTCACCCCCTCAATCACCAAAATCTGTCCAGCATGACCTTAACAGGCACTGATGCTCTAGCTGACTCGTGAGACCAGGTGTCGTGAGCCTGGTTAACTTGACCACAGCTGCCTACTTGGTGCAGCTAGTGCCTCTGGGTCTCTGGACATCCTGAACACTCTCCTGATGGAGGACGAGTATCGGCTTCTGAGCCTGCCTTCTCTAGATACCTCTCGACCACTGTGCTGTAGATTCCCGATGCTAGAAAGTCTAGTATACGTAGCTGGAGTCTGCCCTGCAAACCCCAGCTCGCTCTGCTCACCTTAACACTCGGTTTTGAATGGACTTCTCATAGCAACCTGCTGCCGTTAAGCAGGCCAGGTTGAACCCCACCCCCACCCCACTCCCCAAAATGGAGTAAAGCCCAAAACAATAAGTTCGAGAAAAGACCACAGGAAGACTCCTGTGGTGCCTCTGACTCCCTCAGGAACGGAGCCTCTAAGCCCACAGCTAACTTTCTGGGCCCTGATGGAGGCTCAGGACTCGGTCAGGACTGGTCTGTGCAAGGGGGACGGGTGACCGCCCCTGCACCTGATCCTAATGAGCTGCACACTCAGTCCAGGGCGTCCGCCTGCTCAGCTCCCTGTGGAGGTGATTATCCAGTGTCTGCCGTCCTAAGAATAGAAGCAAGCATGCTCGGCTCCTCTAATGAGAGCCGACAGTGGCTCCAGCCTCTGGCCGTGGAACTGAGGGAAGGGTAAAGGCTGGGGAGCCAGGCCATCTCCGGAGTGTCCGCTCCCTGACCCAGGAGAACAAAGTCTGTCCTTGTTGCGCAAATGGGATCCCTAACCCTTTAAAGCAAGCGAGTATGGTGTGTTGCATCAGCTTAGAAAGGTAGGATTAAAGGCAAATTCCGGAGCAGTCGGACACAGGATGTACAAGGATCTGGGAAGCTGAGGCTAATTCCAAAGGACGGGTGTTGCCGAGGCTCCAAACCCTACTCCTGGTACTAGATACCGGACTAGATGCTGACACTCGTGTTCCACATCGGTCCTTGCTGCGGGTACCCAGAGCCAGAAACGCCCGAGACCCACCCCAGCAATAAACACTGCCTGACACATTCTCCCATTCAATCCTCAACGCATGGGGGGCGGGGGGTGGAAGCATGCTAGTCCTCCCAGCTTACAGGAACTTATCCTTCCACCTGGCTGCTCCTTCCTTCAACTCAGTTGACCCCCTGTACCTGTACCTGGGGTCATCTGGACTCCAGAAGACCTGGCTCAGGCTATGACAAGGCTGTCAGCCTGCAGTGCTATGCATCTGTTCACCGACAGGCAGTGTAAGTTGCAACTCTTCCGCACTTGCCTTGGTGCGGTAGATCGGTGCTGCCTCATGGTTAGGAAGTGTGGGGCTGCAGGTGAACACGTCATCCCTCTCCCTGGGGTGCTCTGCTCAGAGCTGGAGAAGTGAGGGTAGGGATGGTGCTTGCTGCTTCTCTAGTGGGAAATTGAAGCCAACCGTCAGCTGGGATGCGTTGCTGACTTGCTGAGGCAGAATGTGCCACCCCCTGTGTAGAAAACTAAGACCTCTAAGTGTCCATGCCTCCATCTCAAGGAGCAGGTCTTTGAGACCAGATTCCTGTCCATGAACAACCCAAACGCTAAAGTGCCCACCTGTGTGCCCCCTGCCCTCACTTGCTGTCCATTATCTGCTTCGTCCTATGCCCAGCCCCTAGAAGCAGGGGAAGATGGGGACAGCTGGTTCTAAGTAGTATCTAAACCTCCAGGTGTGGAGATTCCTTTCCTCACCTGGCCATCACGGGTGGCCAATGACCAGCATGGGGGCCCATGGTTCTACTGGGTATCCCTCTTGGATCCATGGCATTAGCTGGGGCCTAATAACTGCAACCTTTTGCTAAAGTTCTAGTTCTAGGGCAGCTTTGAGGCTTGAATATACCAGTCAGTAATGGGTAGTACTTAAGCACTGACCAGGTAGTATCTTGAATCCCACAACTGACCCTCTGAGCTATGAATTGCTAACCAACACAACTTCTGCCAAAGAACACATCAACTAATAGACCTCAAATCCTAACGTCTCCTGAGCCAAGACAAACTGACGGAACGCTGCTCACAGAATGGCACTGACTTGGTTGGGTCGACCCAATATTGGGGTCTGTACTGGCAATGTAGCTCATAGGGCAGTTAAGTTGGCTGACATACGCGGAGAAACACTAGGCTAAAGAAATAACTGAATTAAAGGCATGGATGCACAACCTTCAAATTGGAGCTTTGATACAAGTGTAGCTGGCCTCTTACTGCAGGCAGAAAAGCATGTTAAAAGCACAGGATGACTGTAGTTTGGCAGTTGCATGCTAGAAAACGTCACCAGAATCTCCCATGACAGGGCTCATCCTACAAACATACCTCTCAAATACCTGAGAGGACTCCACACTCCTGGCTGTGGTGGTAGCATCCTTATATTGCAACATGGCCAAGAAGGTCCCTCATCTGTATATACAAAGATGCGACCAAGAATAAGACTCTGCTGTGGTCTGGCTGTGTCCCAGGAGCTTAAGTACACTGTCGGCTTAGATCGAGTCGCTGCTTCCCTCTGGCCTTGGGCTCAAACACTGGAAAGGGAGACTTCTTGCTCCCTCGGCACCCAATGCTGCTCGGAGAAGAGCCCTCCCATGGCTGCATCCATCCTTCACTGCTGGGCCCTGAATACCAAGTTGAGATACCAGCCAATCGTACTTCCCAGCAAACAGCTTAGGGTTGGAATGAGGAAGCTGGGAAAGACTGAGCCAAATTGTGCCCTACCCTGGCTCTGGGAAAATTGCTGGAAACCGAATACTAGGAGCACAAAGACTTCCGTGGTGCCTTGCTATTGGTGTAATACCTAAAGTGCACTCAGTTCAGATAGCTCGTGCCTCCCCCCAAACTAATGGAGCCAAAAACCCATGACTACTTCTCTAGAATGGAAGGTCCTAGCCTGACAACTTACGCTACTAACTCGGCATGGCTCAAATACGGGCTTCTTTGCCAGCTGGCCTAGCCCCTGTCCTGGCTACTCTGTACCTCATGCAGTTTGACTTTATGAAAAGAACAGACTTCACGTATCATACAACTGTAAGAATACTTGTTCCCAACACATTCTAAAGACCCTGGACACCCCAGGGTGACACTGAAGTCTTGTCACCTCACTACAGCAAATGAAGTACATAACTTAGTTTTGCAGAACCTTATTCTGGGAGACCCTAAAGTCCTGTGAGTCCTAAAAAGGGCTCGATTTGCCCTGATGTCTTGGCACCTAGAACCTCTGCATCTGATGCCACAGCCAGCCAGTACTTAAACTGAGCCCAGCACCTTGAGACCCGAGTTAAAGTAGGGTGTTACAAGATAGGACGCCATGGGGTATTAGAACAGATTGATAGACTTCTCCTGGCATCGCCCTTCTAAGCGACTGCTTAACACTCCTGCACTGCTGTCCTACCAGGTCTGCACTTGAGCACCTACAATGGCTGTGAAACCAATTCTAACTTCGCACACCCATTGACGGATGCTTGAGACATCTGTACATCCACACACCCAATGCATTCAACAGGAATGGGATGCTACAGTTCTACAGCCGGTTCTATCCATGCTCTAATGGGCTGGATCAGCATGGACACAACCTCAAGACCAAGGAGCTTCATACAGGAGCAACGGAGGGGGCAGGGTGGGACAGACATAGGCATCTTTCAACTTACATCATTGCTGCCAACACTTTGAAACGAAACTTAAGGCCTAAAGAGAACTTCAAAGCTGTTTCTCTTCAACTCCTTCAAAGGTGTGACTTAAAGCTGACGTGGCAGTGATGTTGGTGTAAACACCTGGAATGCTAGTTTTCCAGCATCGGGTTGAAGCAAGACGCAAGTTCCTGGAGGTAGACCAGCTTATTAAACTAGGAAAGAACTAAGCTGGCAAACCCATGGAAGAGTACACTCTGAAGCTTGCCAGGTAGTTCTCTGCACCACCTATAACTTCTCGATCCAGTATAAATGGAACAGACTCCCAGGCATATGGACATAATGCTCTTCCAAAACGTGTCAAGGTAGCTGGCCAGTACTCAGTTGCCTGCTTTAGTTCTGGGGTGCTAGACACTGCACTTGGTGTGGAGCTGTATCTTGGACCTTCTTGGATGGAAACCCCAAGACCTTAACTTTCTCCTCCTGCCCAGAAGTTCTAGGGACTGATACTTGAGGGAATGTGAACAGGATTGGGTAGACAGCAGGTAGTCTTTGAACAGCTTACAGGGAAGGCTTGACCGATCAGAGGCATTAAGGACCTTAGACCAGTGTTCTGGTATAACGGGTAAACTTGCTGCCTGTGATGCTGTCCCATATGAGTGCCAGTTTGTCCTGACAGTCCTTTGCGTCCAGCTCCCCGCTAAGGGACTGGGGAAAGCAGTGGAAGATGGCTCAAGTGGCTGTGTCCCTGGCACCCATGTGGCAGACAGATGAAGCTCTTAGCTTTCTCTGGAGGTTGTGGCCATCTGAGAAAGCCCAGCAGGCAGACGACCTCTCCCTCAATCCTTAAGATCCCTAGAAGGGGCTCTGGATCTAGTGTTAACCAGTTACCAACTTGGGTATGACCTAGAACTTGCCAGATACCCTTATCCCCTAGGGGCTGATGGAGTCCAGTAGCAGTCATGAAGGGCTTAAGGGTGATCTAAGTGCTATCATTGTGCTTCCTGAAGCCGGGGAGCCTGGGTTTCCTGGATCGATGTGTATTCCTCCAACTTAATTGCATATCTTGCAATAAGATCAGACTTGGTCTAGTCCCCATCCCCTCTACCAAGTAATGAATTATAAAAGGGGAGACCAGAGAAAGCTGTGGTATAGTTGGCTGATAAACTGAATGGTAAACACATACTTGAGGTAGAGAAGTCTTCACCTGAACGAACATAAACGGATCTTCCTGCTTTCCTGAGTGTCTATGCCTCTGCTTTCCCGATCAAAAGGAACCCAGCAAATGTTCTCGTGCAGATGACCAGTGACAATGTTGCCTCCAATGTATTGTAGAAATGAAGTCTCTTCCTAAACCAGGAAACCTAATCCACCTGCTAGTACTGAGTTCTTAATGGGATGCTTAAACAACCCAGGCTCTGCATTAACTTTGCAAAAAGTTGGTAGACTGCTTACCTGCACCTGGGTTGATCTTGGTACAAGTTAAAGGGATGTGGCCCAACCACTCCCAGCCGTTGACTGGCTAACCTCTAGCTTGGGTGTGAAGCCATAAGAGGGTCTCCTTCCAACCTCCAACTAGGCTTCCTTAATTCCACGTGCTGAGGGGCCCATATTAGATAGCAAACTGCTACTATAAAACTTCCAACTCTGCCTGCCACGGAGGTCCGGGAAAGGTATGTTCCTAACCCATCTTCCTTAGAAGCTTGGAGTAGGGAACTTATGGCCAAGAGGAGCCATCTGTAAAAGTGGCCAGTTAGAGGCTTCGTACAGAGCCTCAACTGGAAAGGGGAGAAGCTGACTTGCTGCCTAAAATGGACTCTAGAAAGCTAAAACAGCCTATGAAAACTTAACCTACATAAACCTTACACCTACCTAGTGCCTCCGACTACAGTAGGCTTGGAGGTAACCTCTGGGGTTGGAGCGAAAAGCCAAACGTGTTTCCAATGGTGGAAGATGAAACGGGCCACAGGCCACTTGGACTGATATCAATGTGATTACACTGGCTATGGTGATTCCTGTGTAGGAGGTAACATCTGCAGGGCATGCCTTGTATCCTGCGGGAAGGGGTGCAACAAGCTCAAGTCACAATGCTAGAGTTCCCATGCCTGTGTCCACTTCCACTACCTGTTTTCTTGCGGCAACCCTGAGCATGCATGGCCAAGTGTCCAGTCATCCCTCAAGGCTTGGCCGACTTACACACCAGCCCAGAGACCTACACGAGGCCACTGGTATCTCTACAGTTGGAGATGTCCACCTGGAGCAATCTGTTCTCATAAAACAGTATCCTAGAACAAGCCATCTCTTCCAAATCACTGCTCTTTGCTTCCCTGGGTTGCTCCTGGTCTGAACTGACAGTGTCTGACTCCTGGCACCTTTGTGCTGCAGTTAGGTAGATGTAACACTGACTCAAAACCCTCCTAGATCCTCATCACCTTGTCTAACCCAGTGCACTTGGACCTGGGGGAAAACATGACCCAACTCCAAGGTAAAGCCCCTTCACCATGGGATTCTTCAGGTTGAACATGGTACATGTGAATCTAGAGCTCAGACTCGTTTCTGTTAAACTTATTTTTAATATTCTATAGCCATCTTGCTGTCTCTCAAAGGAATGCAGAGCTATGCTACATGTCAGTCACCTGCCACAATGACTAACAATGTGCTTCTGTTAAACTAGCAGTTGTTGGCTGAACCAACTCAGATGCTGGGTAAAAACACCTTGTGCCCTGATCACCCTCAACACATGCTACCTGGGAACAGAAAGAACCCTAGGAAGTATGACACTACCCTAAGACTTCTGACATTTAAGTTGGTCTAAAATGCCCAGAACTGGGTATGTAAACACTCGCCTTAGTGTCTTAGATATAGAACTGCATCTTATTCCAAACATGTACGTAGACTTGCTATCATGCTTCCATCTTAAGGACTACAGTCTTCTCCAAAGCAGGGTTGACGGTGCAGATGGCATCAGGGGCTTCTCCAGACAGCAGGAAGCACTTCACCCGAGAAGCTGCTGGAAGGCAGACATAAACCCATAGGCCTGTGGTGTCTTCATGTCCTAAACGATCCTGGTCACCAAGTGTCCTACACACCGTGTGCATCTACACAATCATAGCACCTCACGTGGGTCACTTGAGCATGGGGAGAAAGGTGATGTCTGACTTCGGTCTCCTATGTTCACCTTGGTCACCTTCAACCCTACCTTCCACGTCCTGGATAGGAAGGACCACTTAAAAACCCACCTAGCCTTGCCAGTCAGTTGCCTGAAGTGCTCATGAGAGGCTAACTCAGAACGTAAGAATATCCTAGACGAAGAAAACCACTAGTTGAGGATAAGTGTTTAATTCAAATCCTAGACCTGAACCCATGGGATTAGTGAGGATCTTATGGCATCATGCACGTAGCTCTACAGGACTTGTGTCCAACTGCCTAAGCTTCCCTGGGAGAAGGCAGTCACCAATGCGTACTGGTGAGGTAATGCCAATACTGGCTGATCTTGAGACACCTATCCATCAGAAAGACGGCTCTCGTAACTAATGCTTAACTTCCAACTAAAATGCCTCAACATTGGCCAGTTCCCAAAGACACTTGGGTAGAAACACTTGTTTCAATGGCTCAACATTCCTAGGAACCAGCAAGTCCAAGGTCATCTTACTATAGACCTAGAAGGACACTACAGAAGTGACCAGCATGATCACTTCCGAAAACTACTGTCCAATAGGAGCCGCTGATGGTCAGGGTTCTATCAACAATGTTCCTTGTCCCTTAAAGTACATCCTTGCCTGTGCTTACCTTGAGCTTTTTCTTGCTCTAGGCCCGCAATGACCACAAAAGGCTTTAGCACTAGTTGGGTGGTCTACAAGCAGATATGGCATATGTGGGCCAAAGGATGGGTTCCTCGCACTGGGACCAGTAATGTTTCAATAAAGTACATAGAACTCCCCTGGTTCTAGCCTAGCCAGAAGGGTATTGACCAAGTCCTTCCTAGCCAGAAGGGTATTGACCAAGTCCTTGGTGGAAACTCCTAGGACTTCAGTACTCTCCTGTAGCTACTTTTCTTCCCAAGGAAACCAGTGGTAGTCCACAATCCTCGGCTTCTGCCACTAAATACCTCATAGCCAGACAGCACTTGTAAAGACCTCGTTCCTGGACATCTACCTTAGTCATAAGACTTGTACTCCCAGCTACCCCCTCCTGGCATAAACCAGGGACTTGGTCAGCCATGCTTCCTGAAGTTAAGACCCTCTTGACCAGGGTCTTCTGATGTTCACTTGTTTAAAGCTGTAATGTTAACCTGCACACATGGGCAAGCTGCTGATCAAGTTGCAATGCATACTGACAACGTGCACACACTGAAGGGCTCGAATCCCAAATGGAGTCAATGACCTAAGACTCCCCTAACAGTGCTTAAACTGGCTTGAGCATGTTATGAGCTCCCTTAGTAAAAGGGCCAGAAGGCATGAAGACTTGCCAGTTTACAAGAACTGAAGGTAAACCTGAGCCCTTACAGGTAGGGATGTGTGGAATCTACCCTGGAGATGCTTCTCACGGCTGCGTGTGCTGATCTCCCAGCCTCTACCTGTCCTGGCTCACCAGCTCGGGACTAGGACTAGACCTCGCCTCGACTGTGGCCCTCTACTTGTGGAGAGTTGACAAGCATCAAGTACTGGACTTGGCCTTGAACCAGTAGACCTGGATAGAAGCTGATCAAGGGAAGTCTTGGAAAAAGCTGAAAACAGAGCACTCTGTGGGGCTGGTACAAACTTCTTCCTGGGCTGCTCCTCAGCCTTGTTGACCCGGACAGTGGCATTCTACACAGGCAACTGAACAGTGTGCGGGGGTGAGGAACTCATCCAGGAAGATAACAAGGTTGGATGGAACCTAGGAACGTCTCTAGCTTCCTAAATGAACTCTGCTTCCCTATAACTTCTCACACCAAGGGTCACAAACTGCCCAACGGCTCTTCCTGTACATGGTTTTGAGCATCCTTAAGTAACAGCACTAGTAGCAGACTTGAATCCCTGCAAGATGAAGTTCAGCTGATACCCTTGATTATTCTGGTAGCTTTTTCCTTGAACTACAGAAGCCGTACCTGAATCGAGGGACTAAAGGGCTACTTCTAGGTAGAAGGAACTGCACTAGTTAAATCATGATAACCTACCCTAACACAAGCTCTGATGGCCTTTATCTTCCTCCTCCTGGCTCCAGAGAAACCTCAAGGCTAGTGGTGAGCCACTTGGTGGGAAATCTAGGCCACCTTAGACTAGGTCACGACTTGTTCTCAGCCCGACCGTCTGAACTGGAAGCAGTCACCATTCACTCCCTCGCTTGTCCACTCCTGATCCCCCTAAAGTACAGCAGCCTCCAAAGGATGGTGGGAAATTGACCTAAGTACAGGGGGCTCAGAAGGGCCTGAGATGCCAGCGTGGCAAACCTCAGACTAACACGGGAGGAGCCTGGTGCAATCTTATTCTGGTTCCTCCCACCTGCTGCCCGAGTTAATTCTGAGCTTGGCTGTCAGGTCAGAGCGCCTTGGCAATAGGGACCATGAATGACTGTCCTGGAGGGGGAGGGGCTTCCCTATAGACCACCCCCCACACACAATGAAGTCTCCCTCACCTTGACGCTGGCATCAACCAGCATGTGTGGACTTAAATGGAGCCTCGAGTGTCGTGGAGGCCCCCTGCAGGAGTTGGCACCACCTTGGCTGTAGATTCCTGCCTACCGGGAAGGGAGGCTGTCGCTAGTATAACGTGAGTGCTCTTGGAGTGATCCTTAGTCTCATACAAGTACGGAATGAGACCATGCATTCAGGACTCGCAGGAATGTGGAACACGAGCTGATGAAAGGGGTTCCGATCAACCTAAACACCACTTACATGCCACTCATGACTTCCTGATCACCAACTTGATATACGCAGGCTGGGGCCACAGGCATGAGACCATCTAAAGATCTCTTGCAGAACTGTGTACTCAGCTACTAGTCTGTAGCCTAGAAAGGTTTCACTTTGCTGCTTTGACTGCTATGAAGGCTTCAGAGACGTGAACGGCAACAGCAGCGCCACCCCTTATACAATGCCCCAAGTCTTCAGGGGGTCCTCTCGATAGAGGCATGTGAAGCCCCTGATACTGTCCTTACCATCTCCTAGAACATGCGGGCATTTCTGCTTAAGGATTTTCAGTGACTCTAGCATCCGATTCCCTACATCACTCCTATGTGTAAGACAAAGCTGTCAAGCCAGGAAGTCTTCCTGTCTAGTGCCAAGAATTTGGGGAAGGGGACCAGTCACCGGACACTGACTGCAAGATAAAGCAATGGCTCTGGTCACAAGCCTCTCCATGGCACAGGGTCACCAGGCTACGACCTTACCAGAATGCCTGTGCCTGTCACCCGCACTGTCCTAGTCTCTGAACATGAGTGACCTCCCAACCCTGAGAGCATAACCTGCCAGCCTAGTGAAGGTGGGGGGAACTAGGCAATCAGGTCCATGACCACCGGGTCTCCGGTAAGCAGCTTATTATAGCCCTGACTCCCAAGACCTATACCCTGAGCCACTGGTGAGTTGGAATCTGGAGACTTATATAAAATGTGGGATTACGGGGGTGGGGGGATCTAAGCAGGAGCAGCTGCAAACATCTGACTTCTGCCCCTCTAAAGGGAATACCTGAATGTAGCCCTCATGGTGAGGGTCAGGCTGGGGCTGGGGAAGACCTCAGACTTCATTGTGTCGAGCCTCTCTGGGTACACTGACTCATGAAAGTTCAGAAGGATTATCCAGCTCCTCTCCATGGAACAAGGATCTCAAACTTGCACAGGTAACCAAGCCTTTCAGCATGGGTTGGACCTAGTTTCACAGCTAGTCTCTACCAACTCGCATGGCCACCAGGTCTGGCCAGCAAGGAAAGCTTTTGGGGCAAGAACACTAGATGCAACACGTGATGACTGCCATACAGTTTCTTGGCGGTAAGACTGAAGACTGGGCTACCAGCTAGAATCTCAAGAGGCCACATCTCGCTTCCTAACAGCTGTAGGCCTGAGACCTCTGAAGGATTGCTCCTAGAGACTGGAGCAAGGGAATGGCCTCCCAGCCATGGAAAGTGACCTGGCCCATCCCAAAGAAAAGATACTGCACTATACACTGACTCCAACTTCCTAGAAAAGTGGTCCCAGTCACTCCTGAAAGTGTCCATGGCTTCAGAAGTCAGGGTGAGAACATAATGGACATCCTGGCATGAGGTGGGTGGTCCTGCAAAGTGAAGTGGAGCACATTTGGAGAGGCTAGGAACTAGGAACATAAGGGTGGCTTCCTGGCTGCAGTTCAGCCTCCTGGGAGGACTGACTACTGGGATGTGGGTGAGAATGGTGGGCCACATCCCACCGCATCACCAGACACCCCTGCAAGCCCCAGGAGCAGTTTGGAAAGACCGTTTCCTGACAACAGCAGGGGTGTGCCCTAAACACTGACAAACGGGACAGGGACACTAGTGTCAGCATGCCAGTGAAATGCTGGTGGCCTCAGTATCCTGGCAGGCTAAAACTTAGATAGCACAACCTTCTGGAGGTAGACGAGCTTACTCAGTAAGTCTAGCCAGCAAACACATGAGGCTGAATTCTGCAGTTCATCAGGAGGACCCTCTGCTACAGCTGTATGTACACCCTGACCCTGCCTGGTAAGATGCACAGCTCCCAGGTGCACTGTAGGCTTGCCTTTCCAAGACAACCCAAGGTGCCTTACTGGAGCTTTCCTACTAAAGCCTGGGGTATAGAACCCAAGACCCACAGCTCTGCTCTGCTCCTCTGGCAGCTTCTGCTTACCTGCTCATGTCTTTGCTCTGACAGAGGCTGTGATGCCTTCACCTAGGTTGGCTGTCATCCAGAGGGTCCTGGGAACTGGCTTCTATGGAAACGGGAACCCTCTACACGAGAACATCAGCCAACCCAACGATGTTCAAAGTGTGGAATAACCCTTGAAAGCCATCAGAGTTGATGGCAAAGGCTCTGTAGCTCTAACCTGTTATCACTAGTGAGGATCAAGCCAAAAGCCTTTGGAGACCACTACTCTGAGCCACAGAATCTCCGTGCAGGCTGAGCTGGCTTAAGTCACTGGCAGGATATAAGTCTAGATGTCCATCCCTTGCTTTGAGCGGAGTTAGGTTATCCTAATACCACCTGTTGAGTGATGGAAATGCAAGTAGTTTGAAAAAGTTAAAGTGGGAGACCACAGAAATCGATCCTACTTGGGTGGCATAGACCAAATGTTAAAATGACAAGGGTTTGAGACTGTCTACCTGACGCCACTAAATGAGTATCGGCCATGGAGGTCTGTTGCCTGCATTTCCGGACTCTGGTCGGTAACTCTACAGCCACACTTTGAGCTTGATGGTTGCCATTCAAGCAGTCAATACCAAGTACACATCTTCACGTAAAAATGTCAGTTGCTCTGGTCCTTGACCCAAAGACGGTGGAACTAGGAACATAACTAACTTGGTGGCTTGACCAGACTACCTTTGGCCCAACTTCACCCAGTCCAAATTAACTATTGGGACACATGCTTCAGATGGAGGGAGGCTCTGGACCCAGTGAAGTGGTAGGCTGAGTGTGAACTGAAGACGTGTGTACTGTGCATCCCTAATCCAGACTGATCACTAGTCTCCAGCTTGGTTTTAGAACCAAAGTGGCCATTCTCAAGCGCCGAGATTAAAGGAATTCTAGTAGCATGGATATGCTACATCCTGACTAAGGCTCTACAGCTATAAGCATACAATCCTGACTTCTGGGAGGAAACGCCTGCCTCCTAGACACCACAGCTTTGCTTTGCCAAGATGGCTCGGTATCGACTCAATCCTGGTGAGACTAGCAAGCTGCATTCTGGTACTTCACCAAGCAGAACTTCTACGGCCTTGGATACATGGCACGGTTGACACTCCTTCCCTGTGCAGCTCAAATGGCTGTAACAAGTGATGGTGACATCAACACGTGAGCACAGCTGTCAAATACCGGTGCTGCCACCACCCTTCCTAAGGCAGTTCCCCTAGCTCCTTGAGGGCACAAGCTTATCAAGGTAGACCAGCTTATTAAAATCCCAGTAGTAGATATACTGACATCTAAGTAGACCCTCGGCTACAGTTGTAGATATGTCCTGAGCGCCTCTGGCAGGAAGTGGGTATGTGCCTCCTGGATGCATAGCAGCTTTTTTCCAGTCTATTCAGCTTTCATAAGCTTTTACAGAAGAGGCATTGTTATCCTTACCACCTTGCCTGCTCTTGCCATAAGGCTGAGAAGTGGTCTATGGAGACCAGCAGCATTGGGAAGATGGAGGGCAAGTTTGGGTTGGCTGAGTTTTCCAAGTCAAACACTTGTTCTAAAACTTACCCTACAAAGTTATCTGGAGGGAAGGACACTGGCTCTCCTGCACTGCATAGTCGCTGGAAGAGCCGGGCCAAAAAGTTCCATGACCTAGGTAGAGGCAGCTTCAAGTGCAACAGACTCGTGGGTTGCAGAGTGCTGGGCATGGGTGCTAGCAATACAGCCGTGAGGAAGGCAACAGGACCCGAGTCTCCCTGCACGTGCTGCAGTTGACGAGCTTGGGTTTGAGTTGAGGCCCCTCATTGCTTGATGTGTGTGACCCCAGATTCTGGAGTAACTAGGGCAATTTTCTCTACTTTCTGCCTTTATCAAGCAAAGTTTAAGACTTGGCATTTGCAGTGCGTAGTCGGTTGGCTCTTATGTTGAAAGCCAAGATACATGTTGGAGGCAGGTGGTGATGTGTTCCCCCTGAATGTATCTAGAAAAAACAAGTATCATGGCCTTGGAGTTGTCCTTTTCTCTAAGTTCGGATTTCTGGAATATTCCCTAAGCATAGGTGGACCCCTACCACGGTGACACTGCTCACCAGCCGCATGAGTGTTCTTGTTAAATCTGCCTGCTCCTGGAAAAGATGTGACCAGTATGTATCTGACCTAGTTGTGGCCAGGTTGGGTTTCCAGAAGTGACTCAGCTCTGCATTGGCTTCATCTGGCCCTGTTAGCCTCAGCTTGGGTCACACTGGCCACAAAGACTGAACTGGCTTGTAAACAGGACCCCAGACTAACGGCTAGTTGCTAGTTTGGATCTGTGAACCTAAGTGTCCTCTGCCTCCCAAGCTCTAAACTCATGTTCTCTCCCAAGCAGTCCATGTGCTGGAAGATGCAAACGCTAAATAGCAAACAGCACTCGTGACCACGCCTGTGCTTCCTGTGTGGTCAAGGAGCTACTCCTGATGAAGGGGCTTGTTTCTCACTAGCCCGTGCTATAAGTGGGGCTTGGGATTACGGCCTAGGAGGAGCCTACATATCATGGACCACTGGCCAGACCTCAACAGCTGTTAAATAAACCTTCAACTGCTCTCAAAGAGGAGGGATATCAAACCTAGAGCCACACCTAGAATCCCTACTCACAGCAGGACTTGGAGGATACTGCCTCTAGGACACAGCAGGCCTGGTAGAACAGGGAGCCAGGACTAGAGCCCCAGTGGGTGAGACGAGATTCTGCCCCACTTGGTCTGCATTTCCAACCACAATTCTGGTAATCCTATAATGGGGATGAGGCGTGGGTCCTCAAAGGCTGAGGAAGGCCACAACAGGCTCGTAAATGACTGGTCATAGTGCTGGAGTCACCGTGTCTCGGCATCACGCGCCTGGGGCAGCCCTGAGTGATGGATCCATCCAGACTGACAGTGTCCTGTGGGTCAATTGGGATGCCCAGGTGAGCGGAGAGATCAGATAGGTCAACCTCACCTCGAGGGTGGACGTAGGGCTCTACTGCCCTGGATCTCTATCCAGACCCCTCCCAAGTGACCCAGGACTGAAAGGGAGCTGTAGGTGCTCTCGTATCTTTTGGGGTGCTCTAGTTCATAGACCAGGCACATCTTGCTCCCAGGGACCCACTCGCATTGAAATGTTCTGGGCAGAAAACATAGGTGTCACGATCCCCATCCCTCTGTCTAATCAAGTCTTAATTGTTGGTGTCCTGGTCTAAGTGTCCCAGCTCAGGTGTGCAGAGGTAGCAAACCTCTACCTTGAGGCTCCTCTACCAATGGTGCCCTCTGTACTAGGGGCTCGCTGTGTAACCTGGCTCGAACTCTGCCCAACACAGTTCCTCCATGGCTGGCTCTGCCTGTCGTAGTGGTCTCTATAGGAGAGCCATGGTGGATTGCAGTACCTGTGCTTGGGTACAGTGTGTTACTCTTGGCACTACCTTGCTGTCTTTGCAGTCCTCGAGCTGAACACCTCCAGAGTCTCTTGGACTTGTGACAAAGATTGTTCATGCTATCCTTAATGGTAAAGAGACCCTACTCTACATGATTGGTAAAGAACAGATAGGGGAAAATGCTTAGTGGGGGAGGGACCTCCATATGAGGGAACTCCACCATCCACTCCCACTCCTGAAACCAAGAAGTGCACCAGCCAAGCCACTGACCTCGCTGCAATGAAATGCTGGGGAGGTGGTCGAGGCAGAAGCTCATCGTTCACACAGAAGAAATGCATCCTCGGTCTGCCATCCTCCCTGATCCAAGAGTTCTTGGGCTCCTATAGCTCAGTCTCAAGTTGTCCATGTCTAAATTGTAACGTTTCCCAGGAGTGTTTCTTCAAGCAGCAATATAATGTCAGAACTGAACACACGTGGAAGGTGTCTCATCCTAACTTGAAGCCTCTGAACTCGGAGGGTGCCATGAAGGGAACACCTGTGTAGGTAGGACCAGTTTCACATGGACAAAAGCGCATCAATGGTGATGACAGCATCTCGTGTTAGCTTGAAAGCTAAGATGGCTTAGTGTTAATGCATCTTGACAGAGCCAGGTGGATGGAGTAAGACATTGCCATTTTGTAGCAACGAGAAGTAAACCGTCAGACTTATGTGCCCACTATAGCCAGGGATGTCCCTACTACATTCCCCTCATTCTATGCTGACTTGCAAGCACCACTTGTCTGAGCTGTGTCAAACCCAGGGCTGGAACAAACCTTTCAAATGTAACCCTAAGCTTGCAGAGACTTGACAGGTGTCTATTGGACATGAATCGCAAACAGGGATTCCAATAGTGACAACTGAACTATGAGGAGCTGCCATTCAAGGGAGTCTGTACGAGAGACAAGAACTCGAGGGCTTTCTGTGAGGCTGGTGCAGGTGCCTCTCCTGGGATCGAAGTGCCTTGTCCCTGGCCTTTGACCTTGGCTACTCATGAGATCAAGACTCATGAACCCAAAGAACAAGTGAGTGGTATCCTACCTCGGACTGAGCGGGTACTTGGGACAGAAATCCATGTAGGATGAACAGGACTCTGGGAAGGAGGTTGCATCTGAGGATTGTAACTTATCTCCAGGGTCATGCAGCCTAATGGACTCCTCACTTGGTGTTGAGGGTACTGAAAGACGGTCACATCTGAGACACTGGAGTTCTGAGACCACTCTAGCCATCTAAATTCTAGTAACACGTTAGCCCTAGGGCTTGCATTACATGAAATACTTCTCCACCTTTAGGTCTAAGAGGCACAAACTACATGTGCTATGATCTAGGGCTTGACTTGAAGCTGTTCATGCTAATATAGTGTTCTGGCTTTACCCTCTTCTAGTTCCCCTGGCTCCAGTAAGGGAGCCTGGGAGACCCCTTGAAGTGACACTGAGCTGCTATCTGTGGGCAAGTCAAGGTAGCATGGCCTCCAGTGCAGCCCATGCCTTCTGAATTGCCATCTGTCAGCAGTGAAGGTTCTTGATCTCATTCCTGTCATTTTCTTCCCTGACAACTTCCTTGGACAGGGGGAACAGCATTCTCCACACAAGCTGAAGGGCATCACTTGGGTCTGGGCATGGGAAGACTGAGGGCAGACAGCATCTCGGGCAGGTGCTAATACTAAGGGAATCCAACCTCCCCATGCCCAGAGTTGGTGCAAGGTAACTAGGCCAGTCTAGTTCTGCTCTTAGAAGCAGTTCAGAGTTTAACAGGGATTTGAGTGTGCACTTGTCCTGGAGAACTCTATTTCTTTAGGCTTACCTGGATTCCAGTACCCCTTCGAGCTCTCGAGCTGACACGTGGGAAGGCCAGGCTACCTGAGCCCCTGTAGGAGGCTGTTCTTACAGTGATGTGATAAGCATTGATCACCTTACCCTAAAACCTGAGAAGAGCCTGGAAAGTAAGACATGGGAATGGCAGAGGGGGCTGCAGCCCCACCTCATGGGAGGGCTTCCTTGAAGCTGGGTCTACCTGCACATACCTGAGTCCAGGCAGACATCCCAATGAAACTGGCGACCCACGCTGGCACTTCATCAGACCCAGGAGTCACTTGGCATGGAAGATGCCTTTTCAGATGTGCAACAAAAGTGACATCAATGGGTCAAGCCTGCGTGGTGCTGCCTGCAAGTACCTGTTGCCTAGCAACTCAGGTGCCCATGGGGTAGCAGCATTCAAGCTTCTGGAGGTAGACCAGTTTGTTAAAACTGAAGAGCTCAGCTAGCAAACCCATGGGCAACGCTATATCATGAACCTTCCCAGGTTGTCCTTGTACAACATCTGCCTACAGGCCCCAACCTAGTTGAAGTCCCTAGAGTCCTCACAGCCCTACTTGTCTAAGATGTCTCAAGACATTTGACTCACTCCATGAGATAGCATCCCACGGTGGAGGTGTAGATCTTGATTCTGGGCCTCTGCTGGCTTTTGCTTGGCCCCTTTCATGCTCATCTATGAGGGGACTTTGGAGATGTAGCCTTCGGTGCCTTAACCCTCCTGCCTGCTGTTGCCAAGAGTTCTGATCCCTGTGAAAAGCAGGCTTGGGGTGGACAAAAGCCCATCCTGCAGACATGAACGGGAGTCTTGGCCAATGCAACACTACTCAATATGCAATACTCAAAGCTGCTGGAGTTCAAGGCAAGGGTGTTGGACCTCTAATCTATGTTGGCTTAACCAAGAGATAAGCATGACCTATGAGCAGCTCTTGAGCTGAGAATACCCCCGGAGCTGGCTGTCGCCAGTGCTAGCAGTCTGCCTAGATTCTAACAGGAATTCAGTTCAAAACTCATTAAAGTAGGTTCCAAGGAGGAAATGGGCCAGTCTAGAATGTGACTCCCTTGGTTTGGAGCTTGATCCTTGAAGCTGAAGGGTGCTGACTAGTGGGTTGGCTATGATTGTAGTTGGTATTTGGGGGTTTGATACCCTTGGACTTGGCATCCACATGGCTTCCTAGTATGTCATGAAGGCCCTTCGTGAGGGTGGGGACATCAGTGCTAATCCACCCTGTAAAGCCTGGTCCCTGTCAACCTGGGTGTCTACACTTGTGCCACAACGAAGCTCCTCTAACCTGAGTCCCCGCTTTACCAGGGTACTCTGACCACAAGGTAACTGTCAGACGTGGCTTGGGGTGGGCCCAGGCAGAGCAGGCTTCTTGGCTCCTCAATCAGGATTGTAGCCTCCCCAGAACCTCATGACTGCTGAGCAGTAGACTCATCCCGGCACCTACTGCAGAGCGATCATAGTCCCGAGTTCTGCTTCCTTCCTCGGATCACTTCATCCCAGCTTCCCTCGTTCTAGAACAAGACTTGAACATCACAGCTACAGAGCTGGACCTTGCAAGGTGCAGTTGGATGCTGCTGAAGCATCTTGCTGGAACAGTATAGATGTGAAGAAAGGCACATAGTGTACAGACAAGTCCTTGGTCTCCTGATCACTTGTAAGCTAGCTGGTTAACAGACTCATGTTTGAGTTGTATGCTAACATCTTCCCCTGAGCATACACAAAGGATGAACTAGTCTGTTAAAACCTAGCGGGTATGTCTCCCACATTTAGGCTAAGTGCCCAGAGTGTACATGGACACTACCAAGATGAGTGTCCCCACTCGTGGCTGACATAGAACGTTAAATCTCACGTGCTTCCATCTGGTCCTTGTCCAGGGGAACTGCTCCCCGTGATGCATAGTGACAAGACTTTCCCACAAGCTGACCAAGCCTCACCTGTTAGCCTTGAAGTTAGCTTAAAGTTGACTCAACTTTGAGTATAAACTGCCAACATAGGTACTGCTCTTAAATCCAGGCTGAACACTAGTCTCCAGCTTGGATATAGAACTGAAGTGGTCTTTGCCTCCCATGCTCTGAATCCATGTCCCTTCCCTGGGCATGTGCTCGTGTCCTTGTAGGTATCCACTACGAGCAAACTGCCCTTACATGATTACTTCTAGAATGGTCACTGGGTATCTGACTACTTGGCTAACTTCTAAATTTGAGTTGGATCCCAGGAGACTGACATCAGCCAAGGAGGAGCTATAGGTGGGGTAACAACTTACTGGTTACAGGCATGCCATATCTTGCCACTCCTAGGAGCTTGATGGCGTTGTACAAGACGAAGCAGTGGCAGGAGGAAGAGTGGTCGAGACACTTCATACCTTGCCTGGCCACCTCTGTAGCAGGACTGCCAACAAGCTTTGGAGTAGGCCTTAAGGGAAACGTAGAACTAGGGGACTTTGATCAAGTATCCTATGGAGTATTCATCTGGTCCCTTCCCCTACCTGAAACAGGAAGAGCCTCCATCTGCCAGCTTCCCTAGGCAGCCACAACAGCCGAGGCTGCAACCAGGCCAAAGCCTGGTGCTTTAGTCCTCCCACATAGGGGCCAGAGCCCAAGTACTTAAGCATCTTCTGATCCAGCTCCCACTAGTGTGCTCCCACTAGTGTGCCTTGGAAAGTAGAGTAGCTGGGACTTAAACCAGCACCCATAAGGGATGCCGGCACTGCAGACAGCAGCTTAACTTCACCATGCCAGTCCCTGGTCTGCACTTCTAAATAACTGCTCGTGTCATGGGTCTGCCTGGGCAATGAAGACTGGCGGGCAATGCACCCTTGGTATTCACACAGTAAGGGGATTGACAGGCTCATGAAAGTCATAGGGCTGGAGGTACTATGCATGTGTCCACCCCCCCTGATGAGCTTGTAGCAACCCAAGAGTTAAGGAGCTGTCTAGACCCCCACACTTGGTGAGCTGCTGTTCATGGAGCATAGATGAGACAAAGCTGCTTGGTGCCCACTTTCCCCAAATGGATGGATGTGTCTCTTCAGGGTGACTACTCCGAAGCTTCTGTCCCACATGCCTTCTGAGAACCAAGGCAGGGGTGGAGAAATGGCTTCTTCCATGTGTCCCATGCCACTTCCCCTTCCTTGATGTTATCTGGCCTATGAACTAGCAACACGCTGTTGACTCCTGGAAACCTTTGCCTTGCGCTCAAGTGGACAAATACTCCAAGCCTGGTTCTGGTCCCCAAAACTAAACACTGGACTGGATAGACAAGCCTAGACAGAAGCTGGAATAAGCTGAGTAAGCCCCATCGTGGGGTCCCTCGGCTAGATGGTACATGTGTACTTGGAGGTGTCCGGAGGTGTGTGGCGCTTGCTTTCTTGTACTTCAGCTCTGAGTGCTGTCCTTCCCGTGGCTACCCTGCTGTCCTCGAGTGCTCTAGGTGTGAGGGATGTGACACGTGGGTCGTGAACCACATTAAGCTGTGATGCTCCTGTCTTTAGTCTTGTGATGGCAATTGGCCAACTCGAAGAATACTGAAGGCTTGTGCCAAATATGTCTCCTCCAGACAAGATACAGAACACGTGCTGAAATGGTCTAAAACTTCAGGTATTGGGCTGGCGGGTCAAACTGCCTAATGCATGTGGACACTAAAGTGACAAAGCTCCTTTGAGGAGGGACATGAATACCTGCAGCTCACGTCCTCGCTCCTGCCTCCCCAGCCTACAACTGGAGGCGTAAGTAGGCTGGGCACAGAACGGCCCAGTGAGGGGCTTGGTCTGAAAGTGATGGGAAAGGAGGCATTGGAGTGTTACTCCCGGTTGGGAGGAACATACCAAGGAACAGATCCTGCATCAGACACCTGTAATCCCGGAGAACTCGTGTGACCTCGATCACTAATCCTCCAGTTGTCCTGAGGATGAGGTGCAGCTTAGGAAAAGAGCTAGGCCAAAATGGGAGATGAAGTTGAATCTGCAGGAAAACGAGAAGCACTAATCCCCAACCCCCTTACACTTAAACCCGAGGGGCTTGGAAAGCAAAGCCCAGTAGCAGGGAGGCCACTACCGTCCTGCCCCTCCACCCCGCGGGAGGCCCTTTCTACTGAAGTCGGCTGTAACTCCACGTGAGTCCAGGGCAGTCGGTAGAGATGAGTGGCCCACACACTGGTCCCTCGTCGGGCAGAACTGCAGGGCCTGAGCAGGCACGTGGCAAGTTTGCCTAGTCCCTCACAACCCCAACAGGGCGCAGCTTAAATGCTGTGACAAGCAGCTGACAGTGAGGATCACTGTTGCAGGTGACACCGCCTGTAGCAGGCTCGTGTCGCCAGTATCCTAACTGGCTGAGGGAGCTTGGAGGTGCCTTGGAAACAGCACGACACAGCTTCTTGGCAATAGGATTATTAAACAAGAACTCGGTCAACAAACCTGTAGGGGATGCAGTACATCCTAACACCTGCCAGACCTGTGGTACAGCTGTATCTACGTCCTGAACCTCGGGAAGACGGACACACGCCTCCCGGGTGAGGTGCACTGCTCCAGCATGAGCAGAGGTAACTGGTACTCTTCTAGGCCGGTGGAGAAGTCCGATGCTTGATCCCAGGCCTCTACATCCAGCTTGGAGGGCCCTGATCCTTCCTTGCCAGAGGGTCCTGGGAACTGACATCTCGGAAGATGGCAGGTGACCTGTCCAGGTTTGGAAGGCTTAGCCAACCCCCTCCCCGCAACCATGTTCCAGACTCCTCAAAGTGATCTTGAATAGGCAGAACGGCATTGGGCCTCTGTTGCTTGCAGTCACTGGGAGAACCTAAGCCAAGCAGTCACAACCTAGGGAGAGGCAGCCCTCTTGGCTAACTCCTAGGTCGCCAACTACTGGGATGTGTGAACAAAGTCGCAAGGAGAGCAGCAGGGCATCGGAGTACCATTGCTGCAGCTGGTGAGCCTGGTCTGAGGATGGAACTCCTTCCTCACGTCCGTGTTAGCCGATTCCTGAGTCACTGAATTGAACTTGCCTCCCTTATCAAAGTATAAATCTGGGAGGTTACAGACTTGGTTGGCTCTCTAAAGTTGAGACTCCCATTGAATTGATGACTTAATCATTATATAGTGCCCCTCTTTGTGTCTCAACAGTTCTTGTCTGATATTAAGATGGCTACTGCTGGAGGCGATTGTAAAGTGTTCCGGCTGAGTACCCCTGAACACACAACTATCACAGCCTGGCAGTTACTCCTCACTAGCCTCTACTTCTGGTCCAAAGTACCAAGAACATGGATACCCTACCAAGACGAGTCGTGTGGTTGAGCGACATCTACCTGTTAACCTAGGCCAGGAGGAGAAAGGTGACCCAGCTGGCATTCCTAGTGTTTGACCAGATTGGGTTCCCAAAACTGACTCGGGCTCCTCATTCAGCTGTTAGCCTCAAATTGAGGGACAAAGCACAACCAAGCTCGGTTAAGAAGCCTTATAAATCAGACGTGCACCCTCACCCTGAACTTGCAGACAATCGCTAGTTTCCAGTTTTGATCTGGATCCTAACTAGTCTCTACCTCCCAAACTCATCGTGAGGTTCCCCCAACCCCAAGTGGAGTCCGTGTGCTGAGGGAAGCAGATGGTGACTAGACTGCCCTTGGAGTGAGCACATCTGCTTGAGTGGTCGGGGAGGCGGCGGGGTGGTTACTCTCAAAGGGGACTTTTATTAAATAGCTCATGCGCTGGGGACTATGGCGGAAGAGCTACATACCAGACTTGGGGCAGACTTCTACAAATCCAGGGTTAAAATCTGACCCTGATCTCCCTGAAGTGATGGGTATATCACACCTAAGACTCCACCTAGCACCCCTACCTACCTACGGCAGTACTGGAGGCAGATTCTGGGCAGGCTTAAAGATTAAAGCCACAGATAGAACTGTGGGAGACCCTATGCAACCTGTCAAGGCATTTCTAACAGCAACTGTCCTGGCAGTAATCCCGTGTGGGGGACTGAAGGTCATGCACCCTGGGTCCTCATGCAGGCTGGGCCACAAGAGGCTGAGTGGTGGTGGTGCTGGAAGCTGTCACACCTTGGTGCCCTCTTAGGGCAGCCCTGGGTGACCATGGACATGTACCTAGACTCCTGACACCCTCGAAGCAGAGTTGGTCAGCTGTGACGCCCATATTAGTTGATCTACCTTCTGGTTACTAGCTCTCCAAGGCTTGGAGGCTCCCACAGAAGGCTCCACTGTCCCAGGCTCTACCTAGATCCCTCC
Organism: Oryctolagus cuniculus; assembly: GCF_051225735.1. Taxonomy (NCBI): domain Eukaryota; kingdom Metazoa; phylum Chordata; class Mammalia; order Lagomorpha; family Leporidae; genus Oryctolagus; species Oryctolagus cuniculus. Next base: position 15,011,280 of record NC_142887.1, on the reverse strand, counting down.
AAGATATGACCTGGGACTGAAATGGAGCGTTGACTTCTCCATGTCTTTGCCGTGCTCCCTGGGGATGCTCCTTCATTTGTAGGTCAGCCACATCTTATCCTTGGACCCAACTGCGATGAAATGTCCTGGGCAGAATGATACCTACCACATAGGCTCTTATGCTCCCCATCACACTGTCCCAGAGCCTCAGTCCAAACCAGACCCCCAAACCCTGTCTGGCTCAGGACATAATAGACACTTGGAGGCTCTCCTGCCCAACATGGTCCCTGCGTATCTGGTGCTCAGATGCTCACTGGTCATCCTAGCCACGATCTCTGCTCGGTGCGGTCTCCTCCATGGCTTCTCTTCCTGTCCTAGCTCTCCTCACATGTGTGCTCCTAGGGCCTGTGTCCCCGGAGTGTGGGTTCTGAACCAAGGTTAAGCCACTCTGGCTGTAGCCAGTGCTGTGCTAGGCACTCATTGTCCTTGTCATTGAGCCAACCACCGCTGGGGGAGGGGTTCTCCTGGATTCACGAAGTTGATCTTGACTAATGAGAACAGGAAACCACAATCCTTTGACTCTTACAAACAACCCAACAGGGAAACCTAGGGGCTGGGGTCCCCCAGTACAAGGGAATCCTTGGCCTCACTACATCTTCAAAACTTGAGAAACATCCTCCCACCCCACCAGCCTCTCCACAGTAAAGAAACATGGTGGCCAGAGATAGTTCCTTCTGTCTTCGGCTGATCAGTGCACCATTCCTCGGTCCAGGGGTCCTTGGCCTCCTATGGGCGAGTACCTAGAGTTGCCTATACCCAGCTCCCAGTGATGCCTGCTCGAGGTGAACCTGGTGCCTCAGGCAGCAAAACAGATGTCGGAATCCAAAGACATGTGTGAATGGCTGTCTTCGGCTCAAGCTTAGCGCTTCATCCGATAGCCTGATTCCACGACTGGCCATGAGGCTGTTTTTAAACCTCCCTTGGAAGTGGCTGAGCCTGTCCATCAGCCCAGTGAGGGTTGAACCTTGGGTGCACAGGCTAGGGGATGGGCTGCTTGAGAACAGGGAATGGTGAGTCCCTACAAACCCTGGTACACGTCCACCAGCTCTTAGTACATGTTTACTGACGGCCCTTGTGACCCACGTTGGGTTGGCTTTTGAATTGCTGTGAGACCCTTTCTCCTGCAACCTTGCTACAAAGCTTAGTCCTCAAGGAGAACTCAGTGCGGATTCCTGTACTTGAATCCCTTCCCACAAGTACACATAGCAAACACATGCTGCTACGTGTGCCCTACTGCCATGGCTTCTGGGTTTCCTGGATGTCTTTCCACAACGGTCCCTTGCTTGACAACTTGCTGTGGTCCTCAGTCACCTTGGGCTGGTGTCTGGGCCTTGTGCCCCGAGTAGAGCACACACTGGTTCTTGTCTGCAGATCTTGTTATGCAGGAGCTGTTGAAGCCTGGCTTTCCTGAAGTCTCTGCGTGGTAGAGGCAGGAGGATGGACTCCTTCCAGGGAGGGCAAGACATCCTGCAGAAACTGCCCACGTCTTACCACTGGATCCATCCAGTTAATCCATGCAGAAAGTTGTGGGAAGTATTCCCTTCCCCCAAGGAATGCCTGGTCTCATCAGTGCTCCTGCAGAAGTAAAAACCGGGCTAGGGATTGAGGCTTGTGGAGGTAGCCTCTAGAAGTCTCCCAGATGAGCCCCACACCCCCTGCTCTGGGGAAGAATGGAGTTAATTTCATTCGGTTGTGCTCCAGACATGGAGCTGCACTCATGGGAGTGAGGTAGCAAAGTTGCCCTAAAACCGAGCAAAGTATGATACACCTTGCTGAGATGACCTACAGCGTCAGACTTGGCTCTGTACTGTAATCATCTTCATGGTCTCTAGACACTTAGGCTTTGATAGCCAAGGTAGCTTAAGCGACATGGTGCCTGGAAACCTGTTCATCCTGTCTGGGTGTGTTTTCAATTGAAGCCCAAACCGGACTGGTGTCTGGGCAGAGCACGGCTGCTGAAGGTAGAACTCCTCAGCTGGATGGACTTCCAGGTCTCTCCCGTGTGTGTGTCTTTTTTTTGAAAGCAGCAGAGGGGTCTTCCATCCGATGGTTCACTCCCCAGATGGCAGCAATGGCTGGAGCTGTGCAGATCCAAAGCCAGGAGCTCCTTCCGGCTCTCCCATGTGGGTGCAGGGGCCCAAGGACTTGAGCCATCTGCTTTCCCAGGCCGTAGAGAGCTGGATTGGAAGGAGCAGCCAGGGCTAGAACTGGCACCCATTTGGGATGCCAGGGCATTAACTGGTGGTGCCACAGCACCAGCTCCTTGATTTCTTAAATACACAAAGCAACTAGACATGCCCCACAGGTCTCCTGGAGGCCTCGTGACTAAACACTGTCCTAGTGTTCTGACTCACAGGGGTTACATACTGCCTGTGACTGTCCCCTCAAGTCCCCCCCCCCGAGGATCTGGGGAAAGCCAGTGTCTGATACCCAGTAAGACCATCATGCTAACCTCCAAGCACTCCCCCAGACACACGGCAGGATGAATGTTCAAGACCTGCACTCGCCCCACCCCATGCCATCAAATTCCCACTGTTGGAGCATCTCGAAGGCTAGACCCAGCCTGGCCGTTAGGTTGTGACCTAACCAGATTCGGGTTAAAGAACTCCTGCACCTGCTATGTGAAGTCCCTGGCTAGGCTAGGCCACCACTAGCAAGGCTGAGGTTGGCCTCACTTGAACATCCCTCTGGTAGGATGCTCTGCCCGTAGACTAACTTGTAGGACAACCCCAGAATGTGTCTACCCAAATCCTGTGACACGTTTTCACCTGTATCGGTTTCTAGGTATCACACCTAATCACGCAGTACATACTAATGACCCAGGGAGGGATTACCCCCGACTGATGTCCTCTGCCTTGGTATACGTCGACTTCTTGCAGACAACTAGCTTTGACAGAACCTCTTCAAGTTGGCTATCGTATCTGACAGCATTCTTCCTTGCCTCATGGCACAATTCCAAGCTCACCTTGGCCTCCTGCCTGTTCTAGACCCAAAGTGGTATCTTTAAGTGGTTTGGGTTCTAATTTAGTGGAGAATTACACAGTAACCGTACATGGTGGGTCCCTTGCTCCAGAACTTGTATTTTTGAACTATCTGGCTAACTCAGATGACTTAAGTCTCAACCCAGTGTTGTCTCCATACCTAACTTTCTGTCCCTCCCTATGAAAGCTTAGTTACTGTTAAGAGGCAGTCCTCTTACTCTACCCTTGGCACTGAATTAGCTCCTAGCCAACAGCCTCTAAAGGCCTTGGGTGTAAAGGATGCCTAGTAACAAGGTAGCCTTCCTGCACAAGCCATGGACTTCATCAGCTGCACTGGTTAGATTTGAGCCACTAGTAAAGGTTTTGACATTGCTTGTTAGTCACAGGCTGTAAGGTTCACTTGATAAAAAAACCGAAGTTACAATGCATGCTGAATCAAAGTGCTTGCTGAGGGACCACTTGACTCCAAGCTGAGTTACCTGGTGCCTTCCCTAGAACAGACCTGAAACTAGCTCCTTAACCTCAAACCATGGGTGTCACTTGAGAATCAAGCACCGTGGACAGGATCAGGCTTCACATGGGCAAAAGCACAGTGATAACATCTGTTTGAAGATAATGACTTGGGTATCTGACTTTGATATAGCCAGATGGACTGACTCTGCCATTTTGGTAGCAGCCAGATGAGAGCTGTGAATGTCCCTTGACAGGCTTGAACTTGCAGCCGTGTGGATGTCACTAGTTGATTATGGTTCCCTTGTTCTGCACATGCTCTTCCACAAGCGCTACTGGTGTCTAAGTCTTGGATCCAGGGATAGAATGCGACTCCGGATGTGTGGAGACTCAGCATGTGTGTTGGATGTGAAACTTGGTCTTGGAATCCAATCTGAGAAGCTCACTCAAGGGATATCCAGGGAGATGAGACCTTGAGGGCTTTGTCAAGTGCATTGACCTGCATCCTTGACCTTGACTGCTTACGAGATTAAGACGTGTATACCCAAAGAACTGATGAGCTAGTGTCCTACACAAGAAACTAGACAGGAAGTACCTGGGGAAGGTAAGAATTCCATGTAGAATGATTATCTGTAGAGATGCTTCCAACCCTGACATGGACCACTACCTAACCTAGTGAACTCTGCCTGCCTTGTGCAGTGTGTTGGGTCTCCAGGGTCACAAATGGCCTCATGGATTCTCCTGTTGGAGCCGAGAGTCCCTGAAAGATGAGCAGTGATGCTTGAAACTGCCAAGTCACGCGTGACTAGCTCCAATATCGCAAGTCCTGGTGGCATGGTGGGGTAGCTCTGTCTTCCCACTTGGAGCTCACCTAGAGGAGGGGGTTGGAACTCTTTCATGCTCTAGGTCTTTGCCTTGAAAAACCACTTAGGCTACCAACAAACGCCTCTACTCAGTCTGGCGCTCTAGCAAACCTGGGAGATGCCTGGGAAGAGCTGGCAGTGAGTGCTCTGGAAATCCAAAATAGCATGGACCATGTTAGGGGAATGACTCGACACAATCATAGGAAACCCACGTTTCTGACCTCATGGTCACTCGGTTTAACATCCTCCTGTTTGCTGCTGGGACTCGGGCTGGTGAGCTGTACGTGAACCTGAGGCTCACCAGGTAGACAGCATTTGCCTGAGATGCCAATACTAGACTGACCCATAGTGGCTGGAGGAGCTGATGCAAGTCCATGTGACCAGTGTATTTCCTAACAAACCCTAAACCTGTTAAATAACTTCTGAAATGAAAACCAAGGATTTGGAGTAAGAACCTGGAAAGGTACCCTTAAACAATCTGTACACAGACGTGTGGTGGTAGCTTCCTGAGTGACGGGTACACCCTGTTAACATCTGCTTTGGTTACAGGTGTACATCCTGTCTACAGCTATTGACTTAATGGCTACCAACAACACACACAACCTTGATCCAAGTTAAATTCAGTTGTTTAGGCTTCTATGGCTCCTTTAAACTCCACTTGATGAGGACTTCTGGGTAACTCAAAGGAAGCCTGACTCGGGCTTGTAGGTGATGCCCCACAGAAATCATGGCTCAGGAACTACTTGACTGAGGCACTGCAGACCCTGTCACTGTCCATCAGTTGTCTCGAACATCTATAGACTTGGAGCATAACCAGAAAACCTACAGCCCAAGGCACTAGGTCATCTAGACTTGGACTTGAACATCTCAAACACCTGTCTCAGCAGTGCTGGTTGGTAAGGAACTTCTCTGGGGTTAGACTAGTAGACGTGAAACAGAGCAAGGCCAGACACTGGCACTGAGCTCTGGAGGTAAAGGCAATTTGTCTCACTGGCTTAGGTCTGAAGAGTCAGTCTGACATCAGAATCGGACTTGGAAGACCAGTAAGGCAAACTGTCTGGAAGGGACAGGATAAATGCTTCCATTCAGCCATGAGGACTACAAACTGCAGTGGACACTGTCCTCCCAAAAGTTAGAAAAGTGACCTCTTTGAGGACTCGGCCCTTGAAGTTAGCCCGAGAAGGCAAAGACAAGCTGGCAGGCAGGTGAGCTAGACTAACCCTGTGAGGTTGGGTTGTGAAGTGAGAAGCACAGACTGCTCAGAAATTTAAACCGAGGAGCCTGGAAAACAAGAATGGGAGAGGCTGAGTGCTGCTGCCTTGCTGTGGTGCTACCCCGGGAGGGTCTTTCTCGAAGCTGGGTCCACCTGCATGTGTGAGGTCAAGGCAGACTGGTGACCCACATGCTGGTACCTCAGGAACTTCTAAGGCCCAGGAGTCGTTTGGCGAGGCTGTTGGCATTCTGGCCCAACTCCTTCAGATACTGCTCAAGCCCCACGATAAACGGGAACAGGGATGTTGGTGGCAGCAACCTTTTGGAACACTACTCTCGGGTCTATCAGGTTGACTAGCAGCTTATACAAGTGCCCCTGAGTAGCAACATGCAAACTCCTGGAGGTAGACCAGCTTATTAGAAGCTAAAAAGTCAGTCCTGAGCCTTCCCAGGCTGTCCCTGTGCCACAGCTGCCTGTGTGTCCTGACCTAGCTCGGAGCAGATACACATCTCCTGGATTCCTCACAGCTCAATACTCCAAGGCTGGCTGGTACTCCCTGGGGTTGGAGCCTCACAGCTGTGGTGCTGGGTCTTCCTCTACGGTACTTGGGCAGCGTCTGCTTAACCTCCTGCATTCTTCATCTAGAAGGGGGCTTTGGGGATGGAGGCGCCTATGCCTCACTGCTCCTGCCTAGTGCTGCCAAAGAGGTTCTGGGGGCCCTGTAGAAGCAGAACTAGGCAAAAAAGTGTCGCTCCACGGACATCACGGGAGCCTTGACCAACCCAAGAAGACATTCTCCACACACAAAGTGCTTCCAAGCTGAGATGAGCGAGGGCATTGGATCTCATCGTGTTGATTAGCCCAGAGATGGGCGTGACCTAACAAGGTGGCTCTCCTGAGCAGAAGCGCCCATCCACCCCCACCCCAAGCTGAACACCGCCAGTGCAGCTGGTTTGCCTCGACTTTTCTCACCAAAATGGAAAAGGATCTACCACTGTGACAAGAGTTAGAGTATGTGCCATAAGCTGTCCTGCTCTGGCCAATTCCCCCACTTTACCAAGACACTTTAACCAAGAATTAAAAGTAGGTAGTCCTTAGTGGGCCTGGACAGAGCAGTGTCCATGGCTCCTCCCTTGGAAAGCCTTGTGGCACCATCCCTAGTTCATCTCCTTTTAACAAGGACTTGGACACAAATCTAAGCACACCATGTTCCCTGTCTAACTCAAATATCAACATCCACACTGTAGTAAGAGGGCTTAATTTCCATTGAAGTAAAGCAAACACTAGTGGGAATAGACAGCTATAAACACTTAGCCCAGCTTCAGTCATAACTTCCTGCAATGAAATAAACGATGGCAACACCTACCTCCTGTGTAGTCACAAAATAAGGGCACTAAGACTTGAAGCCATTTCTTCTAGCTTATGCACCAGAGTAACTTTACAGGTTGCAATGCAAATCGAGTGTTACTCTTGTACTTAGCTGCCTAGATCATGTCCAACACTCTGCCAGTCAGCCCTTGGCGGTCTTACCGAAGTCCTCAAAGTGAGTTTCTTTACTGTTGGCAAGCATGGGTTAAGTTCCCTCTCAGTCTGCTTCATCTTAGATTCCCCTGCTGATTAAACCAAATGACTTAGCAAAGATGCTGTAGCGCTAGACTGTAGCAAATCATACGACTGGATCATTGCAGTCCTTAAACGCCAAGTGTCAAGCTGTGCACCTGTACCACCCCCGCATACCCTCAAAGGTCAGCTGTCACCGGTGGAGCCTAGATGACCCAAAACTCATTGCCCACTTCCTTTGAGTATATGGAGTGGCCCGTTTTCCCAAAGCCTATAACCCAAACTTCTGAGAGCTGAAGCAAGAGAAGTAGCACTTTCCCATGTCTTGTCCTTATTTTGGGATGATCTTGGGTCTATGAATGGCCACATCTTCTAGATGTCTCTGCACTAGTTAGACTAACGTCTTGACTTTGCTGGGCCCCCATCACTTAATGCACTGGATTAGACATGAGAACCTGGCCTGGCTTCTATAGACAAGGCTCTTCTGCGGGGTGGGGTCACTAGCTGGATGTTGGTACACATACCTGGAGCTGTCTAGAGCTTTGTGCCTCCCTGAACTTTGCTCAATGCTGTCCTTCCCATGGGCATCTTGTTAGCCCCTACCCTTGCTGTCCTTGAAGGAATGGGGGTTATAATACATGAGTTACAGGCTATGAGCCAGGCTAAGCCACAATGACTGTAGCCAATGCTATGCTGCCTGTTCTTATCCTTATAGCCTATTGGCCAATTCTGCAGGGACATTCCTGGGCTTAAAACTTTTCCTCAATCTGCTCCAAAGAACCACCTACACGTGAAAAGGACCTAGCAAGTCTCCCTGAAATATGAAGTATAACACTGCTGAGCTGACTTAAACTTCAGACGTCGGGCTGACAGCTCCAATGGCTTGAAATATGGGCACTGTAGTGACAGTCCTTCCAGGAGGAACACCACTACCCCACGGCAGCCCATGTGTATCCAGACCCGAACTCCATGCATTAGTAAACGGATCCAGAGGTTGGCCCCTTGAGGGTTTAATCTGAAAGTGACAGAAAAGGAGACAAGGGAACACTGCTCCAAAACATGGAAGGTGACAATAGAACAGCATCACAAAGAACAGACTGGTTCACACAGTTCCCAGAACGTCTGGTCCGAGTCCCTGTTCAGAGCTTTGTTATCTTAAAGTGAGATGGTATAATTGACGTGGAGAAAGTGAGCTTGATGGAAACCCTGACCTGAAGTTGAGCCCGGGGGTGGGGGTGGGGACACAAAGTACTAAACACACCTAGAGAAGTGTGCTTGGGAGAGCCTAGCCATAACAGGAGGGCCACAGCCCTTCCTCAGGTCAGCCGATCCCCTGCATGAGGCTAGAGCAGTCGGGTGAGGCTAAAGTCTCACTGGCCCCAACCAGGTAGAACTTCAGGGCCTCGGCAGATGCATGACAAGGTTGACTCTTAACTCCAAGATGTGGCTCAAATGCTGTGACACAAGATGCCAGTGATGCCAATAAAACGGGCCCTGTAGGATGCTGGCATCTGCAGTAGCCTTGCTGGTTGCTAAGCAACTTGGAGTTCCACGGAGACAACACAAGCTTGTAGAGGTCAACTTCCTGAAGGCAGGCAGTTCAGCCTATAAACTCATAGGCTCTATCACCATGAAGTCCCCCAGTTCTGCCATGGCTGTGTGCACACCCTGACCTTACTTGGGAAGAAACGCATACATGCCTCCTGGCTGCACTGTGGCTTTGCCTTCCTAAGAATGGCTCAGGAGTATTGACTCCAGGTAAGAATGGTGAACCACATACTGGTACCTCCCCACGCAGAACTTCTAGGGCCTTGACTACATGGCAAAGTGGACATTCCCTTTCTCCCTACAGCCTAAACGTTGTAACAAGTAGGTGACAGTGATGTCAAGGAGTGAATGCACCTGTAGCATTCTGGGGCTATCTCTTGAGCTGGGGAGATGCTTTGAAGATGGCATGGTGCAAGCTTACTGAGGTAACTAGCTTATTAAAGTCATAGACGCACTACATTCTGACATCTCCCAAGCAGACACTGCACCACAGCATCTTTCTCTCCTGAGGAAATGGATACGCACCTCCTGGGTGTACTGCACCTTTTTGCTTTTCCAAGATGGCTCGGGGTGGTTGGCACATCCCAAGATTGAAGTGTCCAGCAGCGATGCCCAGACACTTGACGCTGGACCTCGTTGGCTCTAGAAGCCTCTAGAGAAGGGTCCCCGATAACTGACTCTCTGCCAGGAGGTTCTGTGACCCCTCTGAAGATAGAAGCAGGATTGGAAGTTAAGGAATGCCTTGTTTTTGGTAGACTTGGCAAATGATATGTCCGATACCCGTAAGGTAGTCCATATTGAACTAGAGGCAGGGGAACTGGGCCTCTGTTGGCTGTAGTTAGAGCCAGGTAGTCACAGCCTAGGTGGTCGGCCCTTAAATGCTGGGAAATGCAAGCTAGCAACTGAAGCCTTAAGGGTAAGAGACGAGGGTCACTCCTGCACCAGCTGTAGCTAGCTTGGATTTGCATTCCTTATTCAGTTTGTGCTATCCCCAATTCGATTAGATCAAACTCCTTGTACTCCTTTGCTAAAGCATGCAACTGGAGGTCTTCGTGTGCTCTTACACTGAAAGTTAAGATGTGATCCCTGAACAGAAGTCTATTGAGCCCATGAGTCATCTCATTCCCTCTAGCTCTGACCAGAATAACTGCCTGAGGATCTAAGGATACCCTATCAAGATGAGCACTGCCTCGCATGGCCAACGTGGAATGTATATTTCCACAGGTCCTCAAACTCGATGCTTCCTTGTCCTAGACCAAGAAAAACATGACCCAGCTGGTGTTACCAATGATGCAGTGTCATCATGCTGTCATCAATGACCCAGGCTCTGCATCAGCTTCACATGACTTTGCCTCTAAGTGACACTGACACAAGACTGAGCTGACAAGTCTGACGTGCACTGCCCACTCCCAGCCCTGCAGGCCAATGGTTAATGTCAGATTCCAGGTTCAACCTTAACATCCCAAACTCAACTTACAAGGTCTTCCTAGAGGGAGCACGCATGAAGAAAGACTGGGATATACTGAGCTGGCCTTGCAGTATACATGGCTGTCTTCCAAAATGGTCTAGTGCTACCTCCCAAGAAATTAGTTCTTCACTAAATACCCTATGGGTGCAAGATAGAGCCTTAGGATCATGGCAAGTGAGTTTACACAATGGGACAAGTGGACAACTGGACTTGGGCAGACTTCCACAGCTCTAGGAAGGAGATGATGGAACTGCTTCCCCTCCCCAAGAAAGGACCTATGTCCAGTAAAACGTACCTCCCTTGGCATCCCTGGTTGACTGTAGTAAGGTTGGAAGCAGGCTCTGGGGCATGGTAAGCATAGGATACAAAGCCTGGACTTAGAGCCATGGGGTGGGAAACTGTGCCCCCTTGGTCTGCATTTCAAACATTGCTTCTGTCACAGCTTCCTGTGAACAGGGTCTGAAAGGATACAGCTGGGTCCTCGTGTGCTGGGCTGGGTTGTGACGGACTTAAGGGGCCACACTGCTGGCATTGCCGTGCCTTGGTGTCAACTTGGGCTTGTCTTGGCAGACCGGCATGCTGGTAGACCTGAGCACCTACCCTTCCCCATGCCCTCAGTCTGGCCGATGGTCAACTGTCTTGATTAGCAGAGACACCACTTGATGCCAACTCACTTCTGGGTAAATAGAGGCTTCCATGAGAGGCTCTACTGTCTGGAGCCTTTGTCCAGATCCCTTTAAAGTGAACAAGACCTGAAGTTAAAATACCAGTCTGTCTGCCGTCTCCTCTACATAGCTGCTCTTCCCTCACTTGGTGCTGTCTGACCTGTGAACTGGCCACACCTACCTGGGACCTGCTTGGACCCAAGTACCCTGGACAGGATAGTACCCATCCAGGTTTGTCGCTTTGATCTCTATCACTGTCCAACCTAGCCTTCTGGGCTTAAAATGAACCCAACAATCTGTTCCTGTGGAGATGATGGATCTCCAAGAGGTCCTCTACCTAACAGTTGCTCCTGCATACTTGGGGTCCTTTAGCTTCTGTTCATAATTACAAACTGGCCAATGCTACTCCCTCCATAGCTTCTTGCTCCTATCCTAGCTGTCCTTGCAAGGTTGCTCTGAGGGCTTATGTGATCAGTGCTGGGTACAGACCCTGAACCAGCTTAAGCCACTTTGGCTGTGGCTACTGTGCTTGGTACTACCTTACCGTCTCAAGTGATCACCTCTAAATTCTTGGCCTAAGATGCTGTAACTTAACTTTAACCTGCTCCAGATACGTAGACCATTGCCTGTGCGAGTGGGAATGAGTTTTGACTAAATGTGATACACCTGTCAAGATGACCAAGGCCAACTCTGAATATTGTGGACCTCATTAATGGGGCCATGACTTGATCAACCGTAAAACCTGACCTCGTTCCAGTCACTGCCCCCTGCTTGTCTTTAGAGGGGGGAAAATGCAGCAGCACCCAGTGTAGAAAACTGCACCTGGACACGGACACAAGAAGGTGAGGCCCAGAGGGTGGACTCGGCACTTGCTCAAGATGCCACATACGAGGGGAAGTGTACCCCACAGCTGCTGACGGGGCTGGTGTCAGCCCACCGATTAGTCTACCTAGTGTCTATTTTTAGAAGACTTATTTGGAAGTCAGTAATGCAGGGAGAGACAGACCTTCCACCTCCTGGCTCACTCCCCAGGTAGCCACAATGGCCAGAGCTGGGCCAGGTCAAAGCTAGGAGCTTCATCTAGACCTCCCACGTGGGTGGAGGGGGCCTGAACAGTTGGGCATCTTTTGTTGCCTTTCCCAGGTTGCAAGCAGGGAGCTGGACTAGAAGTAGCAGCTGGGACGTGAACCGGAGCTCATGTGGGATGCTGGCAGCTTTACCACTAAGCCGTGGTGCTGGCCCCTCCTTAAACCCCAACCTGGCTTTCAGATCAGAAGTGACTTAACAGGGGTTTGAGTGAATTGAGAGGTATTGCTCCCATCTGTACTTCTTGGGCTCCCTGTAGAATCCACTACCTTAATCTCTTCCCTTAAACATTACAGGTATGGGAGCCTCAAGTGACATGCACACTCTGGAGTTGGGGCCATCCTTGGCTATAGGCTCTTTTCTGAAAGACCCTGTTGGTGCCATAGTGGTGGGTGTAAGAGCTATCAACACAACACCAGCTTGATCCAAGTTAATCCAGAGCAGGTGGCTTGGGATACTACGGTGCTTGAAGGGGATTTGAGCAGCCCTGATAGTGAGGGGTCCCCTCTCCCCCTAGGGTTTAGGGGATGCCCAGTAGAAACTCAGGACTGCTCCAAGCAGTTTCGGAGGCTCTTCAGGCTGGTTCACTGAAGTCCTGAGCTTTTTCCTAACCATCTCCCTGGGTCTGGGGTGCTACCACTTGAAGTCTGACAGCCCTTCAAACCATATGTGAGGCCAAGGCCATGGCCCAGCAGAATCCCCTTAAAAATGGCCCTGTGGCTAATAGGGTTGGGTTGACGAGCAAGGAACTTCCCTGGGATTAGACTACTGGACACAGCGTTCTGCCCTACCCTGCTGCTGAGCTGCTCAGGTGAGCACTGACCTTCCTCGATAGACATCTCAATCGTGGGTTTGGAGAGCAAGTTAGAGGAGGGTGTGGTCTAGAAGGGTGGGGGGGAGGCAAAGGAGGTTCATGGCTCCTAGCCCCGAGGATGACCAAGGATCCCCCGAAAGAACTGCATCAGACACCACTCTTCCAAATCCTGGGGGAGAAGTGACCTTGGTCACTGCCCCTCTAGGAAGGCTTAAGTCCTTGAAGTGCAATAGGAAACACGAGCTGACGGGTAGATGAACTGGACCTCTAGCCTTGGGACATGCTGGTCTAGCACCAACACTGATCACTCAAAGCCTGAAGAGCCAGATGTGGCAGTGGCAGAAGGGCCGCTGGCTTCCTGCAGCTCTGCCCTGCAGGGCAGCCCTGCTCTCGAAGCCTGGTCTCCCCACATGTGTCCAGGGCAGATGCCTGGATGGGACCAGTGACCCACGTGCTGGCGCCTCACCAGGCAGAACTTGTAAAGCCCCAGGAGCTATCGGCAAGGTTACTGCTAATGCTTGGTGACCCGAGTGCAGGAGTAGTCGGAGCAGCTCTGAGGAACGCTGGTGCCTGGCAGCTTACGTCGCTGCCCTCGAGGCCTAGCTGTGCGTCTAAGCTCCTAGAGGTCAGCTTACCAAAGGAGCTAAGTACACCCATGGGGAGATGCTATATTCTGAGCCTTCCCAAGTGGTGCCTCCACCCTGGTATATCCAGACGTAGCTTGAATGAGATCTGGATTCATCACAACTCCATGGAGATGCCTTAAGGCAGCTGCTTCCTTGGACCAGTGCACCCCACAGCAGGGGTGCCAGATCCTGGACTCTGGTGGCTTTTAGTCTCTTACATGCTCCTTTTGGGGACTCAAGGCTTTGAGTACTTCATGCATAAACCATCCTGCTTCCTGCCAGAGGACTCGAACGTGCATCAGCCCCTAAGTGTACATAGAATAGGCTGCGTGTGTGGACTCCCATGGCCTCAATGTTGGCTCTTGGTTGTGATGTCTAGGTTGGCCGAGATCTTGATGCCTGTTCTCGTGTCTGGGTAGCACACAGAAATCTCCTTGGAGTGCTCGGCTGTTATAAAGCCTCTGAAGTCGTCTTGGAACCTGGACTGACTTGAAACGGGCTTCTCGCGTTCCCCTCCGTGGAATACATTCAGGTCTAGAATCTGACCACATCTCACTCCTGGACATGCACTGAAACAGCCTTGAGTTAGACTGACATCCGCTCAAGAATGTCTTCCCAGAATCCTCACTGCAGTCTTCCAACCCATCACACTTTTCTAAGAAACCCAAAAGCATGTTCCAGCTCCTGTGTAGAAATGAAGAAGCCCCTCCACAGCCAGATGATGGCTCCAGAGACATGAGCTATATTCGGAAACCTTGTGTGTCCTAGACAAGGCCTGCTTAATGCTGGCCTCTATGGCTGTCCAGCTTTCATCCTGAACATCTTCAGGAATGCTCTGGGTGACTGATCATACTACATGGTCTGATCAGACCATAAAACCAGCTTCAGACACATGAGGTATGGCGACTGCTGTAACCGTCCATGCTTCCACCTTTGCAACCCTGGAAGGATAACCTAGGAGGTTGTGCCAAGGTAGTGTTGACACTTCTGCCTGCGCCAGTCAAGGAGACCATTGCCTTATGGTCACAGGAGTGACACAGCGTAGTACTGAAAGCATGTGCCCTGGTAAGGTGACTGTCCATGTAAAACTCGGCAGGATTAGAGGTCTAAGTCCTCCAACATCATATACGGGCTTCTCTAAAGCATATACTCCAGTGATAGAAAAATCAAAGCAGCTGCTCTGAATACAGAAACCAGGATACCCCCTCTCATCTCAGAGCAACTTCTATGTCCTACTTCTGCATTCATCTCAAGTGTTCTCAAGTTATGTGCTTCTGGGCCCAGAGCAGAGGTGGCTGGTGGTGGACAGCACCCGGGTCGAACTGGTGGAAGAACCTCCAGGAGTTCCCCTCTAGTTACAAGACTAGACGGCAAAGACTTATTCCACCCTACGAAGCCCCATATCCAGCTACAAAGAGCTTAACACTACCCAGTCCTTGGTGCTCACAAGTCTAATCCAGCAACGTCTGTTAGACTCATCTGCAGTAAGATAGTCCTGTAGTAGGCTGATACCTCAAGAATACCCTGTTTTGGACCCTAGTTGCTACAGGGACTACAAGGCACCCATATTTCCTACTGCCCTACCACTTCCATGTGGATATGACATGTGGAGGAAAATGTCCAACTTCTAGTGGGATCTTCACCTCGATCATGACCAAGCCCGCTTCTCGGGTATGTGGGGAGAACTCTAAGACCTATGCCAGCCCCACTCCCTTGCTTCCTTGAGTTAAGCTAGCTTGAACTTCAAGAATGTAGGATAATCTAAAACAACCTTGACTCCTCAAACTTCTATTAGCTGTAAGAATCGGTGGACATCACAAGAATCCATGTAGCTGGTAGGTACCTCTTGTGGCATCAAACATTAAGGCACACGGTGAAAGGGTTATGTTGCTATTGGAGGCAGCTGGCCTTAAGTGACCTGAACATCTATCCTGTAAAAAGATACTTGTCCTCTAATTTACTTTAAAATGACAGTGTTTCATCTAACCTTAATGCTATTTCCTTCCTGAAACAACTTACCAGTAACATTCCTAATCGGGTTGGTCTGGTTACTAACCAGCTAATCCTCAGTGTTTCCCTTAAACTCTCCAATAGACCTGGATAATCTTTCCCTTCCAGTTCATTTCTGTTGTCCAGCAGGAACCCTTTCAAAGTAGCAGCTAAGTCTGCTATTGCCCGATATCCCTGTGTATTTCCTTGTGTGTGGCACAACATGGCCCATTCTCACCTTGGACTCCCTCTGGTCTTGTTAGTGGAGTAGGACACCTAGACATCGGGATGTACTCATCCCTTACCCAGTTTCCACAGCTGTCAAATGACTAAGTACATGCAACTGATAACTGAGACCTTCCTATTGAATAGGAAGCAAGTCATAATGACTGAACCCAGGAGAACTTTGTCCTATTTCCCTACAGAGTAAACGATCACTGTGAATGAAGCCTAACCTCTGGCCCTGAGTGGGTTCCTAGCAAACGGAATCTTGGACACAGAGGACAAGGTAGACGACCTAATAGTCACTTCTCCAGGCACCTTTTCTCCTGAGTCGGACTTGCAAGGTCGATTCTCCAGGCTTGGGCCACTTGCTCAAGATTTCTTTGGCACGGTCTGGTTTTCAGTTCTAAGCTAACAGAGCTAACCTATAAGAATGGGTGACCTCATCACCAAACCAAAGAATTGCAGTGTGTGGCTGCCTTGAGTGTGCAGAGACTCAAAACATGGCTGAGTTACCTAGTGCACTCCTTCTGTACTCAAGGCTGGATCTGAGAGTCATTCTATCCCCCTGTCTGAAACCATACTCGCCCATGGATCGGGCATTCTTGGGCAAGACCAAGCTTTAAGCAAAAAACTTAACACAATCTCTTCAGCAGGGATCATAAAAACTCCCCCAAAAGCCTGTTGAATCCCCTCTGGGCCAGATGGGGTATAACTTCCATCACTTTAGCCTCAGACCTTCACTGGTAGGCATGAGCTCATACTAACCCCAGAGCTAGACTGGACTCCTTGAATGTGATTCGACTCAGACTTGGCAACTGCCTACTAAGGATGAATAACTGACCTGGAGTCTTAAGAGGCCCAGAAGGCTGAGCTTTTCCCATGAGAAGCTGCTCTCAAAGGAGTCTCAGTGTGGAGTTGAGAAACAATAGTGATTCCACTGAGCTTGAATTAGTTTGTCCTCGGACAACTTGTGAACTCGGGTCTTATGTACACCCTCCAAAAATGGCATTTTATGCAGGCAACTGTGTGGCTCATAGAAATTCCTTGTAGAAGCATGTTGCTAACTTGGGGTCAAGGAGGGAGATAACCCAGGAATCGCCAACCTTTGAAGGCAGTTGACAGTTTCCCGATCCCATTGAAACAGAACTCTGCCTTTCCCTTCTCATGAAACTTGTCTAACTTCCAGTCACCAGTGGCCCTGTGGCTCTTAAGGTTTTGAAGGTCTCAAGATAAGCAGTGATACGTGACGTCTCAACTCCTTGCAAGAGCAAGTTCAACCACTTCTGACCATTCTGGTGGCAACTTTCTACTTGGAGAATAGCTCCAGGAAACATGCTTGGGTTGTAGAAGACTTAATAACCTAATTCTGGTAGAAGCAATGATTGAGGCTTGACTTAACTACACATACTACCTTTGTCTCCTGGCTTCTCTGGTTCTGGCCCTACAAGGAAGCCTGGAAGAACCCTGGAAAATGGTTCCTAGCTTTTCCAGGGTGATAAGAGCTGGATCACACTAAAGTCATCTTCATGAATAACAACCCATAATTCTAGCTGACCAAGTGTCTTAACCGCTACTCATCTCGCTTAACTTCTGGTTTACTTCTGACTCTTGTGGTGGGGAATGGAGTCTTTCCTCAGGCTTGGAGGCTGGTGCACTGAACTTGGCGTTTGGTCGCAGGGAGGCTGACACTCCAACATTTGAGTCGATGTCAGACCCCAGAGTGCAGAGGACGAAAGCTGATGCAGGCTACCTGACCAGTTCCTCACTTCCTGACTAGAGAAATCCTTAACCCATCCCTTGTATGGGGGATGACTTGGTGCCAGACACCAGGATGTGGAATCCTCTTAGAGGGCAGCACTGTCCTGAGTGCCCCTGTTCCTTAGTCCCCATCACCTTGACCTTCAGAGTCTCTGGACTTGGAGCACCTCAGCTGTCAGATGTCCCCTGCTGGTGTCGGCATCGTCCTGGCTTGCAGGCTCTCCTATCAGTCCTTATAGCCACTGTCGCATAACGATCCAGGTGTTGAATGCTGACGCATGTCCTTGGCTTGCCTTAGTTATCTGTATTTACATAGACGATGTCTTGAGTTTGAGTCGATGCTGTAGATGTGCCTGAGTGAGCCAAAAGCAAAGTACAGTGCTACAGACAACCCTGTTCACGTAGAGGTTACTGTGGGAGTTCTGTGCTGCTCGTCACTGGGAATGACATGACCGGTTAGGGCCATGGGAGAGGTGAAACGACTTCAGGGGCTCGTGGAACACAACAGCTACCAGTTCTGAGCAGCCTGGACAGTTTCCTTGATCCTTAAACCACAAAGAAGCTGGGAAAGGAACTGGAGCAGTAACTTACCCCTAAGTGAAAACGAATCCTGTCCAAATAGAACTCACGACAAACTGCAGGTGTGTCCCTTCAGGAGTACTGAAGTGAGGACTAAAGTCATTGTATACCTACCACAACTGTAATGTACCTTAACCAACTTCAGGTCCATGACTGGGGAGCCTGTAATGCATAAACGCATTGACCACTTGTGAGCATCCTAGTTTCCTGAAATTGGGATCCAAATACTCGCACATAGCTGGATGATATCACAAGTGTTCCTTAAACATAGGGACTCCCTTATTTCCTGGATACCACTTAAAAAGAACGGATAATACCTTGAAGATAGCACAAGTCTCTAGACAGCTCCATGTTGACACAGCTCAAGTCTTCATCTTGTCCTGGGGTGGATGAGCAGTCTTTCCCTCAGTCTCTGCTCCTCTTAGATGTGAGAAACCTAAGCCCTAGGATACCGTGAGGCTTTACCATATGTTGAAGATTGTTTAAGAGTGGGAAGAGCAGCAATAACTAGACCCCAATCTTGCAAGACCAGGGCATTGACTGAAGTGTAGGTTCCTCAGTTGTGAACTCTAATTTTACCTTTGCATCTTCTCTTCCCCTGTTGACCCTCAATACAAGAGGACTTGGTTGGTCCTGACCTCCCAATGCTGAGAGCTTTGTACACTATTCTTATGGTCTTAGGGTGGGAAAGCTGGGTATGGAAAACCTAGAAGGCTCAATCTCACCTCTGAGGTGGCTGGGGGACCTGACAAAGTTCTAGGTGAGCCCCCGCTCTGACTAGGACTTCCAATACTCTGCCAATAAGGTACACAGTTCTAGCTTGGTCTAAGGTCTCGTGAGCCAGAGACTTCAGTAGAAAGAGCAACTGAGGCTAATACTCCAGTTCCTGACCTTGGTCTCTGAAAAGGATGCCTGAGTAACTTGGCCACAGGTTCCTGTATCCCTGGGATGAGTAACACAGCCATTGGCTTCTCCATAGTTCCATAAACGGAGGTGCTCACCTTAAGCTTAATGAACTGTGTGCAGACCATCAGCATAGGTTTGGGGTAAAGCACTTTGGAGGATTGTTTTATATGGCCACTCAATAATTGTCAAATGATCAACTTATTTACCTAGGACTATACCTAGAAATTCCCACATGGCTTATCGGGACAAGTCAGCAAGTGGCTTGAGTTAGGATACTAGATACAACTGGAACAAGCTTACATCGAGTGTCTGCCACTGTCACTAGAGCCTCCGGCCACTGGGAGCTCTACAGGCCATCTAGTCTACCTTCTAAACAGCGACAGCTCTGGCTATGGTGGCTCTGCATGGGGTTGATGTGAACAGCATGTACCTCCATGGAAATACGGGCACTACTGTGGCAGGCTGGTGAATGACTTGAGCACTGTGCCCACGTACATCATGCCCCAATGCCTGCTCCTACATGTGTAGTAGCCTAAGTGCTCATAGAACTGCACATCTAGACTCCCCCCATACAATGAAACGCTGGCTTCTGACCAACCAGAGTACAGACATGCCTAAAGGCTTTCTTGATGCTCACTTTGACTTCCCTAGAGGGCATGGAAACGAAGTTCTCTGGTCTCTCAACACTGGACACGGTCAGAAGTGGTCTGTCTGCCGTACTGCTGCCTATTCCCTTTGGGATGTCGAACAGATGAAACGGACACTGTAAACTCCTGGACCCACTTGCACTGGCAAGTTCCTCTACGTGGACTACCACGTCTGAGTCCTGTTCTGGACCCTCGGCACTTTGCAATTAGCATCTGGCTAAGGCTTGAAAGAAAGCCCCCCTCCATGGTGTTCTGACCAAAGGTGACCCACCATGTCTTTGGAGCTCCTTGGTACCTCTGTATGCCTATCATGTCCTACTTGCAAGTTTTGCTCAGTGCTTTTCCTTCAATAACTATCCTTAGCTGTCTCTGTAGGAGTACCCTGAAGGGTAAGGTTGCCTGTGCTTGTTAGAGACCCTGAAGTAGTTTAAGCTGCTGTGGCTGGCTCGGCACCATCCTTGACTCGGTCCCTGCAATTGCTGAACTGACCAACACGGAAAAGATTCCTAGGCTTATGCCAATGATAGCTTCGTTTCATTCTCAGCTCGATGTGATCCAGATGGACTACAGCATTGCTGATGGAAATACAGCAGGCTGTCTTGAAGAGGTGTGATACACTATGCCAGTCACTGACCACACATGACCTCAGATTGGGCTGTTACAACTGCATTTAATAAAACCCCTAGATACTAAGGATATACTTAAGTGATGGACAAAGCCCCTCTGAAAAGGAGACCAGGCATCTGGCTAAAGCCTGTCTTCTGTTCGGATCTCATCTTGGTGGTGTTCCCTCTTTGCCCCGACTGAAGGCATAAATGAGCTTGTGAGTGCAGAGCGTGGTTGATGAAGGCAACCTCTTCAGAGGAGTTCCCAGCTTCACACCTTATCTGTAGTGACTGCACAACACGTGTCCCAAAGGCTGAGATTGGCTTGATTGTGCTGGCCTTCCCTTCCTGAAGGGACTACACCTGTGATGTCAGCCCTGTCATGACACTCCCATGTGGATCTGATGCACGCATGAAGGCTGTGGTATCTAGTGGGTTCTTTACCTTGATCACCCCCAAGTATACTTCAGGCCCCCGTAGTAGGGAGGACTTCAGACTTAGCCCAGCCATTTACAAAGCACAGAGTAAGGCTGATCTAACTTCCAGGAGCCTGGAATGTTCTAGAGGATTAACTTGGACTCAGTTGTTAGCTCTGCAGACTCTAGTTGATCACCTACGTGAGGGGTCCACGTAGCTGATGCACACTTAGTACATGTAGAAGAGCACAGCCACACCTGCTGGTACCTGAGGCAGAAATTAAGCCCAGTTGATGAATACCCATTGGGAAGGCAGGTGGATTTGTGGGAATAAGTGCTGGTGTCCTTATTGTTGACCTAACTCGCCCAAATCCTCAACCCACTTACCTGTGTCGGTTACTAGGTGGTGACGTTTGACTTGATCACTCAGTATGCACTTCCTAACTGAATCCTTTGGAACAAGTCTTCCTTCCTCCCATGTGTCATCACGGTCTTTGACTCTTATTTCCAAGATCACTGTCTAGCAGGAACTCAAGGTTGGCTACTGCCCAATGTTCCCGAGGACTTCCTCACTTGATGGCACAATATTGCCCATGCTCAACAGGGTTTCTCCACCCTAATTCCTTGGTCCATAATGACTTTCATCCAAGTGGTTTTAAATACTTAGTGGTAAGTACTTAAACACACATGGGTATAAGTGTTGTCTCTGTACCCTGTAGCTCAATGAGCTACTTGCCTAAACTGGGAATGACTCAATCTTTCTCTGCCACTCTAGTCCACTGTCTTGCTTCCTGGGAAAGTTACAAATGTTCCATGCCCCCTAATAGGCAATAGTATCCATTAAAGTTATTGAGACTAAGGCAAAGGATGCCTCCAAATGAAATCACTTTCCTAGCCACCACATGTAAACCAGGGATCTCATCAGCTTAGACCTCGCCAAACTTGAGCCACTTAGTCTACAGCCTGGGACTGAAGGCTGGTGTTAACCTGTATGCATAGGTGACCTGACAACCTAAAGGTTTGCGATGTGTGACCTTCCTGAAGGTGTGCAAAGGTTCCAGCTGAACTACCTGGCTCTCCCTTATTGCTGGTGCTGGGTCTGAATCCCTCCCTACCCTTGCCTCAATCTGAAACCATGTCGTCACTCAGGCTTTGGCCTGTTCGCTTTCTCATAATGCAAATGTGGCCTCAAGACTTGTAGATACTGCACTTGTATCTTACCACAAGGAGGTGAAGTTCACAGGGACAGCTAGGTATCAGACCTTAACTCTACTGGCCTCAGTTCTTGGAGGAAATCTTGAACTAGACCTGAATCGCCCTTTATCCTGAACAGGTCAGGTACTTAAGACTCACGTGAGCCCTCCAAACTGACTCCTGGGGTGCATCTATCCTGTAACATGAGACCATTTCCATTCGAGTTGAGTCGAGCTTGGGGCTGGGGAAAGAGCTGGAGTTGCTACCCTAAGGTTTGAATTGTTTGCTTGAAGTTACCTTGGAATGGGGGCAAGTGTCCCTTCAGCTGTGGATTGCAGGGTGCAGCTGTTGAAGCTCTCTGTTCAAAGATACTGCTTCATGGCTTACTGTTTAACAAGCACTTGGTCAGAGCACTGAGTCTCTGCATCTTCAGTGCTACTTCCCAGGTGGGTTTATCGCTCTCCAATATCTCGTAGGTGACATTTATGGCTCTAATAGCATCTAGAGCAGCCTATGGCTCACAAGGACTGCCTAGCAGTGAGCTTCTGTAGATCTGGACACCAGGCATGAGGTAGAACTGGTCCCTACTGTTCGATACAGCTGTTGCACCTTCTCAGGTTTGGAGGCTGCGGACCTATCCCAGTCGGTTCACGTGTTGGTGGCTTTACCTTTAAATACCAGCTGGGTTCCTAGAGACCAGTTAGGTGGCTACTCTGGAAAGAAGGAAATAATGGAATTTATAGTCCTAAGCCTTGGAGAATGCCCCAGAAAGTGCCTCAGATACTAACTCTTCACCCAGTCCCTGGGAAAGCATGGTCTTGTTTACTATGTAAGGCTTCTGGTTACATGGCAAAGTGAGAAGCAGTAGCTGGCATGTTGAACGTGTTTGACACAAGGTTGGAAATGTGGTGAAATGAAATCGCTTTAAGCTTTCTAGGGACTGACTTTCCCTGAAACACTACAGAAAGGCTGCTAGCTTAACGTCATCCTAAGTGACTGCCTTGAGAGCAAGTCCCACCTGGACTCCTGAACCCAGAGCATACCCAAGAGCTAACCGGAAGTAGAAAGCCAGTTAGAGGGGTCTTGTTCACCACTTCAGAGTCGGATGACGGCGGTATTCCGCACTGCCTCCCTGGAGCCATCGCCAGAATCTGGTCACTGCTAGCAGCCTTGTGCTTGGAGCGGATATGGACGACACCAGACTTCAAATGAGGCTTTTATCTGGGTCAGTTCCAAGCATTTATACCTTTCAAAGAAAGTATAGAATCTCAGGGTATCCACATAATACCATATGTTTCACCAAGGTTACACAAGAGGCTCTCCAGAATGAGCTGGAGCAGCCTTTGGTCCCCTCTGAACAGACTGAATACTACCCAGCAGGAAGCCCATAGAGGCAGCAGGAACTTGCTAGCGTCCTGCCTAGAGGCATATACACCAGGGTGTCCCATCACTGCACAGGTGGAGATAGCAAGGATGTTAAGCTATGCAGTGGTTCTTAGCTTTGTGGTTAACAGACGTGATAAATGTTCCATCCTCTGGTCTTCTACTTTAGAACCTGAAAACTGGCACATTATAAGCCCAATGGGTATTGGGAGTTCAGTCTGCTTTGATCAAACTGTCAGCTTTCACCTTCCCAGAAAGCACTAGACTTATGTCCTGTTAGTGGGTAATATCCCCTTTCAAATGGGCACTGCCTTGTTATGACCCATATTCCTACGTAGGTCACTGCTTTATGCTACGGCATCAACTGTTCACTGTTCTTGCCCCAGACTATCAACTAGCCTTCCATCTAAAACGCATTGGACAAACGTAATGGGGAATACTTGAAGAGTGCATAGATGCTGGGTGAGCTCACTTCTCCAGGCTTTGAACACTTCCTGTGCTTACACCTGGATTTGTAGTTGGTTACTTAAACGCAGAATCCTGGTGAGGAGCTGGAGTGTAGGCTGAACTCTGCCAGATCCCTGCAGAATGAAGAGCATCAGTTCCCAGAGAAGTGTTGAAGGGTCTGGTCCTCCATAACTTCACATCGAGCCGTGTTCCTGGCCAGTGGACAGCAACTGCAAAGTGTTCGGAGATGCTAAGTGAGGGCACTAGTGAAGTCTGGAAGCTGAAGACTTAATCCTGAGTCCCAGACTAACTTCCTGTGCTGTTGACTACAGGGCTGGATCAGAGCCACGACTTGCGTCCACAGATCCTAGCTGGGACTCTATAAACCCTGGCATATGCGTTTTGGCAACTTGGGATCTCGTGGGGGCATATCTGTCTCGGCTCAGATTTCTCTAGAAGTTTCTTTCCCTGAATACAAGACACTACTAGCTAAGACAGGGATGTCTCGCCTGGACTGGGCTTGGAGCCAGTGATGAGACAACTATCACATGTCTTTCACCACTCTCCTGATCTTAAACCTCATCTGCACAAGTAGGCTCACAATGGTCTCATGTCCAGAAGAGTAGGACCTTTTTATCTGAGTCTCTTCCCTAGGGATGCAGCATAGCCCCATGCCCATTAGAAAACCGAGCATGACTCCTATCTCCCAGTTTCCAGGCCACTATCGACTTTCTGGAAGCCACTCCTTAAGGTGGGGAGGGTAACGCTGAATGACTGAACTGAACACTTCAGGGGCCTTCCATGCAGCAGGTGTAAATGCATTCTTGCTAAACCTGAAAGGTTCTCTCCTTGGCTGTCCCTGATGTGCAGTCTTAAAGCACTTGCTGAGTATCTAGGTACACGTTTAAGATGTGCAACTGGGCAAACGTTCGAGCCGTTAGAACTAGCTATGTGGAATGCCTTAATGGGAGGCAAGATTCTGGGAACATCTCATCAGCTCTCCAAGGTAACAAGCAGCCTTCCAGCTTCCGTGTTTGGAGCTAGAACCTGTGGAGGACAGACAACTATAGAAAAGCTCAGGCAGGTGGCTCTTCCTCTTACTGGGAGAGGACTCTAGGAAACCCCTCAGGCTGAAAAGGACCTGATCAATGGAGTCCACTTCAGGTGGGAGGAACTGCACCTGGGTGCTCGGGTCTGCCTTAGGTTTGCTGCTATTGCTAGATGCTTCTCTGGATTCCATGGAGAAGTCCCTGATGTGAAAAGGACCAGCTTGGCCAGGTCAGCGAGACGCTTGCTGTGGATGGGCTGTGGGGATCATGACTTCGTTCTCATTCTAGTTACTGGAGTTGTGAATCAAATCTGACCTTCTCGCCATCCACTGTTCTCCCTGCTTAACTGAGAAAATGGCGCTACCTCCCTACTGCACAGGATGGGATGGAGTTGTGCTTGTACCTGAGAGCAGGGCAGCTGAGGCTCAGAAGAGCAACTGAGATGGGTACTTGAGAAACAACTTCATGCTGCAGAAGGAACAGCAGCTGCCACTGGTCCTCCAGGGTCCCTTCTGGTTCCTTCAAAGAAACCTTGGGCTGAGCTTTACTGTCTAGCACAACCCATGTCCAAAAGCCCTATTGCCACCCACACCTGTCCCCACACTGGGAAATAACCACAATTTTTCTTAAACATATGCGTGCTGCTTTGACTGTAGTCCTAGCAAAACCATTGACTACTTGCAAGTTTAAATGACTCGCTTCAAATTCTCACAATCAAGGCTGCTAGAGTTGGCATTCAACTATTGTCTACATTCTTGTGGCTGGCTTGGTGTTACAAGTGTCAATTGGAGTTTACAGGATTACCAACCAGGAAAATGACCCACACCGGGCAGATGTCCCAAACCATAAGACGTCCCAAGTCGCTGAAGTTGTCCTAGCTACTTGCTGGAATAGTGTTCTTGGGTTCTGTTCACCATAACCTCCCCCACTGCATCACAGCTCTAAGTCTGGGGCTCACAAAAGGCTTCCTATAAATATGTGGTCCTGAACTAAGGCCTCGCTCACAGGGCACCAGCTTGTGACAAGGCACTGGCGTGGCTGTGGGCTCAGTTTTAGGACTTGGTGGTAACCTTGACTGTAATCCTCACTACTCTGCCCTTCCTTGCCATACTCCTTTGTAAGTGAGGCTCCACACGGAGCTAAACTCTTCAAACTGAAGAGCAGGATTTTACCTTAGGTTGGCAAAAACTAGAAAAGCCTTGGTCTCCTAATTCAAGTCTTGACCAAGTTGCAGGGTGACCCCACCCCAACCTGGATCGTGACACTTAAGAGATCCGGGTCAAGGATGGTGCATGTCGCACGCTGAGTCACTTGCAATGACTGGGAACAGCTAAAGATGCTGCTGTAGAACTTCCGACTTTAAAGTGGCACGTGGCATCCTTCAGGGAGGTCTTCCACCAGCTCTGGGCATGAGGGAGAGAGGCATTAGACTATCGCCATCCCAAGTCTGCTGTTGCAGAAAGAATGACTAAGCTGGAATGACTGAGCACACCTGAATTTTGGGTATTGGTCTTCAGAGGAGTTGAAATAACTACTCGTCCAATCTTCCATGGGTGAAGTTGGACTCTGTGCCCATAAAAGCCTTAGCATGACTTTTCAGGGTTGGCAGCAAGGATTCCACAGGATTGGGATGCTAGAGGCAACGCATCTTCCACAGTCCTGCCACTTACAGCTTCTGAAGCTAGGGACTTGTCAGCTCCGATCTTGGCCCACACGTTTAGGGTAGATGTCTAACTTCTGGGCAGATGTTTAGATTCATCTATGGAAAGACTTAATCCACTGGAGTGATCCCTTGCCCAGCCATGGAAAAGACAAAACATAATGCATCAGTGGCTACTCAGTTCCTACAAGACATTGTAGCCACTAATGTGTCCATGGTTAACCTACCAAGGCAAGATTCGAAACAATAACTCGCTAATAAGGAACTAGGCTGCTTCTGGTGGAAGGCCATTCACACTGCACTGACAAAGTAATCCTGTTCTAAACATCACCTAAAGAACTAAAGGCAAAGCTGCTGCTTTTCAGCATCACCATAAGATGAACCTGTGTCTTAAATACACCTGGGTGTCCTTGAGCCCAGGGAAAACGGATAAACGTGGCTTGGCAGGCAGTACTCCCGGCCAACTAGCCAGACGGGTGTGCTTTGGTCTCTTCAATCACTTGCTCTGCTAGTTGGTGACAGACCCTGGGCAGATGTATTCCAACTGCTCCATGGAACCCTAGTTACGAAAGCCTAGTCACTAAGAAGTCTCTTCATATGTTCAACATTAAGTACACATGGAGCTGCTGCAGGCGACAGCACTTGACTACAAATAACGTCTCCACTTTGGTTACCTCAAGCAGCATTTCAACTACCTGCATGGAAGCAGAAGCTTAAGTACCTTAAACCAGACCCACCTACCCTTTGTCCCAAGTCTGGGAATAATGCAGGCTTTTTGCCCCTCAAGACAAATGAGGGACTAAGAATGACACTGGTTCCTCCTGATGAAGAGGTAGTTGAGTAGTAACACAGGCGGTAGGTGTCCTGTCTAAAGGCATGTGCCAGGGTGTCGCACCACTGGAGCTGAGGTTACAGTGTAGACATGTTCATCTTCGCTAAGCAAACATCCTAGGTCTCATAACTCTGGGCTCCAGCCATGTAAGTCGGGTGAGGTGGGGTCCATCCCAAGCATGATGCTGAGTGTCCATCCTGAAATGTGACTGGGGGGTCTCATCTCCCTGTCGCCTCATGCTGGCTAGATGCCATAGGCTTAGCTGATCTCCTACTGACTGGTACTTAGAGGTAGCTGTCACCTGGCCCTCTCCCGCAAAGCCAGGCTTTGATTTGGTGGAAATATACCTTGCCAGCTTCTGAATATTATCTGAACTTGCTACCAAAGAAGTGATGCTCTTGAGTTTACAAGGCTATGTAGGGTAGGTACTGCTACGTGCCCTTTGCCCAGGCCCAATTGGTGATATGAATGCACACGTTCTTGCTAGTTCATCACCTGTCTTCAAACCCTGTTCATAGGGGTCTGTATGGAAAACAATGCTAGAAGACCTCTATCTGGACCAGTCTCTAGGCCCAGTAAGTGCATACCTATTAGTACTGTCAGGGGCTATTTCCGGGCCTGCTGCTCTCCAGGGCTATTCGTCCCCTTGAACATTGAGAAACTTCTCAAAGGGAGGTTTGGTGTACAGCCGAGTGTCCCTCTAGGACTTTGCTTCCAACGTGGCTGACAGCAAGTTTCCTGTAGAACTTACTCTTTCCCTAGCATCAATGCTCGTCTGGAGGTGCCAGCTCCTTGTAAGCTCAAGCCCTGTGTATACCCAAATGACTAAAATGCCACCCTTTTAGACTAAAGGACAAAAGGGAGGTCCATATCGGTACCAAAACTATGCTACATCAAATCCCTGGCAGAGCGGCTTGGACAGATCAGTATCCATCAGTTTGAGACAACCCGCCTTTCTCCATGTTGCAGTCAGACCTAAGTCGCACGCAGCCTTGACGTCCTACATTTACCAGTTCAAGCTCCAGAACAGCAGGATAACTGGTGCAAACTGACTGGCAGTTCACTGGGAGACTAGCTCTGTGTTGCCTCTGTCCACTCCTGTGGGGAGCAACTCGGACTAGACTGTTACTGGAATTAAGACTTATTCTATGCATCTGCTCTCCCACAATATGGCACTGGGGAGGAGTAAACTTCTACACAGCTGCCTCTCGCCAATTTGAGCTGCAGGAGCTGATCCTGCTCCTGATTGGAGGAGAGCAGCGTGCTCGGTGTGTGGGTAGCAGAGTTGGGATTGGTGGAGAGGACTATAAAGGAGACAACATGCACCGGGAACACCTGAGCAGCCCCCGAGAGAGCCGGCCGGCGGTGTGCCGCTCCTCCGTGGAAGTGGGGAAAGTGGCAGGGGGAGCCGCCCCTCCACAGAGGTGGAGGGGTCGGCAGCAAACCCGGGAAGGGCTGAGCAGACAAAAGAACAGCGCAGGGTCCAGTGTCATTCCTCCGAATGGGGGAGCGACACATTCCTAGTTGGAGGAAAACCAGAAATGCTAGAAGTCGAAGGATTTCAAGAGTTCACTTCGGGTAGAAGGGACTGTTGCATCTAGGGCTTTGACTTGGGAGACCTGTTGGCACTACTGTTGTGTGCTCTTTAGTCTTGGCTCCAAGCCTGGGGCAGCTCATGAAGAAAACAGTGGGACTTTTTCAGGCCAATAAATGCTACACTATAGTTGAGGGGGGGTATGACTTATTCAAGTGACTAGAAATACTGCCAAACCTTTCCTTGCTCCTATTACTGTCCCCTCCTTGCGAATTCCTAACCAGCTTAGAAATGCAGTGGCAGTCTAGGTGTAGAGGCTGAGGAACTGACCTTGGACCTGAGCACAGGAGAGCGGGGACTCGGACTGCATCTGCCTGAGGTGCCAACAGTAGACACAGCCTTGGACCCCACAGTTGGAAAAGTTTATCCAGCCGAGTCCGTCTGTACTGACCAGCAGACAACCTCGGACCCCGATAGGAAAGGGAAGGAGGAGTTCTGGCTGACCTGGCTGGTGCCTCTCCATCTTACAACTTGAGAAATCCTGAGCTTGGTTTTGAGATGGGATGAATGGTTTTCCCGTTCATCATGAAGGTAGGGAAGGGCTCCCACCTGCACTGCACATCCCTGTGAGCACCACTATTCCTGGATGAGTTCTCCCTCATCCTCTAGAAACTACCTGCATGTGCAGAGTTGAACTTCCTGGCTCTCGGGGCCAGGCTCCTTGTTTGTATCAACACTGTTCTAGGTGAAGACTTTTCCTATGGCCAGGGGTACCATTATTGCCCATCAAGCCACGTGTGCCAGACCTGACACTTGAGCTTCCATGAAGTTGAACACTTGAACTGAATCCCCATTATCAGTCTTCATCTGACCCTGTGGATGCTCCCTAAGAAAAACCAGTTTCATAGAATGTCATCTAGAAATTCAACGTGGAACTCTTGAAACCCAAGGCTCACTGAAATTGAGTGACAGTTAATAGGTCAGCACCATAGGAAAGCTAAGGAATATCTCCGTGGGCTCAAATCTGTGGATCATAGCATCCACTAGTCTGGCCACTCTTGGTTGTCCTTGGTTTTACTTTAAAGGCTGCTACAGAAAACCTCAAGCATGTGACTGGAATGGTGGCTTTGCCACTCAAGTATGGACTTGAGTGACTGGCACTCAGGTACCTCTACCCACTCCATGCCTATGTCCTCAAACCTCAGCATACTTCAGATAGGCATACTAACACATTTAAGGACTCCTACCATGTCTAAGCTAGTACAAGTCCTATCAAACTCAAATCTTGTCAGACTCTGAATTCTCAAGCATAACTTTCCTAGACTGTCAGGATCCAAGTGTCATCCAGATCTTCGTGCAGTAGATATCCCAAGTGTCCTTAAGCAGGGGTCCTCCCCTCCCCCCCGGCTATACTCTAAAGCCATGGCTGCCGATACCCTGCGGACGTTCTCGGTCCCCATGTTGGCCCCATGTTCCTCGGCTCAAACAGCTCTCGAGTTGGCTTCACTTGCTCGAGAGAATGGCTGCATTCAAGCTCCTGTTTCTCTACCAAGATTCTCCTCACGTGTGATTCGATTCTCCATGATCACTCGGAGTTCTTAGTCCCCAAAGGCCTCCTGCCTACAGTAGGCATTGAGGGACTAGGCTTGGAGCACCGGTCACTAAGGCAGCACCTTTGGGAGGTGTGGTGCTGACTTGCTGGGGGCTCTTCCGTGGTAGCTATGAACTTGTGTGCAATCTTACCCAGGCTGTCTGGGGTAACTAGTCTTGTCGCACCTTTGCCCACAAAGGAACGACGCTTCTCAGCTGACCAGTCTTCCGTAGACTTTAAGAAGCAGTGACGGGGTAAGAGGGAAAGAGAAGGAACAGCCCCTCTTCCTGCTGGTGCACAGCTTATATACAAAATACAACCAATCACAAGCTAAAGTCCATTCATGAAGCACTCCAATCAGACTCTCGTCCACGCGGCATGCATGCATTTCGTGGCCAATCAGCTGAAGTATCACGTGGTAGGCAGGCTCACAACACAGTCCTATCGGTCTTCCTGTTTACGGCACTGTTTCACTTCTGCCCGGCGCCATCTTGTGGGGTTGGTGTCCCGATCCCCACATAGTCTCATTGCTTTCCCAACTGAGTTTTTACAAGTGCACCCTCTAACCCCGAGTGCACTTCTCTAGCCATGTTCATGGTAAACTCCACCTGGAAAACCAAAAGGCTCTACACTACTTCGGCCACAAACAGGCTTTGATCATCTTGCTGTCAAACTGAAACATTGAAGGTGACTAACACATGGCTGGGGAAAGTTATGAGATAGAGCCCTTGATGTGTTGCCTTAACACTGTTCCCTCTAGAGCTTGAAGACTCGGCTATAGCATAACAAAGGCTGTCCTCTTATTGCATGTTATTAATGTGTTACCCGATGTCCTACCTGGGCTTCTGAACTTAGGGGATCTAGTAGGAAGCAAAGGACTACTTGATCCAAGGATCTCATTCTTGTCCCTTTGCAACACTTAGATAGCAAAGGTTTGGCAACAACCTCGGAGCCTGCCTTGCCAGAAGCTTCTAGCAACTACTGTATTCCTTACCCACGTGTTCCTAATGTCAAGTTCACATGGAAGTGTTATGGACAGACCACTGACCTTGGTCACCTTGACTTCTACCATCTGAATGTAGGACCTACAGATACCTACTACACACGTCCACTTTCATGATAGGTTGGCTAGGAACAGAGGACAACCTCTGCAAGATGACTTGGATGGCTCCATACTCCTGGGTGGGACCCAATGAAATGAATGTCACATAGAACATGCCCAGGCATCCCACTACTACACATGTGGAAACTGCTACTTCGTTAACTACAGGAGGAAAGACATGCAACTTTCCTCTTACCACTTGGTAGCTAATTCCTGGGATAAACATCTGCCACTCTTGTAAAATGTGGAAGTCTCAAGTAGACCTGAGAAACCACCAGGCTATGGATGCTAGAATTCATATCCTTACTGATATACCCTTACTTATCCTGGAGAGCACCAGAAACCTGGACTAAAACAGTCCTCCATGGTGGTCTTCAGCCTGTACTTAGGCAGTGAGCCTTTTATACTGAATTCTCTCAACATAACCCAGTGGTCCTTATGCCTCTAACATTTGAGCATAGATGCCATCCACACTTGCCTGGCTTTTCCTGCTCCCAGACTAACGGGTATCTTGTTCAACAGTGTATACTTAACAGTATCTGGAGGAAAAACACGGTATGGAAGAATTCGCTACTCAAACTATGCATAACTGCAGTGAACAGACTTCCATAGGTGCTTGACAAAGCTTCCTGGCAGGGCCAGCCTTGTAGTATAACAAGCAGCTGCCTGTGTTGTAGGCATACCACATGAGCTCCAGTTCCAGTCCCAGCTTCTCCACTTTCAATCCAGCTCCCTGCTGGTGTGCCTGGGAAAGCAAAGGAAGATGGCCCAAGTGCTTGGGCCTCTGCACCCATAATGGGAGACCCAGATGAAGCTGCTGGCCAAGGCCATTATAGCCATTTGGGGAGTGAACAAGCAGATAAAATACTTAGCTATCCTTCCCCTCCCAACTCTCCCAAATTTTAAACTCCTGGCTTTGCTCAGAGTAAGTTTATTCCTTGCTAAGTTCCTGAAGAATCCAATGACTTCACAGGGAAGCTAAGAAAGATGATCAGAACACAAACTGCATGACCTAATGTTGTAGGGCAAGTTCTTGGCCAAAGGAAAGCAACTATCGAACTTGCTGTAGATCTCAGATGAGGGCACATAACAAAACGATCACCTTAATTCTCTACCACCTGCAGATAAGCCAGACCTGGCCAGCCTGTATCTCCCCAAATCCTGCTGGCTTTAACTAGGTGCACGCAGTAGCTTGATCTCCCCTTCTAGAACCTATTGACCTATATAGCCAAGTTAGGGCAGTGGCCATGTCAGAATGACGAGTGTTCTGAAAGTAATTGCCGAATGCCTGATTTCCAGGCGAAACCTGGCTATTCTGAAGATCTGCATCAGATGGGTCATGGCCTTATATCCCCAGACTGTACTTACTAGACTAGTCCTCATGTGAACTTAACCCATGTCCTCACCATGTAGACTGGTGAGGAACTGATCTTGTTAGGCTGAGCCTGGAAGGGCAGGGTTAGCATCTGAGATGGCAACATCATGGGAAGCCAGACCTCATAAGGACCTCAGTCATTGCCTAACCATTCGCCCAAGTTCCTTTCTGGTTCCTTCTGAGAAACCTTGAACTCGTTAAGTACCCCTTGACCTCCAGCTACAGGCATAAGTTTCTCTGGAGAGGGGAGGGCTCCAACGTGAATCTCCTTGTTCACCTCTAGACACATTGCCTCCTGGTTCTTACCCTGAGTCCTCAAGCTGTGTGCAGAGTTGGAACCTCCTATTGGGAGGCCTAGTTCCTTATCCACCCTCATGCATGGAAAACCCATGTCCCAGTGTCAGGAGCTCCTTGTCACTGGGCCCCCTGCATTGGACCTGATGATGAATGTCTATGGGGTGAGTGTCCCAGCTTAGCCTTGGCTGTGCAGGCTTCCCTGCAGCTTGCTAGACATCTCCAACTGACCCTTCACTTTTGGTAGTGAGAACATGTTGGTTCTCAATATCCCCATCTATGACATCAGCATGGAATTCCTAAAGTCTCAGTTCAAATAAGTGGTAAAAAGGATTGGTCAGGAACACAGGAAGCATCTTGGTCCTGTGAATGCGTGGGACACAACACACACTGACCTGGGTGTGCTGGCTCCTTGGATTTAGTAAAACTGCTGAACCTCAAATGCACAGAACTAGACAACACCAGCTCTGGCATCAAGTGATCACAACCCACGTACTACAGTAGCGACTTGTCGATTCACGTTTCTGATGTGCCTCTGCGCCCCCCTCACTTCTGAGATGAACAGTTAAATTTTCCTTAAGTTCCTGTAGTATGTTAACACCTCAAACTCTTGAACACAATCACACCTTTTCATATACTAAAATCTTTTCTACCTAAAAAGTTGCCAACTTAAGCATAGTTCTAGACCAGAAAAACGGGGATCCAAACATCCTGTATGCTCAGACTGGCTCATCAAACTTCTAGCCTACAACTTCTCCGTGCCTGACCAACACCGTGCAGACACCATGTTTCTGTCCTTGTGTCCCTCAAAGTCCCCGCCTTAACCATTATGTAGAACAGAACATCTTGGAACAGGTGTCCGAGTTTATCCACTTAAGATTCTAAATCCCTTGCTTGGAACAGGAGTGACCTTAGGGAATCCTAAGTGTAGAAGGCAGAAAGTGCTTCGTGCCTGTGTGTGGACTGGAGTTGGTGGAGGGCTCTGGTCGCTAGGGTGTCAGCTTCATGAGACAAAGTACAGCCCTGCTGCTGCTCCTCTGTCCCCCACTTCTGAATAGAGGACGCAACTTGTTCCCTCCCTAATCCCAAGAGCGTAACTCCTGCTCCACCTCGGTGAGAGTTTCACATGGGGAACCAGATTCCATCTCCTCACTACTGCACTTGCTGGGTACCTGATAAGATTCAAGTGAACCTGCTCTCCTTGCCATGACTCCTGGGAAATATCCACCATATACTCGGACATCTTGATTGAAACAGTAAAAAATTGAAACAGTAAAGGGGGTTGGTAAAGTTAACCCAGGACCCCACCCTGGAGTTCGGCAGCTTTGTCAGGTGGTTACAAAGTAGCCTCCAGAGTGAGTTCCTTCACTCTGGAAGTTAGCGGGGTCACTGTCGCTCATCTTCAACCTGTTTTCCACGCTGCTCACCCTTGCCCTCCCCCCAACCCAGCTCTGTAAGGATAATGCTCTCTAGAAGACGGTGTGTTTACAATAGGCATCTTCCCATATAAGATGAGCTGCTACTGGGTTTGCAACTTCCACTTAAACTCCATGTGGCTCATCTACAACTAGTCATAAAGGAATTCTTGAACACAAGACACAGGCAGAGCCATCTCAGCCATGGCCCCATCATTTGCAACTTCATGGAGGCATGAGGCTGGAGACACTAGTGAGATGAGAAACACTTCCCTAAGACTTAAGGTGAGCTGAGGGCAAAACAAAGGTAGCAGAGGGGCTGTGTTCTTAATGTGGCAACACCATAAAGGATGGCATTTAAGGCCCATCCGGGCTCCTGAGCCCAGAGAAGTTGAAGGAGGCTCCAGTAGAACAGACTTGCAGCTGGGTGGCCAAGAAGGAACAAATTCAAGGTCCCCTGATCAGTTGACAGCCTTGGCAGGGATACTCGGACTACTCAGACTGCCAGAAACACAATTACCTTGGTCATTGGAGGATGAGTCTCCCAGTGTTTGTGCCAAGTTCTTGTAGAAACATGAGCCAGGGATTGTCGGGTTACAAATGAGGTCTTTACCTTGGCTTAACTACAAGAATTTCTAGCACCTATCAAGACAGCAGGACTGTAGAGAAGACCTGTGCCAGACCCACCCACCATCAGTCTTTCAGGTTTTCCTGACTGGCTAATCCAGGATGTAGAGAACTTGAGACAAACAACTCCTATCCCTGATCCCATCGGTTCCTCCGGAGCAGGGTGTGCTTGAATACTGGCCAACGAGAACACCATGGAAGTGATGGGTGCTGACGTCCAGAGGCCCCCACCACTGGGGATGCTGCAGCGAACTTGAAGAGGCAGACACTTCTGCGAAAACTGTTTTGAGTTCTTTCAATGTGGTCGGGTGAAATAGGGGCTACGTTGCTAACCCCAAGCAACAATCATGTGCTCACGGAGGAACGGACTCAAATTCCAGCCAGACTTCCTGGAGGCCGGTGTGACCAGGCACGGATCCGAGACAACAGCTTTTCTCTGCCCCACTTGGTCTGAGCGGACCCTGTGCTTGATTGCACATAAGTACTGGTTTTGAATCTGCAAAACTTGTCTTCATGACCTTAACTACATGTTGTCACTTGTAGGATTTCTCCTGATTAGGTGCATGTTGATGGTGCCTCAAACACATGATCACACAGGGGGTGAGGATCTGTCCTTGTCTTGTCCAGGCCTGATATGCAACATAAATGCATCACTCATACATCTACCACGGGCTGGCTTCTGGTGTCAAAGCCATTGATCCAGTTGAGCTTCCGTGAGTCGTGGGCAGAAGTCAGACCTGATCTCCTGGACAAGTCCTATGTGTTGGACTACCATCTTCTCTGGGTGTACTGGCTTCCTGAGCCATTAGGCTCTTACCTTGAGTACTGGGAGAATGTGTTCAACAGATAGGACTGTTGCATGGCAGCTGTGAAGGCAGGGCCTGAATGGCTCCACTCACTGTCACTTGCTCATCCTTGGCAGTAACTGGCAACTCCTGTGAGCTATGCCCTGTGTGTAGCCAAATGTGCAAATACTTTGACAGTGTCAAGTGGATGTTCCATAGGCCTCTAAGACTATCCTTCTACACTAAACCTAAATTGGAGCCTCTCCTGTCCCCAGTGATGGCAAATCTGCCACCTCTGCGATCGGATTGGTAGTGTCACAAGTAGCCTTGTGGCTTCTCTGGGCTTGGATCCCATAGGACAGGGTCCATCTGTGGCACAAGCAAGTCTTTGCTGTAGATCTTTGCCCTTGGCATTGTTGCCGCCTCTGGGAGTGGGGCTTTGAGGGGAAATACTTAGCCATCAAATTCATCTCGGGTGGAAAGAACTATATTGTGCTCTAAGAGTTCACTTGGGTGGGGGGAACGTCTATGCTACTACATACTGCTCGGTCTCCCTGGCTCCAAGTGGGAGTTTGGGACTCCATGAACTGACAATGGACTCCTCTAGGGCGATCTAAGCTGTAGCTTAGAGGAAGAGGTCATGACTGACTGCTCAGCCTAGTTATCTGAACTGGGAGGAGTTTCTCCATTCCTCACTTCTCAATGCAGTTTTGCTCCAGTCTGGGTTGAAGAACCACAGTTGGATCTGAGCACAGGGAAGCAGAGGCTCAGAAGGGTAGAGTTTAGCATCTGCCTGATATGCCAATTTGAGAGACTGAACCCCAGAACCTCCTCTGCAGAAGAGGACGGTAGTTCAGACCATCTTGATCCCCAAGGTCCTTGTCACTAGTTAGATAATCCTGAACTGAACTGGGTCAGGCAACTTGACAATTGGAAGCCTGAATGGGGAAACACCCCCTGCAGAATGGGGCCTCCTATCTGCCTTTCTGTGTCTTCATTCCACAAGCACTCACCTAGACAAATCCGCGCAGACTTGGTCAAGCCACTGGCTGTGTCTAGAAGGCACCTTGGCATTGGCACTGTCTTAGATCAAAACATCCCAGTAAGATGAGACGTTGTTGCCACTCAGTCGGCATTAGACCTGTCCAATCTTAGGTGCTGCCTCTTTTGTCTCGGCTTCCTTGATGTTAGTATGACATGAGGAAGACCCTTGTGTTGACCTAAGGGAAACCTGTTACCAAGTCAATCAAAATGGTACAAAAATGTGCTCAGAGCTCTAAACTCCTGGTAAACCTAGAGTTGAGGGCCAATCTTCCCTCTACATAACACATGCTTTCAGTTAACCATGTACCTCTATCGACATGCAGAAACACCTATGTCCTAACTAGTGCGCTCTCCATCTGTCCCAGACATCTTACTCCTAAAAGTACCTGAACCTGTTCTCAGGTTGGATTACGCCGGGAGAAAGATCCCTTTTACCCAAATTGAAGCAAAGGACTACACTGCACATCCTGTGTCTGACATGGCCAGATCCCCTGGCTGGGGGTAAGCAGGGTGTCTGGTCACTAACTTCTGGCAGCTGACTCAACTCGCACCACCAGACTCAGTGGATGAAGCACACTCGGTATTGGAAGAAAAACTAATCCTGGAATCCAAAGATTGCAGGCTCTGCCCACACTGTACCCTCTCGGGAGGCTCTGCCAGCTGTCAATGAGGTTCTTGGTGACTGACACACAAACTTGAACTTCGATGTGCTCAGTGGCTTGACACAAACTCGAATTTCATGTTCCACAAACATCTCAAGCTTTGTTCCTTGCCTCTTGTGCTCTGAAGAAAAATGAGGTTGACGGAAAAATACTGAGCAAGCCAGCAAGATGGTCATCTCGGGTCAAAGTGTGAATGTATACTTCTGTGAAAGGAGCCATCTGGGGAAAGATGGAATTAAACAGTCTGGAGTCCTCTTGCCCCCTCACTTCAAGGGGGCATTCTCAGGCTGGGCTCATCTCTGCCAAGGCCAGGATGAAGGCAGGCTGAGGGCAGACCCTGACCTCTATCGGCTACAGAAAGGGGTGGGTCTCTCCCTTATGTCACCCACTGAGGCCTTGGACCCCTTCCTGGTGGACAGGGGTGAAGGCTCTATCCCTAGTGCCTGCTGTACCCCAAAGCAACCCTGAGTGTGCAGATACTCCTCAGGGTATATGGCTGGCTATGTGGCAGCCCTCATGGGCCGGAGGAACCCAGTTTCCTTGAGCATCGGTGCTGTGGTACACACAGGCCTTGTACTCGGTAAGCTGTTGCCTGGGTGCCCTGGGACCACACCTGTGGTGATGACCACGAAGCCATTCCTATCCCTCCAGTCTCCTGGAAAGCCCCATGACCTCAGACACATCCCCCTTACAGGCCTCGCCCTCTGAAGGTCCCATTACTTCCAACAGGCACTTAGCCTAATGCATACAATGCTTATCTCCAGCAATGGGCATCATGACTGGGTTGGTAGTATTGGTCTGTTAAGTCTACAAGGTTGAGTATGTGGGATCTCAAATGATCTGATCTAAATCTCGTCTTCCTTAGTAACTCCTCAGACCCAATTCCCCCAGGAAACGTCTAGGGGTTTTTCCTTCTGGTTTGAGTCCAAACAGACATGTTCATGAGTTAGCTCACAAGTTGCAGCTATGTCCCTTGTCTTATTCAGGCTGTCTTTCTGGGACACATTCTCAGTCACATTCACCGAGCCAATGTGGCTTTGCTAACTCCAAGGCTAGGAGATGGATCTTCCTCTGGATTTCTCTGAAGTCCTCTTCAAGGCCACAGTCGGCACTTATGAAAGTGTCCTGTTGGCCCATAGTCTCTGCCTACGAGGCCACCTTTCCCTCCAACACATGGCTCTGAATCTAAATTACAGCTTTAATCCTTGGCTCTGTTTAAGTTGTGGCTGTCATTAGCCTTTGATCTACCAAGAGCTCCATTCGAGGTGGGTTTGAGGGCAGAACAGCCAAGTCAAGGGTTAGAAAGCTGAAGGTATCGCCCGAGGGTGCAGGAAAGGACACGTTGGAATCGCTCGACAGGACATCACTTGGATGTGAGTTATTCAAGGAGTTGGACGCCTCTAGCTTATCCTGAGTCACTTGGCTTGTGGCCTAATGGGGTCACCTTCAGCCTAGGACCTTCTCAAGGCTGTTTCAGATGTCACACTGTTAGCCTGCACTTCCAGGTTATGTGTAAAGTGCTGGCTGAATCTGTAGCCTGAGATGCTTCTGAAAAGCGCAGTAATGACATGGACTAAGTGGAGGCTGAGCAGGTAGGAGGCTCGTGGTCAGTCTGTATAAGCTGTACCTGGGACTAGGATGTTCTTCACCTCCCCAGCATGAACACATGGGGCCCTGAGACTACGCATCTACATGAGCAGGCCCAGGCTATGGTTGACTAAGACTCCACGTGGGAACCCAACTCTATCCTGTAACAGGGCACTTTTCCCAGAAAATAGTCTGTCATTCTCAGTGAGGCCGTGTAGAATAATGGCACCGTCACTTCTGTTGCCCAAATGCATCTGTAGGTTCCTCAACACAAGGCTTCCTTCCCAAGCCCTGTTGGGCTGGGCTAGACTGCTCTAACACTGGGTCAAGTAGAAAGGGCTCAACTTCTGTTGGAAGGTCTCACTCACTTGAAGCATTTCCATTTTTGAGAGATTAAAATGACAGCTCTAGTGACAAGCTCGGACAACTGGGGGGTGGAGGGATGTCCTGTAGATGAAGGCCTGTGGTTCTAGGATTGGGGTTTTCTGTTCTCCCAAACAGACTTCAAACTGAAATTGGGCAGGTATTTTATTGTACCCACAGCTGTTCTAGCATTAGCTTTGATTGCTTTCCGTGACCTATGAGCTACCTAAAACCCTAGGTGGTCTAAAAGAACCAGAAAGCGCTAGAAACGGGTGGTTGGCGTTGCTGGCAACGGTTTGTGTGTTTATTCCCGGCATGATACTGAGCTATAGCAGCTGCCCTGGAAACATTTTTATCAAGATATCACTTGGAGCTGCTGGTGAGCCAGCAAAGATCTAGATAGATGCACAATGACTTTGATACACTGCCTCATGGAGCAAAGCAACCTGTAAAATGGCCCTCTTAGTGTTGTGGTGTAAAGTTAAACGGCATAGCCACTGTTTCCTGACTTGGGGGTTCTATGTCACTGACCTCCAGTCTAAGAAAATGTTAAACTGGAGACCACTTTCCCTTAATCCTTTCTTCCTCACTTACGGTCCTGAGCCACAGCCGATAGTGCCCAGTGCTGGTCCCCTTACTTGCAGGCCAAGGCACAAGGAAGGAGGCTTTGATACGGGTGTCTGT
Source organism: Oryctolagus cuniculus (assembly GCF_051225735.1). NCBI lineage: Eukaryota > Metazoa > Chordata > Mammalia > Lagomorpha > Leporidae > Oryctolagus > Oryctolagus cuniculus. The sequence continues at coordinate 14,971,214 of NC_142887.1, read as the reverse complement.
TGCTGGGAATGGGCAGCATTCCTTGGAGCAACACAACTGTACTCGCAGGAGATGATGCTGGGAATCTGTCTGGAAGCCCAACGGTCATACTGACTTCAAACTGATAAGAATAGAAGGGACTGTCAGCTGGGAAAAGGGCCAGTAGGTGTACATGGACTCAGGTGCAGGAACCTCTTGGAATGAGAACTATAACAGGTGCCTGAACCACTCAAGTTAAGCTAAGTATCTGGGGTCCTTGGCCTCAAGTCCTTCCTGTCCTGGGCTACAAATGTTACATGTAAAATAGGTGCGTGTGGCATTCTATGGCAAGCCCTTATATTGTAGCTGTAGGCAGCACTGTCCTGAGTCACAGGTTCTCATGGGAATCCTTTGTCATCGCCATTGAGTCGGTCGTGTTGGGCCTGATGGTGAATGTTGGCATGGCTGCCCTTGGTTTCCCTCCATCTCTGAATGGGCTCCACATCATGCACAAGATACTTGCCCAAGGCTGGTGCTGCGGCTCAATAGGCTAATCCTCCACCTAGCGGCTCTGGCACACCAGGTTCTAGTCCCAGTCAGGGCGCCGGATTCTGTCCCGGTTGCCCCTCTTCCAGGCCAGTGCTCTGCTGTGGCATGGGAAGGCAGTGGAGGATGGCCCAGGTGCTTGGGCCCTGCACCCCATGGGAGACCTGGAGAAGCACCTGGCTCCTGCCATCGGATCGGTGCGGTGCGCTGGCCGCAGCACACCAGCCATGGCGGCCATTGGAGGGTGAACCAACGGCAAAAAGGAAGACCTTTCTCTATCCACTCTGGGCAAGTATTCTTTTTGATAGGCAAACTATCAGTTCTGATTCTGGTTGCTGTGTCCACAGCTGCTTGTTTCACATTAGCTTTGATTGCTTTCTGTGACCTATGAACCACCTAAACCCTATGTGGCCTACAAGAACCAGAAAGCACTAGAAATGGGTGGTTGGTGTTGCTGGCAAGAGATCCCATGTCTTTTCCCCGGCATGTCCATATAGCCCCTTCTAACAAAGCGAAACACAACATTCGCTCTGAGATCTTGTGGACAAAGTTTTCATAACTGACTCCCAAATTGCCTTTGGACTAAAGGGAAATAGCTTTGCCCTAAGCCCTCAAATATTCCTGCCTTTCCTGTAGTCCCTGGATCTATGTATGCTACTAACACTTCTGCCTTTGGTGTCCTGGAGATCCTTATACAAAATCCTGTTCTGGTGATGTCAAACTAGACAGGCCAGTACCCATCACCTCACACCAAAATCGGCAAGATGACCACAATTAGTCTTAATCCATATGTGCCCTGGACTTCTGTCTCAAGTCAAAGCTAAATCAGGACCAAAACACTACATGTGTATAACCTTACCTGAAGTTCTTAGCCATCACAATTACTTTATACCCAGAACAGTCTAAACCAGCTACGTGAGAATAACTGATCAGTTTCCAAACTCACTGTTCTACAGTAACCTCATAACGGATCATTTTGGCCTCTGAATGAGGCTACCACACCGTGGTTGCTTGTGTCTTCAATGTTACACTTGGCTGACTCTCCTCACCCCACTACACACACTTGAAAGACTGTCCTACAGGTGGTCACACGCCGTATAACTGGTATATATGCCCACGTTGCCACTATATCTGTTACACTGAGTGTTTTCTGGTCTTCCAGAACAAGCAGGTATGACTCGAGTCTCCTGGGTCATGGAACAAGAGCCACTACAGGCATCCTGAGCAAGAACTCGGAGCAGGGGAAGTCGCCCTCTGTGCCTGTACAGCACCGAGGACTGGGGTCAGGGTGAGGAGCCACCAGTCACTGGGAGCAGCCCTGGGGGGTGTGGCCTGGCTGGAAGTGCTGCAGTGAGTCTGGTGGTCCCACCTGGCTGGGTGCCCTCGGGCTACCTGTTCCTGGTTCCCTCATCCCCTCTAGAATGTTCCCACGGAATCTAGTTTCCCAACACAGGATACTACGTTAGTTTGCTGTGAAAGGTTACTTACACTTCAGTCTCCCTCGCTTGATGCTGGCTTGGTCTTGATTACTGGAACCACCTAGGTGTCTGGAGAACTCACGTAAAACATCACCTTCATCCAGACGCTGTTACTCAGCATATCTATGCCACTGCTATGGTATGACTTCTCTTCCTCTTGAACAGTGTACACAACCTTCCTAAGTGATTCGCCAGGATCCTGGAGGGTTGGGTTTAAACTTTGTTACTGTTTCGGCCTCTTCTGAAGGCATTGCTGAACCTCTCACCATCAAGGCTCGGAGCTTTGCCTATCCATGCTGACAGGGTTTGCTTCAGGAAAGAAATGTTAGTAATCCCCCATAAACCCACTGTTATCGCTGACTAGAATGAGAGCTGGGGCACTTGGCGCTCAACATTTCACTGGCTCATGGGGATGCAGATGGATGGGTTGGCCGTGGATGATCGAGAACCTGATACTTGATAGTTCCTGTTCTGATAGATACATAAGTCTCAATAGTTGAGACTAACAGCTTATTTTCCTAAAACCCTGCATGGATTCTTAAAGATCAACAGGGTTTAGTCTGAAGGACAGGGACAGGAAATGCCACAGTTCCGCTGGCTCAGTCATGGTGGAAGACAAGGAATATTCCAAAGACCATGAGGCAGGTTGACTTGGCTCCTGTCCTGAAGACCAATCCCCTCCAACCCCCACCCCGTATTACAGAAACCCTAGTCTATGTCCTCAATGACTCGCTTAGTCTTGGAACGAAGTTAAAACACGTAATTCCTAGACTTGGAGAAGTGTTAATCAGCATGGAAGCTAAAATGAAAAGCAAGAGGCTGCCACTTGTATAAACTTCAATATCAAAAGACCTACTTTGACACCAGTGCTACCAGAAAGTAACCCCCAGTCCCCTTTGTCAGTAATGTGCTTGAGTTGAGCCAACTAACACATCTATAGCTGAATGTACATGAGCATGCTGCTTAGGCTTGCTCCAAAGCCAAGGGACTTCAGCAAGTGCTACCACGAGTAATAGTACCACCTTCCAGCTGGCCAGTCTACTCTTCCTAGAAGGATGGACTGGGCAAGGAAACCTAAAAAGGCAACATGGGCTAACACGACCATGCTTCCCCACCTCAAATTGGGCTCCTGGCAAGCCAAATTGATCTCAAAATGCATATGTATATACATGTATACTTGTAGTTAAACATGAAATACTGCTAATGGAAGGCTAAAACTTTAAGGGTCCATCAGCTTATTCTGAGCTGTCTGAGACAAGGGGAAATCGTACCAAAGCAAAGGAAACCCAGCAAGAAAGGACTTCCTCATCTCGGCCCTCCTAACTTCCACTTCAATAGTTCACATCCTAAGAAGTGACCTTCTAGTAAGCGGGGCGGTCTTAATTGTATCATGCCCTCTACTGAGAGCCTTAGAGAAACAACCCCTGAGCTAACCAGCTATCCTGTTGGGCAGGGACTTCTGGGTGGAAGCCATAGTGGTTTCTCTACCCTCATCCTCACCAGCACACTAGTAAGATTTAGCGGTAAGAAAGTGGCAGTAGGTGCGAAGATGAAGAATCTTGCCCCCCATCCTAGTCCCAATAGAGTAAAAATAAGTTAGTAGAGGAAAAATGAGTGTCCCGCCCTGAGTTACAGCCCTCAAGACAGCTGGGAAAGGTGAGGATGGTGTGTGCAGAGTCTAAAGCAGTCCTGGTCCTCGTGCTTGAAGAGCTCATCACTGGCTTTGCTGAAGATGCACCCCCAACCAGGATGCCTTACCTGAAGGGGATGGCTAACCCTGAGTGCTCTTGTTCGTTGCCAAACAATCCTCCTTAACTTGGCTTCTATTTTTCCAAGACATTCTGGCTCCACTTAATGGGGAATGACTTAAATGAGTTTCCATTACAGGAAACACGACCCCTCACTAGAGGCATAGTTAACTAGTATTTTCTAGATACTTAACGATTGTTAACTGTAATAGTTAACTGTAACTCTTTGCCGAAGTCTAAATCTAACTCCTTTGGATCAAGGAAACTTAACAGTGAACTTGGGCTTGAGAACCTACAGGTAAAGACACTTGGATCCCTAGAAGGTGGTCAGCTCAACACCTGTTCGAGGAGGGACCTAGAGCCTGTCCCTGCCTCTGGACTACTCCTCTCCCTATTCAAGCTCACAATGGGAAATCGAGACCCATGGGCAGTGCCGTGATCATGAAGGATGGTAAGAATGTGGCTGTGGAAGATGAAGCAAAGGGTTGAACAAAGTCCACAGTGCAGGCCCGACACAGTGGTCAGCCAGGGAACTCTGGGAATCGTTCCTGCCCTGTGTTGGGGGCCGGATGGTAGGGCCTCTGTGCTCTCATCTTGGTCACTGGAAACTCTAAGTTCATCTCTTCCTGGCTGTAGATGTGCTACAGTCCCTTTGGCCTTCTCGAAGCTATTGAACTTCTCCAGCTCGGATGAGTGTATCACAACTGCCTCTGCATCCTTCACATGCCAGACTTGGAAGTGCCCAAAGGAATCTCGGAAAAGGCAAAGCTCAAAATGTATGTCTAAGGGCCAGTTGGAAGTTGGACAGTTGTGTCCAGCTAGGACACCTCTGCTGTAGGTGTCTGTGCCATTAGACCTCTTGGGCTTGGGACGGCATTCTTAAGCAAACAGTAATAAGCTCAGTGTTTTCTACCAGGAGTTATATTAATTCCGCTGATGGCTTTCTATCCTGGATAGAGTACCTGTACTCAGAAATCCTTACTTGTAACCTCACCCTTCTCCCCACCAGTACTTAAATGGCTGGATGCCTAGGCTAGCTTCTCCCCACCTTCATAAGTTCTGACCCTTGCACACCCTGCCATGCAGGCTGTGGTTGCTGCAATTGTCCAGTCAATATTCTCGGGTAAGGAAGCACCAAGAGGTGCCCCTGTGACACCCACAATCGCCCCCCTTCCATGCTCCTGTTACATTGCAACAACACTGCTGCTTTAGAAGGTAGAACTACTCTGGTAGTCCAGCAGGAAGGACGGAGAATCTAGACACTACAAGACGAACTTAAATCTGAGGTTAAACTCACCTACCATGGAAACAGCTCCTACTGCTCTTCGGAGTCGAAGCATGTGGGCACAGGAAATGCAAACTCTGCAGATGGGTTCTAGATTGCCTTGGACCAATCCAACCTGCATCCCTTGGCTTCTAGATGTACCTGTAGCATGTGAAGGAATACAGCTGTAGACTCGGCTGTCAACAGCTGAGAGCTTGAACAAATAGGCAAGTAACATATTAAATGGTGAGCTCTGAACAGGATACAAGACTGCTACAGGATTATGGCCTCACTGAGGAATATGTATCCTGTAAGTTGCATCTTAAGACCTTGAAGTGAACCCGATGACATGGCCAGTCTGGCTTCCTGCCATTAGGGGCCATCTTCTTATTCAAGTGCTAAAACACACTGGTCTGCCTCACCTGACAAACGTTAACAAGTGAACAGGTGTCTAGGAAGAAGTGATCATCCGGTTCTAGCCTCTGACCTAAAACGTCAACTCTTGTAATGGCACCAAATCCTGGGCTTCAAAGGGCACTCTAACCTAGGATGATAAGATCAGACATGGGTAAAAACACCCTCAAATGATCAGTATCTTCCAGTTGGGTCCAATGAACAGCCCTGTGAGCGAACACTTAGGATGCCTCTAGGAGGCCACGTGGCATCAGACTCCAGTTACTGGAGCAGGCCTTAAAGATAAGCTCCAGGGACAAGGATGAGGTAACACTGCGCAGTAGCAAGGACAAAGTTATAGGCAGGAATGGAACAGGCACCTCTTCCTCCTAGGAACCTAGGTGCGTCCAGCGTGAAACAGATTAAATCCCAATGCCTATCGGCAGTGGGATCTCTCCCGTGGGCCTCGTACCAACGTCACTCATAGGCTTCTAGTGACTTCATCGCCTCTAGCCCCCCCTGGCCCTAGCTGCAAATGTGACTCAGAAGACCAGCAGCCTCCTGGGCAGCAGTTGTCACCGTGGCTGTACTGCCCCTGTGAGTGGCAGACCCCTTGGGCAGGCAGCCTCAAGTGGAGAGTGCACTATCAGAGGACTGGTCCCTTTTAGGATATGTACTATCTCAAACTTCCCTTTGCCTTTCACTTACACTGTAATGCCTTGATCTCATTTGAGGTCAGGAATATTCTTATACAAACATAAGCTGACTCCAGTCGCCTACCAGGAATACGTAAACAACGTAAGTTGACTCCAAGCACCTAATCTCTAGCCTCTGATCACTTTGTCAGGTCGTCACAACACCTCGAAGTGGCTTCAATGGATGATGGAGTTGCCACCTTGTTTTTGGTAGTTGCCCCACCACGTGGTCAACTTTAGACAAACCTTTATTGCCTGTCTTGCATCTCTTGTCTTTGGTCGTCCTCACTTGGAATGCTCGCTAAAGCACCTGCAGTAGGTTATCTAGAGGGCCACTGCTCAGTTTCTAACACTGAAATAGAATCTGCGTGGTTCTCCCAGGACTGCCCTGAAGTTCAACTCCTCTGGCACTCTCCATTCTTGGAGAAGTTGAATTCGAAAGCGAATTCACTTAATGAAAACCTGACCTTCAAGCTACCGACTTGCTATAGGGTCAAAGGACAGGCGTTTACTTCTGTAATGAGTTACCTGGAGAGGAAGCTTGGTTCTTGGCTTTGAGTCCTACAGTCTTTCTCTAAGAGTGCACCCCTCAAGTCCTAGGGCCCTAGCTGGGCTTAACCTTGCACCCAGAGCAGACGGGCTCCGGGCACTCCTTGCTAATGGCTGGGAAGCATGGTTCTATTTCCCAATGGCCAGCTCAGATCAGAACCTCCACTGAACGTACACCGTGCCCTTGAACTCCAAGGGGCAGACCATGCACAAGCCCTCTTGTTCTCGAGCTCCTTCAGTGCAGCATGTGAACCCTGGACTAAAGCCAGTTACTCCAGTGGCCCTAATGCCACCTTGTGGCTTGCAAGTTGGGTCTTGATTGGCTCCTTCTGGTCTTGGAGTCACATGCATGCTTAAAGGGGATGTTCTTCATCTCTACAAAGCCTCCTTTCTAAAGTCAAGTGTCTTCATAGCTTAACATGCTATGGTTGCTTCCTTTTGCTGTCCTCAGATGGAGTTCATACAACTCTGGAGTAGTACCACCCCGGAGTGTATCTAGAGTTTAGCATCGGGGTGCAGCTGGGCTTCTCACAGGCCAAATGTGGTCCACAAACACAAGCTGACCACTGTGTCCTCTGAGGAGTGTGAGGGGAATTGGATTCAGCAGAAATACCTGGAGACTAACGGAACCAAGTTATTTGAGATGTCATTTTTGTGGGTGATGACTTCTGGAAGTCACGTCTACTGAAAACAAGTCTCCACAAGCCTTGCTTTTCCAAAGGCATTTTCAATTAAAGTCAGAAATCCTGCTACAGGAAACGAGTTCTCTTTAGCCAGGATGAGGTACTCATTCATCAACAGTGTTCCTAAGTCTTCACGCCATACTGAGAAGTTACGATTAAAGCATTGGCTCATGGAAAGGAGTCTGGCTGTCGGCTCGCTGCTGGTGACTTAGGACCTGGAGGAGTTCCCAGCTTTGAGATCCTTTTTGAGTAACATGGTCTGTTTCTTCCCCTCCTCCCTCCTAGAGTGGTCCAGGAACTTGACGAGCACGAATGTCTCAAGTTGAATCGGCCTTGAGACTCTGAAGTTCTGGCTTCTATATTCCATTCTCACGTCATCTGAGATGACGGAGGTGCAAGACCAAGACAATGACTTTGCTAATTGCCACACTGGAAACTGAACTTCCAGAGCAATTATTCTCTCCCAGCTAAAGCCTTGTGTCACGATCACTCCGACCCAGGTCTGGAACTCCAAGTCTTCAAACTCAAATTCCACGGGTTGATCTAAGACGCGAGTCCCCTGTGCTGTAAGGATCAGGCTAAGAATGAGTGAGAATGCTTCGCAGGGCCCTAGTCTGCTGCCCAGAATGGTCGGGAGCGTTTCCCTGAAGTTCTTCCTTGGGATGGAATAAGGCAAAGAATTTCCCCTCAGTGTGCCTTGAGTTGCTCAGGAAAGGGGATCCTATTGGAAGGGTCGGTCCGTGTTAATGTTTCAAACGCTTGTCTGAGCTTCCCCACAGTTTGACTTCCTGTGGCTTGCTCTAGCCGGAAGTCTCGACCTGCATGTGGAACTGAAAGCATCCCCCGAGTCCAGTGCTGGTTCACTGGGGTTCAGTGTGGCTCTGTGCCTCTGCTGCTTCAGTATTGACCCTCGGGCACCTGGGGAGAAACCTTATCCGAGGCTGAGGCTCTGGGTCTCTATTAAACACTAGAAAACCTAAACCTGAGGCAGTGATAGGTTTGCTAACAAGACTGCATACTGGAAGTTCTACTAGACCATGCCAGATAGCGGGCTAGATGAGGGTTCCTATGAGAACAGATAGCCCAAGATGGCATTGAGGGGATACATGGTGGGCATCAGCTGCTTAAGTACCCATTGCTTAAACAGATGGAATGACTCTACAAAGGAAGGTGGTAAGGGGAGATGGAGGTACCTCTGGCTCATTCCCCAGATGTCAGTAACAGCCAGCCAAGGCTGGGCTAGGTCCAACTTCACTGGGTCTCCTGGGATGGGGAGGGTCCAAGCACTTGGGCCGCTTATGCTTCCCAGGCCACTAGGGAGCTGGATCAGTGGAATAGCTGGGATGCCGGCACCACAGGCAGCCACTTCACCCGCTACACCACCATGTCAGCTGCCACCGTGAGTTCTCGGGGCACAGTAAGTGGCGACTCCAGCTCAGGGTTGCAGATGTTAGGTTCCTAGGAGCCTGAGATCTGAGCACTCGGGCATACTACATGCTAACCCTAAAGCAATAACCTGGAGCTCCCCCAATTGGGAGATTCTTATGGGAGTGACTGGCAGTGGATTGGTCGGCAGTCCACACTGGTTAACCAGTGCAACATACTAGCAAGCAGTAGACGACTACAGTTGACTGCCTTGAAGCACAGTCACAGTGGCCTGTATCCCCCATGTTTCCACAGAAACAAAGCCGCTTGGCTAAGGAAGACTTAGAAACGGCCATAGGCAGCTGTAGGGACTCGCACTCCCCTTCCCTACCAAATTCCTCCGGGAGTTTGCTAGAGGGAGGCCTAGCCCGGAACCAGCCCCAGCTGTGGACTAGCACAGGGGAAGAACGATGCTGCAAGCCTTCCCTACGGGGTGTGTGCTCTATCCTGGAGGACTGGAATCTTGTGCTTCTGTCTCCTATGCTTCTCTGCCTACAATTGCAACTAGAGCCAGCAAAGAATGACATCACCCGTAGACCACCAGCCACTCAGCCTTTGAAACTGACATTGAAGCCAGGAAGTAAAACAAGTTCTACCAATGAACCTGACAGTTGTAGGGAGCTTCAAAGCCATTCTCTCCAAGGTGTCTGAAGCACCTCTGATAGCCACCTGGGACCAGGAACTTGTCTGGTACTAGAAGTCTCAGACCAACAAATCATGGTTTAATAGCTCTCCAGATGGGAATATTTGTAGGTTTGTACAAAGACCACGCACTGTGGGGAGCAAACCGGACTAGACTGAGTTACTGGAATTAAGACTTATTCTATGCATCTGCTCTCCCACAATATGGCGCTGGGAGAGAAGTAAACAGCTTCCGCACAGCTGCCTCCAGTTCAACCAATAAACTGTAGGACTTGCTCCTGATTGGAGAGCAGCATACTCGGCGTGTGGGCAGCCGAGTTGGGATTGGCAGAGGAGGACTATAAAGGAGGAGAGAGACGGCATGCACCAGGAACATCTATGGGGAACATCTAAGGGGAACACCTGTGCAGCCCCCGAGAAGAGCCGGCCGGCGGTGTGCCGCTCCCCTGCGGAAGTGGGGAATGCGGCCAGGGGGAACTGCCCTTCCACGGAGGTGGAAGGGATAGTAGCCAACCCGGGAAGAACCAGCAGCAAACCCGGGGAGGGCCGAGCAGACGAAAGAACAGCGCAGGGTCCTGTGTCGTTCCTCCACGAAGAGGGGGAGCGACATAATGGTGCCGTGACTCGGATATGAAGCCTAGGCAGGGTTTAGTGTTGCTCCTCCATGAAGAGGGGGAGCGACATAATGGTGCCGTGACTCGGATATGAAGCCTAGGCAGGGTTCAGTGTTGCTCCTCCATGAAGAGGGGGAGCGACAACGCACGAGTGGGCTTTGCCCTCGACAGTCACTAGCAATAGCTGAGACCTGAGGTTGACCTGTCTGGTCTCATGAACACGTCCAATAGCTGGGCTCCAACAATACTTGTCTGAAAGCTGGTGAGCCCTTCCAGGAAAAATTTCCTTAACAGGAAAGCTCATCTTATACATTTCACCAACGGGACAGGGATTTGACAAGGCCACATAGCTGAGTTGGCTCCAACTAATAGGATACAACACTGTACTAATATCCAAAGAAGGGGAGAGAATCCATTTTGGCAGACGTCAAAGTGGACCAAGTTCGCTGGTCTCGGCGACATTAAAGCTGTTGACTCTTGATCCACTTAGTGCCATACCAAGACGCGTTAACTTGTACTATAAAATCCACTAGACTCCTAGACATGTTCCACTCGATACACATGTCACTGTGGATCTGTAGATTGCCTCAAGGTTTTTGGTAAGTGGTCAGTTGGCTGTAGTGGAAGAAAGCCTACCAGAAAACCCAAGTCTAGGGCTTACAACTTAATCCTGGCTCTCCCAAGGGGGTCATGTGACTTGCACCCGAGTTTGGGTTGCCTCTGAAGCTTTTATTCCTGGCCAGGATGACTGACTTGATGCATAGATGTATTTAAGCTCACAAAGGAAGCTGTACCCACTTGTATTAAACGGACCGTGTAGATCTATCCTTACTCCATTCAGTAGCTGCAGAGATACTTCTTGGGAAAACTTGAATCTAGGTTGTCTGATGTTGATATAGCCAGACACAGATAAGGCTTAGGTTCTCTTAAATCTAGGGGTGAATTCCATCACTAACCAATCAATTGTAGACACAACATCATGAGCTGGCGTTAACAGCAAACATCCTGTGGCAACACTGAAGTTTCCACCTTTAGCAATCTAGGTAGAATGAACTCAGATTGGGAGGGAATAGAGCAGAAATGATGGAGCCAAAAGAAACTTGACTCACTCAAACCTTCAAGTGATTCCATGCAAGTTTGTAGGTAGAAATATGCAGAGATGGGTAGAAATAAAAGCTCTCAAGAGCACCCTAACTACACGAGAATGCTCTCAGCGTTAGTGTCACTCCTCCCAGAAAAGCCTCCTAGTCCTTGTCAGTTGTCTTCTGAATTGTTGCTTAGTTCAGACTTTTTGGTAACTTGGTACGTATCTTTGAAAGGCAGTGAGATGGAGAGGCAGATTTTTCCACCTACAGTTCACTCCCCAAATAGCCTGCACAACCAGGGCTGGTCCAGGCTGAATCAAGCAGCCAGGAACTCCATCTTCAGATAAGTGACCCAAGTAACTGGGTTGCCTTCCACCACTATCCCAGGCCCATTAGCAGGGATGCGGCTTGGAAGTAGAGCAGCCAGGAATTGAACTAGCACTCAACTAGGAACGCTGATGTCCCAAATAGTGTGGCTCAACTCGTGCCATAGCACTGGACCCAAGATTATGGAGAAAATGGTGCCAAACTTGAGTGTAGCCTGACTTGCAGTGAATTCTTGAACTCTAGAACATACTCGGAACATGAATTGAGTCCACCTGTGGCTCCTGAGAAAACCTTGGAACCTTGGCTGGTACCACCTTGGGTTGCCAACCTTCTCCCCTTAGTGAGGGCCCCTCTTTTCCACCAGGTGTTTGTGGAGAACGTGGGCTGATGACTGTTCCCACAAGAAATCTCATCAAGGAAGTCGAAGCAAACCAGAGAGTCTTAAGTGAACTACAGGCAGCAACCCTAGGTGAGCCCTCAATTTTCCTTGTGCTATCCTACAAAACACAGCAAAATCCCTGGCTTATGTTGCACTCAGGTAATATCTCCTAGTCTCCTTGGGTGTCTTCCAGAACACAAGGATTTACTGAGTACTTCCTAGGAGCCAAGATTACAAAACTACCATGGCAGAGGAAACAGGCACTGGAATAACTCCCCAACAGGAAGCTAAATGCTGTGGGATAAAACTACCTAAGCAATGACCTTGCTTCTGAGAACATGTTTCTGAAATGGCCAAGAGTAATAGCTCTAAGGAAATATTGATTCTTAACCCTGTTTCATGAAGAAAGTCTTTAAGAACCCAAGACCCAACTGGGCTCTTCCTGTCCTGCAGGGCAGGCAGGCATTCCCTGACTGCCCAGCCTTCTCCAGGGGGCAGGAAGGGGCTCAGCCTCTCCCTGGGTTTCCTGAGGTTGTTAGAAGCCCCAGTGACGGCCTCTCAAGCACCCTGCAGAATCTGCACTCCTAAGACAGTCCTTGGTCTCTAGCGATCTCGAAGAGCCTATGGAGGAACAAAAACCCATATTTGAGTTCCATACAAGTCCAGGAACATCTCCTTTAGGAAGGAAGCTACCATGTGAATACTGTTCAAGGCCATAATGCAGGAGAGACTTGTGACAGGTAGCACGGTCATGTGACACCTAACCAAAATTAACGGCTAGGAGGCAGGATTGGGCAAAAGGCCAACACGAGCCTGATGAGGCACTGGCCACTTCAGAAAGTTCCGAACTGTCCCGGTGTCCCATGGAAGGGCTCCGTGCGGTGGCCGGACACTGTGCAGCCCCCTCCCTGTTGTAGACACACTAGCTCCTCGACCTGAGGCTGCTAGGTTTCACAGGCTCCGAATACTGGAGCCACCCCCATCCTCCAGGTTCTTGGCTATCCTGGACTTTGCAGGAGTGGAGTCCCTTATAAAAGGCAAAGTTTGGAGCCCTGCCTCCCAGGCCTGCATGGACATGCTGGGACCAAGGGACTGACATGCTTTGGGAAGACACCACGACCTTGAACATACCCATGTCTCTGGACCCCACGTTGGCCTTGGGAGGCAGGGTTCTATTGAACTAGTTAGCAATCAACTGCCCCAGTGTCTACCTATGCATAAGTCATGGTGACTACAGTGACAGCGTGTTTCAGATGTGGGAGCTGTATCCACGCCACACCTTGTAACATCCCTACTCGCATGACCCTTGCTAGTGCTTGAGTAGTAGTGACCCAGACCTCCCTCTGAAGGTTCCAGCCTTGAGCCCTGTACCTGCTCAGGCTGTAGTTGTAACTTCCCACTCTGTTCGCCCCCCCCCCCCAGAAGTAGACACACCAAATGATGCCCTGGTGACTCACAAGTCTGTCTTCTCTCTCCCATTACATAGTAATAAACTTCACACCTTGGCATAACCAGACTTGGTGGTCCATGCAGGTGGAATTTCTCCTGCTGGAACAGAGGTGAGCACTAGGAATGTCTGGCTGGTTACACCAACCACAGATCCAAAACATCAGCTGAAATACCCTCTACCGCATTCTATAACCAGGCCCTAGAGCTCAGAGCCAAAGCACAAATTGAGCTAGTGCATCTCTGGAGTAAAAGCCTTGAGCCAGCCTGTCCCCTTGGCTCCTACATCTCCTAGATGACTTGGGTACATGAAGGAGTAGAGCATAGAGAATCCAGTTGCTGACAGCTGGAAACAATCCAATAGGACACATAGTTCACACTAAATGGTGTTGTATGGAGCACACAATGCAGTACTACCGTAGGAAGTGACTTTCTCCAGACTAGTTCATGTAAGTCGCATGATGGGGCTTTCTAAGACCCTTGAAACCGAGCCCATAACATGACCGACATGGCTTCCTGCTGTTGAGGGCCAATCTCTTGGGATCCACATGTGCTGTGTGTGCTTGACTCCAGCCACAAGAGATGCCTAAAATGACCTTGTCTGCTCACCAAAGACTCGCTGACAATTGCAAATAGGTGTGCAGGAAAGTGATCTTGTGGTTCTAGCCTCTGCCCTACAAGATCCACTTGTAAGTGGTCTTCACAGCATAGGTATTGAAACCATCTCGAGCGTCTCAGGATCTGAGGGTTGGACATGGATAAGACTACCTAAAATGAGCATCAGTTAACCTACCAACTGTCATCTGGACACATCACCCCAAAATAACTGGGGAAGTCGTGTGGCTTCCAACCTGTAGTCTGCTCTAAGGAAAGGAATTAAGGCTAGTCTCGAGATGGAAATGGAGCAACATATTGCCCTCTAGAGGTGGGGTTGGAAACTGCAGTTACAAAGAATGGTGGCCACTCCTTTTCTAGAAATCCAGGATTATTCAGGATAAAACTTCAGCTGAACCCAACCATCTGAACTCTGATCTGTGGGTCACACTACACCTGTTACCTCGGGTTCCCTACAGCAAACTCCACTAACTCTTGTCCCAATCGTGGACATTTCAACCCAAGAAACCAACCCTCTCCAAAGGTGTTCCCCGACTGCACTAACTTCCTTGAGGGAGTTCGGATTGACAGGGTAGGCATGCCTGCTCAGGTGGAAGAGCCCCACAGGAGACTGGTGCCCTCAGAACTCTAGAGCCTTAGACCCTTGCCCTTCGGTCTCAATAGTTTTCTAACAAAACAGATCCCATGTAGTTCATAGAAACAATTCTTATAACATCCACTCCCCACCCCTTAACTTCTGAGCTTGTGCTAAGTCAAGGCTTGACTGTCCTAGTCTGACCACCAGGAATAGACAAGGTTCTATAAACCCCAAGATGTCTCACTCATACAGCCTTTGACTTGTGGCAGGTTATAGGAAAGCACAAAGTGTGGTATTTGTCTTGTGGGCTGGCTCATTGTAATGCTCATGTTTCTACAGAACCTATACCCATAAGCAGCTAATTCTGGTACTCGGCTGTGATGGCATTGGGTCTGTAGACTGTTCCATTGAAGCAGGCACACTAGGTAATGGAAGAACTAGTATCTTCCAGGTTTGAGCTGTCACTGAACCATGCTACCTCCCTTGGAAAAGGTCTCCATTTTCCTATCTAGGTCCCTTCTGAGTTTCCTGGTCAAGCTGTTGGGATTGGTTGACCAGATAGCCACAGTTCAGTGTCTACTTGTAACTTAAAATTGATACCTGTATTCTTCCCTGGTCTTCACTGGAGTTCCACTCCTTGCCTCTAGCATGCTCAGAGCTCTTTTAAAAAAGCTCTTGTCAGATAAGCTGTGAACTTTGTCACTAACTTTCTAAACTAAGTCGCCCTGAAAACTTAGATCTAGAAAGAAAGGTTGGATTTACTGTTTGAATCGCTCATTTGTTCTCAACGTGGGAATGAGCCCAGTGGAGTCTTGATTTGAGTGGAGCACTCCCTTAAAGACAGTAAGCAGGGCTGATACCAGAGCCTGGCCTTCAGCTGCTGAAAGACTGGTCTTCCCCTTCTCGGTTTTGTCCCTCTCTGAAGGGTCTTGGCCCTCCATGGCATCCCCCTAATGAACCCTGGAGTTGGACAAGGGCTGCATCCCCACTTCTACACTCCAGAACGGTTTACACAGGCTTGCACCTGAATCTACAGTGGACCGTGCATTGTGACAAGTGCCCCGCAGCCTCTAGTGCTGAGGTGCACGCTGACCCATGCTGAGGAAGCTGCCGCCTGGGTGTCCCAGGTCCACACCACTCCAACACCCACCAGGCGTTGCTTGTACATCTGGTCTGAGATCCTGGGGCTGTGAAAGTGCTTATCTAAGCACTCCCCTGACAACACCGTGTCTCACGGTACCTGAACCAGCACAGATCCTGCCACTACTGCCAGTACAAGGGTCTGAGCATCTGTCATCGTAGTCTCTCAAAGTCCCGTGAATCTGGGAAAGCATTTCTTGAACCCAAGTTCTGGCCCTAATGCCCTGAATTCACTTCATGGTAACTCTGGATTCCAGACATCAAACCAGTCGTCAGTAGAACTGGATCTAAGAGGACAAGGCATGTTTACGAACTAGCTTTCCATTGTAGCTATATCCCCTGACATGTTCAGGCTCGATCTTTTGACCCACAACCTCGGCTCCTATACTAAATGTGGCTTTGTTACCCCAAGGCCAGGAAATGGAACTGAATTCCTGGAGTCCTTTTCAATCCTGTAGTGTCTGCTTGTGAAAATCATGTCGATTCACTATGCTGTCTACTGGACTTCCATCCCCTAGTACACATGGATCTGAGATTCGAGTTACCACAGAGCTCTAACCCTCAACTCCGTCTAAACAGTGGTTTGCCACTAGCCCTTGTACTAGCCACCCTAAGGTAAAATGGAGTGATGGAAGTAGGCAAAGGATGGGCAGACCAGGGACGGATACAGATAAAGTGACAGGTGTATCGTCTGGGGACTTACAGATATATTATAAACCTGGATCTGCAATATTGATGCTGGCTTCTGGCAAGGAGCTGAACTTAACCTGTAGTGGTCCTACAAAACAAGGATATTAACTGTGCAGCCTTTACCAAAGTTGTCAGGGCTGTGGAAGGCACGGTACCCTGTGTGTAACTCATCCTGAACAAATTGGAATGTAGTCCAAGACAATGTCCTTCATGAACAACTGGGTTTCCAGGTTGTGCCAGACAATAGCTGCTAACATTCAGCCTCAAGTTCAGGGTTGTCTAAAATGATCGTCTTTACCTATAGCTGCATGTGTTGTGCTATGTGTAACTTATAAGGACCAACAGTCTAGACAAGAAAATCCTATGGCTAATCTCTGTAGCCCAGCTGAGGATGTCTTTGTCTTCCCAGCAGTGAGTCCATGGTGTCCTGAGGTTGGCAGTTTATACAAACAACTGGGCTATAGGTGGGCTCCTCAGAATCCAACTCAATACTCCAGGACAAAGGATTTCCCAAAAACCCTAAGAGAATGCCATTTGAAACAATGGCACTGTATCTTCCTAGTGCCAGATTACAGCTGTGTATCACCCTAATACGGTCTCCTCAGCTAGCTCGGGAGACCATCTGGTAATGTTGCCTGTGTAGTTTTCTTTCCACAAGAAACTGTCAGCATTTCTTGGCATTGCCATGGAGACATCAATAAACGATGGCTTCAGTGTTGAGTCTGGTCAGCATGAGGTCCTCGGGCAAAAAGTGGAGCACTTGTCTTGCTTGCGCTTGTTTCTTCACGTGGGTCTAGAGATGTCCCCGAAGCTCCAAGGACGGGATCCTGGTAACTCCAACGTCTCCCCACTAGCTTCTACTTCACTTTCCACTGCTGGTTAATCTTGGCCTGACTCTAGGTTGGCCTAAGAACCTGAGCAGTAGGAATAGAACTGGCATTGCTAGCAGACCATTCCTCATGTCTGCCTTTGATATCCGCTGAGCGCTGCTTTCTTATAACTTTTCTCAAACCTGCTATGCTAACACAACCACATAGGGTACCGCTTGGCGTGTCTGTACGCTGCAATGTCTAATCAGGAAATACCTACTTTGGCTTAAGTGTTAGTACAGTGTCATCTGTGGTCCTGCTACTATGGAATAGCATATCGGAGCATATTGAGCTATAAATACCCATCCCATTAATGAACCTCAACCAGCAGAAACCTGGATGGATGCCTAAAGATAAGTAATACCTGAACAAACCAGCGGCACTTCTTGGCAAAGCCACCTGTTCCTTTATCAGTCTAAAGGAATGCTGCAGCAACTCCAGACTGTTTAGGGCTTAATGTCTGAAGACAACTTGCAATGAGGTCTTGGAAGACAATCATTCTACAGTGACCCACCTTAAAATCGATAACACTAGAGTTCTAGCCATTGGTGCTTGACTGAGCCCTCACAGGCCAAGGGAATAAGGAAGTCCAGAGTTCGAGCTGGGCACCCTCAGGTCACTGTTGACATGGGTAAAACTGCTCAGAGTGGGCCCCGGTCCACTCCTGTGAAGTGATGCTGTCCGTGCTGGGAACTGCTTTGAAGTACATAGCAAGTCCAACAGCCGATGCTCTCAGCCTGTGACAAGGACAAGAGGGTATTGGGGAAAATCTAAATAGGCTAAGGTTAGTAGGTAAATGGCCTCTTGGGGTTCACCCTGGAACCTCATGGAATGAGATGGACCCTTCAGAGCATGAGTCTCAGCATCCAAGTATCTGGGGTCTTTAAGTCATAAGCACAATGCTCTGCACTTCTAGAGTGAACTTCATAGCCTACGCTAAACCCTCACATCCCACCCTTGAGTATGAATTCAAACACAGTAAAGTGTTTCCCTCCACTGGAACTTTTTTCTGAAGGCTTTGTCTCCTAGAAAACATAGCCCACCTAGTAATCTTGTCCTGGAACTACTGTGCCCTAGTCCTTTCCCTCCTACCACCCTCAACGAGGAAGAGATTTAAGCTTCTCTTGGACAGCCCTAAGAACATAACACTCGGGTAGCTAACATGGGAGGTGAGCCTGTCCTCAGGAATCGCGTATCGGTGACTTACAGGCTCGCTCTTGGATTGAGATGCACCCAGTTCCTTTCATGTTACCGGAAACGGGCAATGGTTGACTGGCTTGGAAACAAGTTGAGCTCAGGATTAAAATGGCTAATTGTGGACTGAGAGCTAGATGTTGGACGTGTAAATCCTCTATTAAAAACTTGGCTGCTTTTGCTGGCTCGAGCTCAACTTTCAGACTAACTGGAAGAGAAAATTGTGAAACTTCTTGGAGTAAGAACACGATGGAATTCTACACCTAGTTCCATTCTAAGGGCTTAGAGTGCCGATTCCACCGCCATTCACATCCCAGAGCTTCTGAAGTGGACCTGAACTTTCCCATAGAAACCAAAGTCGGCCAAGCTTGCTGAATCCACAAAGGAGCAGCATGGCACGGCCTCACTGGCCACTGAAAACAAGGATGCAGTAAAAACAGGACACAGGAGTGGCTCCGATGCTGAACTTCCCAGGAGACCAGAACGGGGACGCTCCATCTTTGCATGGGGAGTGAGATCTGACATCAAGACACCTCCAACTCTCAGGTCATAATGGCTGTTCAGCATCTTTGGACAGACAAGGCTTTATCACTGCAGAACAACCCGCAACATGATCAACACCCTTAGAGGACACAGTTCTCAAACAGCCCTGTACGTGGACCCTCAGACCCAGGGAGGTGCTTTTAAGTAGAGACCCCCCAGGGACCAGACAGGTGGGGTTATATAGAACAGAAGTCATAATGGAACACTCCTATGTCAAACATACTTAAACAGGCATGTCTCCTCTAACTTAAATATTCCTACAGCTGACCAATGCAACATCTTCATATTGAACAGAAACTTGTAGCTGTGATACTTAGTGTGGCAAGTGCTTCCAGCTATGGTGCTGTAAGGAGTGCCCACCACCACTTGGAAACAAAAATCCATCATGCCCACAGCTTTGTGTCTCCGCCCAAAATCTTTCCAAACGACCCAGAATCTGCTATCTGGATTGAAATGACTCAAAGGGAGAGCTCCGCCCATCCTGCCTCCTTAAATACTACTTTGCATGTCCTTGAACGTGCAGCTCTGCTTGCGCACTCGCAGGGCAGACTCATTCACGGTGAAACGAGTTATCAAACTTGAAGCCCTCTGGAAATAGCCCTAAGACCATACAGCAAACACCTGAGGATCTAAGTCTTGGACGCTCACTCTGGCATTTGAGCCCGGGGACCTGTAGCACCCTCCCTACTCCTGGGTAGCAGACTTCAGCAGGGTGGAAATGAGGGGCTCCCTCTCCAGCTCCCAGTGGACAGCTGTTCTAGGGCAGGATGGGGCATCGACACCTTTCATCCTGCCCCTAGCCTGCTTGTGGCTGGGGCTAGGCTCCCTCAGTGGCTGAGAGGGGCTCCTGCCTTCACCTAGTCACCATTCGTGAGATAGAAACTTTCCCTCGGGGCCAGAATACTGGGGCTCCCAAGCCGGGATTTTCACACCAAGAGGCAGACACCTGGAGCTTTTCTATCAACTTAGTCCCTAAAGTAAGAGGGTCCGAGTTTCCCACTGTGTCCACCCCTGAAACCAGAGTCATCAGCTTAGGCTGACCCAGATCTTGGAAGGCACTGGTGATGGCTCAAGTCATTGGATGGTAGAGCTGGGTTGAGTTCTGAGCTTCAGCATGACCCAGACCTAGCTGTTGCAGGCACTTGGGAGAGTAAACCAGCAAGTGAGAGCATTCGTCCTATGCCTGCCTTATTAAAACAAAGCATAAAAAGCTAGTACAGGTAAGATTCTCGGCTAATCGGCTGCATGGAGCCCTGGGTTGGAGTGGAGTAGAAGTGGTAGGTGGCCGACTTGTTTTTGGTTTTTTGGCAGTGGACAGACAAAGGTCTTCCTTTGCCATTGGTTCACCCTCCAATGGCCGCTGCGCTGCAGCCGGCGCACCGTGCTAATCTGATGGCAGGAGCCAGGTGCTTCTCCTGGTCTCCCATGGGGTGCAGGGCCCAAGCACTTGGGCCATCCTCCACTGCACTCCCTGGCCACAGCAGAGAGCTGGCCTGGAAGAGGGGCAACCGGGACAGAATCCAGCACCCCGACCGGGACTAGAACCCCGTGTGCCGGCACTGCGAGGCAGAGGATTGGCCTAGTGAGCCGCGGCGCTGGCCGAGAGTGAGTCTTAAGCTCTCGGTGACCCCTTTTCACATTTTAAGTGATCCCGTCAATACAAGACCATAAACCAACTAAGACCATAAACAAGACCATAAACACAACTAAAGTGTACAGATGTGGCAAAACATCCCAGCCCTCATGGCTAGGACTAGTTATGTTCTGGCACCTAACCACCAGGCAAGCTCACAGCTCTAACCTTGCAACTTCTGACATTACTCTTCTCCTGGAGAGCCGCTTAGCCTTCTCCAAGATGTCTAATGAGAGAGAACCTGGCTTTGCAGAACGATTACACAGGAACTTTTTTTGGTGCTACCTGGGTGTCTATGTAAAATTTCTCCTGGAGAGAAGCTATTGCTCAACTTGAGCTCATTCAGCTCGATCTTCAAGGATCTTAGACTTGATAATCCCGCTGGATCAGCTCTTCAGGATTTGCCCAGAATGTGAAGATTGTTGGTCAATGCTCCCAAGGGCTACAGGCCATCACCTTGGGTTTGATCCTTTTCCCTTTCTGAATAGAAGCCCTTCCACTTCACTAACCTTACACATGGACAGGAAGATGGGACTTGCCCGTGCGCAGGTCCAAACTACTGGACCTTTGGCAACCCAAAGATTTCAGGAATTTGGAACTTACACTGTTGCCTTTACAAAGAGCAAATCTGTAGCTGGATCAGTCCCCTGTAACCTCTGGTCATTCCCAAAGCCATCTTGGGAGGGGGAGGTCAAGATCTGACGAGTGGGACCGTCACAGGGCTTGGCCCCTATGAAAAGGGATGAGGAGCAGGACTGGGTGGAGGAAGAAGCCAAGCCCCAGCCAAGTCCTGATTGATCGCAGGTATCATGGCCAGGAACTGTGGTTCAAGAATCGTCAGTATCCTGGCCAGACCTGGGCCTTTGTGCTCTTATCACTTGGCCACTGAATTTCTCCAGCTTGGCCTATGTTGCTGTCTGCTGTAGATGTGCTGTTCTGATGCCCTCTGTCCCCAAGGCTGTCAGACTTAGTTTAGGTGACTGTAACTACCCCTGCAGCCCCTACCTCTGCAGCCCCTACCTCAGTCTGAGCTAGATAGCGGTGGATTAGTGGGAAAGATGAACCTGATGTGTATTCGGGTTCTCAGAGGCTGTGGGACCAGCGGATGGTTCCTGCTTTCCTTCCCTCCATCTTCATGCCTTTTGGACAGCCTGCTAGCCCTGGGAAGCAGGAACTTGAAGGGAACTGGGTTAGTTACAAATGCTTCAATGTCTTCCTCTGGGGTTGATACCTTGATAGTATTCATAGATCCACACTCAGTATATGAACACTCAGTAATCAAATTCCCTGTAATCTCTCCCCCCCCCTCTGTCCATACCACATTGTAGGATGACCAGGCCCTCAGCTCCACACGATCTTAGTCCTCGATCAATCTACAGCCTCTGCCTATATCGGGTCGTGGTGGCTGCAACTGCCTGCTCAATGTTCTCTTCACCAGCACAAAGCAAAGTGATGTCCCAGTGATGTCCACAAGCTTATGTAGCAAAAACTTGGAGTAACTGGAGCTGGTTGCCTCTGAACAGGCCTGTTCCTGCTGCTAGTCTGCTGGGATGAAGTGCTTAGTCATTGCTACCTGGTCACTTTGAATCTGAAGTTGACTACCCTCCACGTATCCTCGTAGAAACGGCCTCTGTGTCCTGGAACCAGAGCTTCTAGCTCAGTACCTGAGCACATCCTGGCGGGAAGCAGTCTTAAAAGTGGGTCTCTGGAGGACAATGCCGTAGAGCCAGCTTGACTCGTACCCCTGGGCTTCTAGATCTGGGGTACCCATGGCACATACAGCAATAAAGCTGGTCTGTTGTCTCACAGCAAACTTCAATGGAACGTGTAGCTAATCAGTTAAACACAACATAGCACCATTGTGGGAGACATGCCCCCTCTAATATTTCCAGTAAGAGCTATGTGGTATGACTTTACAAAGCCCTTAAATTCTGTGACTCCCCACAAGGTGACCAGACTGGCTTCCTGCCACAGAGGCAGCTTCAGATCTATAGTGCCTGTCCCACTACATCAGCCCAAGAAGTTTCCAGAATGATCTTAAACCTTCTGACTTCCTGTGATGAAATCAGACTGGTTTCCTGCCACTGAGCTGGTCTCACTAGAGATCCCCATCTGTAGCGTCTGTACTATATCAGCCCAAGAAGTGTCTAGAACGTTCCTGCTGCTCCCTTGCCTATCCAAAGAACTTCAGTGGACTTGAAGCAAGTGTAGACCAGAGCAGATGGGTGTATGACTGCCCTAGGATATGTTGGTACCTGGTCAGAACTGAAGTCGGGGTATAGCCTACCTCTACCTTGTCTTGCAATCAGGTAGAAGTAACTTCCCTTCCAAAGCTGACTTGATTCCTCTTGGGAAGCAGAGTGGTGTCCTGTCTGGGAACTCTGGTATGAGGAGCTAGCATGAGCTAAATGGATAGAACCTAGAGCCAGGCTCCTGCTGGCTCACAATCCACACTGAACCTGCTCTTACCGCAGAG
Organism: Oryctolagus cuniculus; assembly: GCF_051225735.1. Classification (NCBI taxonomy): domain Eukaryota; kingdom Metazoa; phylum Chordata; class Mammalia; order Lagomorpha; family Leporidae; genus Oryctolagus; species Oryctolagus cuniculus. The sequence goes on along the minus strand of NC_142887.1, from coordinate 14,948,245 downwards.
CTTGGGGTGCTGCTCCCTTAGCATAACCGTGAACCTGGCATTGAGACTCTAAAGCTTCAGAACCCTGATTCTGGGCTGGCTGTTGGGATGACCTTGCCCAGGAACCGCCAGAGATCCCAACAGGTGAAAAACCCATAAGAGAATGCCTTTCACATGAGGAGTTTCTCAGAAGTCCCTGGTCAACCAACATGGAATTCAAGTTCTGGCCAAACTGCCCACTGGAAGCTTTCTGGCCAAGCTCTATCATTTTGGCTCACGAGACTGTTCACATGGTCTAAGGAACACTCAGACATAATGCTATATCAGCAAGAATAGCCCCAAGTCTAGAAAACTTTCAAAGCATGTATATTCGGAGATTCCAACCACTACTGAGCAATGGGACTGAGGAATGATACTGTGGGCACTGGAACAAGGAAACCTCGTTTTAACCTTACTGTATCTTTCAGTGTTACTTTTATCCCTTCAGATGAAGTTATCTAACCACAAAGATACCCAGGGTTGGGAAATACAACTTGGGCATGAATCGAAGACGTAACTTAAGACGGATGAATCCAGTTTCACCAGTTGGATATGTATGTAGAGCTGATTTCTACAAATGGCTTAGACAAGAGTCCTGCTTGGTGCCTTAACCTGAGTTAAGAGCACTAACAGTTGGCACAAGATGACGGTGCCCTAAACAGTGGATGAATGACTATGTCCTCATGACTGGGAAGCCATCAACATGGATGCAGCAAAATGGCAAGTGGAAATGATACTGGCGAAGGGCTTTGGCTCTTATCAGAGTTGAACTGTGGAAGTCGGGTTATTAATGGAATGCTCAAATATTTAAGATGCTAAGAAGGTTTTTTTTTTGGGGGGGGGGGGTGACACAGGCAAGCAGCCTAGCAGTTGAAACCCATGTACCACATCGGAGTTTGACACCACACTCTGGCTCTTGACTCCAGCTTCCTACCAGTGCAGACCCTGGGAAACAGGGATGGCTCGAGTAACCATGTCCCTGCCACCCACCTGGAAGGCTGGCGTTTGGTTCTGGCTCCAGTCGGTCCCACTGTAGGTACTCGGGATTCTTTCTCTTCCCCTTAAGTAGTCTTAGTGATGCATTTTTGGGGAGGAAAGGGAGAGTAGCAGTTTTCCCTTTTGCCTAGAATACTCTACATCTGACTACCCGGAATCCAAGATCCTTGTATGTTCTGGAGATCGGTAATCCTTCTGGTGCACGTCTTGTGCAACTTGAATCTGCAGCAGCAGTTCCTAAACTCGGTGTTCGAAGGGGAACTGGCAGACTCCTGTTTCTCGAGTCTGTCTCCAGGCACATCTGGGGTTCCCACTCATGCGCTATTCCAGGAAGCTGTTTCGGGATGGGTAGGTGCTCTGGCAGTGGGGATGACACAATGCACAGCAGCTTAAGTGATACTCTGAAGGACGGAGTATCAGCATATGATGTAGCACAAGCTGTTGAGGGTGGGTGACCAGTCAGTCCCCAGGGCCTGACGGCGGCTAGCACGAGGGTCTGGAGGGGGCCAGGGTTCGGCTGTCTGTTGCAGGTCTTTGTGATGCTCTAAGCCCATGTGAGGCTCCGTACAGACCTGGTCCCTGTGAGCACACTTGGGGCAAACCTTGTCTTGCAGCTGCAGAAGGAAATGAGAAGCAGAACAGGTGTGTCCTAGTTTCCGCTCGGACCTAGGCTTGTCCAGCATGAAATGGAAACCTAAGATCTCCTCTACAGGGAGACTTAGCCCTGTGAGTCTCATAGCACCTGCCACCTTAGGCCACAGTAGCAGTTCCATTGCCCTATCTTCCTATCACTGGCTATGTTCTGACCCAGAAGACTGACGCGTCTTCCAAGCAACAGGATGCGGCTACAGCCATACTAACCTCAACGAGAGCAGCAGACTGGCAGGGCAGGTGCCCCCTCCCTCCAGTGCAGGAGATGCTACGGGAGGACCAGTGAGCTAGGGACATCTCTCGATGTTCACAGGGATCTCTTTCCCCATCGCCTACTTCACTACAAAACCTTGATCCTGCCCTGAGATGGGAGCACTCTGGATGTAAGAATCTTGTTTGCAGGTGTCTAGCTTCTGACCATGGGATTTGGCTTTTGGTGATGGCACCGGCCTCTCAGAACTCGACCAAGCAGGTGCAGTGGGCAGTGAGCAAAGTGCTGTCTTCTAAGGTTTTGGCTGTCACAGCTTCATACCTTTGGCTCAGAAAGCTTTACTATCTTTGATTTTTCAGCCAGAACCTCGGCAAATGGGCAAGTAGCCTGCTACTGTCATTGACTTCAAACTGTAATTCCTGTATTCCCCCTGGAATTCCCAGTGGAGCACTACTTCATACCTCTTGCCTCCCCCATAAAAGCTTGAATCTACTTAAAATACATGCCCAGCCATCTGATCTTGAACTAATTTTCTAATGCCAAAACACAAATTGTAACTAGCAAAATGAGATCCTGATGGAATTCCTGCATTTAAGCTGTCACCCCCCACCCATCCACCCCTTAGTCCTTTGCCTTTCAATTCCTGGAAACTGTCCTGCAACCTCAAGGCTCCACTTGGGTCATTCCTATTCTGAAGATGAGGCAGGGCTTAGGCCAGAGCTTGGCCCTGGCCACTTGGAAGCAGAGGGCTTTCCCTTGGTTATGTCGTTCACTGAAGACCCTTTGTCCTGACATTCTTGGAACAAAGGCCAGAGGCGGACAAGGCTGTGTCCCTGGTACCTAACTCGCCACAAGCAGGCCTGTGAACCTGGAGATACTTGCACCTGAGGGTCTACAGCTAATCGTGCATGGTTGCCTTGTTGGCCAAGAGACACTTGGGTTCCTATACCATGGTGCACACTGGTCTGGCCAGCTAGTTAGAACACTCTTGTGCTAGGTAACAGGCTGCCTTGGTACCCTAGGGCCACACCTGCAGTGGTGACCACGCCTGGGGCAGTGCCTGCACCTCCAGTCTGACAGCCCCGTGGCCTTGTAGAAGTGCTTGCCTGCACACACTGCCCTCCGAAGGTCCCACGTGAGCTTCAGGTACCTGTGATAGATACGGTGCCTCCTTCCCCAAAACCGTGCTGAGGATCTGGGCATCTCGCGTGGGCTGACCGTTCAACTCAGGGTTCCAGTCGTCCTGTGGGGTTGGGCATGTGCACCTTGAACCCAGGATCTGATCTGATTCTCCTTGTTAGGTCTCTGGATGCCATTCCTAGGAGTAAGAGCTTGACATTTTTCTCCATGGTTGCAGTGGAAGAGATGTATGGGTTAGCTCTCCCATGTGGCTCTATGTCCTGCCTGGGCTGTCCTTGGAGGCCATATCCTCAGACTGTCAATGAGACAAACATGGGGCTCAGCCCTCGAATTCCTCTTCTGTGCTGCAGTTGGTGTCTGCTTACGAAAGTCACATGGGTTCACGAAGGATGCTCTGTGCCTACTAGAACTCCCTTTGCCTAACGCATGGTTCTGTGATTCTTCAAACTCCATGGAGCCTTCATCCTCGGCTCTGCTTCAACTGATTTGCCATTAGTGATTGAACCACTAACAGCCCTGCTTGAAGTGGAAGAATAGGATTGGAGGCAGGCAGGAGGCCAAACGGGGACAGAAGCTAGTTAGAAACGAGCAGACGGCCTCGGCCGACGTCAGGGCTCGTGGAAAGCAGGGATGTGTTTAATCCTGTCTCTGTAACATTGATGCCATCTCCTGGCAAGAAACTGAAACTATTAAACTCCTTATGGAAACTTCTCAACGTTGCTGAAAGTGTAGCAGCTCACCTGGTCGAAAGACCCCACTTAAGGAGAGGAGACCTGTTATCCGGGTCTCGGGCTCATCCTGAGCCCGTTATCTAGAAGGTGGTCTGACAGCATGGCCTTCAAAAAACATGAGGGTTTCTCAAGGTTCTGCCAAGCATACGCGTGGCTTGTCTTTAGCCCCACATTCAGCAGTGTCGAGTGACAGGCTTGATCCTTAACCTCATCGAAATCGTCTCTAGGTGAGAAACTCGACGGATGTGGTGGTAGTTCAGCTGGGAAATCCCGTGGCTCGTGCCTGGAACAAGATCTTTGTGCTCCCTGCAGTAAGCGTAGGAGTTCCTGAGACTGCTGCTATGGGTGGCTAAGACTTCCTAGGGGACTCATCTCTACTCTGTAACATGGAATGGTACTTAAGAATTACTTGAAAGGCAAAGGTGTTCCATTGACTGGCTCACTCCCTAGATGGCCACAAAAGCTGGAGCTGCACTGACCCAGAGCCAGGAGCTTCCTCTCCACACGGGTGCAGAGGCCCAAGGACTCGGGCCATGTTTTCCACACTATAGAGAGCAGGATCGGAAGAACAGCCAGGACTCAAACTGGTGCCCATATGGGATGCCAGCACTGCAGGTGGTGGCTTTACCCGCTACACCACAGTGCTGGTCCCCAGAATGGTATTTCGTGGAGAACTTGAAGTTCCACTCTCAATGTAGTCACATGGAACATGGTAGCATTCCCTAGTTGCCCAAATGTTGGTGTGCACTACAAAGTCTCCCCCAACCCTCTGGGGTAAACTTCTCTGGAATCGCATGGCCTTTTGACTAGTAAAGGGATGATCTACTGAAGTTCAGACTCCATTCTGGCATTGGCATTGACTTGGAGATAGTAACATGACAGTAACTTGACAAGTCTGGAGGCAGATCCTGCGGGTGAAACACGGGCACTTGAACAAAGTCTGGCTGTCTTAGGTGAACTTCAACTTCCCAAATTCTCAGCTCTGATCCTGGCTATCACCTTTTGCATTGCCCTCTTACACCACTTCTCTCCATGAACTCGGTTTTACTTGAAACTCTAGGTCTGGGTGAAGGGAATTAAAGCATTAGAAACTGGCTGCTGTGGCCAGTGAGCTCCCACTTGTCTGCCTTGGCATGATCCTGCTTACCTGTAGCTTATTTACCAGGGAAATGCCTCTTGGAAGATGACTTTCTGAGCTCCTGGCGAGCCACCCCAGATCTGGATAGACGACAAACCTCAACAGGAGCTACATCTCCATTAGTGCCTCTCAAGGCAAAGCCACCTGTGACGTCACCCCCCTGCTCAGGTCTGCGGTAGTAGCGTAGCCACTCTACTGACTACTCCCTGCTACAGATATCCTGGGCTTAAAATTCCAAGAAAAACTTGGACAAAGTGATACCCACACCTTATTTAAATCTCAACTTAGAAGTCTGAGCCCCAGTGGACAAGAATTGCTGGGGTATTGGGGCCTTGACCTAGGGACTAAGAAGCACAAGGCTTTGGGGCATCATCCGGACCTTAATGAAGATAAAAGCCTTCAGAATGACCCTAGCTCTGCTTGTATAAGACAGTGCTCTATGCTAGGAATTATTGCAACTCCTGTGCTTGCAGCCCACTGGGCTTAGTCCTGGATTATTACAAGTGCAGAGAAGGTATCGCTTTAAGGGCTGAACAAGGTGAGCTCAGTAGGCAAACCTCACCTGTAAACCAGGAACGTGGCTGACCAGACATAGCCAAGAACCACCATTCTTCAGGACACCAGAGAAATGGGGTGAGAGGTCTCTTCTGTTTGGGTCACATTCTAGAAGGTAAACTCAAACCGGTTTATAATACAAGGCTCCTAAGCTTTTTAATGAGAAACATTGCCAACCACATCAACCACTCAAAGTTCCTTATTTAACTAAAGCCTTATTTCAAAACCTATGGTCTTCAAGGGAATTGGAGTATTTTAAACTCCATTTCCTTAATTTGCTATTGAGTTATACTAGGGTTCTCTAGAGACAAAGCAATAGGGTCCTACAGACATGTAGGTAAGAGCCAGGGACTGACTTGGAACTGGGTCGCATGACTATGGAAGCTGGTGAGGGTTTCGTTTCCCTGCAAACCCAGCGAGGGAAGGGAAGGCTTTACTTGGGGCGTGCTTAGAAGGCTCCTGGGCTGCTTCTGTGGGGGCTAGAACTGGGCGATTGAGTCTCCAAACTCCTTCACTCTGTCCTGTGATGTTGGGATCAAATGTCATCAGTACATTCCTTGGTACTCCACAAGTATATATGGCGTACTTGAACAAAGTCGCAAGTTCCTTGCCTCTTGAAAGCAGTAAACTTGGCCAGCACCATGGCTCACTAGGCTAATCCTCCACCTGTGGTGCCGGCACCCCAGGTTCTAGTATCGGTCGGGGTGCTGGATTCTGTCCCGGTCACTCCCTTTCCAGTCCAGCTTTCTGCTATGGCCTGGGAGTGCAGTGGAGGATGGCCCAAGTCCTTGGGCCCTGCACCTGCATGGGAGACCAGGAGAAGCTCCTGGCTTCGGATCCGCGTGGTGCACTGGCCGCAGTGGCTGTTGGGTGAACCAACAGAAAACTTTGTCTTCCCCCCTCTCGCTGTTCACTCTGTCAAACAGTAAACTAAGACTTTATATACCTCTGCATACAGTTTAAGCCATGGACTGACCTGTCAGAGGTAGTTGCTGGCACTCCAATTGAGTTAGAACCAAACGCCAGTTCGAGAAACACCAAGGCCAATGAAGAGAGCTCGTCCTCAAAACTGTTCCTCAGAACCATTCTGGATACCAACTAGGAAAAGCTCTCCAGAGGTAGAACCCATAGGATAGACAAGGATCCTGCAAGTCAGATTCTGGGATGCTACCAGTGTGGTTCAGTCAAGTTTGAAGGCCCCTGATGTAAATCTAGACAGGGGGAAATCAAGTTCTGATCAAAAGCAAAATAAGATGTAGGGGAGAAGTCAGCTTGACCTTCCTGTTCTTGTTCCTCCTGGGGTTGCAGAAAACCAGATGGCACACATCTCTATCAAGGGCAAAATCTTCCCTCGCCTCACTCGGACTCGCGCCAGTCTCCTTCAGACTGCCCCAATGTAATTCTCTTAACAGGTCTCCCTGAAGCCTGACCTGGACAGATTGACACCAAAATAAACACAACGAGCTAACTAAGTTTTATATACAACAAAGTAATGTTACAAAATGAGTTGATTCAACTATACTGCAATAAAGCGTCATTACAATAAATACATTCAAATAAACTATGGCCTTGTAGAATGGCATCTATAGTCACTGTTGCTGTTGAAAGCTTACTTACAGGAGGAAATAAGTTAAGACAACTGTGTTTGAAGCTAAAGAATAATGGCCTTGTGGCCCAGAAATGGAGAAGTGTGACCAATCTGGAGCCACAGATGCAGCTATGAAAGTGACTTGCCATCCATTTGTTTGCAACTGTGTGGCTTAGACATTAGGTGCCCTCCCAAATATATAAGGAATGCTGAATTCAAACTCACAACTGCATTGTCCACAGCTTAAGGATCTTTGGTTTGGCACTACGTATTTGGCTTTTTTATCAGCTGAGTGTTGGATTAAATGTACTCGTTATTGGCAGTTTCCCAGATCTTGCTAATGAGACTGGGCTTAATATTAAATACTGACTAGGCAGCATTTGGAATTCTAGTGTTGGAAACTGATGGGAATAAAACTCATGGGTAGGCTTCATTTAGAGTAACTCGTGGTCCCTGTGCTCCACAAGGAGTAGACAGAACCTTGGAAGATACCAAGACCAGCATCTGATGCACTGATAGTGGTGAGAGCTGCCCTGGTCTATTTCCAAGACTATAGAACCAAGTTCTCCCCTAGTAGGGTCTTGATGGAGATAATACTTTGAGGTAAGGGTGGGACCCCTCTGCTAAACCTAAGGAATGCTCTTCTATCCTGCGGGACCCTGGAGGGGCCCTCAACCTGAATGTTGACTTTTTAAACAATGCCCAGAGGCCTTCTCAGAATGGAGTATTGGAATTGATAGGATCAACTTGTCTCTAAAGAGGGTGAGGACTTGAACTCACCACAGTCGGCCCTTCCCTGATGCTAGCCCCTAAAAACTGGTCTCTAAAGGTTACCTCTTAATGCATGGAGTGGTCTTTCTCCTTGGATCCAATTCCTGAACAGTGTCTGTACTAAAGCTATGTCTTAGTGACATTGAAGATGGACTGAGTTCCCAGTTAATTCGGTGGTCTGTTCATTGGGAAGTCTTACTGGTCCATGAGCTGACCTACTGTAGGAGGTGGCTCATCTTGTGCACCTGTTCTCACTGACCTATGTGGTATCAGCATTAAATCCTCAACTTCAAGTATCTTTCTCCACTAGGCTCTACCTTGGCTGACTACTCACAGGCATGGAGCGTAGCTGAGGGAACCAACAAGAGAAGGAAATTCTTAAGTCCAAGAAGCTTGCTGTACTCCCACGTCAAGTGAAAAGGCAAGGGAGGTAACCAATGCCCTTGGGCAGGATTGAGCTGAGGCCATGGAAACCAGTCACTCGGATTTGGCTACTGGGAAGAAAAGGACTAAATACTCCAACCGTCTCATCTTTCCAGTACCACTCTGGAACATGCTGACTACACTGGCTCTCCTGCCTTGTCTCCCAGGTTGAGTATGAACAGAGGTGATCTTGTTGAAGCACAAGGTGGTAGAAAACGGCAAGTCTTCAGAAGCAGACCACATCACGGACACTCGCTTATGTCGAGCTGCTAGCAGCCTATCCATTAGACCATCTGAGGATCGACCATCTCTGGTATCTGGAATATTGCATAGCTCGGTACCGTAAAGGCCCTCTGTACTAGAATGGCCCCAGGGTAGTTGGAGCTGTCTTCAGTTCTGTTCTCCTACCTGACCTGGTTCTAATCCTTGCTGCTCACCAACATAGTGGTCTTGTGTGACCTTGCCATCATTGCTATCCCTGCTATTCCCATGTAAGTGCTCATCGATGCTGCTTGCTTGGATAAGTTTGTCCCTCAAAAGCCTTGTATATTAAGGGATCCATCCCACAGCCTTGTTAATGGATTAAGTATTGAAGGCGGGGTCTTGAAGTGACTAGATTGGATGACTTTGGGGCATAGCCCACGACTGAATCCCTGTGGCTTTACGAGGAGACATGTGGACATGGGAGATGAGCATGTCTTGTCTCTACCTGGCACACTGTGGGAGCCTCCGAGTTTTGCCATCCATAGCCCTCATCAGATACCAGACTAGTGGAGCCACTCCATCCTGGACTCACAACCTCCAAAACAAAATAAACCTATGTTCTTAACCTCCGGCCATTTCAGTTCTAATAGTCAAGATGGCTAGCCCACTGTTCCACCCGAGAACCTCTCCTGACACTATGGGAGATCCGTGGCCAACAATGGAGGCTAAAGTTAAGTGCATACTAAGTTGTGCATTGGCTACTCCTGGTTCTTAACCATTGCTAAAGAATGGTATGAGTAAGATTCACAAGTCGCATGGAAGGTAAGACCCAGACGTGCCTTAACCAAGCTGAAGGTGCAGGGACCTGGATGCGGCCTCTTCATGCACTGTGGTAGAAACTAACAACCTGGCAATACTTCAACCCCTCTTACATGTTCTTCATGGGCAAAGTGGGTGCTTGGGGTTCTAGCCCCTGGGGCGTACAAACCTGCTAGCTCCCTGAAGCACTCCGGATCTAAACAGCCAGTGCCTGGTCAAAGGAAGACTCATGGACCAAATGGAAAACCAGGAAAGCCTTCACAGCTGGATGCTGGAGTGACATTCCAGCTGTCACCTGAGGTCAGCTCAGGAGAAGACTTGCACTGTCTCCAGACCTCCATTGTGGAACTGGGCCAGTGACCCTCTGACTTGGCTGGATGTTATGCCCTTGAATACCTCCTTGCTTTCCTGGCTTAACTTTGAGTGAAAGGATCTTTATTGGTGGAACCTAAAGATACTCTTTGGTAATTGAGGACCCTAAAACTGTAGGTGTATACCCAGATGACTACCATGATCTTGGCTCACCCAGCACTGTATTGAGTATGCCTTATTGATCAGTGAAAATGGAGTAGATAAACCATTAACCTGTTTCCTCAGCTTCTAAATGGGCTTGGAGCTTCTTGAACTAGAGATGGAACTAGAACCTAGACTTGATCTGTAGTTTGGCAAACTTACGTCACACAGCACATGGGATGGTGGTGACACTTGGAAGTGAACACAAAAGAAACCCCTGTGTTCCCCACAGTAGCAGCTCTGTCCACGGATTCTAGAAACCTACTTGCTGCAAACCCTCTGGCTCCTCATACAGAGGTCGTCGCCACCAGGTAGTTGGACCTCACCCAAGCGGGTCTCCCTGTAGGTAGAGCAAGAAGCCTTGGAATCTGACTTGTACAAAGAATCCTGATACGCAAGGGTTGACTCGTGGTTATAGCTGTGCATATGGGTTTTTTGTAAAAGCTCATGTCTTGTACAACTTTGTGTAATAGCTTATGTACATCTTCTGCATGAGTTCTGCCACCATCCTATCCTGAAATAACCGGGTTCACAACCATGAAGTGAGCAGAAGGGATAAAGACCTCACCTGCCACTCCCACCACTGACATGCTTTGGGGATGCTTCTCCCCGCTTCCCAGGTCAGCTTTAGAGGAAGGAGGAGGATGCAGGAAGGAATTTGCTTCTCCTGATAACCTACCCTCTACTCTCCTCATTCCACTCCCAACCCCCCAGCTGCTCTGCCCTCCACTCTCAGCTAAGCAGGGGATTGCAGGGGGGGGGGGGTGGCGACACATCTCTTGAACCATCCTCCCAGGTACCAGGTGCCTGCTGCTGCATCTGTTGGTGAGGCCATAAATCAGGCACGGCCTCTGGAGGTCAGACCTGGTCAGCTCGCTGATGGAATTAGAATAACGGATGAGGAGTTGGGTGTTTATATTAGTGTTGGCTCTCGAGCTGAAGAATGCTGGCATTTAGTTTCTTGATAGTCGGCACCCACGCATCCCGGGTCAGCAATTATGGTCTAAAGATCCCTGGGGAGGGGCTAGGGTGGAAACTCCCTGGGAAGATGGAGCCACTTAGTCTTGCCCTGGTGTGGGAGGTAGACAGGGCTTGAAACCAGCGAGGGAGGCTGAGCGTCAGGGGTTACCGGAGACTGGCCATAGGTGCTTGCTGGCACAGTGCCTGAGACCCAAGCTATTACACGCTTGCACATGGGCTGAGATCTCTACCGCCCACCCTACTCCCTGAGAAGTGCTTCCATCCATATCGGCAGTTGCCGAGACCCCAACAGCTGGGAGCCCAAGCAACATGTGGCTGATACCTGTACAATAAAAGGCAGGAGCAGATAGAGCTGTGGTCACGCGGGTCTGAACTTCACATGGACCCTCCGTGGGGAGCTGTGGGGTCAAGACTGCTAGCAACACTGCTGTGCGGGGTAGGGAGCCAGGCCCTAGCACCTGCCGTGTTCTACCTGCCCTTAGCTGAACAAGACCATGGTGATGGAATAAATACTGGGATGGCTTCCTAAAGCACTGTGTGGTCCTTACGACTGCATGGCAAACTGCCCCTCAAAGGAACACTTAGCCATGTGTCTCTAGGGCTGTCCCGGGGAGTTGCTCCTACCCACTCCCCCCACTCCTGCCGAGGATCCAAGTCATTAGAGACCTAGGTGGTGTGCCTACTGAAACTACATGTGTGCAGAACAGCAGCCTGCTCAGAGTTCTGGTTTTGGCAGCAGTCTGTAGAGGTGCCTGGATCATCTACTTGATGAACCACACTTCTAGAAGTCAACCCAAAGAACCTGATGCTTGCATTGGGTAAGTGCAGCATTGCTGAGTGCTGCTGATGGAGACAGGCATGGATGCAAGCGGCTTGCTTGGAAGGTAACCTCAGACAGCAGAAGACGGGAGAAGCCAGTTCAGGGTTCCTGGCGGTTGAGATTGCCACTGAATGGTAAATTCTAAGCTGGTGAACGCTGGCTCCATCCACAGGAAAGGCAGTAAAGGAATTAAAATCCTTGATGGGAATGAGGGCGCTAAACACAGGGCCATAATGTCAACAGATGGGAGGACGTCATGTTTTCCACCTGTCTCCAAATCCCATCAGGTAGAATCAACATCTTTTGATTCTGGGCCAACCCTTCCGCCACCTCAGGTGGTGGCAAGTGGCAGAAGTATCTTCCAATGCTAGGCCATAAAAGGTGACAGTTCCAAAGCCACCATGCCCCGAGGAAGCCCAAGCTGCCCTCTGGAGAAGCTACTGGACCAGGAGCCAATAATCAGCACCAGCTATGGGAGTGAGGCTAAAGAATCTACTTCCAAGAAAGCTGTCAGATTGTCCCCAACTAAAGAGATTGCCTACTGCTACCACAAACTGCATGAAGGCCTATGGGCAAAATCAGTACTAGTTAAGGAAACGTTTAGGAATAAACAAACATTCCAGCTCAAATCCTGTGAGGTATTGGGGGGATGGGGGAAATGCATCCTTAGAGGTTCAGAGAAGTGGCATCAAGTGCCCAAGGTTAAAGCTTTCAAGTTCAGATACCTGACCCTGAACCATACTTCTGTGCCTTTTCCTCTGACCATGGCTTTGGAAGGACTGAAATCTAGGTCAGTCGGTCCTGTGCGTCACAACAGAAGGTCCTTAAACTCCTGCTGGAGAGGCCCAAATAGAACCTACACAGTAGGAAAGACCCTCCTGCTGTTCAGACTCCACGCGTGGAGTTGCTCAACTACGAAGAGTTGCAGGCAGATGGCAGGGCAGTACTGAGGCAAGCATGCGACCTCTGCAGAAAGCCATCATGCGGGGGCGTGGCTAGGAGACGGGCAGGTGCTGCTTGGCTTCAGAGCATTAGCTTCCTCGCTGTAAAATGGGGACAAGGAACTGGCACAAGCATAGATTCAGATCCTGACTTCCCATCGTTCTCAGCCACATCAGAACTACTCCCCAGAGGTAGAAGACGTAGCACTTGCCTCCGCCTGGACCAAGGTTTCTTTGCTGTGGTACTTGCTAGCAGAGCACAGGCTCCCCTCCCGTACGAGATCCTGTGAGCTTGGGCATCTTATCACTGAGGCAGAAGTTAATCTCTTCAGTCATGGTCTGCTTTGTAAGGAGCACTTGCTGGCCAGGGGAGCTGGGGGTGGTGGTCTACCCTGAGCACAGGACCACCTCCCCATGCTGGTAAAGCTCGAGGGAAATGGCACCAAGGGAACTCGGTTATACTCCGGCTGATGGCCAACGTCCAACCCGGATACTCGGGTACCTTTAGCAAGGTGGCTGTGATTTAGGCCAGGTAAATGGCAGGTGAGGTCCCTGACCCATCCTGAGAGTGACAAGGGCAGAGACAGACGAGCTAAGGGATCAGGAGCTGGCACAGACTCAGCCGACCGGCTCAGCTTTGCAGCCAGATGCTAGCTCTGCCTCTCCTGCTACAGGTCCTTGGGTAGGCCACTGACGTTGGAGCCTTCTTCCTGCTCTGTACAACGAGAAGTCTTCCATGCTGAGCATCTCGCAAGGACCCACATTGATCATGCCAAGTCCTCACTAGGTTGCTTTGCACCCTGGTGCTCTGGACAGTCATCTTGATGAGTTCTGCAGTGCTCTCATTGTAGCAACAGCCGAGAGATTGCTGCTGTGAGACCCCAGGCTTGCTCTTGGAAGACAAGCTGAGATGAGCCTTAGTGGGTACCCTTGGCCTCAACCTCTGTATAGAAGGTGCAGGAACAGCAAACAGAGGGATGTTGCCCTGCAGTATGGGTCCAACACCAGCCTTGGCTGATTCCCTGGGGAGCTCTGGAATGAGGAGGGCCCTCCCAGGCTTCTATGATGACCTGGCCAGGGGCACTCAATCCCTTAACACCATGCGTGTTACTGGGCCACGCTGGGGAGTGGAAAGACCTCCGGCTAGGCGTCTGGGGCAACCCAAGCTGACAGCCAGAGCTAGCAGCTGAGTGAGATCTACGTGGGACAGCACAGATGCGGCAGCCGATAGCATGAGTGGGCTCCCTGGAGAAGGGGGCCCCGAGCCGGGTTCTAAGGGATGTCTAGGTAAAAGGTAGCAGGGAGTGGTTCTGGCTTGAGTACGACTCGGTCACTAAACTTGTGCAGGAGCTTGCGCCTCAAAGTTGCAAGCTAACAGTATTAAGGATGTAGAAACCTAATCCAGTGATGTTTAAGAGGTGGGGTGTATGGGAGGCTATTGGAGGTATGCCCTCTAGAGATGGCCCTCAGAGGGTGGTTATAAAGCCCTGAGTTTGGGCTTGGATGCTAAACTTCTAGCTTACCATATGAGACCTTAAATGCCCTCCCAGGCCAAACCACCAGGGCTGCCTGAGCTTGGGCTAGAACCTCAACATGAACTAAACAAGCCTCTAAAACTGTAGCTGCCTCATGTATTATGGTGACAAGGAAAAGAGGCATCCAGACAAGGGTGTGTTGGAGGCGAGGGAATGTAGAAGAAATGGTGGCGGATGCTGGCATTGTCCTGACACCCTGACCACATACCTGTCCCCAGCTGTGACCCTGGGCACACCTACCAGCTCTACTCAGGTCTTGCAGAGACCTTAGTAAGATGACATGGAAATGGGGCCCCGGCTGTTCCCCTGCACAGTGCTACTGGTACCATGCCAGAAAAGCAGGAGATGAGGGTTGCCTCTCCCTTCACATCAAGGAAACTCAATGAAGGCAGAGAGCCTGAGTTAGCTGCACCATTCTGCTCACTGTCTCCCCACTGGACAAATAGAGATGCAGGTGGAGACTGTTCTTCACATCAGCGTGAGGGCTGGGTGGTCAGGTGAGATTGTGTGCTAGGATGGCCAAAGGGTCTTGATGTAAAACCCTCAGATGATGCTCACTTCCTAGGCCGGGGGGGAGAGGGAACATGTAGCTGAGGTGGGTTTTGATGCATGGCCAGGTGCACAGACAACTGGGGGAGGTGTCCTGGGGAAGGCACAGTGGCCTTGCTCGCAAAGCCCTGGAGAAACGGGACCTGTGTTGTAGCTAAAGAGATGCATCGGCCTGTGTCCAGGCGAGATGGTGACCTAGCCATCTGGGTGTGGGCCCCACCTGCCCCCTTGGAAGTCTCCTCCTGTGGTCTCTCCTGCTTGCCTTGAAGTCACACCTTCCTCGGCAGGATGTTCCTTTATTGCAAACTCCCCATTGATTGTTCTCAGGACCAAGCCCTTTGATGCTTTTATTGTCCCTAAATTCGCACCAGGCCCCAATAACTTCAGAACAAGTAGAGAATGCAGAACAGGAGGGCTGTGGAAAGAGAGCAGCCCCAGGATCAAGGCAGGAGACTGGAACTGCTCAATCTGCAGGCGCAGACTTGCCTCTGAAGGCTTCCACGTGTTGGGGGTGGGTCCCGCCATCTCCAGCCTGGAATGCTTGGGCTAAGTGGATCAAGACGGCCCTCTGCCTCCTGGGAGCTCCTGACAGGACCTGCTGCTGGGTCTGAGATGACTGGCTCACACAGCCGGTTCTGGGATCAAGTGCACATCAAGGATGGCAATGAGGCTTCGCGTTGGGTTCTACACCTGCTCACCTGGGACTTGGCTTAGCCGACTTACTAGCTTGGGATCTGCTTTGGCCCAAGATGAGAAGGACTGGAGGACCTCATCCCACTCGCTCCCCTCTCTCACTTCCCTGCTGTGCTGTCCTAGGGCTGACCTCCGAACTCAAAAGGGCTCTTGATGAGACCATTCTAGGCCACTGCACTCGATCCTCCTGAAACTCCCATGGTCTAAACGTCCACTGAAGTCGCGTCGAGCCTGACCCCCAACGTGATGGTGTCCTGAGATGAGAGCAATCGCAGCAGGGAGCACCTGCCGCCTTGTACTGGGGCTGTTACAGAACGAGGCGGCAGCTTTCCTCCTGCCCCTTAGCCACCCGACAACGTGACAAGCAGGAGCTAGCTGTGAACCAGGAAAGGGTGCCCACCAGGTACCAGGTCTTCAGCACCTTGATCTTAGACATCTGAGAACGGAGACACCTGCCTTATAAACCAGCTAACCTACGATGCCACAGCAGCCCAAATGGACTAAGATGCAGACCACTTGAACTGCTTAGAATTTTCACGCTTGGGTGTTGATCCACCAAATTTTTTTAGTTAAGCAGAGAAGGAAAGGCACAGACCTTCCATCTTCTGGTTCATTCCCCAGTAGGCAGCAATGACCAGAGCCAGGCCAGTGCAAAGCCAGGAGCCTCTGGGTCCTCCCTTGTGGGTGCAGGGAGGCCAGGCCATAGAGAGCTAGATCAGAAGTGGAGCAGCTGGAACTAGAACCAGCGCCCATGTGGGATGCTGGCACTACAGGCAGTGGCTTTACCTGTGATGCCACAGCGCCAGCCCCCCAAAACTCACTTGCTAAGCTGGAACAAGAGTCCCTCTGGGCATCCTAAATGCTCTAGGCTTTACAAGTAGGTCTTCTACACGTAACTGCCCTTGCAGCAAGAGAAATCGCTTAGGAAGACACCCAGGTGCTTTTGAGAGGGGAAGCCATCAGCCTGAAGGGGTCATGTGACAAGGACTACGCTGAAACTGCAGGTGACCATCTTGCATCAGCAAAGACGCGTGTCCAGGAGCTAGCTACGTACATCAACTGAGACCTGCTCAGCCAATAAAGTAGCTCCTGTACTCCAGCTCTGTAGGTACTAAGGATGAAGTGAAGGAAGATCCATAACTAGTACAATCACTTCCACTTTGCCCATAAACTGAAATCTAAAATGGCCTTACAGCTGGTGACTGGGCTGAGGCCCTCTGTGCACCCTAGCAGGGAAGGGCAAAGGGGGCTGGGTTACACATGGATTTTGGGTAGAGAGGAGTTTGGCTTTTCTCAAGTTGATATAAGTGTGAGAACTTGAGCTAACTAGCTTACCATTCCCTGCAGACCGTGAGGTGGGAAGACTGGAGACTTGATAAAGAATTCAGTGCATGCTCATTGGATAGGAAGGGAGGACTTACAAAGTCAGGATTGCTAGATCTTCATTACTTGGGGGCCCCCAGAAAGCAAACAGACGGAGTATGAGGGACATGGGGGCAGACATCCAGGACAGCAGTCAAGTGTCACCTGAGATGCCCACGTCCCATCTTGGTGCCTGGGTTGGAGTCTCAGGATCTGCTGACTCCAACTCTAACTCACCTAGGAAGCAGCAGGTGATGACACAAGACTGGGGTCCCTGGCACCCACATAGGAGATGCAGATTGAGCTCACTTCCTGTCCCTGACCAGGCCCTACCCTGACTGTAAGCATCTGGGATGTGAACCAATAGCTGGGTCTCACATGAATAAAGCCAATAGAGGGCTGGTGCTGTGGCATACTAGGCCAAGCCTCCACCTGTCTTCTGCTCCAGCTCTGCTTACAGCCTGGGAAAGCAGTGGAAAAGGGCCCAAGTTCTTGGGCCCCTGCACCTGCATGGGAAGACTCAGGAAGCTCCTGGCTTCAAACTGGTCCAGCTCCAGCCACTTAAGGAATAAACCAGCGAATTGAAGACTTTCCTGTCCCTTCCTATAACTCTGCCTCTAAGTCTTTGTTTAAAACAAAAAGGAACACAACTGTCTAGAAAGTGGCTTAAAGGCAATAGCTAGTATAAGCTAGAGCTGATATTACTTACCCGAGTGATGTTGCACAGACCATTTGGGGGTATTGACAGCACAGAAATCGATTGCCACAGAACCAGCAAGCATCGATCAGCATACCATTGAGTGAAAGGTAAGAGCGAGAAGAAACAACTTGTCAGATCCATTCATGTGTTTGAAATGTTAACTCTGCAGGGAGCAGGAGAGCAGGGATTAAGAGTCCTGCCCTGGGAGGAAGTGGCCACGCCACATCCAGCCACTAGCTAGAAGCTGCTAGGGGACGCACATGAGCTCAACTTGACAGTTTTAAACCTGTCAATCACTATTTGTACAGCTGAATGAGAAACTCAATCTTGACTGGTTAAAACTTGTATACATCTATGGAATACACATTTAGAAGACACATAGCCATTGTAGAATGGCTAAATCAAGCTTTTTTAACACATGCACACCTCGCTGTTCTGGGATGAGCACAATCTTAATGACCTCAATAGACAACCAGTCGCCATGATATGCAACGGGTCCCTCTGACTTCTGTTTGAAACCTTATCAACCAGCTCCCAGCCGCTGCCACCACCACCCCATGCCTGTGTAACCCCCCTTCTGCCCTCTGCTTTTGAGTTCAACTTCTTCAGATTCCACCTATTTAGGGGCTTTCAAAGTTCATGCCACTCTTATGAAAAGCATGCATATCAGTTCTCACACCAAAACTTAATTCTATTTTCCATGAACTCTTTGAGGAGCCTTGTATAAGGCGGAAGGGGGGGTAGCTTCATGACCACCCCCACACCCTGTGTATGGAAGGGGATTGGCTTTCTCCAAAGGCAGCACTAAGTCCTTCCATGAGACCCATGAGTATCAGATGCCATCTCTCTGGCTCCATGTCCTACATGGACAAGGCCTGTCTCCTTGACCACCTGCCCTAGCCATTCTCCATTCTGGTGTTCAGCCATGGAGGGACAGGCACAGGACACCAGGGTGAAGGTGAGTTTACGTTCCTCACGTACTCCACCACTCTGCACCTGCTCATCCCTCTACAGGTGTCTTGCCCACATGCTAGCATGGTTCCCCTCTTCCTGTCTTGACACACATGCTACCTCCATGAGATGTCATCTGAGTTGTGAGCCTCTCCCTACCCACTTCCCTACTCTTCCTTGGCACTTAGTACCACCTGAAACACCTTAGTTCCACCTGTTCTCCCTAACAAACCTGAGCTCCATGAGGGCTGGGGTCTCCTGTGCTCACTGCTGTATCCCCAGCAACTGAGTCGTACCTAATGCACAACTGAACTGTGCATCACATGTAGGCTGTCCTGACCCGCACAGTGGCACCTGTATGACCCAACAAGGTGGCTTTACCACAAAGGCGCCAACCAGAAAAAGCAACCAAGGGAACCTCCATACTGCCAGTCAAACACTGAAGGCATTGCTAGAGAAAATGGGCCGAGATCCCCAGCGACTCCCTATGGCTGGAAACCACTGCCTTCAGGTTGGAAGGGACAGGAGGTGGCAGCACCAAGTGCCAGGTGTCAGCTATCAGATGGATGCTGGAAAGGCATTGATTTTCCTGGCCACAGGTGGTCACCTGATGAAGGGGTGCGGCTGGTTGCTTTTTCTGGTTTCTGCTCCCGTTACAGCACCTGAAGGAGAAGCATTTAAACACTTGGCGGCCACTCCCTTTGACTAAGCCCAAACCCAATCCAGCTGGCTAGGAAGGCCGGGAAACACAGCCTGCTGCGGTCTCCGTGTCCAGAGTGGAACAAGAGAATGAGGACGTAACGGGAAGACAAACAGATCCATGGCTAGCAGAGCATCCCCGGCATCTCACAGGAAATAGATATGAGGCCTGGTGTCTTGGTTCCCACTCGAGCATGATGGAGCCAACTGCGCTGATGCTGGAGGTCCCAAGCACGTGGAAGTCTCTTGCCCACCTCGCCTGGCTCCTCGCAGGCTCAGACATCTGTACCCTCAAGATAGCTAAAAATTTGCATGGTAGGGGGACACTGGTGTAGCAAGTCAAGCTGCCTGCTGTGCCACCATCCCAAGTGGGTACCAGCTCAAGCCCCAGCTGTTTCATGTCTGACTCAGCTCCCTGTTAATGCGCTTGTGAAAGCAATGGAACAGAAGGGTGGATACTTCTGAGTGTAGTTTGTGGAACATTGATGCAACAGGTCCCAAAACTCAAGTGTGTACTGAGACCCATGCATGGACCTCAAGTTTCCAGTATCGACTAACACATTCATGGTGTCTAGTCAAGTCTAGAAGACGTTAGAGACCTAAAGGTAATGGCACCGTGTTGTACACTTAGAACCAATGGAGAAGAGTCTTTTGTAAAATTTAAAGGGTCAATAGAGCCTGGCTTGGTCTTTTTGTTATAACATGTCTAAAGCTGAGTATTTCATACTTGAGCTTCCATCTGCTGGCTTTATAGACCCTTCTCCCACACCCCAAGTGGCAGTACCATCCCTGTCTGGTCTAGGCTGGAGCCAAGAACTCCATTCTGGTCTCCTGCATGGGTCACAGGGGTCCAAGTACTTGGAATCCAATGTGCTAAAGAAGCTGGATCAGAAGAACAGCTGGAACTTGAACTTGACACCCTGGTACAGGCTGCTGGCATTGCTCCTGGTGGCTTAAACTGTGCTACGGTGCTGGTCCCAGGGCTGGGAACACTCCAAAGGAACGGACATCAGCTCAGTTCTGGATCCTGCACGGCCAGATTGGGCAGCCTTGGCTGCATCAAAACATGGCAGAAGGCGACCTGACAATGTGCATGGTGGGGATCCAGGCAGCCAGGAATGTAGGGGCCAGTCTCGCTCTTGCATAACTCATTCTCCACTTCCTTCACAAGGTCAGCACTAATCTCAAGGTCACGTCCCCAGTGACCTAAATGTTCTCTCAACATCCCCCATGCTAGGGACCAGGTTTACAGAACATGGATCCTTGGGACAAACAGGACTTAAGCGTGTGCTGCTGCCGGGAGCCAGCTGGGCAGTGATCCTGGGCTCAGCTGGACTCCTGCATGCACCAGTGGCCAGCTAGAGGCTGGAAGGGCAGCTCTGATCCCACTGGGACTCAATGTATTCAGGGGCCAGCTGCTCGTAGTCTGGCTGAGGCTGGTCTTGGCCAGGACAGCTGGTCCGGTGTGCTGTTGTTGGTCTCAAAAGCAAGCTTGCGTTCCTCACCCGGGGAGAAACATGCTGCTGCTTAGCCTACAGGAGGGGACACCAGTGAGCCACCCCAATCTCCTAGGACTGAGGTCAATACCCCAGGTGCTGAGTTTGGGGTGAAGCCTCACGGGTCAGTTGCCCTCTGGGAACTATCTCCCCAGTGACACCACTGTGTTGCTTGGATACCACAGCTGCACGCAGCCAGGAGTTCATTGGATAAACAGTCATCCAACTATCAATATACCAACATTGACCGGCTGCAGATGGTCTGAGGCTCAGTACCTCTGCCAACGGGCTGTGGCAAGACTGAATTTGGCTGCAAGCGTGTCACTTGGATTTGATTCTACGTAAAACCTCAGGGTTAGGGCTTCCTGTGACCCATCGGCCGTGGACCAAAACCCACACTCCTGCCTGGTGGTGGCCTGAAGACACAAGGTCCCAACAGGAAGCAGCGATCTGAGACTTGTACCCCAAAAAGGACAAAGGCAGGTGTTCCGATCTCAAGCTCCTTAGCTACAGCAAAAAAGATGCTGACCTCGGAGGAGCAGAAAAGTAACTCTGAACCCAACTGCTGCCCTCACCTTGGCTGCTTGCAATCGGCGGGAATCGGTGGTCTCCTGGAAGTCCTCTTCCCCGCAGCTGAGCCGCCGCTGTCTCTTTGAAGATTACAGGGCTTTAGCATGCCTTTAAAGTGAATTTTTCCCCCTGCGTTTTATTATAATTAATGACCAGAAAACTCTTCTCTCTCCCCTCCCTTTATCTCTTAAATATGTTTCTTTCCTCTTTAAAAATGCAATATTTCTTTTAAACCAGGATATGGATGAGGCTGTCCCCAGCAGGGCAGGCCCAGCTTCATCTGTCAACTTGATTATGCAAAGCCTCTGTTTTCAGCTGGCATCCGAGGTGGATTTCAAAGCCAGGCCTCACGTGTGCTTCCAGGCTTACGACCCAGAAGAGCAGGAATTGACCAGCGCCTGTGCTCTCCATGCAGGGCTGGTTGGAAGAGGTCACCTCTCCAGGGCCCCAGTGGCTAAATGATTCACAGGACTGCGTGCATGTGCACACACCAACACAGCTACAACGCTCCTGCACACCCAGGCTGCCGCTGTTACTGGTGGCCCTCATGAGATCCATCTGCAGTCGGGGTTTAAATTGAGTCTGCAGACAAACATGCAGAGACATACATGGAAGTATTTTGCTAGTAGAGGAAAAGTTGCAGACAGAAGGCCTAAGTGTTCTATGGAGCGTGCATTCAACAAAACCGATACACATGTTCAAGTGTAACTTCAAAGCCTTCAGTACACCTAGAATGGCTTCACCAGCCTCAACACTAGAGCTGGGGCTGGGTGGTCCCGTCTTGGTGCTGTCCTGGGGCCACCCACTCCCCCATGCCATATAGCACCATCCACATGTGACAAAGTCCCCAAGCATTGCTGACTGTCCCCAGGACAAAATCGCCTCCCCCCCCCCCCCAATTAGGAGCCGCTAATGTTAGATACAAATATTCTAGATAGCAGGATGAGCTTGGGTGAGCAGGGAACGTGACTAAGTCTGCTTATGTTGCTTTGTGGGAAAACGTTCTAACTCAAAGTTCAGGCACCTAACTTAAGAGCCAAATACAATCTCTAAATCTCGCATTTTCATCTTATTTGAAAGATGGAGATCTATCCACTGTGCACTCCCCAAATGCCCATAACAGCTGGGGTTGAGCCAGGCCAAAGCCAGGAGCCTGGCCCTCCCTCTGGGTTTCCTACCGTGTGGATGGCAGGGACCCAAGCACCTGAGCCTTCACTTCCTCCCAAGGTGCATGTTAGCAGGAAAGAGGACCAGAAGGAAAGCAGCCAGGACTTGGACACTGATGTGGGAGTTTGCAGAGCCAGGTACCTACAGCTCGGAAAATGCACTCAGTGAGCCATGGCTGTGCAAGTGACCCCCCACGGGGCACACACCATGGAGTCCTGAGGGCTCGTGTGTTACAGGACAATAGACGTGCATTTCTCATTCATGCCATGTACTTGATGCAAACTGATTGGGGCGGGGAACCTCGGCACTGCATGCTCCTGAGGTTCCTAAGATACCCCTCCGTCTTCACTTTCCCCAGTGGCCGGGGTGCCTTTCCCATCACTCCCCAGGACAGGGGCTGGTTTGCTTGGCTTCCTCTAGGCCAACCGTCAGTGACTCAAATGCTACAGGAGCAGTGGGGTGAACCAAGGCCAAGTTTGCACATCACACCCAAGGAGACGTCAAGGGTGCCTGCTACAAATGCCTCAAAACGCACCAGTAACAGCTTGGAAAACCGCTCAGGATCGGGCTGCCTTAAGCTGGCCTCAGCCGGATCCCTCTAACAAATCGAGAGGACCCTGCCCCATTCCTGAGACTAGGCGGTGACTGGAGGGAGGCCTCGGGCTTCAGCTGTGGACTCCCCCCATATCCCATGAGCTGTCCTCTGCAAAAGCCCCAGAGGCCCTCGTGTGCTGTACCAGGCAGGAATAAGCCACGACGACATGCTAGTCCACTAGGACAAAACACCGTGGGGGACACCATGGCTAGAAGCTCTCCGTGAGCCCCCGTCCTTGGCTGAGCAGGAGGGTTCACCTGCCCTCCACCCCGACCCCACACCGTGGCTGGCAGCAAGTGTATACCCCCTGCCGGGTACCAGCCTGGTAGAAACGCCAAGGACTTGGTGGCATTACCAAGTGCATGGTGTTTTCCATATAGCTGTCTCTTCTAGGTCGCCTGCTGTACTTGACAACCCAACCACGTGATTCAGAGTGCTGGAGCGTCACACCGTCTTTCCTGTGTATCCTGGGAGGGCTCTGGTATCCTGCACACATCGCAGCATTGCTGAGTTCCTCACCTGCGTCCAGGCCCTCTGAGCATGGCACTGGCCAGAGCACAGTTCTAGTGGTACACAACAAGCTCTCGAGGGCGGTGTTCTTCTGACTGGCCTGGGCTGCCCGACCCTGCACTGAGCCGCCTTGGCACACTCTTGGAACAAAGATGGTCGCACTGCCTTTGTGATAACAGCGTAGGTGGCCACTGACAGACAGCTTGGACACGTGTACTTCAAAAGCCAGGGGAAAACTAAGACAAGGTTGGAGGTGGGGGCACCTGCTGCACTGACTGGAATGCCAGCGGCTCACGCTGGAGTCCCTGGGCTCAGGTCCTGCTCCCAATCCTCGCTTCCTGCTAACATGCACCCTGGGAAGCAGCAGATGAAGGCGCAGATGCGTGGGCTTTGCTGCCCACGCAGGAGACCCAAGTTCTGGCCTCCTGGCCCAGTCCCAGCTGTTGGTGGTGTTTGGGACTAACACCAGCAGATGGAATCTCTTCCTGCCTTTGAAAATGAACATAAACCTTGTTTTTGGTACAAAACCTCAATCTACACATGAGAAACCTTCAAAAAGTTCATGGAAAGCATGTTGGAACTGCATGGATCTCAATATACACCAGAACAAGCCTCTAATTCCAGTTGTGTGAACTTCAAGTGTGTTCATGTAATGCAAGCCCTGTATTGCTTGAAAAACCTACCCCTCTTCTAACCGGAGGGGTGGGCACTTTGCCAAGCAGTTAAACCACATCCCACATCGGAGTGCTGGGGTTCACCCTGGCTCCCAATCCCAGCTGGGATGGTACCAACCTGTGGGTCCTGGGAACAGCAGGTGGTGGCATGAGACGTCCAGTCCCTGCCACCCACCCAGGTCCTGGCCACCTGGAGTGGCCCAGTGGATGCAAGAGGCTTTTCTTTGTATCTTGAACAAGCAGCTAAATATCTCCAGTGTGGGTCCTGAAATGGATAAATGACAGAACAGCTGGACTCCAAGCCTGGCTTTGCCCCATCCAATGTGCCCACTGACGTTTGTTCAGTTCTGATAAACGTACCTTGACGTCTAACAGCAACATGGAGCCTATATGGGGCCCCTCTGTGCGGTCCTTGCAGCTTTCCTGGGAGTCAAGTCGCTGCAAAACCCCTGAATACTTTTATGTGCTAGGCTTTTTCCTAGAGTTCAAAAAAATGGACACTTGACACATCTCAAGGACAAGAGCACAGGGTGGAACACCTGTTGGCTTGGGGGCTGGGTGTGCTTGGGAGCTTCTACCTGGGGTAGGAGGCTGCCTGTCCACACGGCTGTAGGGCCTGCTTCTATATCTCAGGTCTGGTAGAGCCACACCTGCAGAGGCCTGGTAGTCACCCAGAGACTGGCCCAGACACCAGGCTGGTGGTCCCACTCCATGAAAGGGCCACTGGTGACGGTGACACTTCAAGGTCTCTTCCCATTTTTTCAGAACCGATCTTGAGTTATAAAAACGCCATGAACAGAAACCACAGGTTCCATCTCTGTCCTTCGTAGCGCCCCCTTGTGGTAAGAGCGAAGGTGTCCACCATCTTAACACCCAGAAACTGGTCCATGATTCGCCAATCCAAGCCTCCAGGTCACAGCCAGGGTCTAGAATTGTTTGAAACGCACCTTGGACATCCGAGTTCTGGTGTTGCCAGGACTGTTCAAGGTTATGGGAGCCACACCGTGTCCTTGTCCGTGGGGCTTGGGGTTACATTCTTGTAGGATGATCCAGAGCATGGATCCTAGAGCCAGGCAGACTTGGACAGCCTCACTGATGCCACGTCCTGGCTGTAAGGGTCTGGGGAGGCCACCTTGTGCTGCTGAGTCCAGTTCCTCAGGTGTGGGCACGAATGAAGATTCTCAGAGGTGGGGTTAAGATTCAAGTGACCTTGAAATTGAACCAGCGGTGGATACCTGACACATCCAGGCAGCTCCCCAAGTAGATTCTCCAGCCACCTTCTAGAAAGTTCTGCTGGGCGAGGACCCTGTTATAATGCTGGTGACCTCATTTCTGGAGAGAATGCAGCAACTATGAACCTCAACCTGAGAGGAGCTGGCTGTCTCTGCTGTGGGTCCCCCATGCCGTCCCTGGTAGAGTCCAGGAAGGTTGAGCTCCACCTACTTGTGTAGATGAGTGGCAGTACCTTGCTGAGCACGAGAAAGTTCTAGAGGCTTGTCTGAATCGGAGATCCTGTGTCCAGAGCTCTCACAGAATGGGCACTACATAGCCTCCCTGTGGCTTTCCAGATTGGCAGGACTGGTGGCCCCTGCACCAGCCTGAGGGTCACGTGATGGCGTCTGCCTGAGCAACATTGACACGAGTAAATGATGACTGCGAAATCCAAACCAGACCGCACCTCGTGCACGCCGGCCTCTCCACTCTGCCTGTGAGAACTTGTCAAGGGTCTGAGTCTTTGGCTATAGCCTGAAAGCATGGCCCTTCTGAGTAAAGGCTTTTCTCCAGCTTCCTCCCTAACACAAGGCAGCCGGGGCCCAGCAAGGGATGGCAAGCTGCCGACGCTTACCTGGCTGTGCCCACAGCGCAGGTGAGCTGCCACCTGGTGCAGGTCCTGACTTGGGGCAGGGGGGGGTGTCCTTCCTGAACCCCAACTTGCTTGTTCGTCTGCATGCTGGGTGCCCATGTGCTACACTTGTCAGCTGCCTTGGAAGATGTAAGAATGAGAGAAAGCTGGATACTGGCTGATCTCTCTGCCCCTGGAAATGGTTTGGGTAACCTCGCTCACCTGCGCCTCCATCTCCCCATCTGTAGAGCATCAGTGCCCAGCTCCTAGGATTGGTCCAAGGACCCAGTAAGTCGATACTTAAGTCCTGAAGGCAGCGTCCAGCCTATCATTGTGCAGGGGTTAAAGTCGCCCGAATCCTCACCAGGGCTCATGGCGGGAAGGGGCTGTTGCCCACTTGCCCCTAATGAGACGAGGGAGCTGGGCTTGACCACGCCTCGCTGGTCCCAGGTGGACTGATTTAAACATTTACTTAAGTCACAGATGGGAGAAGCAGCGGAATCTCCCATCCTCCGGTTCACTCCCCAGATGACCACAGCAGCCGGTGCTGGGCGAGGCTGCAGCTGCGAGCCAGAGCTGCTCCTGGGTCTCCCACATGGGTTGCAGGAGCCTAAGCGCTTGGACCATCTCCTGCTTTGGGATTGGAAGGGGAGCAGCCAGGACTTGAACCAGTGCCCACACGGGATGCCGGCAGTGGCTTAATCTGCTACCCAGCAACAGTGGCTCCTGAAAAGGGATTTAAAGCAAGATATGTGTGTCCTCGTTGAACCTGAATTCTGCAGCCAGCAGGTCCATAAACCGTGGTGCCATCCACTTGGACTCACTGCTAGAACAACTTAGGGCATTAGAAACTGTCTTACTAGATGGGCTAAGCTTTCTACCAGCTACACAATGTGGGATGGAGAGGAGATGAATTGTGCTAATCCCGTGCAGCTCTGAGCTGCCCGCCCATTTCTGACCAGAGAGCAGGCACACTACATGCGAGCTACCTGCTCCGAGTTTTCCATCTGGAATCTGGGAAGGAACAGTTGAGCTCCCTCGCCGGAGTCGCGGGTGAGTTGGGCAGAAGTTGAGCCCAGTCCTCTGAGTCCTGGGTTCGTGGCTGTAACCACTTGGTTTTGGGCCCTCAGGGGCCTCCATCTCTCCAAGAGCCAAGTGCGTCATGGGGCCCAGACAAGGTAGGAGCCAGCGGATATCCCTTCCACCCCCTGGAATGGGGGTGGCATGGTCCCTTGAGGACATTGAATAATAGCTGGAAAAAGAGCTGCTCTGGTTCCCAAATAAACAGGCGCGTGAGTGATGAGGGGACGCCCCCATCTCCCACCCCCCCACCCCGGGCAGCTGCGGCTGCCCGCGCCGTGCGCACGTTTCTTGCACGAAAGGGAATAAACACCAGCAGGACCCACTTCAAAAGGCCGCACGGGGGGCAGCTGCTGCTGATGGAACCAATGTGCCTTTGAGGGGCTGGGCCCGGGCTCAGGGGCTGGGGTGGCCCCTGGCAACAGACAGCCCAAGTCGTCCAAATACATCAGTGTGGAGGCCTCAAAGGCCCAGCGACGGAGCAGGAAAAATAAATAATTCCGTTATCTCTGACGAATTTTTGCCTTTGATCTCACTTCCCCCCTCTCCCCTTCCACAGTGCGTGCCCCACCCCCAGCCGCGGGTCCCCCCCCTCCCCACTACCTCTCTCGTTCAACCTCTCCCCCCTCACCACTTGATTTATGCCCCACCAGCTCCAAGGAGCTGACGTGCCCTGATGAATTGGAGGGGAAGCCCGGCTCAGACCCCGAGCAGGCAGCTGGGCAGGGGCCCGGATGGTTCTTCACGGGAAGTTCCTGGCTCTGGAGAGGAGGCGCCGCATGGACACGCGTGGGATGGATGGTGGTCCTTGCACACCCGTGTTCGCTGAGTGCGGGCTGCCTGTGCTCTCGCTTGCAGCTCCTGTGTCTGAACTAGAACAGTAGAGTGAGCGCTGCTGCTGTGTTCTGCCCTCCCCTCCTCGCTGGAGGGCTGCTCACTCGGAGCCGGCAGGTGTGGCCTGCGTTCACGTCCACAGGTGAATGCGGCCGTTGCTGCGACACAGCATATGCTAGTTCTGTCTCCATCAGGTCAAGGTCTCGGACCCCCGAGTTCAACTCATTAGTTGTGTGACCTCAACTGTAGAAAGCAACTTACCATCACATAAAACAGGGTAGTAAGGTTGGAGTCATAGGGCGGTTAGTATTGGGCACACTTGGTAACGATGGGGTGGTGGTCGCAGGGGAAGGTGGGTAGGAGAAGGAAGCCCTGGGAGTAACTGGAAACAAGTAAACCAGTTAGAGGCTCCAGAGGAGCCTTTTAGGGATAGAAGTGGCCACGATAGCATGTGCAAAGGTCCTGGGGCTTGGGTAGTCAAGGAATTAAGTTATGATTGGGACCTAGAAATGCCAGGGGCAGGAAAAGTGAGGAAGTGGGAACGGAGTCTGTAAGACCAGATGGAGAGTTTGGTCTTTGTGTTGATGTCAGCAGGGGCCCCTTGCAGACCTCAGGCATGAGAGCAATGGAGACCCTGGTTGCTTGTGCCTATGAGAGAGACCTGGGTGGAGATGTGGATAAGCTATTGCTCTGGTCCAGGTGGGGAAAGAGGGTGGCTTGGGTGAGCCTGGGTCCTCCCTCCTCAGCCTTAACACCAATGCAGGATCATAGAAAGAAAGCGACTTGCTTGAATAGAGCAAAGGGAAGGCCAGGCGCTCTCCTGGGCTCGTGAGACCAGGGGTGGGGGAGGTTGACAGTGTGCCGCAAAGATGCACTGATGCTTCTACCCGCCGACAGACCTAACTCATACGAGGTGCGACTCTGGCATCAGGTGGGCTTTCTAAAGCCCCCGAGGGATGCTAACAAGTGGTACTTTGGAAGAGCCACTGATTGAAAACTCCCATGTGTGCCAGGCACTATCCCAAATAGACCATGTGCCCCAACGTTCATCCACATTGATGAATTTTTGGATTTTGCCCAAGGTTCCCACGGCAACCTCTCTGAAGCCATCTCGTCTGACCGAGAGCACACAGACACAACTACTTCATGAGGTCCAGTAACGTTCCCTGAACAACATGGATAATCGGGTCATGTCTGAACACGACCCACTGGGCTCCAGACACGGGACTGATGATCACACGCCAGGCTGGCTTCTCATCATGGGATCCTGGACGGTGGAGAGTATAGAAGTGGTACGTGCTTGTCACGTGTTGGAAGTACGCCCCGCCCTGCCCTGCCCCGCCCCGCCTCGCCTCGCCTCGCCCTCCCGTAGGGCTTCATAGGACAGAATGAAGTGGTCATGAGTGGAAGGTGTCTGGGGAGTGGGGTGTTGTCAGAGCCGGCACATGTGGGTCTTGGGCTCATGTGGGTCAAGCAAGCTGGTGGTGAGAGACGCCCAGATGGTGACGGCTTGCTGGGAACGTTGTCCTAGGGGCTCCTGTGCCTGGAATGGTTTCCGTCTGAATCCTCTCCCAGTTCTTGGCACTGTGATGCTGTGGTTCTGGCCTGGGGATGGCCCCTCTGTCCTGGCCCCTGTGCCCTTACTGAGCTGGTCTCCACTGATTCCACTGTGACTGCTCCTGTGGGATCTCCCACAGTGTGAGATTTGGTGCTTCTATGCTGTGCTACCAACAGGCCATGGTGCAGCCCTTCTGCTTCGGGCACCTGGTTTCTAGGTCAGGGATTCCGGAAGTAAAACCTCCAGAGGCATCTTCGTTCCTGCCCCTGGTGCTAGGAGCAGAACTGCGGGGGCACAGAGGGCTTCATCCCGATCTCGCTGAACGATGTCAACCTGGTTTCCAAAACGACCTAGACACAAGTGGCATGTGAGAAATACAGCCCCTGTCGTCTGTCCACCTGGGGCAGCTTCCTACTCTGCCCTGGCACCCCGCCCTGTTGGTCTTCACTAGATTCTTTGAAGGGGAAGGTGGGGGTTGCCCTTCTGAGTAAGCTGAGACTCTCCTGGATTGTGGGGGTGTGTGGGCCCAGAGCTTGTTGCCACCACATACTCAGAAACAGAGGCCCCCAGTGTCATCCCGGTATATACAACGCGATGTTGTGTTCCCCAGGTGGAGAAGAACTCGGCTCCAGCTCGGTGGCCCTGTGGTCCTGCGGCTCGTGTGGTTCCATACTTGCAAGGCTACTCCTGAGCTTCTGGGGATGGAAGAAAATGCAGACACGGAAGAGCTGAGACTTCAGAATTGGACGACGAGAGTCAAGTGCTGCCCCCGTCGTTAGTCGAATGACCTGGGGCGGGTTTCTCGACCTCGCTGAGCCTCTGTCCGTCGTATGAGAACGGGGCTTGTGGTGGGCCCTGGAACAGGCACCACGTGTGTCCCCACATCGGAAGGGAAGAACACACCCAGAATGTCCTAAAAAACCTAGCTGTAGCAATTAAGGAGAAATGTTAACAGCTCCAGAGCCAGTTCCTCTTAACCCCATTCCCCAAGACCTTTCTACTCTCTACCCACATCTGGTCCCTCAGCCTGGGTCTCGACAGTCGCGAGTGGAGGGGAGACCCTGAGGGGTGGCCGGAGGGCCACTTCAAGTGACTCTGCTTACAGTGATCACCCGTGCAGCCTCATCTCCTGCCTGCTTGTCCTTGAAGAAATAAGATCCTAAATGGGTAATGTTCCAAACGAGGGATAAAATAAACCCAATTAAGGAGCTGGATAAAACCGGAAAAGGTTAAAACAACAGAATTGGAGTCAGACAGCTGCCGTGGCTGGGTTAAGACCCTTTGCTGAACGCACTCGGAGAAGCCGGCGCTCCCCTTGCTGGGAGCGTCTCATGGCAGTGACTGACTGGGTTAGATCACCCTCTCCCACAGGGTTGGGAGCTCGGCTCCCAGCGCTGTGTTGGGCTCGGGGCACAGCCTCACTCGGCATCTGTCCTCTTCCTGCTGTGTCCAACGAGATCCCTAAAACCAAAACCCATAAAGGAAGCGTAGAGACCTACACAAGGCAGATGATGCCCGGATGCTATGAAGCCGGGAGAAGATCCCAGATCATCCTGGAGCCGGGAGGGAGACGAAACACAGCCCAACAGAGTAAGACCAAGACCGATGCGGTTCTTTGGCTTCAGCGGACTTTGCCCCTCAAGGTTCAGCAGTCTGGACGCCTTGGCTGAGGCAGCCAGATCCCAGGATGAGGAAACCACTTGTTCTGCCCTCCCAAGCCGGGGGGGCATCCTCGGCCAGGGCCAAGTGCACAGCTTTTCTCAGAAGGGCAGAGTGTGTGGTTCTCGCCTCCTGGCTCTGGGATGAATCTGGGTGCTGAGCTTTGAGGCTTCTCTTGACAAACTCTTCCAAAGGAAAAACAAGGGATCTATGCCCACGGTTGCCACCCA
Organism: Oryctolagus cuniculus; assembly: GCF_051225735.1. Classification (NCBI taxonomy): domain Eukaryota; kingdom Metazoa; phylum Chordata; class Mammalia; order Lagomorpha; family Leporidae; genus Oryctolagus; species Oryctolagus cuniculus. The sequence goes on along the minus strand of NC_142887.1, from coordinate 14,917,040 downwards.
TGGTTTCCTTGATGCAACTCTTAAGAGACCTCAGCCGCCCACCTTGCTGGCTTGGGTAGGGAAGCCTGTTCCATAAACTCGCCCAGAGGTATCTGCTACATGAACCAGGATACGCCACCCCGAAATGCCCCTGCTTGCTCAGTACAGGGGCATCTAGCCGGCCAGAGCAGAGGGGAAGGGGTGGGGTGTGGTTCCCATTGGGTCTGCTACCATGTGGGCACCCAGAATTGACCTTTAGGCACCAGGTGACTCCAGCAGCGACCTCTGTGCTGGGGTCCAGCTGACAGGGTCTACACGTGGGGAAAGGTGGTGTCGCCAGTGAAGGTGTCAGCTGTGCGGCTAGCACACAGCTCAGCCCTGTCTGCACACCAGCAGCAGCAGGAGCTAGATCTTGTAGCAGCAAGCCTTGTTCTGTCTCCTGTAAAATGGTAATCGTAGTACCTACTTCAAGGGGCTGATGGGATCAGGTGAACGGGGATGTCTGGTTAGCAAATTTGACTCCACGTCAGACGCTTAGTGTACCAGCTGCCACAGTCGTATTCCTCCTCTGCCCAATACTTGCTGGCAGTGCCCTTGAACATGAAAGTAGAAACACTCAATCCTATGACATGGGAGGGCTATGAGGATCTCTCCCTGGGGTTGAGAGGATCGGACGGGGTTCATGCAAACCCGCTCTTGCTTCAGACACCGAATTGAGTCGGCAGAGCTGGGCTTTGCCCCTGACCCCTCCCAGTGGCTTTGGGGGATGAACAACTCACCTGGAGGACGGAGCTGGTAACAGGACCTTGAGGTGGCTGCCAAGTTTTGGTGGAACGATGCCTTGGGGGGAGTTTTGGCACTGACTGGTGTCTGGACACAGTGCAGCCATCCGCATCGAAGACCTTTTGGAGATAAAGTGCAGAAGTGAGCAAGGATTTCATAACAATGAGTCGGGCACCCCCAGGATTGAATGTGTGTTTGGCCTTTGCTCCGTGTAGCTGCTCCGCCCCCGTCTCCTCCCATCCCTGGCGCGCTCCTTTCCGTGTCTCTTGGCTGGAAAGAAAGGGCTCTGCTGAGAACGTCCCAGCCCATCTGTTTCAAAGCTTAGGGAAAGAAGCCAAGTGGCCTCGCTGCTTCTGATAAGGATGGAGAGGTGAATTCTGAAAATTAAACAAATCCCGGTGTCTTGGAGAGGTCACCCCTGCTCGGAGGTTGGCCCTCGTGTTGGTGATAGACTGCAGGGCTGCCGGCCCGGAGGAGGAGGCAGCCTGAGAGAATAAGCCCCCACTTCCCCCCCCCCACTTCCCCCCCCCCACTGCAGGCAGGTGAGTGGACCAGGGTCTCCTGGGCCCCCAAGGAAGCTAGCCGCTCAGAGCCCTTGGAACACCTACTGTGTACACCCATGCGGAGAATAGAACTGCATCCCAACAGGAACACGCCCTCCAGTGGGAAATCGGCACCTCTGTGCCCAGCAACAGAGACCTCTACCTCCACAGGGGCTCCCCGGCTTTTGCCTGCAGCACGGAGGAGAATGGTGCTGGGTTCTGCTGGCTGTTAGGCCTGCCTCTCTTCCTAGGAACCTGAACAGAATCCCCTCACAGTGGGCCACAGGTGGGGACGAGCCTGTGAGATCACAGCAGGAGACTACCCAGTTGCCTTGCCACTGTGTGTGGCAGAATGGAGGGGCCACTCCATTCTGTCCAGGAGTTGAAGGCCAGGGGCCACACCAGGAGAGCAGGAGAGAGAAGCCAACCTCTTGGCTATGACAGTTTGGAAAACTCCCCATGGTTATGGCCAGAACTGCCAACTAGCATGCATGCCTTATTTCATGTGATTCTTAAAGGTATCTCATGTTCGTAGCATGTGTGTCTATTCCCATTTGACATACGACAAAACAGGTGTTGGATCCTGCTTCGATCTGTGGAACTGAGCTCCGTAACTTAGCTCCGTAACTTGAGTGGAGTCTCAATTGCTGCTTCCAGCCATTTCCATTGCACACGATGGCTAAGGTGCCCCACTTCTCTGCCACCACCTACTCCCATGGTCTGGAAAGGAAAAGCAAAGCGTTCTCACATCATGGATACAGACCCGTGGAAACCCTCGCCAGGTGCCCGCCCGCCCGCCCACCCCTGCCCAGTTGTGGAGTAACTGGTGCCTCTTTCCTGAGACAGGTGCATACAGCCTAGAGGCCCCCAGGTCGGAGAACCACAGGGCGCACATCCCATGGAAGGCCCTCTAAACACGGATGGGGCTGAACAAGTCAACCCCCTTGCCTTTTCCCGTAAATACAAAGTTCCACAGCTGGCATGGGCATGGACATGGGTGATGTGAACACCCTGAATCAAACGGAATGCTGTAATGCTCTGTGTCTTACGGTGGATCTGTGAACTGGAATGTGTGTCCTGTTAGGCCACTACCTGACCCCTACAGTGGTCATCGTAGAAGTCCACTGCCCCTAAATCTGTACGTGTGAAATACGTGAAGCTTGTATAACTTTAATAAATGATGCCTATCCATGGAAAGCCAAGACACTCTGGCAAAAGAATCTCCAAGTGAGATCCCAGTGGAAACAGGTCATCAAAGGAGGTACCTTTCTCTGAAGGGAGGAGAGAACTTCCACTTTGACTATGACCTTGTCCAAATATCAGCGAACTCAAAAGGCTTCCATAGCCTTGGCAACTCATGACAAGAGCCTATGGTGATTACTGACACCATAAACAAGAGTGTCAATTTAAGTCAACAACAGGAGTCACTCTGCACTTACTCATGTAGAATCTGTCCTTAATATGCCGTACGTTGTGATTTAATGCTATAACTAGTACTCAAACAGTTTTTCACTTTGTGTTTGGGTACAAACTGTTAATCTTTATACTAAACTGATCATCTATATATAGAGAATTGAAAATGAATCGATGTGAATGGAAGGGGGGAGAGAGTGGGGGTGGGAGGGAAGTTATGGGGGGGAAGTCATTGTAATCCATAAGCTGTACTTTGGAAATTATATTCATTAAATAAAATTTAAAAATGCCTATCACTTATTGCAAATGAGGCCAAGGTGGGGGTAGGCCTCATCCGTGGGTGTGCATGTTTCTCTCATGGATGTCTTCTCTGTGTACAGGGTGTCCTGTACCTAGATCCCGTCGATCATTGTCATCTGAGAAGAGCCTGCCTCTTGCCTGTACGTTGGTAGCGAAGGGGTCATAGGAAGGTGGTGACGAGAGTCTGTCCCTACAGCTCCTGGAGTCAATTCATGGAGAAAGACCTCAAGCCAACAACTCACATCTGAAATATCACAAAAAGCACTGTAGCATTGCACTCAGTCATCAGGAGACCTTTGCCTCTCCACTTCTCAACTTCACGTGTAAAATGGGGATGCTACTTTAATACTCAAACCACATGAATGTGCATCACTGCAAAACATCAGTTCCTCTCGAAACATGCAAACTCACCTACGCCTCAACTGTGGACAGCCTTTCTCGCTCATCTTCCCGGTTATTTTCCGTATCTTTACTGTATTTTAAACTTGCCACAAGTATATCACTGTCTGCAAGGGTGAGACGGAAGTGTTTCCAGAAATGCACCTGCCACTCCTTGGGGTAAGAGAAGGGTTACTTTCTCTTGAAGCCCGGAGTGTACCTGTGCCTTGTCTCAAACGCTGGAGTATGGTGTGAATGGTGTTCTGAGATGCCTCTCTGAGCTTGTAAGAGGAGTTACAGCTACTGCTTTTCCTTTAAGCTCAGATTGGACCACTGGGTGAAAGGCTTGGGAGGATGCAAGGCCATCATGGTGTCCCACTGGAATCGCCTGCTGGGTATACATAGAAGCATGGCTCCAACTGGCATTGCATGGGGCGGAGGAACCACCCAGCTGAGCCCTGCCTTAATGCCAGACCTGCAACACAAGAAATGTCATTGTGGTCTGCGCTGTTTTGTTAGACACCAGTGGTTACATTCCCTCCACCAGGATGCAAGCTCAATGTGAGGATTTTGTTTCGTTTCCTCCGTGTGCCGGGACCTGGCACCCAGCAACAGCCAAGTTTCTCAATAAATGGTTGAAAGCCAGGCAGCAGGCGTGTCTTGTTCACCATGGTGTGTCTGGTTTCTAAGCAACAAAACCACTTCCCTCTTGTTGATTAGAGACTACTTGTGTACATTCTTTATCTGGAGTGACCAATTCCTGTGTAATAAGGAGAGATAGACGACAGTGATCTAAAGCAGGACCAGGAGACAAGGTGCTCTGGGAATGTCCCCACAGCTGAGCAGGCAGCCAATTGCTCCCATGGCCCCTTTCCAAGGTGATACACCTCTGAGCTGTGGTTCACATTCTGACAGCTGATGGACTGTGCCCCAACCCCACCCTACTCCCAGCAGGAAGGAATCCTAGAGCTGTGTCTACAGCTGAGGGTGCTTTAAAAAAATAGATGGAGTTTCTTGATGCAAGAGTTTGGAAACCAGTGTGGCTTCTCATACATATTCCATGCACTTTTTTTGAAGACCCCTTTAACACGTGGCTTTTGCTATCCTTTTGCTCCAAAGCCAGTTCCTCTGAACCCCATTTCCCAAGATCTTTCTGCCCTCTACCCGCATCTGTCCCCTCGGCACTGGTTCCTGCCTTAGAGGGTGCTCCACCTGTGTTCCCCCTCTTTCCCCCTCGTTCCCCCTGGCTCGGCTCTGGATCCTCGCCTAGGAAGACCTGCGTTCCCTGCCCCCTCTCATGAGTGTTTTGGAGAAAGGCGGCTGCAGGCTGTGGGCAGAGGTGCCCAGTGTCCCGCAGCAGTGGCCTCCGGTTATCGGAGCGTGCCTCCTGCCCCTCCCCCAAGGCCAGGCCTGACAAGCTTGTTCATTCGCACTTTTCCAAAGCAGTGTCCACTTTGGGAAGGGTGGCAGGGCCCAAGAGCAGTCACTTCCTTTGACAAATGCCAGTGCTGACAGCTGGATGCTGTTTTACAAACCCTGGCCCCTGCCGCGCTCTGGGTGGTGCTGGGTAGAGCAGGAAGGAGCTTGGAGGCAAGTCGAACGCCAAGGACGGTGAGACCCAGGGGGGCAGCCGCGGGGTGGAAATCGGTACACAGCAGGGGCCGTGAGCTCCAGGCCCTGACAGCGGATCTGGCTCCAAAGCCCTCCCCCCCCATCCTGTTCCCTTGCTGTGCCCTTAAGCCCCGCCCTCTCCCTGAACCTCATCTTCCTCACCTGTGAAACAGCCTGGCTTCTGAAACGCCTGGCTTCTGCAGCTCGGATCAGTAGCTCGCTTGGCTCCACCGTCAGGAACAGTCTCCTGATACTGCGGTTGAGGGGGGTTGGCTGGGAGGACCCACTTCCCAGCTCCTGTGGTTCCTGGCCAAGACTTTCTTGAAGGCGGTTGGAGGACAAGGAGGGAGGTGGGGTCCCAGTACCTGGTTGGAGGTCATTCTTGGTCTCTGTCCCAGCATGGGAGTGCGAGTGGCCGTTGCCGGCTTCCGTAACGCGGCTCCAGGAGGGCTGTGTCCTCGCCTTGGCTGTAAGAAGTGATCACAGGTCCTGCTCGCTCAGGGCTGGGAGCATTTATGAGCTGGGCACTGGAGACGAGGCTCATCGCTCCATCTTGGAGCACGTTTGCCGTGTGCGCCTAACTCGCGGGTGGACGTGAAGGGGCTGATTGCACAGGGGCTGGACTTTCTGTTCTGCATCAGGGCCCGAGCAGCAGATGGATGGCACCTTCCATAGAAGTGTCTTCATGAAACATCTCCAAGGTGTGGAGTGGGGAGCAGGGGCGCCAAAAAGGGAAGCAGAGCCCCCTGGGACTAGCAGGCCGTCGCCACCTGCGCTCCTGACGGGGGAAGGCGTGATCCTGGGAAGCTGGGGCTGACCAGCAGCCCGGGGGAGGCAGCTGGGGGTTAGCCTCCTGGTCCTGCGCTCTCCCCACCCCTGGAATCCTGCTGGGCCTTCCAGTTGAGGGCAGGGGAGTCCCTGTGCTGGGTGCCTCCAGGGGTCAGCCTCTCCAAAGAGGCTGAAAGACAGATGTGAGGACAAAAGGCATCTCCTGCATGCTGGGCCGTTTCCAAGGCAACTACTTGACCAAAACAAAATGTAGCTCACGTTTCCAAAGCTTGAAACACCTACTAGGTTCTAAGTCCTGGGGTTCCAAGGACCAGCATAGCACAGCTCGGTCTAGAGCAGAAACCGGAAACCACAGCCCCTGAGCCAGGACTGCCTCATCACCTGTTGCTGCCAATAAAGTTTTATTAGAAGTGGCCCTGCTCCCAGTCTTACATATGACAGCCCAAGCAACGCCACTTCCAAGAGGCCTGGAACCAACCCTGGAAATAAGTTATCTTCAACATGTCAGAACACACTTGGGGCTTTAACATTTGTAGAAATGCAAATCTCTTAATGGTACCTTTGAAGCTGTTCTCCATCTGTATACCTTGTCCTTAGGCACCCAAAGTGGTTTTTAACCAGCATGGGAGATGGAAGGAATACGGTGAGAACTACGGGAGGAGGAGTGGGAAAACAGAACTTTGAAGGTTTCACGCTGGCCTTGAGCACCACTGCTCTTCCCTGAGAATGTCAGGACACTTAGAGGCTTTATCAGAGCCCACTCTCAGCTTGACATAAATGATCCTCTAGTCGTTAAACACGTTAAGTCTTTTCATTTTGATAACAGAAGTTCAAGATGGACGGTTTTTCAGGTTTGTCCAGCACAGTAACTTGTGTGTCTTAACGTCTTGCTAAGTGTAGATTTAAATGTGATGTCTAGGGATCATGACTTTTCCTCCTTTGAGATCTTAGTGTGAAATTCTGGTTTCCACATGGTTCCCTCCACATTGTTTAGAGGTAGTTTGTAAATGTTTGCATGAGGAAACCGTGTAAGTCTCATTCGTCAATTTTAGTGGCAATGTTTTTCCACAACCTCCACCCCCAAAAGAATGTCAAAGTATGTCACTATCCCCACGTTATTGGTGCACTATACTTGCTGCACGTATATTAACCATCTTGTTCCATTGGAGGCAGGGAGTGGCTCTGCTCAGTCACTGACACCACCTGTGGCTGTGTTCACATTTTTTTTTTAAAGATTTTATCTGAGAGGTAGAGTTATAAAGGTCTTCCTTCCATTGGTTCACTCCCCCAAATGGATGCAATGGCCGCAGCTATGTCAATCTGAAACCAGGAGCCAGGTGCTTCTCCTGGTCTCCCATGCAGGTGTAGGGGCCCAAGCACTTGGGCTATCCTCTGCTGCCTTCCCAGGCCACAGCAGAGAGCTGGACTGGAAGAGGAGCAGCTGGGACTAGAACCGGTGCCCATATGGGATGCCGGTGCTGCAGGCAGAGGATTAACCTAGTGCGCCATGGTGCCGGCCCCTGTGTTCACATTCTATAGAGCATGTGGCTCTGGAAGGCTAGACTACTCATCACCTAGTTCCTCCCAGTTCCTGGTCCGATGGAAACCTATGCTATAGTTCAATAAATTTAAGCTTTCTGGAGAACAGGGAAAACCCAGCATCAACCCCATTTCCAAAGGCAAGTAAATGATGATTGGATGTCCGGGGTCTTGATTAACCAGAGCAAGGTAGGAATCCCCCACCCCAGTGTCACTGTCTTCCAGGAGAGGCACAAGGACATCCCACAGTTTCATTTGAAAGGAGAAGTATGAAATTGACATCGACAAGGCAAATGCCATCCTGTTCTTTACACACATGCAGCTCTGGGCGCTCAGAGATAGGAACAGCAGACACAGAACAATCCAAGAATATCTTCTGAGTTCTCAGTGATGCTGTTTTTACTGAAAGTCACTGAATTTGTCTCAAAGTTCCTTTAGTGAATTCCCATTCTTGCCTTGTAAACTTACAAATGGTTAGAAAGTAGCCCAGGCTTCATTCACCCAACAAACAGCCAAGCAACTTTCTTAGGGTAAGTACCAAGGTAGGTGCTGGGCTATGGAGAGATGGCAATCATTCCTCCTCCTGTTTGGGTCTTCCTCTTGAAGGTGGCCACACCTCACTGCCTGTGCCCTTCCTCCGGTCCTGTTTCTTCCATTGCTACCCAAGCTCTGTTTTTTTTTCCCCCAACACACTGAGGGGGGAAGGTCAGGGGCATCGGAACCTTCTGCAGCCAGGTGCCCTGGTTTCTGGAGTGCACCCCTCACTCCTCAGGTGAGTCACTTCCTGCAGGGAGCCAGGGTTCTCCATCTCCGAGGGGAAGTCACACTCCCTGCTCCCTCTGTTGCAGGAGGGAGTGATGAAGCCGGGAAACGTGGCTAGCAGATGCTGTGATCCCACTGTGAGGAGTTACCTGGAATGGCCCAATTCAGGGGGAGAGAGTGGAATAGGGGTGGCCAGGGGGAGCAGGGAGCTCTGGGAAAAAGTTCTAGGCACGAAGTTTCAGGGTTGCAAGATGCAAATGCTTGGAGAATCGTGGTGCACTGGAGTACACGCTTACATTCTAGAACAAAGCAAGCACTGCTGGGGAGAGAGGAAGACCACCTCCCTCGTGACTGTTTGGCTTTGCTGCCACCCACGGAGGACTCTAGTACGCTGAGCCCTCCATCCTAGCAGCTGTCGCATCACTGTGCCCGCCCCAGCTCATTCATCACTCAGTCCATGCTCCCATCCATCTTCCAGGGCAGCCCGGGCACCACACTCGTCCATCAGCCACGCCGACACCACCAACCTCTCAACCACCACCCCCCAGCCCGCTGGGTCATCTGACCCACCTGCTGCTCTGCCCGCCTCCCCCTGCTCACCCCGTGGTCTTCACGTCCACCCTTCCCACTCGCCCTCCGACTGCCAGAGGCAGCAGCAGGGAGAACCAAAGCGGGTGCTGCCGTGGCAGAGACGAGATCACCCAGCCTGGGGCTGAGGGTCTCCCTGCCTCTGCTGCTGGGCACTCCCGTGCCTATGGTCACTGGGGGCCTGATTTAGGAGGCTCTGATAGGCCTGGGTTCCTGCATTTCTGACCAGCACCCAGCTGATGCTGCTCATCCAGGGCACAGTCGGAGGAGCCACAGCTTAGTTCTCTGAAAGTTGGCCCTGAGAAGGATACGGGAACTCAGATTGGACCTAGCTGAGAACTTCTGGGGTCCCTGGAATGACACTAGAGCCCAACGTGAAGCTTTTCAGCTACCAAAGTCATTACCTAGCTATCTTGGACAAAGGTGGGCATTTTAGTATAATGTATGGACTCCTCTTTGTACAAAAGTAATAAGGCAGAAGAGGATGTCGCACCCTGTACCAGAGTGCCTGGCTCAGAGCTCTACTCCCAGCTGCATCCAGCTTGCTGTTAACGCACTCCCTGGGAGGCAGCAGGTGCAGCTCCTGGATCGGGTCGTAGCTCCCAACTTCAGCCAGGGCATATCTGCAGGCTTTGGTATTTCCCTTGAGGTTCCGAGATGCTGTAGAAACACTTGCATGTGCATGGAGATAAGCATGCACGCTCACTGTGCAGAATAAGCAACAATGGGAAAGTCAGGGATCATCGGGGTGTCCCTCAAGGAAGACGTGGCGAAGTGGGTAACCACTGAACAGTGTTTCACGGACGAGTAGGCTGCCTGTGTCCACTGGCGGCATACCTGCCCCATTCTGAAGTGTGGGACCTAAAAATTACCAGTTCCTGTAAAACAATAGATAATCCTCTTCATCAAAAATGTGATACCCGGTGTGCCGGCACCGCTAGGCGGAGGATTGGGGCGCCGGATTCTGTCCCGGTTGCCCCTCTTCCAGGCCAGCTCTCTGCTGTGGCCCGGGAGTGCAGTGGAGGATGGCCCAGGTGCTTGGGCCCTGCACCCTATGGGAGACCAGGATAAGTACCTGGCTCCTGCCATCGGATCAGCGCGATGCACTGGCCGCGGCGGCCATTGGAGGGTGAACCAACGGCAAAGGAAGATCTTTCTCTCTGTCTCTCTCTCTCACTGTCCACTCTGCCTGTCAAAAAAAAAAATAAAAAAGTGATACCTCCCAGCTATCTAAATATTAAATTTGGAAGACAAAAATTACTAAAATAAGACCAGGAAGGTACTTGAACTACAGTGATCATTTCTAGAGAGTCAAGAGACACCTGCTCTGTTTATCACAAAAATGTGTTTCCTGGAAATCCATTGTATAATGAAAATGGTCTTGCTGGCTTTTTTCAAACCATTTTAAGATTTATTTATTCGAAAGAGTTGCACAGAGGAGAGGTCTTCCATCGGCTGGTTCACTCCCCAATTGGCCACGATGGCCAGAGCTGCATCGATCCGAAGCCAGGAACTTCTTCCGGGTCTCCCACACAGGTGCAGGGGCCCAAGGACTTGGGCCATCTTCCACTGCTTTCCCAGGCCACAGCAGAGAGCTGGATCGGAAGAGGAGCAGCCAGGACTAGAACCGGCACCCATATGGGATGCCGGCGCTGCAGGCCAGGGCATTAACCCACTGCATCACAGCGCCGGCCCTCAAACTGTTTTCATCTCCGGCCCCGAGATCCAGTGTCTGACTTCTCCCTGCTCACCAGTGTGACTGAGTCATTCGGGGCCCATCTGGGCACTTGCTCCAGGCAGGGCCATGAGCAGGACGCTTGTCCCCATCCTTGTGACAGCCGCAGCGAGGGGAGCAGCTGTCCCCACGGAGAGGAAGGCTGAGGCTTCCAAGGCTGGAGGCCACAGGGACGGTGCGGGTGGAGTCGGGGCCTGACCCCACGTTTTCTGCCGGAGCAACCGCTGCAGACACAAGCACTCCAGGTGCTGCTGTGCTGAGCTCCCTCTGCTCGTGGCTGGTGCTGCTCTATTTTACAGACGAGGAAACAGGGCGCAGGGAAGCTGTGCACGTGACCTGGCTGCTCAGCAGTGGTGTGACGGAGAAGCGGGTGTTCTGGGCGGGACCCTTCCACATGGAATGGTGACAGCAAGGAGTGCAGATGCCACAGCTCCTGGCCCACCCCATAAAGGCCCCTGCGGGAAGCTGCCTCAACTTCTCTGCAGCATGGGTGGGCATCTGAGGGCATCTTCTGGACTTTCCCCATCTCCCTTCCAAAACACACACACACACACACACACGGTCATAGAGATGGAGGGGCTGTCAGAGCTGCTGGTGTCTGCCCCGCGTGTGCTCCTCCCTTCTCTTGTACCAAGTACCCCCTCCCCAACCCTGGGACCACCATGTTCACTGTGCCTCACGCCAGACCCCCACATTGCTCCCCCTTCTGTCCGCCCCTGTCCTAGCCCCAGGGCCAGACACTCCCCTTACAGCTCTTCAGTTTCTTCCTCCAAAATGCCACCGTTTGAGACTACGAGCTAGTGCCACGGCTCACTAGGCTAATCCTTCGCCTTGCGGCGCTGGCACACCGGGTTCTAGTCCCGGTCGGGGCACTGGATTCTGTCCCGGTTGCCCCTCTTCCAGGCCAGCTCTCTGCTGTGGCCAGGGAGTGCAGTGGAGGATGGCCCAAGTGCTTGGGCCCTGCACCCCATGGGAGACCAGGATAAGTACCTGGCTCCTGCTATCGGATCAGCGTGGTGCGCCAGCCGCGGTGGCCATTGGAGGGTGAACCAACGGCAAAGGAAGACCTTTCTCTCTGTCTCTCTCTCTCACTGTCCACTCTGCCTGTCAAAAAAAAGACTACGATGATCTTACTATCTTTAAAACATGGAAGGATCTTCTCTTCCAATAGTTTACTCTCAAGGCTTCTATGCGACAAAAATAGAAGAAAGCTCTCCATCCTCATCCACCAAGCTCTCTGGCCCTTGATAACCCCACCCCCTCTTTCCTCCTCCTCTTCTCTCTCCCCACTCAGGCTGTATGGAAACGGGCACCCCACTGGGCTGTTGGGAGGATCCTATGTTGCCAGAGCTCTCTTGGAGAGTGATCTGGTAAAATACACTCAACTCCAAGATTGCAGAGCCTTTATTTAGCTCACTTGCACGGCTCCATCCCAGCAGAACAAGTGCAGGCGTGGTAGGAACCCAGAGAGCACGGACACACACGGTCTGTACCTTGTCACACAACTGGCAACACCGAGACCCAAGACACAACCTGCATGTCCGCTGTAGGGGAGCGGCTAAGCCATGGCGACGCATCTGTAGCGTGGAATGTTCTGCAATATTTGAACGCGCGTGAGCAGACCCGTGAATTTCAACTGGAACAGACGTCCAGGGTGAATGTATGGAAAATGCACATTGCAGAGAAATAGTGTGTGAGCCTGTGTTTGCAAAAGGAGGAAACCTTATGGTGTGAGTCTGGAGGAGGATGCGTCAGTAGCTCCGGGTGACAGTGTGTGACAACACTCTATGGCTGGTTTCTCCTCCCAGACGCACATCCCACTCAAAGTGGCAAACTTGGTATGAAAACTCAATGCTTCGGAGCAGGGGTCTGGGGAGGGGCGGCGATGGCTGCAGCCCCCTTCCCCCTGCCCCCCCCCCGCCCCTGCTCTGTTCTCCAGGCAGGCGGGCATTGCTGATGGCAGGGCCGAGCCCCTCCACGCCTCCCTGCCGGAGGCCCCCCTGGGGCCAGTCCTCCTGGGTTGTCTCACAGCTGACACAGGCCCTGCCGCCCAGCCCACCAGTGCTCAGCTGCCCCGGCCCTGACCCCTGCTCTCGGAGAGGTTGAAAGGCCACCGAGAGATAACCCAGCCCTGTGCCCCGGCCCTGCAGGAGACCAAAGTGGACAAATCCCGTGGGCTGGTTCTGTCAAGGGGTCTCTGGGAGCCTCCACGATAACCATCGCTGGGAACCAAGCATCTCTCTGTGCCAGGCACCACCCTCGACCCTGGAAATGTGGGACCGGGCTCCAGCCTCCTGGACTCTGGGGTAAGTCATCAGTCACCTCTAGGCCTTGGTTTGCATCTGTGAAATGGGTATGACAATGGTACCTTCCTTTCAGGGTGGTGGAGAGGATGAGGATGGCACATGTGTGCATGTGTGTAGTTGTATCTGTCCACGTGTGTGTGCATGCATGTAGTACCTTCTCTTACCTGACATCTATGAGAGGAGGATTCAAAGATGGCAGAAAAGGATGGAATTAAAGATACAAAGTTATTTGGGTGGAAACATTGCTGAAATCTAGTTTTTTCATAATACACACTTTGCATATGTTATGGAAGCTTTTGCCCTGGAATAATACCTTTTAAAGACTTGCCTGTTGTTGAGAGAGGAGACAGACCCTCATTCTGCTGCTTCACTCCCCAGGTGGCCACAATGGCTGGGGCTGAGGCTGGGCCAGGCCAAGCCAGGAGCTGCTTTCCAGTCTCCCGTGTGGGTGCAGGGGCCCAAGCACTTGGGCCATCTTCACTGCTTTCCCAGGCACATTTGCATGGAGCTGTAATGGAAGTGGAACAGACAGGACTCGAACTGGAGTCCATGTAGGATACTGGTGTTGCAGGTGGAGGCGTTACCTGCTAGCCACAGCACGAACCCCAACCCTGACCCCAAACCCCTACTCCTAATTCCATTTTTCTATAAGCTTGGGGTCCTCTCATTACATTCTTGCGTGTGTGTGCCCATATATATTTCCTATTTGCACACATATAATCCACAACTCTTGTTCCTCTAATTCACATTCGGACTGAGCTAACACTTACTACGCACTTGCCGTTGTTGGGGACTTGGCTTTAGCAGGGGAGACCAGCGCCCGGGGAAGTGAACTCGGACTGGACCTGGCTTCAAATCCCAGCCCCACAATCACACCCCTGTCCCGGGAGACGTCCACAGTGACGGGGAGGCTGGGGAAGGGGCCCCTGGTGCCACTCCCTGTGCAGTTGGTAGCGGGTGGGAAGTGTCCCTGAAAGCTGGGAGCCAGTTGGATGCAGGGGCAGAGGCCCTGGGTGACAGCCGCGTCATGTTGCTGCACCACCACAAGGGGCGCTGTTTCTACCGCATTCTAGGTCACGCACGGGAACAGCGGGGCAGCCTCTGCGGGGCCCTTGGTGATGCCCCTGGGGAGGGTGCTGAGGCTGGCAGGTGGGAGGGGCTGCCATTCCAGGCGTAAAGAAAAACCACTGTTCCTTCTGCCTTGTCAGTGGCTTAGCTTAATTTGTCCTCTGCCCTTTCCTGCAAAATGGGAACGTGGGTAGACTGTGACCTTACGGTAATAAAAGTACAAACTTGGTGATTTAAAAGTTGGAGTTCAGGACCAGCGTTCTAGAGCGAAGCTGCCTACCATGGCAGAATTCTATACGAGTGCTGCTTCAGGTCCCAGCTGCTGCTCTTCTGATCCAGCTCTCTGCTTACAGCCTGGGAAAGCAGCAGGTGGCTTAAGTCCTTGGGCCCCTGCACCTGCATGGGAGACCTGGAAGAAGCTCCTGGCTTCGAATTGGCCCAGCTCTGGCGGTTACAGCCATTTGGGGAATGAATTAGTGGATAGAAGACCAATTCTGTCTCCCCCTCCCCCTTGAAAGAAAAAGTTGGGATTCAGGGCCGGCATTGTGGCTCACTGGGTTAAGCTGCCTGTGATGCTGGTATTCCGTACGAACACTGGTTCAACCCTAACTGCTCCATTTTTATCCAGTTCCCTGCTAACGCACCTGGGAAAGCAGCAGATGGCTGAAGTGCTTGGGCCCCTGTACCCATGTGGGAGCCCTGGATTGAGTTCCAGGTTGACCTGGCCACTTGGGGAGTGACCAGCAGATGGACAATCTCACTCTAACTCTGCCTTTCCAATAAAATAAATTGGATCAGCTGAGACAATCAGTATGGTATGTTTTCTGTGCAATCTCATTGAATCTTCCCCATGATCCCATGAGCTGGGTGCCGGCTCAAGCCCCATTTTTCAGGAAGGGAAAGAGCAGGAGTAGAATTGATAACACTGGGAGAGCTGTCGTGTCTGGAGTGCCTATGCAGGCACGGTGCTAAGTACTTTTCTGGCACGGTCGCTGTGCAGATTAGATAGTGGGGTAAATGCCAGCTCTGCCCCATTCTCAGACAGGAAAGTGGAGGAGCAGAGGTTGAACCACTCCTCAAAGGTCCCAGGGAAAGCCGGTAACAGAGTTGGATGCAAACCAGTTTCTCAGGCTCAAAGCTCTCTCCAGCAGCCGGCAGTTGGTTCTGCCGGAAGAGTGTGGAGGACCCCTTGTGGCAAAATTTCGTCTCGCTTGCAATCAATTCAAACAGAAGGGAGAGTGCCATGCAGAAGGGGAGGGGGGAGGTAGACGGGAACAATGGATTCTTCCCCCTGGGGAACCTTCCAAGCAACTTACTTCATCTCAGCATTGGAAAGACGATAAGAAATAAACGTGATTGTTGCAACCATAAAGATGGGCTGGCCAGGTTCATTAACATGATGCAATATGAGAAGCTGTTCCAGCTCATCAGAGAAGGGGGGTGGGGGGACCAGAGACTCGCACAAAAGTCAGCGGAAGGAAGCAGCCTTGTGAGATCAGGCTGGCGTTAGAGAAAGGACCTGGGTTCATGTTCCAGGTCACAAATCCAGGTCCTGGGGCCGGCGCCTGCAATGCTGGCATCCCATATGGGTGCTGGTTCGAGTCCCGGCTGCTCCACTTCCGATCCAGCTCTCCGCTATGGCCTGGGAAGGCAGTAGAAGGCCCAAGCCCTTGGGCCACTGCACCTGCATGGGAGACCCACAAGAAGCTCCTGGCTTTGATCAGTGCAGCTCTGGCAGTTGCAGCCAACTGGGGAGTGAACCAGCCAATGGAAGACCTCTCTGACTTTCAAATCTTTTTTTTTTAAATAAAAGGCACTTGCTGATACTTGTATCTCTGATTTATTTTGTCCGAGTGCGACAACCCCATATGCTTTATGTGTTGTCCTCTAAGGTGCAAGGCTCTTCCGCCATACTCTCGTGGAAGAATATCCCCACCTTTGGGGGCCTGGTTCTCCACCTCCAAGACTTCATAGTCTTCCAACTTCAGACGCACTGCTCGTGGATACCCCAGGATGTGGGGCTGCTCAGAGCTCTTCTGGGGCTCAGGAAGGAGTTGTTGATGCTCCTTTCAATCCCTTCCTCCTGGGGGAGCTGGTTCTACCCATTTCACAGGTGAGCGCATCCCTGACCACAGAGGCGCCTGGTTCCCTGGAGCACATTCGTGAACTGTGGTTAAAGCCCCTAGAGGCAGGTGCTTGGTAGCCTCTGTTGCATAAGAGCGAGCAGGGGGCTGAGCACAGCCCTCCAGGGCATTGTGGTTGGATAATTGGGTGTCCTTCAAAGACCTCATAGGTCAGTTTGATCCCCAGAGTCTCATGTTTATGGGTCAAGGATGGAACTTGAACAATGATAGCAAATGAAGGTGGGGCCTTGGTAGGAGTCTGGGTTGTCAGGGTGGAGCCCCTGTGATGACCACACAGATGTAGGAAAAGCACCTGCTCCCTGCCTCTGCTCACCGTGGAATCCTCTCTTGACCTGTTCTGTCGCCCACTGCCCTCATCAGATGCCAGACGGATGGGGCTTCCCAATCTCAGACTGCGAACCTCCAAAACCACATCCATCCTTCTGAAGTAGCTGCTCTGTGGTATTGCTGTAGTTAAAGGAGGGGGCGCTGTGGTGCAGTGGGTTAATGCCTTGGCCTGCAGCGCCAGCATCCCATACAGGTGCCGGTTCGAGACCTGGCTGCTCCTCTTCCAATCCAGCTCCGTGCTGTGGCCTGGGAAAGCAGTGGAAGATGGCCCAAGTCCTTGGGCCCCTGCACCCGGGTGGGAGACCCAGAAGAAGCTCCTGGCTCCTGCCTTTGGATCAGTGCAGCTCCGGCCATTGCAACCAATTGGGGAGTGAACCAACCGATGGAAGACCCCTCTCTCTGTCTCTGCCTCTCCTCTCCTCAGTGTAACTCTGACCTTCAAATAAATCTTTGAAAAAACACACAGGAGTTGCTTCCATTTTCTGATGGGCCAGTGGCTGCCAACACAACAAGGATTCCAGTTTTACTGGCACAACAAGCCTCAATGTTGCTCTCTGTTAAATGGAGCAGTAACCTGCTACTTAAGCCCCACCTACCACAAGGTGGAAGGGACTGGCAGTAACATCGCTGTGTGTCCCTAAGCCAGGGGCCAGTCCTTCCTCCAAGCCTGCCCTTGGGGCCAGCGGGATGTGCTCCTTGAGGAATGTGACCATGTGAACTGTGGCGGAGTGCCCACACACGTTTTCAAATGTCCCCGCTTGGGCATGCACCACCCCGAGGCCTGACACTCGGTCAGTGCTCTGCAGGTGTTTAAGGAAACCTGGGAGGGTCGGCATTTGGAGCAGTGGTTAAGACACCGCTTGGGCTATGCCTGCATCTCGTGTTAGTCTGCATTTGAATCCCAGGTCCACTCCCTGCTCGTACACACCACGGGAGGCAGCAGGTAATGGCTCAACTACTTGGATCCTTGCCACCCAGGTGGGAGACCTGGAGGAGTTCCTAGCTCCTGGGCCTCTAGGGAGTGAGCCAGCAGGTTGAAAGTCTGTGTGTGTGTGTCTGCCTCTCAAAGTACGTAATTATTAAGGAGATACAAGTCTTTAAAAGAAATCCAGCCCTTCTCTTCACTCCTCCACCCCCATCCTGACCACGGACCAGGCTGGGCCTCCAGCCAGCACGTCTAGTGACCAGGGCACCCTACTCTCTCATGGGGACCACTCCGTTTGAGTCTTGCTGGCTGCCAGTCTGCCATCTTTCAATCAATGCTCGGTACAGGTTGCGCATCAGGGTTAGGAGTCTGCTCCCAACCCTGGCTTACAAATGGTTTCTGGGTATTACTTTCCCCCTCATTTTTCCTCGGAAGAAACAGGCTCAGAGACAGATGGTGATGGACTCGAGGTCACACAGCCGCTCAGTGGTAGAGCAGGTTTGACGGCAGTTCTGTCAGGTCCGTCTGGATTCAAAGCCCACCACCTGCTGCCCCATGAGGCCATTGTTCTACCTCCTAACTCAGGACCACACCTCAAATCCAACAGGAAGTAGGTAGAATGGGGAGCATCCCCTTAGGTCTTGGGGAGTGGAGACTGGCGTCATTTGAGAAGTTCGGGGAGTCCTGGTCTGTGGGGAGCAACTCGGACTAGACTGTTACTGGAATTAAGACTTATTCTATGCATCTGCTCTCCCACAATATGGCGCTGGGAGAGGAGGAAACAGCTTCTACTCAGCTGCCTCCAGTTCAACCAATAAACAGGACCTGCTCCTGATTGGAGGAGAGCAGCGTACTCGGCGTGTGGGTAGCAGAG
The DNA here is from genome assembly GCF_051225735.1 of Oryctolagus cuniculus. Taxonomy (NCBI): domain Eukaryota; kingdom Metazoa; phylum Chordata; class Mammalia; order Lagomorpha; family Leporidae; genus Oryctolagus; species Oryctolagus cuniculus. The sequence goes on along the minus strand of NC_142887.1, from coordinate 14,898,977 downwards.
TTGGGATTGGTGGAAGAGGACTATAAAGGAGGAGAGAGACAACATGCACCAGGAACATCTAAGGGGAACATCTATCTGAGGGAACACCTGTGCAGCCCCCGAGAGAGCCGGCCGGCGGTGTGCCGCTCCCCCGCGGAAGTGGGGAAAGTGGCAGGGGGAACCGCCCTTCCACGGAGGTGGAAGGGTCGGTAGCCAACCCGGGAAGAACCAGCAGCAAACCTGGGGAGGGCCGAGCAGACAAAAGAACAGCGCAGGGTCCTGTGTCGTTCCTCCGCGAAGAGGGGGAGCGACACTGGTCCTGCTCCCTCTCTCCAGTCTCCCGCACCAACAGTTCTCCCTGCCAGCTAGTCCCAGAGGTGTTAAGGCCTGGATGCATGAAGGCTGGTGTGTGGACCACGGTGCCCAGTCCCCCGAATCCAAACCCACAGGTTAATGAGCTCCCAGGAGATTCTGCTGCCCTAGGCTGGGCACCCTAAGAAATACAGATGTGGGGCCACCTTGTGGCACAGCAGTGGGAAACCTGCCCTTGCAATACCACATCCCATACCAGAGTGCTGGTCCGAGTCCCAGCTGCTCCATTTCTGTTCCAGCTCCCTGCTGATGTGTCTGGGAAGGCAAAGGATGATGGCCCTAGTCCTTGGGCCCCTGCACCCATGCGACAGATTGGGATGGAGTCCCTGACTCCTGGCTTCAGCCCGGCTCAGCCCTGGCTGTTGCTGCCATTTGGGGAGTGAACCAGTGGATAGAAGATGGATCTCTTTCAAATACCCTTTTTAAAAAATTGAGGTGTAATCCTTTCCATACAAAAGCTACTTACATACATATATATATATTTACATAGATACATGTACGATTATATACATATACGATGTATCGGGTAGGAAAGTCATTAGAGATGACTGAAGCTCGTGTGGGAGGCTGTGTTCAGGCTCTATGCAAATCCCTCGCTGATCTACATAAGGAACCTGAAGATCCGCGTGCTTGGGTATCCTCAGGCTTCCCCGAGCCCAACCCCCTCTGACGCTCAGATGACTCCCCGGGACCGGTTCTCACCGCCCCAGAGCTGAGCTTGCATCACACACAGGGCACACAGGCACCGCGTGTGGGGCTCCACACGATCCACATCGCAGCTCGCTCATGCAAAAGCCGCAGAGTCGTCAGCAAAGCTGCAACTCCAACTCACGCTTTCTGGAATCTGTCCTTGTGGCCTTGTTCTGATGCCCCCGGGGACCACTGGCCCCGCAGCTCTTCTTCCCTGTCTGGTTCCCAGCTCCCCTCCCCTGGGGAGAGGAAGAAATGGAGCCATTTTAGCCCACACTTAGCCAGAGTAGCACGTTCCATGCAAACAGTCTCTCTCGCGCTCTCTGTCCCCCCTCACTCCCTGTCTCTATCTCCCCATTCCAACACACACAAACACACACATACACACACACACACACAGACATACACATATCCAACCCTTAGCTTCGTTGCTTCCACTGTTAGATGGAGCTCCTAGCACTCACGGGTGTGTTACAAGGAGTAAAGGAATCGCTGCACTGAAAGCACTTAGGCCAAGTTCATGGCAGTAAGCCGCTGCCCATCGTTCATCGTCACCATTATTGTCATCCCTAAGCAAACAATAATGATGCTAGTGGCCTGGCCAGAGCCAAATTGAGCCCAAATCTTGTGATTCAAGGCTGTTCTCAGGGCCAGTGCTGTAGCGTAGCAGTTAAAGCCACCACCTGCAACACCGGCATCCCATATGGGTTCTGGTTTGTGTCCCAGTTGCTGCTCTTCCAATCCAACTCCCTTCTAAAGCAGTGGAAGATTGTCCAAATGCTTAGGGCCCTCTGCCCACGTGGGAGACCCGGATGAAGCTCCTGGCTTTGGCTTGGCCCAGCCCTTGCCATTGTGGCCATCTGGGGAGTGAACCAGTAGATGAAAGATCTCCCTCTCTCCTTCTCTCCCGCCCTCCCTCCTTTCTAACTCTGCCTTTCAAATAATCCTTAAAAGTCTGTTCTCACTGGAGTCTGTTCATCCTTTGCGACTGTTTCCACTAGAGGTAGCTGCCTGTGGGTGACATTTGGGAAGGGGGCTGGAATGAGCTCCCAAAACCCCATGGGGGCCAGCACCACAGCTCAATAGGCTAATCTTCCACCTTGCAGCGCCGACACCCCGGGTTCTAGTCCCGGTCGGGGCGCCGGATTCTGTCCCGGTTGCCCCTCTTCCAGGCCAGCTCTCTGCTGTAGCCCGGGAATGCAGTGGAGGATGGCCCAAGTGCTTGGGCCCTGCACCCCATGGGAGACCAGGAGAAACACCTGGCTCCTGCCATTGGATTGGCGCGGTGCGCCGGCTGCAGCGCGCCAGCCGCGGCAGCCATTGGAGAGTGAACCAACGGCAAAGGAAGACCTTTCTCTCTGTCTCTCTGTCTCTCTCACTGTCCACCCTGCCTGTCAAAAAAAAAAAAAATTAAAACCTCATGGGGAGGTGCCCCCCCAAGCCATCAAGTCCAAGTCCTATCTTAGCAGCTGGAGGCTTCAGCTTCCCCAAGTCCAGAGCCCCTTACCTGCCTGGGCAGCCCCAACCCAGGAACGTGCACTCCTGGCTGCGTGAGACGGGAGGCGAGGAAATTTTCCCTGGGAGAAAACCCCAGTGGTCACAGCAAAGGCAGGGGGACAGTGAGGCTGTTCTCATGGGAGACTCTACCTACTCCCTGCTCTGTTCGCCTAGGGCTCAGGAGGTGCTGGGCAGCGGGGGAGATAGGGGCCCCCACAATTCAGCCCTCAGAGTCTGCCTGGAACGTGAAGTCTTCAAGTCTACTGGCTAGGGGTTTGCTACCCAAGCACTGGGACTCCACCAGAGACATGGATGCCTAAGGCTGGATGTACCCAGTGGCGAAATTCGCTGAGCACAGAGAAGGGACTGCTCCCTGGGATGTGGGAGAGCTGAGAACCCCAGTGGCCACCCCTCCCTTGAGAAGTGGGATCAACTTCTTGTCCCCTGTAGCCTGACATGGCCTTGGGGACTCATTTCTGCTGTGATATGTCCTGAGCCCCTGCATTCTCTCACGTATCCTCGTGATAAGCGAACGAGGGAAGTGACACCACTGTACCAGGCAGGACAATGCTGGGACTCTCTGTGGGCCATCTGAGAATTATCGTGCACCTGCTGCTCCCTCGGCCTGCACGGCCCCTTCAGATCTGTTTCCCCAATTATTTTGAGCTTGATCTCCAAGGTTTGCCTCTGATATCACCACCTCCGTGAAGCCTCCCAGATTTCTTTTCCAAGCATCCGGAAATTGCCTCTGTATCTAAGCCCTTGTGTTCTTTTGTGTCAATTTCTTTATGCTCAGAGTCCTGGAGTGCCCATAATGTCACACATGCAATGTGACGTCCTGGTCCAGCCCTGAGTGGAGTATGCCCGCAGGCATGAAGTCTAACCCAGCTTGGAGCCTAGTCCTCGTGCATTAATTCACTCAGCTGCTACTCTGCACAAAGGATGGAGCCCCCTGTTTCTCTTGGTCACAGGTGAATAAGTATTCCCACTGGAAGGTATTTGGGAAAAGGGTTTTTCCCCCTCCGTCATTGATGGGCACACAGAATGGGATCTGTTCACCTGCCTGCTGCCGATACCTTGACCCAGGCGGGGCTGCTGCTGGGGGCCAGCAGGCATTGTACCCTTAGAAGATTTCAGCACTCACGGCTGACGGCCACGTGTCCCGGATGCATACGACAGGTACACGACACCAAGGTGAGTCCCAACGGCACACTGGAACCTGACTAGAAGCAAGAACAATTTCCTGTAGAAAGTCAAGGTCCAAGGGGTGCCCTTCCCAGGGCTTCCCGGGATCTCCGCTCAAGCAAACGACTTTCCCTGGATCCCTTGTCTCCCACCCGCTTCCAGGGGTCTTCCGCCCGGGACGCCTCCCAGCCCGGGGCCTTGGAGTCTCGGCTGTGTCAGCTGAGGTCTGCATCGTGCTCAGCTTGCCTCGGCCACAGCAGCTGATATAGCAGGGGACGGCTTCCCAGGCTGCCTCCTCGCTGCCCACTTCTGTAACTTCCTTTCTGGGTGGGAGGCGGCCTCCCCTGCTCCTGTCCCACCTCAGGCCAGGATGGTGTCGTCCCAGGCCCCGGGGTCAGAGCTCCTGGGGCCAAGCTCAGTGTGAGCCATCAGCCTGTGCACCCCTTGTCTTGCCCTACTAAATATGCCTCCTGTGCTCACAGAGCCTTTGCAAATTCCATCCAAAAGGGAGTGAGAGCAATACACCCCCCGCCCCAGCCCCGGGGTAGGGGGCAGAGACCTGGAGCTCACTGAGCGACTTGTCTGGGAAAACAGGATCTTCCCTAAAGCTGAGACAGAGCTTCTTAAAGCCCCAGGCAGGAAGAGGAAAAATAAGTCTTCGCCAGCTTGCCAGGCATGGGCAGCCCCAGCCCTGATACGTTTTCTCTGGCCGTAAGATTGTTTTATGGGCTGTTTCTGGAAACGAAGTAGAATAAGGTTTTTGAAAAACCATCATCCGATGCTTCCAAGAAAACTTGGAGCTCTGTCCAGAGCGGGAGGTGGCGTTGCCCATCCTGGGCAGGAGCCGCCTGGGAGCCCGGGAGCGTCTGGCCAGTTCTGGCCGGGCCCAGCTGAGCACAGGGCAGAGGAGGTCACGCTCGCGGAACCGCCAGTGGACCACCCTGGGCAGGGGTGGCCTGCGTGGCTCACAAGTGGCTCATTCTCTCTGCGACAGCTGGGCTCCGGGCTCGGGGGAAAGGAGGGAGGCGCTGGGGCAGGACCGGGGCATGAGCCTTTTCCAAGAAGGGCATTTGTGTCTCTCAGGCCCTTGGAGCACAAAGCCAGCGTGGGCTCTGGAAGCACTAGAGCCACTGCGGGGCGGGGGGGTGAGGATCGGAAACACGAGGCCTTGGATCTAAGAGGATCTGTGTCTCTTTACAGGGAGGGAGAAGTTGCGTGGTACAGACGGGAGGGCAGGAAAGGCTAGGAGCCGCCGTCCCCCTGCCTCCAGGCAGCAAAAACATAGCCGATGCAGGAGGGTGGGCTCCTCCACCCATGGCCATGTAACCGGGCGCCAAGCTGAGCGCTGGGTGCAGGGGCTAAGATGCTGCTTGGGATGCTGCGTCCAGCGTCAGAGGGCCTGGGTCTCAGTCCAGCTTCAGGCTGATGTTCAGCCCTGGAGACAAGCAGGTGATGGCTCCAGTCCCACCCATGTGGGAGACCTGGGTTCAGCCTGGCCCAGCCGTGGGTACTGGGAGTGAACCAGTGCACAGAAGATTCATCTCTCTCTCCCTCCCCCCTCTCTCTCCCTCCCCCCTCTCTCTCCCTCCCCCCTCTCTCTCCCTGCCTTCTCTCTCTCCCCCACCCCTCTCTCTCCCCCACCCCCTCTCTCCCCACCTCCCTCCCTCCCCACCTCTCTGTCTCCCTGCCTTTTGAATAAAAGGAAAACAGATCTTTTAATTAAAATAAAGCTAAGCACTTGGCCAAAGTCTCTACATCTTCAGAACTGGAGTCATCAAGGCACCATCTTCCTACACCATTAGGAGGAAAATCAGATTCTATCTGGGAGACACTTCAGCGGCCTATCACCACTTAGGTAGTAGAAGTAGGCTCGGGGGAGGCTGTGGGTAAACCACAGGTGTTAGGATCCCTGTGCGCCAGCTGGCTTCAGCCGCCATCTGTGAACAGGGTGACCAGCAGTCCCGGTTTGCCTGGGACTCCCAGGATCTCAGTGCTGAATATAGCCTGGGAAACCCCTGTACACTGGAAAAGTGACTCAGCAAATCACCTAACCATGCATCCACCCACCCCTGGCCCTCCCCTGATTATTCAAAGACACTGGCCACACCCCTTTTAACCTGGCAGGCACTGAGTCGTGTGCACCTGACCCCTCAGTGTCACTGATGCAGGTGACAGCCCCAGTGCTGCTATCGGCACCACAGTCAGCAGCCTTCCGGGCTGGAGTTCATTTCCTGGTTCCTAAATGGTGTCTCCCACATCCTCACCTGCTGAAGGGGCCCAGCTGGCTCTCCAGGGTCTCTGATGCCACCCGTGAGGGCTTTGTCCTCACCATCTCAACACCTGCGAGAGGACCCATTGCCCAAGGCCATCGCCTCGGGGGCTAGGGTTTCCTCCTGTGAATCCTGGGGCGTGCACACGTTCAGACCACGGTGAGACACTACACCTGCTCCTGCCAGCCCGACACCCCATCGGCATTAAACACCTGGATCTTGGCTGACTTGAGGGAGAAGGAAATTCCTCAGCCTGACCCAGGCGCCCGCCAGGCCCGCATAGCAAGAAGCACTTGCTTCCCACTAAGGCCAGGGGCCGGGGAGCGAGGGCCACACTTGCCACTTTGATTCAACATTGTGCCACGGGATCTGGCCACAGAATTGGGCAAGAGAAGGAAACCAAAGGCCAGAAGGCTTGGAAGGAAGGAATGGAACTTTGTCTGCAGGTGACCTGATCTCCCCGGGGCACGTGGAGGGGAAGAGCTGCCCTGGGGTGATTGGCCGATTCCCCAGGTGTCGATCCTCTGGCTGTGTCTGCTCCCCACCTCCTGCAGCGGTGCTGCAAGCCCAGAATGATCGTGGCTGCAAACAGAGGAGCCCTCCCCACTCACTGACGCTCCCCACGCGGGTTCTGGCACAGAGTAGACAGTTAATAAATACATCAAATGTGGGAACCATTCCTTGTGCAGTTTCCCTTGCTCTTATGTTAAAACCTAAAGTCTTTGCTGCAGCCCCCATGTGCCTGCATGATCAGGACCCTGGCCACCTCTCCATCACCTTGGGTACCACTTCTCTCCTGTTCACAGCCATCAGCCATGCTGTCCTCCCTTAATTCTCCCAGGGAGCCATGTCGTTCCCACCACTGGGCCTTTGCACTACTGTTCCCTCCTCCTAGTCTTAGTCGTCTCTGGGGCCTGGGTATAATGCGGTGGTTCTCACTGGACAGAGCTGAAGACGTCTTGGGATGACACAACTAGAAAAATACAACCAGCATCTTGTTGGAAAAAGAGCCCTGCTTGCCATCCTGCAATGCCTAGGACAGCCTCCCACCACGAAGAACTTTCCAGCCCGAAATGTGAGCTGTGCCGAGAGGGAGACGCCCTGTATGAACGCCCCCTCCCGGTCACCTGGTCCATAAAGGGGGTGGGGGTGTCACATCTCCAGCTCGCTCCTGATCCTCCACTCCCTTGCTTGGCACAGCTAACAGCACGATTTGGATGAGGGCTGCAGTAGACAGCCCAGGAGATCTGAGGAGAGATCTGGGATGCTCGGAAGACACTACACCTCTCGCCTTGTGCCAGGTCTGCCGAAGCAGAAGTTGACACAGGGTCTTAGGTGAGGGATTTATTACGGAAATGTAGCAAGAGAAGCCAACAACAGATGGGGGAGGTGGGGGGTGGGGAAGAAGCCATTGCAGCCATCAGGAGAACTCAGCAAAGCCTCAGCTTTCGCCTGGTCCTGCAGGGGGCGCTCTGCAGGGTGAATTATAACCCAGAGCTTGTCCTGACTCGCTGACGGCAAAGCAGCAGGGCCTCAGTGTTCCCGCACCGGTCAGTGGGGTCAGTGGCTGGTGAAGGTCCCCCGGCGTGTGTACTGTCCAATGGTGCCATCAGCTCTCAGCAGCAGCTCAGGCGCAGGTGCAGCCAGAAGCCCAGGCTTGCCTGCACAGAAGCAGTAAAAGAAAGAATCTGGGTGGAGCATCCGCAGTGCAAATCTGCCAGAAGTCTGGGCAATCGGTTAACACTCACGGCCCCGTGTGACTCTCCCTGGATGCAAAACACTGGCCCTGTTCCTCTGCCCAGGAGCCAGCACGTAGGGCCGAGTGGGGCCGAGGCCCTGCCGGGTGGATCCGGAAGCTGCGCGGTGACCCGGGCGGGCGCTTGTTCTGTGGCCGCCGTATCAGCAGTTTCGGCCACGCCTGCCCCTCATGTCGTAAAAGGCTACAGGCATCTGCCCGGCTGTGATTTATGTCACTGTGGAGGGTGCTCATAAAAAGAACACCTGTATATCAAATCCACTTGACTTAATCAGGCCCGGGACGTTTCTTCAGTCTCCCACGGAACTCCTCCGGCCCTTTGAGGAGTTAACCACCTCCAGAGCGGCTCTGACGCCACCGACCAGCCTGGGGATATCGGAGAGCTTCTGGAATCTGTTTCCACAGCTCTGTGTAGAAATGAGCTCCGTGGAGAAGACCTGCTGCTTCACTTGATTGGGCAGGTGGGCCACGACCCCAGACAACCCCGCACAGGATGTTGGTTCACTCACTGGAGCTATTCAACAAAATACCAGGGGCCAAGTAGCTCATGCAACAGGCAAGCTTGCAGGACCCTACAAGATAGAAGGCTGAGGGCAAGGTTGGCAGTTGCCTCTCCCCTCACCTCTGGTGATCTCTGGTGTTTCCTGGCTTCCAGAAAGTCCATCCCGAACTCTGCCTGCGTCCCGACCCGGGGTCGTCCCTGTGTGTTCTAATGGCATCTCGTGGGTCGCACCCGGATCCGGTGTGTGCTGTACAGTAAGAGATCTTAATGAGTCACGTCTGCAGTGACCTTGTGCCCAAATGAGGTCGCGTGTGGAGGCTCTGGGGCTTAGGACTCCAACCCGAGGATATTTAGGAAAACAGGAAAAAAATCCAGCCCACGACAAGGGATCTTAAAGTTGGGCCGGTGTGGGGAGCAATCCGGACTGGACTAAGTTACTGAAATTAAGACTTATTCTATGCATCTGCTCTCCCACAACATGGCGTTGGGAGAGAAGTAAACAGCTTCTGCACAGCTGCCTCCAGTTCAGCTAATAAACTGTAGGACTTGCTCCTGATTGGAGGAGAGCAGCGTACTCGGCGTGTGGGCAGCCGAGTTGGGATTGGCGGAGGAGGATTATAAAGGAGGAGAGAGACGGCATGCACCAGGAACATCTATGGGGAACATCTGAGGGAACCCGTGCAGCCCCTGAGAGAGCCGGCCGGCGGTGTGCCGCTCCCCTGCGGAAGTGGGGAATGTGGCCAGGGGGAACTGCCCTTCCACGGAGGTGGAAGGGATAGTAGCCAACCCGGGAAGAACCAGCAGCAGACCCGGGGAGGGCAGAGCAGACGAAAGAACAGCGCAGGGTCCTGTGTCGTTCCTCCACGAAGACGGGGAGCGACAGGCCGGCTGGCGTCTCCTGTTGTCAGGGGTGGTGTTGAGCAAAGGAGAAAGAAGGGTCAGGAGCTGGAGGGGGAGGACAGAGGGAGGCTGCAGGTGACCAGCTGACCATGGTGACAAAGGACCAAGCCCATGGGCCATGGACTGTCTCCTAGCCTCTGGGGCCTGGGACTCCTTTATGTTGCACGGTCTGTGAGCCCCAGCATGCTCCTTGCTCCTGCCAGGAATGTGGCAGCTTAGTGCAGGTGACATCCAGACAACCCCAAGGCCCCCTGTGACACCTCTGCTCTGGGCCTGGGGGGTCCCTCAGCAAAGCAAGCCCCACCACCACCAATCACATTGTCATCTTGACAATGGGGGTGGGCCCCATGTGTGGAGGCTTGCCTCCACACCCAGGGCAGACCATGGAGATGCACATCACATGACCTCGTGAGCTTGCAGAATGCATACCGGCTGCCTGAGGCCATGGCCAAGTCCCTCCTGCCCTGGGCCTTTTGCCTGCTTCCCAGCATCACTCCTCCAGTTGGCCACTTGCATGCAAACTCTTGTCTCGGGTTCGGCTTTCACACCCAGGCTGACCCCTTGCTCACGCTGGATCTCTGGGCCAAGGGGGAATGGACCTCGCCCTGGCGCCCTTGGCTTGAGTTGTCCATGTACACTGGCAGAGCTCTCAGGGAGAGAACTGAGAAAGGGGGAGGTGTCAAGAGAGCCAGGCCAGCAGCAGCAGGGGCCACAGCTCCAGGGTAAGCCCCTGGCCACCAAGGGCTTGAGGCTTTGAAGCCCCCACCCACCTTGAGAAAGTGACACCCCTGGGGCCTCGGCGCTCTCATCTGTGGAATGGGTACGACAATAAGTGCTGTTGCAAGGTTTCCATCAGATCAGTGCCTGCAAGGTTGGTGCCTATGTCGCCTGGCTCCTGGTGGGCGTGGGGTTTCCGTGGAGTGGGGGAGCGCCTGGAAGCGGCACAGTGGAGTTTCCAGGAAGTCAGGAATCCTCTCTCTGCTGGTTCTGTGCATGGCTCGTGATGCCGCAAGGTGCCGATGGATGCCAGCTTCTCTGTGGATGTTGTACTTGAATGAGAAGTTTCAAGCCAAACATGAGATGAAAGGAGCTGGTGCTACTATAGATGAGCCAGTAGGAGGAAGAGGAGGCATTCTTGGCTCACACACATGTCCCAGTGACTGCCGTGGGCCCAGTAACTGGCTGGGCTCCTGAACAGGCACCCACCCTGTGATGCGGGGGCGGGGGGACTCCCAGGGAGGCAAATACTGGGCTGGTTCCTCCTTGCACAACCTCAGTTTCGCCATCTGTCGAATGGAAAGAAATGAGCCCTGCCTGATCTCATCAAGTCCTGCCATCCGTCTCCATTTGCAGATGGGGCAACGCAAGCCAAGAGTGGTTTGTTGCAAATTAGGGAGACACTAAAGCTTCCGGGAAGGCCAGGCTGTCCCATGCTCTCCCTGCCCGGCTCTGGGAATACAAATTAGCAAAGGCCACATAGAGACAACCTCTCGCTCAGGGACCCAGGCTTGTTCTACGCCCTTTGTGTTTCGTAGCTCATGTCTTCCTGTCCGTCTGTGTATTACTCCCATTTTACAGAAAGAAAATTGAGGCAAGGAGCATCCAGGTTGCAGAACCAGAGCCCGTGCTCCCAGCCATGCCCCTTCCCACCAGGTCCCTGCAGCTCTCCGGGTTGCTGCAGCCCCCCAACCCCCTTCCTCCTTATCCCCACCTCCTGCCCTGTCCTGCCCTTCCCCCACCCTGGCAGGGAGGCAGCCTGGGTCCTTGCCAAGTCTCTGCTGTCACAGTGTTCCCATCTTTGATCACCAGTCAGCCCAGATGTTGGGCTGATCAAAGGCAGCTGTTGCCCCGACCCTCCCCAGAGCACACGATTATGGATGCTTGTAGGGGAGAGGCGGGAGGGTAGGGGGAGGGCCATGTGATGGAGGTGCTGATGCTGGACTGAGCTAGCCTGGGCACTCTCCCACTGCGGCACCCAGGAGCGGGGACTCTGCTGTGGCGCTGCTGGGGAGACGTCCAGGGGCCAAGCCTCCACAGGCGTCAAAAAGCAAAACCCCGGGAAAGAGGCGGAGGTTGCTGGCAGCCCTGCTGGGAGGGAGCCTGCACCAGCGCCGCCTCTCAGCACCGCCTCCATCCACGCCTCCACCTCCCGCGGGCCTTCAAGACCTGGGTTTTCTGTTTGCAGAGAACCGAAGAGAAAACGGGGCACGAAACCTGCACGCGACAACCTGTGAGGCTCTCTTTCCCTGAAATACGGTTGGAGGAGCAGATTTCAACACGCCAGCAGGGCACACCCCAGAAGCCGGGCAGCAGCCGGGAGAAGATGTGTTCTTTCCCTTTGTGTCTTTCTTTCCTCGATTCGGTCACTCGGCGGGTGCTGTTTGCAAACCCCAGCTGCTAGGCTGCAGCCACTGCTCACGGCGTTCTAGGAGCAGGCGTCTCTCTGTCTTCCGGTTACTATGTGCTTTCGCAAGAAATAAAGTGTGAGATGGTGTATACGCTTGGATGCCAGTTGTCTAAAACAACACAAACAGAAAAATAAGTAGCTAGATATGCAGGTAGATGACAGATACATGATGGAATTATATAAGGATTGGGGCCAGCGCTGTGGCTCACTTGGTTAATCCTCCGCCTGCAGTGCCGGCAGCCCATATGGGTGCCGGGTTCTAGTCCTGGTTGCCCCTCTTCCAGGCCAGCTCTCTGCTGTGGCCCGGGAAGGCAGTGGAGGATGGCCCAGGTCCTTGGGCCCTGCACCCGCACGGGAGACCAGGAGGAAGCACCTGGCTCCTGGCTTCTGATCAGCACAGTGCCGTCCATAGTGGCCATTTGGGGGGTGAACCAACGGAAGGAAGACCTTTCTCTCTGTCTCTTTCTCTCACTGTCTAATTCTATCTGTCAAATAAAAAAAAAAAAAAGGAATTATATAAGGATTAAGAAAGGAAAGGAAAGTGAGCTGGAACACATGAGCACCGCCAGTGGACTGGAAGCTCACAACTCCATCTGCCCTCGCTTCTTCCAGCTTCATTTCCCATGGGCCAAACTGAAATTTATGTTGAAGTGCTCATGTCCCCGCCCTTAGAAGCCCCAGGGCCACAAACTAGACCTGAGCTTGAACTTTTCTGAGTGCGTGATCTGTGGCAAACACTGTGCAGACATTATTTGTTAAGGTTTGTTTGTTTGAAAGGCAGAGAGTGAGTTTCCTTCCACTCCCCATCTGTCACAAGGGCCAAGGCTGGACCACGCTGAAGTCAGGCGCCAGAAACTGCACGGGGCCTCCCACCTGGGAGGCAGGGGCCCAAGTACTTAGGGCTATCTTCTGCTTCCCATGGTGCATCATCAAGGAGCTGAATTGGAAGTAGAGCAACTGGGGCTCAAACGAGTGTTCATATGAGACACTGGCATCCCAGGCGGCAGCTTCTCCTGCTGCACCACTTGCTGGCCCCTGCACACGTTATTTCTAAGCTGCACTACAACTACTACAGTGAGTGGTGGCAGCCTGCTTTCTCTAGGTGCAGAGATTAAGACCCAGAGGCACCAGAGACAGGAATACCGGAGCTGGCTCTGACCAGCCTCTGAGAGCTGATTGTTAAATGTTCAGTAATTTTGTGGGCCACTTATTGAACTTGGCCATTATTAAAATTTGTAGTAAAACAAAAATAAAAAGGAAACACCGCTCATCAATTCCTGTCTATCTTGCTATGTTTTATTTGCTTCTGGCTGGTGGAAATATAAGTAAAGTGGGTGCTTCGGTGTCTCTCCTTGTGCTCAGTGGCATCCTGTTCATAGCGCTCGGCTGCGGCAGGTGTGTTTACACCAAGGAAATTGACAAATGCTACAGAGCAGCATCCCGCCCCACAAAGCTGTTGTTAAACATTTACTGGCACACACCAAGAAGACTGCATTTTCTTGTTTTTCTTGATGCACCTGCAGGACTTCTTGTGAGCAGGGAATCCACTCGATCCCACTGGATCCTGGTCTGTGGATGCTATAAGCTTTTTTAAAAACTTCGTGGGGCCGGTGCTGTGGCGCAGCAGGTTAACCCCCTGGCCTGAAATGCCAGCATCTGATATGGGTGCCAGTTCTAGTCCCAGCTGCTCCACTTCCGATCCAGCTCTCTGCTATGGCCTGGGAAAGCAGGAGAAGATGGCCCAAGTCCTTGGGCCCCTGCACACGTGTGGGAGACCTAGAAGAAGCTCCTGGCTCCTGGCTTCAAATCAGTACATCTCTGGCCATTGCGGCCATCTGGGGAGTGAGTCATTGGATGGAAGGCCTCTCTCTCTCTCTGCCTCTCCTCTCTCTGTGTAACTCTGACTTTCAAATAAATAAATATATCTTAAAAAAAAACTTTGTTAATGGAAGAATGAATATATTTAAGGCCTCCATAGACATCATATCTGATTACCACAACCCAATTAATTACAACATACAGGCTTTTATTAATTTCATTTTTTTAAAGATTTATTTGAAAGACAGAGTTACACAGAGAGAGAGACAGAAAGAGAGGTCTTCCATCCACTGGGTCACTCCCTAATTTGCCACAGCAGCTGGAGCTGCCAGTTGATCCAAAGCCAGGAGCCAGGAGCTTCTTCCAGGTCTCCCATGTGGGTGCAGGGGCCCAAGGACTTGGGCCATCCTCTACTGCTTTCCCAGGCCATAGCAGAGAGCTGGATCAGAAGAGGAGCAGCCAGGACTCAAACTGGCATCCATATGGGATGCTAGTTCTTCAGGCCAGGGCTTTAACCCACTGCACCACAGCTCCAGCCCAAATTAATTTCATTTTATTTGAAAGACTGAGAGACAGAGATCTATCTACTGGTTCACTTTCCCAAATGTTTGCAATAGCCAGGCCTGGGCCAGGCTGAAGCCAAGAGGCAGGAATTCAATGTGGGGTCTCCAATGTAATGGGGACCAAAGTCCTTGAGCCATCACCTGCTGCCTCCCAAGGGGTGCATTAGCAGGAAGTTGGAACTGGCAGCAGAGCCAGGACTCTGATAGGAGATGTGCCCACCACCTGCCCCACACCCAGGCTCTAAGAGGAAGTCCCAGGCCTGACATTGGCCCTGAAGATGGGAGGGGTCTTGGCTTCACTGGACACACGGCTGAGAACTACACCACAAGATGAGGATCATAGCTACCCTTATGAATGCCGGGGTGTGTGCAGAGCACTTTACAGAGAATTACTGTGGGGCCGGCGCTGTGGCACAGTGGGTTAACGCCCTGGCCTGAAGCTCCGGCATCCTGTATGGGCATCGGTTCGAGACCCGGCTGCTCCACTTACAATCCAGCTCTCTGCTATAGCCTAGGAAAGCTGTGGAAGATGTCCCAGGTCCTTGGGCCCCTGCACCTGTGTGAGAGACCCAGAAGAAGCTCCTGGCTTCAGATCAGTGCAGCTCCGGCCATTGCAGCCAATTGGGGAGTGAACCAGCGGATGGAAGACCTCTCTCTCTTTCTCTCTCTCTCTTTCTCTCTGCCTCTCCTCTCTCTGTGTAACTCTGACTTTCAAATAAGTAAATAAAAATAAAGAGAATTACTGCATACAGATGTTTGGGCACTCAGATGTGGTTAGGAAAGCCCATTTGCTTTATTTTTCTGTTTTCCCTGGTCAAGGCCCAGGCATTACAGGAACGATTAAGTCTGGTAACAGAAGGGCATAGAGAAGCATAATTCATAGATGCCCTAAGTGTCCTCTCACTAAAGGTAGCATCAGTTTTGTTTCCCATAGTAGGCGGGCCAGGCACTTGGCCTGGTCAGTAAGGTGGTGCCTGTGTTGAATACTGGAGCACCTGGCTCTGGCTTCCTGCCAGTGCAGACCTGGGAGGCGGAGAGATGGCTCCAGCGATTGGGTTCCACGTGGGAGGCCTGTGTCAAGTTCCCAGCTCCCAGCCTCAGCCTGGCCCATCCCCAGCTGCTGGGGGTGTTTGAAGAATGGGCCAGTGGAAGGGAACACTTGTTGCTCTCTCTTCCCTCCCTCCATTTCTCTCTCTCTCTCTCTCTCTCTCTCTCTCATCCTCCTCTCATCCTCTCATTCTTTCTGCCTTTCAAATAATTTTTTTTCAAGCAAAGTCACTGGTACAGTAAATAGCTTGCAACTCCAAAACAGCATCCTTGTGCAAGCAGTTGACTTCTCACAGCCCCGGGAGCCACATGTGATCCAGAGGGGTGGCTCGCCACCTGCCGCCTCACTCCCGCCTCACCACTCGCCGGCACAGAGGCCTGTGTCCCTGTCTGCCTCCCCCACTGCAGAGTGTGAACAGCCCAAGGCCCAGGAGCTGCTTCCCATTGGCTTGATCGACCACCATGTGCTGAGTGCTAAACAGAATCCAGCTTCATGGGGGGCTCGCTCTGCACTCTTAGCACCGTCTGCCTTGCAGGTTGGCTTTAAGGGTTACTGCCTAGTAAGTGCTTGGTAGGGTTAACACGTTTATTTGATGGATGGTGGTTGTGAGTTGCTCGTGTGTGTGTGTTGGTTTTGTGGGAGGCTGAAAGGAGTCAGTTCTCCCCAGGAGAGAAGGAGCAACGCGGGTCGCTGACGGCCCTGCCTCAACGCTCCCAGAGCTGGAGCCTCCCCACCCCTCCACTCCAGCCCCCTGCGTGCAAGAGACCCAGGAAGAGGCTACCGGATCGCTGGGGCTCCGCAGCCAGTTGGTGCTCATGCACTGTGTCTGCCCGATGTTTCTCTTAGCTGCATGGTAACACCCGTTTGTTTGGAACTCACAGCAAATACATCTTGGGGAGGACTTTGATCCCTGGCAGCTGTGTACGTGTCAGTGAGGCACAGTCACAGGGACAGAGAGCGCCAGGAAAGAAGGCGGCTGGGTTTCTCTCTCTCGTGCCCCCACCCTAGCATGCTGGCCTTGGAGACAGACCCAGGAGCAAAAGCTGAAGCTCCAGGGTTAGAGTCCTGGGTTCAAATCCTGCCTCTGGGGGCCGGTGCCATGACATAGCGAGTAATCCACCACCTACAGTGCCGGCATCTGCTATGGGTGCCAGTTCAAGTCTCAGCTGCTCCACTTCTGATCCAGCTCTCTGCTATGGCCTGGGAAAGCAGTAGAAGATGGCCCAAGTCCTTGGGCCCCTGTACCCATATGGGAGACCCAGAAGAAGTTCCTGGCTCTTGGCTTCAGATTGTCCCAGCTCCAACTATTGCAGCCATTTGAGGAATGACCCAGTGGATGGAAGACCTCTCTCCCTCTCTCCTCCCTCTCTCCCTCTCTGTCTGTCTCCCTGTCTGTTTCCCTCTCTCCCTCTCTCCTCCCTCTCTCCCTCTCTGTCTGTCTCCCTCTCTGTCTGTTTCCCTCTCTCCCTCTCTCCTCCCTCTCTCCCTCTCTGTCTGTCTCCCTCTCTGTCTCCCTCTCTCCCTCTCTGTCTCCCTCTCTCCCTCTCTGTCTCTGCCTCTCTGCAACTCTGCCTTTCAAACAAAAAAATAAATATTAAAAAAAATTCTGCCTCTGCCACTTTCCAGCTCTGTGGTCTCAGACAAGGATTCAACCTCTCTGGGTCTGACTTTCTTCATCTACAAAGTAGGCACAGGGGCCGGCATTGGGCACAGCTGGTTAAGCTGCTGCTGGATACACCCACATCCCATACCAGAGCACCAGCTCGAGTCCCGGCTCCTCCACGTCCATTCAGCCCCTGACAATGTGCCTGGTAGGCAGCAGATGATGGTTCAAGTGCTTGGGCCCCATCACTCATGGGGGAGTCCTGGATGGAGTTCTGGGCTCCTGGCTTTGGCCTGACCCAGCCCTAGTTGTCTCTCCCTCTCCCCCTCTCTCTGCCATTCTGTCTTTCAAAAGAAATAGATAAATCCTTCTTTAAAATAAAGTAGGCAAAATTATAGTTCTTGAAACCAGTAGTTTGCATATAAGCCAATGACACCATGCATCTAAAGTGCAGAGTTCTACATGTTTGAATGAGTAAATATTTGGGCTCTGCCTCTGAGAAAGGCAGATAGCATTGTAATTAAAATGTTACATTATAATTTGTAATGTGCAGGTCACATTGTAACATTGTGATTAAAATGTCACTGGGCAATATGTACAGGTTGCCTTCTAACATTGTGGCTTGCATGTTACAATGGAATCGACAATGTAGCAATTACTGTGTCCAGCTGTGATTACAATGTTAGAATGTAATTTGTATCATGCAAGTTACAAGTTAAGCATCCTAATTACATCATTATTGCTGGTGCCTCCGCTGTCAAGCTATGTGGCCACAGGTGAAATTACTCCTTCCTGAGCCTCGGTGTCTTATCTGTGAAATGGAAATCATAGATGTATCTTCCTAATAAGAACGTCCATATGAAAATTAGCCAAGGCAGGACTTTTAAGTGCTAAGAACAGAGTATATGGCTGGTGCCGCAGCTCACTAGGCTAATCCTCCACCTGCGGCGCCGGCACGGGTTCTAGTCCCAGTCGGGGCACCGGATTCTGTCCTGGTTGCTCCTCTTCCAGTCCAGCTCTCTGCTGTGGCCCGGGAAGGCAGTGGAGGATGGCCCAAGTGCTTGGGCTCCTGCACCCGCATGGGAGACCAGGAGGAAGCACCTGGCTCCTGGCTTCAGATCGGCACAGCATCGGCCGTAGCAGCCATTTGGGGGATGAACCAATGGAAGGAAGACCTTTCTCTCTGTCTCTCTCTCTCTCTCTAACTCTGCCTGTCAAAAAAAAAAAAAAAAAAAAAAAAAAAAGAGTACATGGTGCACACTGCAGAAACTCGCCCTCGTCACCACCCTGATCAGCACTGTCACTGGCAAGCACCACCCCCGCCTCTCGGAGCAGATTCTTATCCTGAAAGTGTCATGAAGACGATAAAGAAGAAAACCTTTCCTGCCTCACCCGCTGAGCAGGACAGGAAGTGAGCCCTGCCAGTGGGTGCAGCTTTCCCTCAGCTGCCCCAGCCTGGCGTGCAGGGAGCTCTCTCCCACCCAGCGATTCGGGCATAGCATTGGCTGTGGCCCTGTCCCTCCTCCTTGAGGTCCAGTGGGCTTCACGTGAGCGTGGGCCGGGAGGGAAGCTGCGATTCCATTGCACAGGAGCCACCAGCTGGAGGAGGTGTTCCCAGGACAGCTCCAAAACCCTGGCACCCACACACGGGGAGCCCCCACCCTGCATCCCTCTCTCCCACTGCCAGTTCTCTGGACAGCTGTGCCAGCCTCTGCCATGGTCTCCCCATACAAGAAAAGACCCCAACACCCACACTTGTCTCCTTCATCCAGAGGATCCTGAGTTTGTGCAGAGGTAGCACCAGTCCTGTCTGAAAACTATATTTCCCAGCATTCCTCGCACCCAGAGAGAGTTACATGACTTGTTTCCAGCCAATGGTGAGTAGGCGTCAGCTACTGGAAGAGAGGCCTGGGAAGGACCTGAGAGGTATCTGTGGGCAAGGGTGTTTGCCCCGCCCCTCTCCCTCTCGGTCCAGGATGTGGACAGGATGGCTGGAGCTACCTGGTTCTGTTATTGCTCTTCCGTTTTTGGCAACCATGGCAGGTCTCCTGCTCTGGAGACTGGAACAGAGAAGGGGAGAGTTCGGGGCATGTGGTTGTGCAGCTAAACCACAGCTTTGAAATCTTTTTTCAAAGTTCTAAATAAGTCTTGGTTGCCAGGGTTAGCCAGGCCTTCATCTTCCCTGTTAGAAACGGCAGCGCCCTCCGCTCCCTCGGAGCTCCTGTACACGTGTGGTTACTTCCCTCCGCGAGTGCCAAGAAATGGAACTCCTGGCGGGAAGACTCCTGATGCGGTTTCCAAACAATGATGCCAGAAAAGCACGCCTCTCGCTCTCATCGATGCCGGTTATAATTTCTAAAAAAAAAAAAAAATTGCCAAGTGGAAAACCAGAATCATTATGTTGAGTCTTCTCCATTTCAGCTTGCACAGAGCAGCGTCGGGCTTGTGGACAGAGTCGGGGGGCAGAGCCCAGAGACGCCCCTGGTGGCAGCTCCCGCAGTGACCCTCGGTCTCCAGGGAGACAACTGGCAAGGTCTGAAGACACTCCTGGCCCTGCCAACTGGGGGATGCTGCAGGCATCTGGTGGGAGGAGCCAGAGACACTGCTGGGTATCCTCAGAGCGAGGGGCTGGATTCCCTGGCCCCAAAGGCCCACAGTGCTGAGGCCAGGAGCCCCTCCTCCAGGTCAGCGCAGCAGTTCCGCCCAACCTGGGGCTCCTCCATCAGCTCCCCAGTCCAGGGCTGCTCCCTCCCGACCCCCTTCCTTCCCTGTCTGCATCCCAGGTGTCGTCTCCTCCTGCTCCCCTCCCCTTCAACCTGTTCAGTGCCCTGCCGAGTTCATTACCACAAGCCCAGCACGCCCTAGACCCTATGATGACCGTAAGAGGCTCCTTGTCATGGACCAATCAAAGTTACCTGTGTAGCTTGGCATTTGGGTGTCCCTTAGTGGGAAGTGCCAGCTGCTGACATGACATGATGACAAGGGATGGCCTGAAACATCTCTTCCCTCCTAGGCTTGTGTGTGTACCGCTGGGTGGGACCCGCAGCTCTCCGGGCAGAGCCCTTGCATGGTGACACCCGTGGGGTTAGTCCTGAGATCAGCCAGCATGGGCAGCCGTAAGAGCGAGTGACTAAACAGCGGACAATTATTTTCTCACAGTTCTGGAGCCTGGTGGTGGCGGGCGGTGGGGGCGTGCAAGACCGAGGTGCCGTCAGGGCTGGTTTCTGGTGAGGCCTCACCTCGTGGCTTGCAGATGGCCGCCTCCTCACTGTGTCCTCCCAAGGCCTTTCTTTGTGGGCAGAGACAGGGAGGGAGGGGAGGAGAAGGCGCAATCCGCTGTCCCTACCTCTTAGAAGGACAGCAGTCCTCTTGGATGAGCCCTACCCTCAGGATCTCCCCTCACCCCCCACCCCCACCAATGCCTCCTCAGAGGCCCCACCTGCCAATGCAGTCCCACTGGGAGTCAGGGCTTCAATACAGGAGCCGCACCCCCACGCTCTACCCAGTTCCATGACGCTGGGGCACATCCTTAGGAAAAATGGGCGTGTTCCCTCGTGAAGGGAAAATAAAAAGAGCAGTGTCCACACTTCCAAAGCTTCCAGTACTCTCCCTTCCTGTCTGCGAGTGCCCTGGAGGTGCAGAGGATGTGGGGAACAGCAGGAGCGTGGCACTGAGGGCTCCAGCCACAAGGGACAGGAGCAGAAAGAGGGTGGCAAGGCGGCTTTTCCCCCAGCTCCCAAGGGTCCCAGATGGAAGGAAATGGGAGCCGGGGATTTGCAGCCCCCTTCCCATTAGAATTGATGGGAATTGAATCAAGTTGTTTTCAAGTTCATAGGAGCTCAAAACTCAACCTAATTAAAAAAAAAAAAAAAGGTACCTATGACTATGACCCCCCCCCCCAAAAGAAAAAGCATTATTTTTAATTTTTAAAGACTTATTTATTTATTTGAAAGGCAGAGAGAATGTTGGGAAGAGAGAGAGAGAGAGAGCACGCGCTTCTATCTGCTGGTTCATTCCCCAAGTGGCCACAGCAGCCCGGGCTGGTCCACACCCAAGCCAGCAGCCTGGGTCTCCCATTTGGGTAGCAAGGACTCAAGTACTCAGGCCATCTGCTGCTGCTTTCTCAGGCACATTAGCTGGGAGCTGGATTGAAAATGAGCAGCCATGGAGTCAGCACCGGGTTCTAGTCCCTGTTGCTCCTCTTCTTCTCTGCTGTGGCCCGGGAGTGCAGTGGAGGATGGCCCAAGTGCTTGGGCCCTGCACCCGCATGGGAGCCCAGGAGGAAGCACCTGGCTCCTGGCTTCGGATTGGCATAGCTCCGGCCGTAGCAGCCATTTAGGGGGTGAACCAACAGGAGGAAGACCTTGCTCTCTCTCTCTCACTCACTGTCTAACTCTGTCAAATGGAAGGAAGGAAGGGAGGGAGGGAGGAGGGGAGGAAGGGAGGAAGGGGGGAGGGGGAGGGGAGGGGAGGGGAGAAATAAGGAAATGGAGCAGCCGGGACTCAAACTGGAGCTCCAGTATGGGATAACGGCATTGCAGGCGGCAGCTCAGCTCACGGCACCGCAATGTCAGC
This sequence comes from Oryctolagus cuniculus, assembly GCF_051225735.1. NCBI lineage: Eukaryota > Metazoa > Chordata > Mammalia > Lagomorpha > Leporidae > Oryctolagus > Oryctolagus cuniculus. The sequence continues at coordinate 14,877,812 of NC_142887.1, read as the reverse complement.
CCAAGCAGCACTTTTTTAAAGTGCTTTTCCAGTGGAAAGGAAAATCTCATGGGGCCACGAGGAGGCGTGGCAGCTGAGACTCCCTCCGTTCCCTGTCCAGGATTTACCTCCCTCCCACCTCTTACAACCAACACACCAAGCAGAGTTTCCTTTTACAAACACACGGCCAAGTCCATTGCTTCTCAACTCCCCAAATGCTCTGCTGAACAGGAGCCCATCTGACGTTCACCGTCACAGCCAGGAGACAGGTGCAGCACGTGCGGTGTCCCTGAGACAGCCACACCCATGCACAGTGCCCATCCATCCCACAGTGTGGTAGACATGCCCTGCCCCACCCTGCGAGAGGCCAGGTGTGTGTCCCTGCCCTGGGGCCTGGTGGGGCTGGGGCAGCTCTGACAGCAGGGCGTGGCGCAAGCAAGGCTTTGAGACTCTGAGGTGAGATCCACAAACCCATAGCGTCTCTGTGTGTCTTTCTCACCCTCGGTGGCCGCTGCGCCATGAGGAAGCCCACGGGGGCTGTGCTAAGAAACCCCGGGGGAGAGCCCGGAGGCCCCAGGCCCCTCTGAGAGGTGTCTGGATTCTGAGCCACGTGGATCCCAGGCTGTCGTAAAGGGATGTCTAGTACCGGCGGGCCTCGGGGTCGTTTGCCACGCGGCCTTCGAGGTCTGTAACACATTACCACATCCGCTCAGCTCACAGCAGCAGCTCATTCAGTTCCCTCTCGGTTCCGATGGCCCTGAGTGCAAGGACAAGGTATGAGCAGGGCTCCCGGGGAGGAGCCGTCGCTTGCTCTCAGTCCCTGGTAGGGACTTGGCATTCCCGCCCTCGCAGCTGCATCCCTCCGACCTGTGCCTCTGTTGTCACCGTGTTTGTATCTCCTCTTTCTAAAGGACAGCAGCCCTGTGGGCTTAGGGTCCACCTTCCCCAGGATGAATCACCTGACCGTGACGACACCTACAAAGACCCCACCTTCAGATGGGGTCACGATCACTACCGGAGGTTGATTAGGGAGTCAACACCTTTTTGGGGGTTGGGGGGACAGGATTCAACCCCTAATAAACAGTCAAGGCAGGCATACCTTTTTTTTTTTTTTTTTTTTTTTTTTTTTACAGGCAGAGTGGAAAGTGAGAGAGAGGAGAGACAGAGAGAAAGGTCTTCCTTTTGCTGTTGGTTCACCCTCCAACGGCCGCTGTGGCCAGTGCGCTGTGGCTGGCGCACCACGCTGATCTGAAGCCAGGACCAGGTGCTTCTCCTGGTCTCCCATGGGGTGTAGGGCCCAAGCACTTGGGCCATCCTCCACTGCACTCCCTGGCCACAGCAGAGAGCTGGCCTGGAAGAGGGGCAACCGGGACAGAATCCGGCGCCCTGACCAGGACTAGAACCCGGTGTGCCGGCACCGCAAGGCGGAGGATTAGACTAGTGAGCCATGGCGCCGGCCAACATTCCATTTTGTAGATGAGCAAACTGAGGCTCAGAGATGTGGAGCGACTTCCCCAAGGTCACACAGCTGGCTAAGGGCAGAGACAGAGCAGGAACCCAGGCTTGAGTCTGGCGAGTGGCCTTCACGTCACCACTGTGCTCTCACTGGGCAGAAAGCTGGGTTGACGGCCCAGATCAGCTCAGAGAGGTTAAGGACTGACCCTCACACCACACAGCTTCCAGCTTTAGTGGTTGGACTTTGAACCCAGATACTGGGTGACCAAGCCACAGGCTCCTCTCACATGGGGCCAGGAGGGGATGGTAGGGGCAGGGCGGGGGACAACTCAGGCAGGTGCTTCCAAAGCAGAGGCCTTTATCCGCTCCCCAGCAGGTGCCGTGAGGGAAGCGCCCCCAGGGCACAGAAGCTACAGCGCCTTGTGGCATGTGTAAGTGTCCTGGTTGACAGTGAGGACCATCTGCCCACATCGGGGGATCCGTCCTCCAACTGCCACTTCCTGGTTGAGGTCCCTCGATGGGGAGGCACCAACAGGTGGTGAAAGACAGGGGGAGGGGCAGTGGGCCCCCAGGCCCAGCAGGCTCTGCCAGTGGCTGAGTCTCGCTGCCCTCGGTAGCCTCACCCCCTCTGCCTGCCGCTCAGTTTGTTTCCTGCAGCTGCGACCACAGACTTGATGATGCTGAAACCACACAGAAGTTCAGATGCTTGTGCGCCCCGGTGGAGTACCTGAGTTTGGGTCCCAGCTCCGGTTCCTGCTAATGCAGACCCTGGGAGGCAGCAGTGAGGGCTCAAGTAGCTGGGTCCCTGCCACCCACATGGGAAAACCAGGCTGAGTTAGCAGCTCCCGGTCTTGGCCTGGCCAAGTGCCAAGCATTGAGGCATTTGGGAAGTGCACCAGTGGATGGAGTGTGCTTGCTCGCTTGCTTGCTCGCTTGCTTTCTCAAATAAGAAATAAATAAAGCAGCACAAGTTGGCTTCTTTCACACTTCTGGAAGCCAGAACCCCAACAGTAGTTTCCTGGACTGCAGCTGAGCAGTCCGCAGGGCCTTGCTGCCCCGGAGACCCTGGGGAAGAGGCCGCCCCTGCCTCTTGCGCCCCTCGGCTTGTGCTCCAGTCTTGCAGGTCAGCATCTTCCAGCTAGCCTCTGTCTGCTCTGTCTTCACGTGGCCACTGCCTCTGTGGGTGTTGACCTCCCTCTTAGAAGGGCTCCTGGGATGGCATTCAGTGCCCGGCCACAGAACCCGGGATAAGCTGGCATCTCTGGACCCTTCATACCTTCAGGCCTCCCGCCCCTGTGTGGCTGCTCCCTGCCTGGGCACCCCCGGCCACCTGCCCAGCCAGATCTCTCCCTCTTGCTGTCTGCATTTAGACACGCTTCCCGAACCCTCCTTGACCTTCTTCTGGGTTTGAATTTTATTTCTGCACAATTATTTACCCACCAGCGATAGCCAGGCGCTGCGCTGAGCAGGGGTCTTTCAGGTCTGTCTGCCATTGTCCACTCAGCCAGGCTGGGCAGCCACCCGTCATGTCATGAAACTCCCCCCTCCGCAGAGGCCGCCTCGCCAAGGTTGCCCGGTCGGTTCTGCAGCTCTGCCTGGATGTATCTGTGATCCTCTGGCGTCCCTTGCTGGCAAGTCCTTAGAACTGCAGGTAACTTTTCTAAGTCACAAAGATCTACTGAGTCCAGATGCCTCTGGCCCAACAAGCAAAAGGGAACAGGGTGCAGGCGCTGAGCACCCAGAGGCAACCGTCTGGAACCAGCCAACAGGCACTGCTGTGATTTTGTTGTGGCTTGGGTGGGCCCTTTAAGAGGTGGGGTTTTGCACAAGGTGATGAGGTCAGGGGGAGGTGCCCTGGGAAGGGATTGATGTAGCTCTCTGGAGACTGGGCCCCTGCCTCGCTCTGGCTCCCCTGCGGCACTTTGCACTCCAGAGGCAGAACGGATGGAGCTCTCTGACCCTGGACTTGCAGCCTCCCAAACTGTGAGATCAGTCCGGCTCAGCTCTGTGTCCAGCCCGGCCCAGGCCACGAGCGGCTTCTGGGGATAGGGCTGGGGGCTCTGACTGCTGCACCCATGACCTCCTGGCTGAGCGCCCTCTGATAAGTCACTTCCCCTCCCTGGGAGTCAGTTTATCATCTTTGTTTCACCATCACTGAGATACTGTGAGGACCACAGGTGCTATTGCAGCTTAACCAGCCCCTGGAGCATCCAAATATGATCCTGTTGTTCCTGCTTTTGGCACTAGACCCACCTGAGTAAATAGATAACCCCTAATCCTCACCACCACCCAGGAAGTGGGAACTATTGGTCCTGCTTCACAGATGAGGGGTGAGATTCAGAGGGGGTGGCTGACTTCCCCAAGGTCGCACAGCACAGAGTCAGGACCGGAGTCTGAAGCCAGGTCTCTCCACCCCATGTGCCCAGACTCTTCCAAGGGCTCCAGCTGTGATTTTTTTTTTCAGAGCTCACCTTGGGTGTGGAGGAGACAGGAGGTTGGGTAGAAGAAAGTCCAGGAGGAGCAAGAGGTCACGGAGTTGGGGTTGGCTGCAGACTTTTCTCATCTGGAAGCAGAGAAATTAGACCAAATTTAGAGAAGCTTAGCACCCTGCTGCTTCCCAGGGGCAATAGCAGGGAGCTGGATCAGAAGTGGAGCAGCCAGACTTGAACCGGTGCCCGCGTGGGATGCCAGTGTCGCAGGTAGCGGCTCTACCTGCTACACCACAGCGCTGGCCTCGGACCTTGATGATTCTGTGGGAGAAGGAGGCACCTGCACACAGCACAGCTGAACAATTTTCAATTTACACCCACCCCAGCCCGCATCACCCTGCCGCGGCCCCTCGCTCAGTATCACTGCCATCCCTGATGAAAGAGGTTCAAGAGTGTGCAGCCTCTGTGCCCAGGATGAGACCCTGTCAGCTCGTCCTCTTGGAGTTTAGCTTTTCTGTAGCTGTGGGCTGTTTGATGAGTGACCTGCGATTTCTGCTGTTTCCAGGTGGATAGTCTGGTTCACTGCCTAGAGCAGGAGGGACCCACCTCGCGGATGTTCAGCCCCCAGCAGGGCCCAGCAGGCCAGGCTTAGCAGCCATCTGCCTCAGGGTAAGTCGCCTGGTCTCAGTGCAGGTGCGGCTGAGGCTGGCGCACACCTGCTCTCCCGTCTCAAGTTACCCAGGCACCTGCACCCCAGAGGTGCCTCTGCAATTGCCTCGGACCGAGGGCTGCTCTTTTAGGGTAATAGGTAGTGGACAGTGGAACCACGTTGGTGACGACTCCCCAGGGAGACCCGCTCGGCACCCTCATGCTGCCTCCCCCTCCCGAGCCGTGGAGGTGATGCAGGTAGGAGGGGGCCTGAGCTTAAGCCTGGCCTTTGTCTCTCTGTCTGATCTTTTTTTAAAAAAAGATTTTATTTATTTATTTGAGAGGTAGAGTTACAGATAGTGAGAGGGAGAGACAGAGAGAGAGGTCTTCCTTCCGTTGGTTCACTCCCCAAATGGCCTCAATGGCCAGAACTGTGCCAATCTGAAGCCAGGAGCCAGGAGCTTCTTCCTGGTCTCCCACGTGGGTGCAGGAGCCCAAGGACTTGGGCCATCTTCCACTGCACTCCCAGGCCACAGCAGAGAGCTGGATTGCAAGAGGAGCTGCCGGGATAGAACCTGTGCCCACGTGGGATGCTGGCACTGCAGGCGGAGGATTAACCTAGTGTGCCACAGCACCGGCTGCTTCTACGTGATCTTGCAAGTGCTTCCTTCTTGCAGGCCCTCTGCTCCCTATATGTCTGTGAGTGAGAAAAAGGTGGGACCAGTGCTGTGTTGTAGCAGGTGAGGCTGCTGCCTGCAGTGCCTGCATGCCATATAGGCACCAGTTCGAGTCCCAGCTGCTCCACTTCCGATCCAACTCTGCTACGGCCTGGGAAAGCAGTAGGAGATGGCCCAAGTCCTTGGACCCCTTCACTCCTGTGGGAGACCCGGAAGAAGAAGCTCCAGGCTCCTGGCTTCAGGTCAGCCCAGCTTTGGCTATTGAGGCCATTTGGTGAGTGAACCAGCAGATAGAGGACCGACCAACCTCTCTCTCTCTCTCTCTCTCTCTCTCTCTGCCTCTGCCTCTCTGTAACTTTGTCTTTCAAATAAATAAATGAATCTTTGAAAAAAGAAAGAGAAGAAGGTGACTCCAGTGCCTGTGTCCACTTAAAAAATCCCTAAAACTTACTGCTCCTGAGACTTTCCACACGCTGGTAAAAGTTTGTAGAAACCCAGAGATTGCTTATTAATAACAGGGAGAACTGGCAGGAGGAGCGATCCAAGTCTCCATCAGCAGCAGACACCCGTGCCTCCCAATACAGTGCACCCCGAAGGATGCATCGCTTCCGAGGTATTGCTGCAGAGATAAATAGAACAACACAGTGCGGAGTTGGCCATTACGGTAGCTTAGGAGCTACCTGGCAGCTGACCTACATCTGCCACAGCCTTCTTGTATCATTTTCTGGATACCTGCTTAAAAATATCTAACACAGAGTGTGGGCTTACAGAAAAGCTGGGAGGTCACTGGTTCTCGCACACCCTGTGTCGCTGTGGGGCGCTTGCTGTGGTACTGGGGCAGCTCTGGCTCCTCACCACCTGCACAGTCTCTGCTGCATTCAGACTTCCTGGGCTTCTCCCCTCTGGGGCATCACCAGGGCATCATCGCGTTTGTGTTACACTGGGCAGCACAGTCCCTTGGCCGTGAGTTTCTCGCACATCCCTTGTTCCTGGTGACCTTGGCAGTCTTGCAGAGTGGCCAGGGGCTCCTCAGGATGCCCCTCAGTAAGAGTTGCTCTGAGGTTTCCCTGGGACTGGAGTAGGGCTCTGGACTCTGGGAACGTGACCACAGCAGAAAGCTTCGTCTGCACAAGGGCTGCACGGGGCTCGCGGTGTCGACCGTGACCTTGGTCACTGCCGAGGTCGTGCCCATCAGGTTGCTCCCTGATGAGATCCCTGGTTTCTTCCCTTCCCCTTCTGCAGTCCTGGGGAGGAAGTCACCAGGCACAGCCCCGGGCTGGGAGTCGGGCACGGCCCCACGGAGGGCCACTTCCAGCACTAGGAACTCTGCGTAGGACAGGTGTTTATCCTTCCGCACTTGCTCATGTGTTCATGACCTGTTTCTGTATCCATGGACTCCTGGATGTTTACTTTACACCAGGGGTTACGGTGCACTGCAACACCATGTCCCAACTTTGCACACAGGAAGCTCTTTCGTTTTGGTGTCTGTCCCTTCAGCCCCTCCTGACCTGGTGTGACGAGATGCCCCAGGTCTGTGGTGTGTGCTCCCTGGCCCAGCCTAGAAAGAGTGTCTCTCTAAGGAGCCCTGACTCCTTTTGTTCCTGTAACACAGATGGATGGATTTGAAAGGCAGAGTTATGGAGCAAGAGCGAGAGCGAGAGAAAGAGGGCGGTCTTCCATCTGCAGGGTCACTCCCCAAATGCCCACAGCAGCCAAGGCTGGGCCAGGCCAAAGCCAGGAGCCAAGAACTCCATCTGGGCCTCCCACGTGGGCAGTGGGGGCCCAATCATTTGAGCCGTCACCGGCTGCCCCCCAGAGTGTGCATTAGCAGGAAGCCTGATTGGAAGCTGAGACAGAACTTGATCCCAGGCACGCGGGTATGAGATGTGTGGGTCCCAAGCGACTGCTGGACCTGCTGCACCACTACGCCCGCCCCCTCCCACCCCTCCCATCCCAGTTCCTTTTATTCAAGAGTGGATTCAAAATCAGTTTGGGGCACCGCCTCCTCCTTCTCAATATTATCAATATCTCTCTCCTCCTCCCTGATATTCTGTGCATTGTTCTCCCAGTTTCCCACCGAGGGACATTTAAACTGTTGCCAATTTGTTACAAGTACCCATGTGTCCAGGTGTTTCCACCTGGGCTGACATGTCCGCATCGGTGAACTTCCACCTCATTCTTTGGGGCATGGAGCAGAGCTGATTTATGGAGGAAACCAAGAGTTCAGCTTCCTGTCCTTGCTTCATCCTCTTCCAGAACTTTCTAGAATCTTCCAGACACACACACACACAACTGGCCTATCCCTCAGAGGCCAGACACGATGTCTCACAGCCCAGGCACCTCCGTGCAGGCACTATGGCTGGCGCTGACTCTGACTTGCTTGGTCAGTTGTTTTTAATTCCCAGGCGTCATCAGAGAAGCCAGCCCAGTGGGGTCCAGGTGGCCTGGAGAATATTTACTGGGAGGGACAGGGAGGCAGGAAGAGTAATAACCAAGTTACAACGTGGGCTGCTTAGGAAACACAGGGGGCACCCAGCCCTGGCCGTCCAGCCTGCCCTGACATGTGGCGGCCACATTTCCCGGGCTCAGCGCTGGGCGGTGCGGATTCCCAAAGGGCACTCGTCCTCTTTCAATGCCTTTCAAACACCTCCTGGTTTGTGGATTTCCTTAGGGAAGGCTATGCTGAGTTGTAGGTTTTATTAAAGGCAGTTCATTAAAAAATAAAGTAACGGTATATGGAGGCAGGACTGGTCGGGTCACCTCCACGCACCCTCTGATTAAGGGTAGCGCCCCGAGCGCCTCATGAAGCCTGCGCTGGCCCATCCCAGCGGGCTGGGCGTGCAGACAAAAGGGCCTGAGGTCGTTTCATGACTGACCCTTCCGTAAACCTTGATGGGAGGGGTGGATGACCGTAAAACACGGTAATCCCTTAAGCCGTCTGCTCAAGGACTTAGGGCATCGTCAAATACATTAGCAAAGATTATCTGAAAGGCAGAGCAAGAGAGGGGGAGAAAGAGAGAGGGAGATGCAGATTCAGCTGCTGGTTCACTCCCCAAGTACCCACAACACCAGTGATGGGCCAGGAGCCAGGAACTCCATCTGGGTCTCCGACACGGATGGCGGAGGCTCAAGCACTTGGATCACCTTCCACTCCCATCCCAGGCACATCAGTAGGGACTGAAACTGGCTCTCTGGCGGGACCTGTGGCCTCACACGTGGTGGCTTCACCCCTGCACCACAACACCCACTCCTCTTTTTTTTTTTTTTTAGCTGGTATGCAATTACTGTACATGTTTGTAGGGTTCAGAGGGACATTTCAAGGCATGTGTAGCTCAGGTAAAGATCCAATGAGCTGAGATACCATCAGCTGGCATGCTGATTGCTTCCTGGTGTTCCAGCAGCTATTTTGAAACATACAATTCATTGTAGTCAACCACAGTTAATGTGGGTGCATTTGTGAGAGTCGTGTGTGTTTGATTTGAAAGAGAGAGACTGAGAGCCAGAGATGGAGAGAGATCTTCCACCCACACGAATGCCTGCCGTGGCTGGGAAGTCAGGAGCCCAGACCCAGTCCAGATCTCCTATGTGGGCGGCAGGGACCCAGGAACCCGAGCCGTTACTGCTGCCTTGCAGGGTGCACAGGAGCAGGAAGCTGGATCAGAAGCAGAGCCACTTCCATATGGGATGCGGGTGCCCCACGCAGCGGCTTACCTGCCAAGCCCAATGCCCACCCCATGCATGTGTCTTCTGTGTGAGACATCTGCACAAAACAACACTGCACAAGGGTGCGGTTGGACCTCCAGAACAGCCTATGCGAGGCAACTGAATCCCCATGTGGTAGAGAGGAAAGACGTCCCCTCCAAGAGCTGTATCCACACCCCGATCCCCAAACCTGGGAATGTGACCTCGTTGGGACAGAGACATTGCAGAGGTCATCAAGGACCTGGCTATGAGATCCTCCTGCATTTTGATTGAGCCCTAATGACAGCTGTCTAATAAGAGACAGGAGGAGACAGATTGGATGCTGACAGCAGAAGGGAGCAGAGGCAGGGCCTGGAGGGGTGTGGCCAGGGGCACAGGAGGCCTGGATCAGCAGGACAGCTCCTCCCCCGGCGCCTTTAGAGTGGACACCTGGACTTTGGGCTCCTGGGCTGCGGGGAACTGAGAGGAAGTGAGTGTCCGTGGCTCTGCGCCACTCTGCTGCTGCAGGTGGGCGGCAGCGCAGGAGGCAGCACACTACCACCTCGCTGTTCTGTGGGCCGAATCCGAAATCAGGACAGCCGCAGGGCTGCGCTCCCCAACCCTGCGGCGGGGGGCAAGGCGGGGGCTTCCGGGCCTCTCGCAGCTCCAGGGGCTCTGGGTATCTCTCGGCTTGTGGCTGCCTCTCCCCAGTCTCTGCCTGTGTCCTCACGTGCCCTGCTCCAAGGGGCTGCCTCCGCCGTTTGCGTTGTTTTTTGTTTTTAAAAATTACTTATTTGAAAGAGCTATGGAGAGAGAGAGAGGAAGAGAGAGAGAGAGAGAGGGAGGGAGGGAGAGAGAGAGAGAGAGAGAGAGAGAGAGAGATTGTCCATCGACTGGTTCACACCCCAGATGGCTGCAACAGCCAGGACTATGCTAGGCTAGACCCAGGAGCTTCTTCCAGGTCTCCCAGGTGGGTGGCAGGGGTCCAAGCACCTGGGTCATCTGCTGTTGCTTTTCCCAGGCCGTTAGCAGGGAGCTGGATCAGAAGTGGAGCAGGGGCTGGCGCTGTGGAACAGCAGGTAAAGCCTGCAGTGCCGGCATCCCATATGGGCACTGGTTCAAGTCCCAGCTGCTCCACTTCCACCAGCTCTCTGCCATGGCCTGGGAAAGCAGTAGAAGATGGCCCAAGTCCTTGGGCCCCTGCACCCACGTGGGAAACCCAGAAGAAGCTCCAGGCTCTTGCATTCGGATTGGTGCAGCTCTGGCCGTTGTGGCCATCTGGGGAGTGAACCAGTGGATGGAAGATCTCTCTCTGTCTCTACCGCTCTCTATAACTCTGTCTTTCAAAAATAAAATGAAATAAATCTTAAAAAAAAAAAAAAAGTGGAGCAGCTGGGGCTTGAACCTGTGCCCATATGGTACATGGTGGGTGTTGCAGGCGGGGGCTTGGCCTGCTGCCTCTCAACGCCAACCCCCTGTGTGCTTCTTGCAAGGACACTTTGCATTTAGGGTCCTGCTGCAGAGTGCAGGGTGACTCATTTCAAGATATTTAGTTAAACTGCAAAGACCCTTTCTTGAAAAAGGTCATGTTCAGGGCCAGGTTGTTGGCACAGGGCTTGAGACGCCCACATCCCATATCAGAGTTCCTGGGTTCCTGGCTCAGCTCCTGACTCCAGTTTCCTGCCAATTTGGACCCTGGGAGGCCACAGGCGATAGTGGGGTCCCTGCCACTCACATGGGAGACCTGGATTGAGTTCCTAGCTCCTGGCTTCGGCCTGCCCCAACCCCAGCTGTTGCAGACATTTGCACCTGACGGGAGACCTCTGTGTGTCTCTCTGCCTTTCGTATCTATACATACCTGCAGGGCACTCACGCTGGGTGCGCACTGCAGGGCACGCGTGGCAGGGCCGGAGACCTGCCTCCCTGACAGCTACAGGACTCTGAGCAAGCTGCGTCCGCCTCCCAGCTCACCTGCCTGCCAGGTGATGTCTGCTTCCTACACGCAGATCCTAACCTTCGCCCCAAATGCTCGCTGGTCCACGGACCAGGCAGGTCTAAACGGCCTAAACTTCTTTCTTAAACTTCAGTTTCCCCAGTTCCAAAGGGGACGCAAGGCTCCCTCATCCCGCCCCATTCTCGGGGCTTAGCACACAACAAGAAATCAAAATTGAAAATCTCAAAACGACTCCCTCGCAGATACCTGGAAACAGCGCCCCCTGCCGCCTTCTCGGTCGCACCGGCATCTCCAGGAGCGGCCCAACAGCCTGCGCCTGCGCAGAAGGCAAGCGCTTAGGCCCGCCCTTTCGGGTGTGACTTCCTCGAGCAGCGCCGTGTGGCCGCGCCCACTTCCGGGTGGGCGGGCCTGGGCCACGTGATTTAGTTCCGGCTTGCCAAAGATGGCGGCGCCCAGAGCGGCGGCGTGAGAGTTGGCAGAGGCAGACGCGGTTGAGTCGTGCTGGGATCCCGGGAGGACCGTGCAAGCATGTCGCGGCTGATCGTGAAGAACCTCCCGAACGGGGTGAGGGCAGACCCCCAACTTGGGAGTCTGCAATGGGGCCGGCTGGGCTCCGGGGTCCTGGGGGAGAGGCATCTGGAGGAGGCTGCGGGGTGTTTGCTCTGGGGCAGGATCCTGGGCGGGAGCGAGGCATCGCGGCCGCTCGGGGTTCCACACCCGCGGTGGGCGCCCGATCCCCAGCGGCCAAGTTCCGGGCTGCGCAGCCTCGCGTCGGGTTGCGTTTGCGGTTGACCCGACTCTGCATGGCCGAGGGTCGGGGGTCGGGGGTCGCGCGGGCTGCGCCACCCACGGGGCGCTTACCCAGTCCGGGGGAGCCGGGACCCCACGGCCAGAGCGCAGCGCGCCACCGGCACGTGGTAGCGCCCGGGGGAAGCGGGATCCGTGAGCCGAGAAGCGTGGTTGGGTGGAGCCCCGCCCCCCACATTGGTGTGGCCCCCTGAGCCCACCCCCACTTGCAGAGGGCGCCCTGTGGGTGCTGTCTCAGTGCCTTCTGTCTGCACCCCCGGTAACCTCTCCACCTCTCTGGCTAGAAAGAAGGAAAAGCCATTTAGTTTCGTGATTGTGGCTTCTTAAAAGAAAATTCCTTTTTCCTCTTTGGTGGGAGGGACCCGGGATTCAAACGGTGCAGGAGCGTGTGTAAGGAGAAGCCGCGCCTTCGGCTGCCGCCTGCCCTCCATCCCCGCGGTGGCTAAGACGTGGCTAAGAGGTGGCTAAGACGCCTGCCTGTCGGGAAGCCAGGTGCAGGGTTCTGCGGGCAGCCAGAGGAGCGTGGTTCCCTGGTCCACTCGGGAATCTGGACAGGCTTCCTCCAGAGAGGGGAATGAGAGTGAGGAGGAGCCAGCGCGGTGTGGGTTATTCCTAGGACTCCTCAGAAGCGTCTCTGTGCCCAGGCAGTGTGTTCGCGGCTCCATTTCTTGCTCCGTTTGCCCCAGTGACCACGTGCCGAGCTGCACAACCCCAGGCTCTAACTTGAGTGCGCTAAGCTTCCCTGTCTTTACCGTGAACAGTGTGGGCCCACTCCCCGTATCTCTTGTGGGGTGAGGATTCCACCGTGGCTCCCTTCCTCGCTCTCCTAACTCTGCTTCCTTGGTATCTCAGTGTGGCCAACTCTTAGCATCGTTCGCTGTCCGTGAGTGATCAAAGCTGTAACAGTAGCAGCTGCTCCTTGCGGCTTGTAGCGCGTGCCTGGCGCTGTCCGGGGGCGGGAGGCGGGAGGCGGGTTCCGGCTTTACGCCCCTTTTAAAGGTGATAAACCGGCTGGCGCCGCGGCTCACTAGGCTAATCCTCCGCCTTGCGGCGCCGGCACACCGGATTCTGTCCCGGTTGCCCCTCTTCCAGGCCAGCTCTCTGCTGTGGCCAGGGAGTGCAGTGGAGGATGGCCCAAGTGCTTGGGCCCTGCACCCCATGGGAGACCAGGAGAAGCACCTGGCTCCTGGCTCCTGCCATCGGATCAGCGCGGTGCGCCGGCCGCCGCGGCCATTGGAGGGTGAACCAACGGCAAAGGAAGACCTTTCTCTCTGTTTATCTCACTGTCCACTCTGCCTGTCAAAATAAATAAATAAATAAATAAAAATTTGCAAGGACGTGATGGGCCTGGGGCCCGACACAGGGGCTGAGCTGAGTGATGAGGTTGCAGCACAGGCTGTCCTGGCCGCTGTGCCCTGCTGTCTCAGCGTACACATGCCTTTATCCTAATTATTCCCCGACACAGCAACTTGTGCTGCTGGGTGCTGGGTAGAGGTGGCTAAGGCGCCTGCCTGTCGGCAAGCAGGTGTGGGGTTCTGCGGGCAGCCAGAGGCGCGTGGTTCCCTGGGCCACCCGAGGAATCTGGACAGACTTCCCCTGGGGAGAGGAATGAGAGTGAGGAGGAGCCGGCCGGGGCGTGTCCGGGGAGGCCCCGCCCAGAGGGAACAAGTTGGAGCGCCCAGGCTGGGAGGTGCTGGCGAGTCCTGGGTTCAACTTCAGCTCCCTGGAAGGCGCAGGAGCGCCATGGTCGGGCTCGAGGGAGGTATGAATTCCTCTTTTATGCTTCTGAGCTGAGTCCCAGCTTGATCCTGTGGACTTCCCGGGAGGTCATGTATGCTCGAGGAACCCCATTTTCTCGTGTAGAATGTGGGTCAGAAGTCCTAACTCCTAGAGTGATTGTAGGATTTTGATGAGAGTGGTTATTACGAAGCTCCTCCAAGAAGACCTCCTACCTTCCTCCTGGGCTGGCGAGGCCTCTGGCTTCTTCATTTGCAGGCTTGTTGGGCTGTGTGTGGGGCGCTGAGTTCTCCCTCACCCCCGGACCATATTCATAAATCCCCCGTGGAGTCCCTGAGGGGTGAGGATGACGCGAGCCAGGAGCCAGTCCTCTGGAGCATGGGACGCGTTGATGGAGGTGTAACCAGCTCAGCATGCTGGTTTTCTCTGTTACCGTAACAAGTTACCCCAAATCCAGTGCGTAAACAACACAAAATCATTCTCTGACGGGCCTGGAGCCAGAAGTCCCAAGGTTGGGCATGCGCAGGGCTGCAGCCCCTCTGCAGGCTCCCGGGACGCAGCTTCCCCTGCAGGGCGTGGACAGGGCTGCAGCCCCTCTCGCCGAGTCAGCCTCTAGGGGCTGCCCGCCTGCCCTGGCCCACAGCCACACCCTCAGTTTTGGGCTTCTCTGCCCCTCCTCCGGCTCACCTGTGGTGACCCTGGGCCCGTGGAGAGTCGGCGCCCCACGCCAGGACCTCAGTCACGCCGTACCAGGTAGCCCGACTCCAGGAGTCGGGCAGTGGACGTCTCGGGGGCTCCATGTTCCTCCACCAAGTGAGCGATTGCAGATGTGGTTTGTCGCGTTCTTGCCTCCGCTCGCTTACTCTGGCGGGTACTTGCGGTGTCTCCTCTTCTGGTTGGCCTTGTCCTCACAGCAGCACCCTGGTTGGAAAGGTGGCGTTTGCAGCCTGTGTGCCTCAGTGTGCTCGTCTGTGAAGTGGGCACTTGCTCAAGGCACCCGACCGGGAAGTGCTGGAGCCAGGGCAGGGACGTGGCCTGACCAGGAAGGGCACTGCGCCCTGGAGGGCCCCGTGGCCGTGGGTTTCCCGCTCGGGGGTCCCCACCCGCGCCCTCCTCACGCCCCTCCTGTCGCAGATGAAGGAGGAGCGGTTCCGGCAGCTGTTCGAGGCTTTCGGCACGCTGACCGACTGCAGCCTCAAGTTCACCAAAGACGGCAAGTTCCGCAAGTTCGGCTTCATTGGCTTCAAATCCGAGGACGAGGCCCGGACGGCCCTGAACCACTTCAACAAGAGCTTTATCGACACCTCCCGGGTCGCGGTGAGTGCCTTGGGGAGTGGCGCTGTCCCCCGCCCCCTTCGGGCTGTGACGGCCCTGGGCTGCTGGCTGCTTCGGGCAGAAGGCCCACTGGGGGCTTGTTGAAACAGACCCCGGGGCCCAAGTCCGCGTGGTCCCAGGAGCTCTCGGGCACAGCCTGTGCTTTGGCAGGAGGCGGGCCACGCCTGGAACTGCAGGCCCGCGTCCTCAGTGAGCCCCCCTGCACACTGGGGACTGGGAGGAGAAACGTACACAGGGGACGCAGGGGGATCAGGTGCCCTCAGCGCTGTGGTGGGGCAGGACCAGGACTGTGAGAGCAGAGGAGCCTCTGCCCTGGCCAGGAAGGAGCCAGGAAAGCTTCCTGGAGGAAGAGGTCTCGGGCAGCACTCGCGTGCATTTGGGGACTTGGTAAAACGTCTCTAGCACTTTGCTGAGAAGGAGCAGCCAGGTGGCGGAGAGCCTGTGTCGCGTGATCATAGTCAGGCACACACGCCTTGACCTGTGTGAGGGTGGGTGGGCAGGGTCTAGGCACGGGGTCCTAACGATTCCCCTCTGGACGGCAGGAGTGGGGGTGTTTGCTTTGCTGCTATTGTTGGAGCACAGTTGTTATTACAGAAGCAGAACCGTTGTCAAAGCCTGCACAGAAGGGGTGTAGCCGTGGGGGGCAGCGTCAGGCCAGGCCCCCCGCGTCGTCTCACGGTGCCGGGGAGCTGCAGCCAGCAGGACCAGCAGCTCGTCTCAGGCCCCTGCACTCCTCCTCGTGTTCCCACCGCCCTGGAGTCGTTCTGCAGGGCCAGCGGAGCGGCCTCCCAGTCATCGGTGGGGCTTGCAGCCTCCACTCGGCTTTGCCCTGCGCAGACCCCGGCAGCACACACGGCCTGCGTCTTCTCGGGCAGTAGCGCGTCCCCGAGTACCAGACCTCACTGCGCTGCTGCCCGCAGCTGAGTTACAGCACCCGGCATGGGGATCCTGTCAGAGGTACCCATGCTGGTGACTTTGAAAAGAAAGCCGGGGTGGAAGAAAAGGAATTTGCTCCGTGCACTCTGCACGTCAGCGATGATTGCCCGTCTCCACAGCCCAGGCTCCCAGGCAGTGCTTAAATGCCTGGCAGCGGGGCAGTGTGACGGCCCGTCTTTCCCACGCAGGTGGAGTTCTGCAAGTCCTTTGGGGACCCGACGAAGCCCCGAGCCTGGAGCAAGCACACCCAGAAACCAAGCCAAGACAAGCTGCCTTCCCAGGAGCCGGCTCCCGCAGAAGCTAAGAGGGTGCGTAGGGACCCCAGCCCGAGCCCCCCAGTCCACACAGTGGTCTCCTGAGAGGTGGGGAGACCTGTCCAGGGGGGTCTCCAGGGTGTGACTCTGACCGCCCACCGTCTGCTTTCAGGACAAGAAGACAAAAGCCCCGAGTGGGCTGGGGAAGGTGAGTGTCCTGGCGCCCCGGGCGGGGCGGGGGTGGGGACTGTCCAGGAGGGGCGGGGGCTGGTGCAGGTCGCTGCTTGCCGCGTTCCTGGGCCTTCTGTGCCCCCTCGGCTGACCCTCAGTCAGGGCCACTCGGGATGGAGGGAGGTGAGCTTGGGGGCGCTCACCCTCCCAGGGGTTAGAAGCTGAGCCCCGCCTGAGCCTCCTCTCCCGTCCTCTGTGTCGCCACTGTCCCCAGCTGAAGGAAGATGCCGAGTTCCAGGAGTTCCTGTCAGTTCACCAGCGGCGGGCGCAGGCAGCCACGTGGGCCAACGACGCGCTGGGCGCGGAGCCCCTGAGAGCGCAGCGCAAGGCGGCCGATGACTACTTGAACTTCGACTCGGACTCAGGGCAGGAGAGTGAGGAGGACGGAGCCGGGGCGGACGTGGAAGGTGAGGGCCGTGTGTGTGAGTGCGTGTGCGTGCTGAGTGTTTGTGCGTGTACTGTATGTGCCCCGGGACCTGACGGACACCGGCTTAGGACATCCAAATACGCACAACAAAAGTCTGTTTCATAAAAACGCTGCAACAGAGATGACCAGAAGAAAAGGGATGGGCGGGGGCGGGGGTGGGGGTGGGCCAGGCTGGTGGCAGGGGCGGTGGCACAGGTGATAGCTGAACCGCAGCAGCTTTGCCATTGCCGTTGCACACAGCTTCTCAGGGAGTTGTGGGGCCCAGAGGCCTGGGGGTCCTGGCCGTTGAGGGTGTGGCCACTGAGGCCACTCACCAGGGGGTCCGTGGTGCCATCCAGCCCCCAACTCTCTGGCTTGCCCACAGCTGGCCCTGACCCCAGCCTTTGCCTTTTTGCAGAGGAGGAAGGTCCAGAGCCCAAGGCAGCTGCCCGCAAGGAGCTGTCGGACATGGACTACCTGAAATCCAAGGTGGTGAGGGCCGGCTCTGCCTCTTCTTCCTCTTCGGAGGAGGAGGAGAGTGAGGATGAAGCAGTCAACTGTGATGGAGGGAGTGAGCCTGAGGAAGAGGACCCCCCCACCGCTGCCACCCCCCAGGGAAGAGAGAGCGGGGGCGCCGGCCAGGAGCCAGGGGCCCAGCCTGGGCATCGGCGAGCCCCGGAGGCCAGAGCCCAGGTGTGTGCGGGTCAGGGCACTGTGGTGGCGGGGCGGGGTGGGGGGCTGCAGCCACCATTTTAGGAGGTCTCATGTGGTAGCCTTAGGGACTGCCGTGTGTCTCAGGAAAGCCGCGTGCCTACACAGCCCACCTGCCTTCCGGACTGCCAGCCGCGGGTGAGCTGGGCGGCGGCATGAGTGGGTGGTACTTTGTGCTCCTAGCAAGGCACGCGGCACGCTAACGTTGAGCCACGCCGACCGTCAGCAGTGATGGGTGCGGGCAATGGAGCACCTGCTCCGTGCCAGGCCCACGTCTGCCGGTCCTGGCCGTCATCCCAGTGCTGGGCCAGGGCTTCTTGTACCATTTTAAAGGAGGAAACTGAGGCCCTGAGGCCGTGGCTGGGACATGAGCGGATCAGGACTCGGACCCCATGTGCAAGCTCTGAGGTCAAGGTTATATTGAGGCTATTCCCTGGAGAAGAGCAGCCCCACCCCCGAGAGTGCTCTGTGCTCAGAGGCAGGGCCGCCGGCACCTTGGACGGGCCCTGCTCACCCCGCTGCGCGGCCCCCGGGCTGCCTGGCCCTTGAGTTCCCTGCGGGTCCCCGGGAGGCTCGTGCCCTCCCTTCTCCTCCCTTTCCCTTGCCGCTGCTGCACCCGTCCTTTTTTCCCTAAGGAAACCCTGTGGATTTCAGGGAGGGGTAGGGTGGAGGAGTCCCGCGCTCATGGGCTTGGATTCCGCCTTGGCGCCCGGTGGCTGCTGGACCACGGAGGAGATGCCTCCCCTGCAGAAGCCGCGCCTGCGCATCTGAGAAGTGGGCTCCTCGTCACACCAGCCCCTGCGGCCAGCGTCAGCCCCGTGCCCCAGCGCTCACGGGCTCTCACTGACTTCCGCTCTCAGGAGGTCAGCACAGCTCCCCCGGGGCTGCGGCCGCTCACTCTGCGTGGCATGGTTAGGGCCACACGTCGGCTCCCGTCAGACCAGGGCAGGCCTTGCTGGGTTCATTGCCAGAGAGTTAGCAAAACCCAGGGTTTGCTCCGAGCTGTTTGGATCCCAGAGTTACAAGAGATGGTCCTGCGCCCACAACCCCCCGGGGACCATTTGCCAGGTTGATCGGCCACGGCTTCTGCGGAGGATCCCACACAGCGCAGCCCTCCATCGGTGGCCGGGGGTGTCACTAGGCCTCAGGGCCCCTTGCTGCCCCCTGCCCTCCTGTGCTGCGCCCGCGGCTCCTGCCCTCACCTGGGCTGCACACGGAGGCTTGGCGGCTGCACCTCCACTGTGGCCAGACACAGGCACCTGCACCGGCGCCCGGTGGCTCTCTCCAGCTCTTGGCAGCAGCCAGTCTTCCCCGCCCCGGTGTGCCGGCGTCTGCAGCTGTGCCGGGGTCCTCACCGGAGCCATTGTTTGTGTTTCCTGTTGTGCAGACGGAGAAGCCAGCAAACCTGAAGGAACCCACCACGCCCCACACTGTGAAGCTTCGGGGAGCCCCATTCAACGTCACAGAGGTGCGTGCTGACCTGGGCCGGGGGTGCTCAGTGTCACAGAGGTGGGTGCTGACCTGGGGGGGGGGGGCTCAGTGTCACAGGGGGCTGTGCTGACCTGGGGGGGGGTGCTCAGTGTCATAGAGGTGGGTGCTGACCTGGGGGGGGGGCTCAGTGTCACAGGGGGCTGTGCTGACCTGGGGGGGGGTGCTCAGTGTCATAGAGGTGGGTGCTGACCTGGGGGGGGGGCTCAGTGTCACAGGGGGCTGTGCTGACCTGGGGGGGGGGCTCAGTGTCACAGAGGGCTGTGCTGACCTGGGGGGGGGCTCAGTGTCACAGAGGGCTGTGCTGACCTGGGGGGGCTCAGTGTCACAGAGGGCTGTGCTGACCGGGGGGCGGGGGGGCTCAGTGTCACAGAGGGCTGTGCTGACCTGGGCTCAGTGTCCCAGAGGAGTGCTAACCCAGGGTGGGGCAGAAGGGCTCAGTGTCACAGAGAGATGTGCTGACCCAGGACAGAGGCGGGGAGCCCCCAGGGACAGAAGAGGTGGGATGCCAGGGGCTTTTGCTGCCTGGGGAATTGGTATCATTAAAGGCTTTGGCCGGAAGGAATTAGAGGTCAGAAAGGCTGATAATATAATCTCAAGGAACTGCCAAGGTCAGGAGGTGAGGATGGCCACACCAGGATGGTGATAGACTGGTGTAACCGCTGACATCCAGTCCAGGGCGGGCACATTTTCTTTAAATGGGGGGGAGGGGGTTAGCTGGTGCACATTTCAGGCCATGTGGCCCCGCTGTAGCTCAGAGACACTCACGGCAGTGGATGAACAAATAGCACGACCTTGTTCCACTAGAGCTGCGTGGCAAAGCCACAGGGCCCTGGTGGCGTGGATGTCCTTGCTGACCCTGGGTCCGCAACAGCAGAGCGCCACTTTGATGTCCACCTTGTGAAAGTAGCTCAGTCGCAAGAAAAGGCTGTAGAAAATGGCCTGTGACGAGGGCGGCTGTCCACACTCCCGTCCAGTGAGTCAGGGCTGCTGGGCGGCGTGCCAGGAGGCAGGTGTGTGTTCAGCAGGTCTGAGGATGGAGTTGCCGATTCACGTACCCCACCCAGGGAAACCAGCCGTGCAGTCAGGAGTCTGTCTGCTGACATTGTTTTCTTTGTTTATGAACACTGACCACTGTCTTTATTTTTTAAAAAAGAGTTATTTATTTATTTACGTAAAAAGCAGAGTGAGAAGGAGAGAGGAGACACTACCTTCTATCTACTGGTTCACTCCCCAGGTAGTCACAACAGCCAGGGCTGGGCCAGACAGGAGCCAGGAACTCCATCCGATCTCCCACATGGGTGACAGGGGCCCAACTACTTGGGCCGTCTAATGCTGCTTTCCCAGGCGCCTTAGCAGGGAGCTGGAGCAGCTGCAGAGCAGCTTGGACAAGATCTTTGACCATTAGCTGTACCCTGCTGCAGTGTCTCGCTCACGTCGTGTGCTCTTCCCCCGCCCCACGTGTTAGTTTTTGGCCTTTACCAATGTAACAGTCACAAGTGGCCCCCTGTCTTAAATTGTGTGGTAAGTTGTCATCGAGCTTGGACGTCCTTTCGCATTTGTACGTCCCACGTATTTTCTCCTCTGGAAGCTACCTGATGGGAGACTGGCAAGCAGGCGTCTCAGCGTGCCGGGTCATCTGAGCTAGCTGGTCATCTTGAGTCAGAATTCTCTGCAGAAAATCACATGCTTTAATAAATAAATAAATAAATAAATAAATAAATAAATAAAATGTGCCAGGTGGCTACTTTCAAAATTAATACACAAAAAGTCGTCACTTCTTTGTTCTTCACGGACAACAGCACACCATAATGGAAAAAGAGAGATTCCTATTATATATCAACCAACAAGAAAGCCCGTCTCCAGATTCCCTGCAAATATTACTGGGGGGAGACAGCGCCGCAGGTGTCCTAATAAAACTTTTATAGGTTCTATATAAAGATAATGTTACATTCCATTGAAAGATTTAAAAGAACATTTACATAAATGGAAAGCCATACCTCATTCTTAGAAGGTAAAACTGCCAGTTCTTCCCTAATTGATGAATGAAAGAATACAATGCGATCACAATTATGCCTTCGTCATGACTGGGTGATGTGTCACAGAACAAGCCTGCACAGTCCGGAACGTTCTTGGAGAGGAGACCCTGAAGTGATGGTGATTAACACAGTGCGGTTCGAGTGAAGGGGCTGACAGCAGAACAGAGCAGGATACAGCAACAGCTCCCACGAGCGTGCACAGGGGCTGAGCCTCGGGCGAGGAGGCCCTGACGTGCAGGCAGGGGAGCGAGATTAATCTGTGACTAGTCAGGGGGTGCCCAGTGAGCTGCTTGGAAGGGACAAGCAAGAAGGTGGGTCCCTGCCTGCCTTCTCACGGCAGGAAGAGTCTCGGCTACATCAAGGAAAACCAGCCGATAGCAGTTCCCGGAGGAAGCATTGATGAAGTCCCTTGAAACCTGGAGGTGGAGCAAGCCTGCCTGTGCGGTGTGCAGGGCCAGAAGCGTTAATAAAATAGGTGCAGGAACCGACTACAGAATCTGCAAGGCAACAGGTGTCATGAACAGCATCTCAAAAGACAACAGACATTTGTGAAACAGGCAACAGATACAAAAATCTAACGTGCAGAGAGACTTTGTTTTTAAGATTTATTTGTTTGAAAGGCAGAGCAGCAGAGAGAGATCGATTGATCTTCCATCTACTGATTCACCCCCCAAACAGCCGGGACTGAGCCAAGCTGGAGCCAGGAGCCAGGAGCTCCATGTGGATCTCTCATGTGGGTGGCAGGGGCCCAAATACTTGGATTTTTTTTTTTTTAAACTGCCTTCCCAGGCATAGTAGCAGGGAGCTGGATTAGAAGTGGAGCAGGGGGCTGGTGCTATGGCGTAGTGGGCTAGGCCTCCTCCTGTGGTGCCGAAATCCCAGGTGGGTGCTGGTTTGTGTCCCAGCTGCTCCTCTCCTGATCCAGCTCTCTGCTGTGGCCTGGGAAAGCCCTGGAGGATGGCCCAAATGTTTGGGCCCCTGCACCCACGTGGGAGACCCAGAAGACGCTCCTTGCTCCTGACTTCGGCTCAGCTCCAGCTGTTGAGGCCATCTGGGGAGTGAACCAACGGATGCAAGACTTCTCTCTGCCTCTGCCTCTCTCTCTAACTCTACCTCTCAAATAAATAAAATCTTTAAAAAAAAAGTTATGGAATGCATGTCACTATACTTACTGAAAAAAAAAAGTGGAGAAGTTAGCAGGACTAGCTGGTTTATAGACATGAGATGCTAGTGTTGTAGGTCATGGCTTGACCCACTGCACCACAACGCCAAAGGGCTTGTGACTCAGTGGGGAAAAGGGGAGAAGAAAAGGAATTTGGAAGGCTGGTGCGGCTGTTTGAACTCCCTCATAGTTATATGTAAATTCTAACTGGGAGATCATGCTTTTCACCTGCCAAATTGGCACAACCTTTATTTATTTTCTTATTTTTGAGAGAAAGAGGGAGAGACAGGTCTTCCATCCGGATGGCTGGTTGACTCCCCAGGTAATCACAAGAAGCCAGCACTGGGCCAGGCCAAAGCCAGGAGCCAGGAGCTTCTTCGGTGTCTCCCACATGGGTGGCAGGGGCCCCGGTCCTTGGCCGTCCTCTGCTGCTTTTCCAGGCCATGAGCAGGGAGCTGGATTGGAAGTGGAGCAGCCAGGACATAAACTGGCACCTATGTGGGATGCCAATATCACACGCAGCAGCTTTACCTGCAATGTCACAGTGCCAGCTCTGGCAAAATGTTTAATCGTAAACGATTTCACACATTATTGGTGCAGTCTTTTAGAGGAGAACTTGAAAGTGCCGGTCAAAATAAAGAATGTCCGTCTTATTAATCTGATGATGCCTTGCTAGAAATTTGTATATCAACCAAGCACACCAAAATTTGAAGACAAGAATATTTGTTACAATGGCTATTTTATTTATACCTTTATGTATTCGTGTATTTCATTTTATTTATGAAAACAAAAAGCTGGAAACTGTCTCACGGGCAGTGGCTGTGTCAGTGGTTCCCCCGTGGGCAGTGGCTGTGTCAGTGGCTCCCCTATGAGCAGTGGCTGTGTCAGTGGCTCCCCCGTGGGCAGTGGCTGTGTCAGTGGCTCCCCCGTGGCAGTGGCTGTGTCAGTGGTTCCCCCGTGGGCAGTGGCTGTGGCAGTGGTTCCCCCGTGGGCAGTGGCTGTGTCAGTGGCTCCCCTATGAGCAGTGGCTGTGTCAATGGCTCCCCCGTGGGCAGTGGCTGTGGCAGTGGTTCCCCCGTGGGCAGTGGCTGTGTCATTGGCTCCCCCGTGGGCAGTGGCTGTGTCAGTGGCTCCCCCGCGGGCAGTGGCTGTGTCAGTGGCTCCCCCACGGGCAGTGGCTGTGGCAGCAGCTCCCCCGTGGGCAGTGGCTGTGGCAGTGGCTCCCAACAGGGCCCACTCATCCCCGGGGGGTGTCTGCAGTGTTCACTGATGGTTTTGATTGTCACAGCTGTCGGGAGGAGTTGCCGCTAAACAGAGGCCAGAAATGTAGCCAAGTACCCTACCTAGCACAGGATAGTTAGTCCCCACGCCAGCAATGATCAGGCCCCAATCTTTGTTAACTATACAGCCCCGCTTTGCTATACAGCCCCGCTTTGCCTGAAAACTGTGGCCTGTTGCAACAGTAGAATGTGGTAATGTCATTGAGAAGCGTGGACCCAGAGGCCCAGCCGTTTAAGCTACCACCTGGGGTCCCAGCATCTCGTGTTAGAGCACTGGTTCTGGCTGCTTCACTCTGGTTCTGCTCCCTGCTGTGGCCTGGAAAAGGAGTGGAAGATGACCTAAGTGCTTGGGCCCTTGTACCCATGTGCATGACCTGGATGGAGTTCTGGGCCTCAAACTTTTACCTGGTCCAGCCCTTGCAGCGTGGGCATTTGTGGAGTGAACCAGTAAATGAAGGTTCTCTGTTTCTCTGTCTTTCTCTCTCTCTCTTTCTCTCTCTCTCTTTCTCTCTCCCTCTCTCTCTCTCTGTTTAGATAGATAGATAGATCCCTGTGTCTTTATTTCATCCCCAACCTGTCTTTCTGCCTTTTAAAGAAACTAAAAATATATAAATTAAAAAAAAATTTTAAAGACAGGAAGAAAAGCTCAGAAACTTAACATGCTGGTCATATTTTATTTGTATTATTCATTTCCTGTCCAGTTTTTCCCCAAATTTATTTTATGATGGATGAAAAAGGTGTTTACTTTTAAAGAAAAAAAGAGAAAGAGAGGTCAGCGTTTTGGCATAGCAAGTAAAGCCGCCACCTGTGATGCTGGCATCCCATGTGGGCACTGGTTCAAGACCCAGCTGCTCCATTTCTGGTCTAGTTCCCTGCTTTGTGCCTGGGAAAGTAGTGGAAGATGGCCCAAGTGCTTGGGCCCCTGCACCCAAATGGGAGACCCAGAAGAAGCTCCAGGCTCCTGGTTTCGGCCTGGCACAGCTCTGCCATTGCAGCCATTTAGGGAGTGAACCAACGGGGGAAAGACCTCTCTCTCTGTCTCTCTCTCTTTGTCTCTGTTCCTCCCTCTCTCTCTCTCTCTCTCTAACTCTTCCTTTTAAATTAATTAATTTAAAAGGAAAAAGAAACACTGTGCAAGATGGAGCACTTTGTGATTGCTCCCTGTCTCGTTATTGGGTCGCACTTAGAGTTTTGGGTTAAAGAGAAAACTTTGCTTCTCGTTACAGAAAAACGTTTTGGAATTCCTGGCACCCCTGAAACCTGTGGCCATTCGCATAGTGAGAAACGCTCACGGGAACAAAACAGGTGAGCTCTGGGCTATTTCAGGCTGGGCTGGAGCGACGGACCCTGAAGATGGAAGCTCTCAGAGCAGCCTTTGAAAGAGTTACTTGTGCTTTTGGTGTTCTGCTTTCTTTGAAAGGCAGGGGGAGAGAGAGAGAGATATCTCACCCATACGCAGCTTTACTCCCCACATGCCCCCACCAGCCGGGTCTGGACCAGAGGCTGGGAACCCGACCTGGGGCTCTCCCATGGGAGGCAGGGACCCAAGTGCTTGCGCCATCACCTGCTGCCTTGCAGGGTGCACGTTAGCCAGCAGCTGGGGTCAGGAGCTGAGCCAGGACTTGCACCAGGCACTCCGCGGCGATGGGGCACCCCGGCGGCCTCTGTACTGCCCAAAGGCGACCTTGTATTCTCCTATCCGAGGTCCTCAGTTCTGTGGATGTGGTGCAGCTGGCCAGGTCGAGGGTCTGTTGTTCTTCCCTCGCCTGTTCAGTGACAGTCTTCCCCTGTGTTTCGCTTCTCCTGCCTTCTTGCCCCAGCCTCTGCTCATAGCAGACAGGTTAAGATGGGGGCAGCAGGCCCTGGGCTTTGCTGTGTCAAGCCTGCCCACAGCTCTGGGACGCGTGGGGCTCTGGGTTACTGAGCATGCCCATGCTGCCTGGTGCCACCTTCCTCCCAGGTTCCCACTCTGGACTGCCAGTTTCTCCCATTGTCGCTCCCCCTCTTCGTGGAGGAACGACACAGGACCCTGCGCTGTTCTCTTGTCTGCTCGGCCCTCCCCGGGTTTGCTGCTGGTTCTTCCCGGGTTGGCTACCGTCCCTTCCACCTCCGTGGAAGAGCGGTTCCCCCTAGCCACTTTCCCCACTTCCATGGGGGAGCGGCACACCGCCGGCCGGCTCTCTCGGGGGCTGCACAGGTGTTCCCTCAGATGTTCCTGGTGCATGTCATCTCTCTCCTCCTTTATAGTCCTCTTCCACCAATCCCAACTCGGCTGCCCACACACCGAGTACGCTGCTCTCCTCCAATCAGGAGCAGGATCAGCTCCTGGAGGTCATCACTCAAGTTGGCAAGAGGCAGCTGCGTAGAAGCTGTTTCCTCCTCTCCCAGCGCCATATTGTGGGAGAGCAGATGCATAGAATAAGTCTTAATTCCAGTAACTTAGTCTAGTCCGAGTTGCTCCCAGTTGCTCCCCACATCCCATGGCTCGGGAGCTCTGGGTGCTGGCAGAGTGTGGTCCATAGGGGAGTGGGAGCTGGAAGAGATGGGCCCCTAACCTGGCCTGCCTGGTGGCCCAGCCGGGCAGCTGCAGGAGATGCAGCGGAGGGACCGTGTTTCAGAGAACTGCACCAAGCCGTGTGGCCACAGGGAAGGCGGAGACTGCCGGGTGTTCAGGGTGTCCTGGGCAGGAAGACGCTGGGCCCGGCAGAGTGGTTGAGATCGGTGCAGGTGGCGTCCTGGGAGGAGAGTGCGCGTGCTGCAGGCATGGCCTGGTCACCCTCGTGATCCTGCATCTCATCCACTCTCTCCTCGTAGTGCTAAAGCCACACCTGCCTCCCTGACCCCCTCAGCCAGCCAGCCCTCTCTGCCTGCAAACCACTAGCCCCGCCCGGGTGCACGTCCCAGCAAAGGCTGCACAGGAGCGCTGTGACCTTGGACGAGGGACCTGGCCTCTGTTTCTCTGACAGCTGTGTAGATCTGCCCCGGAGCTGGTGTTCAGAACAGTGCTGAGCACCGCCGAGGCCACAGCAGCTGTAGTTAGTGTTAGTCGTGGCAAAGTGGACATTCGGCTCAGCAGGTCGGCGGCTGCTTGTGACACCTGCATCCCGTATGAGAGTGCCTAGGTTCAAATCCCGGCCCCGTTTCTCATCCAGCTTCCGGTTACTGTGCACCAGGGGAGCCAGCAGGTGAAGGTGACTCCAGGACTTGAGTCCCTGCCACCCACATTGTGGATCCAGATTGACCCCGAGCCCCTGGCTATGGCCTGGCCCAGCCCCAGCTGTCGTAGGCATTTGGGGAGTGAACCAGCGGGTGGGAGACCTTTGTCTTTCAAGTGGAGAAATAAATATTTCCACTTAAAAATGTACGTACGTGTCCGTATTGGTGGTGGCAGTGCTGCGCCTGTTCGTCGCCTGTCAGTGACCCAGGGAGCAGCAGGTTGGGGTTGTCAGCGCTGAGAGGCCACACTGGAGAGATAGCCTGTGAGCAAGACGCTTCTTAGGAGCAGCAGAAGGTCCCCTGTGGAAGAGCCAGGAGGGACTGGCCAGGCCGTCCCGCCTGGGGGATCCCGGGGGCTCTGCAGTGGGATTTTTCGCGGTTCCAGGCTAGTGAAGGATGGGTCCTGGAGCTGTGCCTGGGAGGAGGCGTTGAGACCTCGGCCCTGAGCACCCGGGAGGATCGCAGTGGGCTGCCGTGGGGGTGCTGGGCAGGAGGAGGGGGATGGAGGTCTGGGAGGCCCCTGGATGCGGGGTGGGGGAGGAGGGATCAGAACGTGAGCAGCCCCGTGATGGGGGCGGAAAGCCCCAGGGCCTCTGAACAGGGTGGCGGCCTCTGCGGTGATGGTGACTGCTGCTCTGCCGCCTCCCGAGGTCAGGGTCAAGGCTGTGGAGGCTCCTCTGCCGGAGGAGACTCCTCACAGGCGCACCCCCCGCACCTCGGCACCGAGCAGGTGCGGCCAGAGTCAGGGGGCAGGCAGCAAGGCCTCCGCTGCTTCTGACCCCGCGTCCAGCATCTTCCTCAACCAAACAAGCCCTGCAAAGGGGAGTCGGGCGTGCGTTGTAGGGAGGCCGTCGGTGCAGGAATGTGGCGGAGAGAGGCTTGCCCCACTGTCCACACCTGCACAGGGCGGGACATCCCCTGGGCTCCCACAGGTGTCCGCCCATGGCCTGCACACTTCACCTGCATCCTGCTCCTCTCTCAGGGTACGTCTTCGTGGATTTCAGCAGCGAAGAAGAGGTGAAGAAAGCCCTGAAATGCAACAGGGAGTACATGGGTAAGGACGCCAGGAGGTTGCAGGCCTGCTGGCTTCGTGGCTTTCCCCCCAGGTTCGTGTCGCTGCTGCAGGCAGGGGACTCAGCAGTGAGCACACAGGCGCGGTCCCTGCCTCCGGAGGTGACCTAGAGACGGGCAGTGAGCGGGCAGTCGGTGTGGCGGGGCAGGGCACAGCGTGGGCAGGGGTGGAAGAGGCCTGGCTGTGAACAGCATCGCGTCTGCTTGGGCCTCACGGAGAGGGGGCATTGGCATAAAAGCCTGGAGGCAGGCGCTGGCCCCGTGGGGCGGGGCGCTCGGCGGGATGCACAACGAAGGCCGTGTCCTGCCTCGGGAGAGCTCGGGAACGACAGCCAAGGGTGCGACTTTGACCCACCCTGGCACAGACGAGGGATTCCAATCTGGCCACCGGCCCCCGTGAAGATGTGGGTGTTAGGTGAGAACCCCAGGAGCCTTGGTAGCAGCAGGCCAGGCGGTCGGGTTTATTGGGCACCTGATGCACGTGGAGGATGCATCCGCCTGCTCAGATGTGCAGGGGCAGTGTACACGCTGGTTTGTATGCCAGGCTGCATGGCCACAGGAGACCTTTGCCAGGGAGGCCAGCCAGCAGCACCAGGGAACTCAAGGCTAAGTCTCTGTGGTTTGGGAAGGCCCAGGGAGGCCAGCCAGCAGCACCAGGGAACTCAAGGCTAAGTCTCTGTGGTTTGGGAAGGCCCAGGGAGGCCAGCCAGCAGCACCAGGGAACTCAAGGCTAAGTCTCTGTGGTTTGGGGAGGCCCAGGGAGGCCAGCCAGCAGCACCAGGGAACTCAAGGCTAAGTCTCTGTGGTTTGGGGAGGCCCAGGGAGGCCACCCCCTGGAGTTGGAGCTGCACTGGCAAGATGAGTGGCTTTGTGGGCAACAGAACGTGTGTTGGGCGCCATCACCAGCCACTGTGCTGTGGCTTCTGGGGGCAGCTGGGGAGAGTCTGCCGTTGCTGTCCCAGAGCTGCTGGCGAGTTCCGGGTCCCCCCAGGGCGCTGACTTCTGTGCCTGTGCAGGCGGCCGCTACATCGAGGTGTTCAGAGAAAAGCCCGTCCCTGCAACAAAGGGGCCACAGAAGAGCAGCACCCGGCCCTGGCAGGGCCGCACGCTCGGGGAGAACGAGGAGGAGGAGGACCTGGCCGACTCCGGCAGGCTGTTTGTGCGAAACCTGCCCTACACCAGCACCGAAGAGGACCTGGAGAAGCTCTTCTCCAAATACGGTAGGGGCGCGGCCTGGAGGGCGTGGCAGCAGGCAAGCAGGTGCCTAACGTGCGCTCCCCAAGCGCACAGCCACTGCGGCTGGTGCAGGATCAGAGAGGTGGATTAAGTGCGTGGCTGGGCCTTGTGGGGCAGGAAGGCTCTGAACAGGGCCACCATCGGGCATCTCAGAACCTCCAAGGCTGTGTCTGCCACGGTCGCCCTTGCTGGGTAGTTCTACCTGGACTGGCGCCCTGGCTTACGTGGCCAGTCTCAACAGGCGAGGGTGCATCCAGTAGGCAGTGTGGGAGGACGGAGACCCAGGGTGGAAACTGATGGGCGCGGCCCACGCTGTAACTGGAGTATGGCGACATCGCCGTAAACCCTTCTGTAGCACTCACCAAAGCAGGCGCTGTTCAGTGCCCTCCTTGTACACGTGTTCAATCCTCGCGGCCGCCCCGTGAGCGAGCTACTCCAGTGGTGCCATCCTAGGGGGAGAAGACCGAGGCTCGCAGAGGCCACACAGGGTGGGGCTGGGGAGTGGCACCTTTGACCTCTGAGGTGGCCTCATGCTGGCACCTGCCACGTTCTTTCCTTGGGCCAAGCGGCGAGGGCTGACCCCCGATCTGATGGTGCCCAGCACGCTATCACCCAGAGCACAGGCCCGGCCCGGCCCAGGGGACTGACTGTGCTCCTGTCCCCAGGGCCCCTGTCGGAGCTGCACTACCCCATCGACAGCCTGACCAAGAAGCCCAAGGGCTTTGCCTTCGTCACCTTCATGATGCCCGAGCACGCGGTGAAGGCCTACGCGGGAGTGGACGGGCAGGTGTTCCAGGTGAGGCTGCCGGGGGTGGCTGAGTGGTCCCAGGGCGCAGGGACAGGACAAAGGTGTGTGTGTGTGGGAGAGGGAGAGGGAGATCACATTTCGGGCCCAAGAGCATGCACGGTGGCCTCCGGGCTGTCACCACGCACGAGCTCCTGTAGGTGAGAAGCATGGTAAGGGCAGAGGGATGGCCTGGTCCCTTCTCTCGCTGTGGCAGCTGGGACCATGCCTGGCACACAGTAGGCACACACACACACACAAGCACTCATCAGATGCATGGGTAAACGTCAGTCGTCTCCAGAAGTGGTAGCTTGCAGAGGAGTGAAGACAGGCCTTTGACGTGGTGCTGAAACAGCCAGAAGAGAGCGGACGGGACTTTCCCAGCGCCACAGGCAGTGTGCTTAGTGCACCTGCCCGATCCCAGGCCCCCGCGTCTCCGTGTCCCTTTCATTCACCCGAGTACAGGTTACTGAGCCCACGTGGGCTCACTCCTGGTGCAGGGCGAGCAGGGCGCAGGCGTGCGGGCGGTGGGCCTGCTGCCGTGTTCCCCGTCAAGGAATAGCTTCCAGAGCTTCCTTTGTGTGGCTGTGTCAGGCCCATCGCAGTGACGGGGGTGAGAGTGGCTGTGTGATCCTTCTGCCTGCCCCCCCCCCCGCCCCTTCTCCGTCAGCTGACTCGTGACCGAATGTGACATCCTCGCCCCTTCCTCTCCCGCCCCTCCAGGGCAGGATGCTCCACGTGTTGCCATCCACCATTAAGAAGGAAGCCAGCGAGGAGGCTGATGCCCCGGGGTCGTCGTCTTACAAGAAGAAGAAGGAGTCCAAGGACAAGGCCAACAGCTCCAGGTCCTTATTCACCATTCATGGTCTCTGACCCCACCCCTGCCTTTCCCAGTCTGCCCGTGTTCTCCGCGCTGAGCCTCAGTGTCGTCTGTACAGTGGGGAGAGCAGTGCCAGCACTTACTACTGTAGTCCTGTAAGGATTCGTGAGGGCATGTCCACTAAGTGCTTAGCCCTGGCACAAGGCGATGCCGCCGGACCCTTAGCCTGTGACGGGGAAGTGAGAAAGGAGGCCCACGAGTGCATTTCTCCTCCTTCGGCCACGGTGCGACCTCCCTGTTCTGTCTCTGCCTCTCAGCTCTCACAACTGGAACACGCTATTCATGGGGCCAAACGCCGTGGCCGACGCTATCGCACAGAAGTACAACGCCACCAAGAGCCAAGTGTTCGACCATGTGAGTGTGTGCTGCGTGCTTCCCGTGCGTGTAAAGTAAGACGCGTGCTGTGGAGGAAGCCTCAAGTGCAAGGCCTTCCATGTGTCAAGTGCGGGTGTACTCTGTGAAGTGGAAAGTATACGAAAGCACTTTGCCCTCTGCATCCTGTGTGTCTGCTCACCTTCTTTGAAGTGCACGGAGCTCCAGTCACGCAGCCTTGGCGTTCCTCTGAGCCCACCTGGGGCTGTGAGGTTCAGCCAGTCAATGAGGGGCATCTGCTGGCACCCGTGAGAGCCCACCACTGCCCTGTAGCCCTTCTCCCCCGACACTCACAGTCAGCGCTGGCAGAAGTAGAATGCAAGCTACACAGACCCTTGTTCACTCCCCAGATGGCAGCAGTGGCCAGGGATCCTACCGAGGGCAGAAGCCCAGAGCTCCATCCGGGTCTCACTCGGGCCAGCTGCCACTGTTTTCCCAGGCAGATCAGCAGGAAGCTGGGTAGGAAGTCGAGCAGCAGGGACTCATCCAGTGCCCACATGGGCTGCTGGCATCACAGGCAGTGGCTTAACCCGCTACACCTCAACGCTGACCCCAAATGGCCACATTTTTCAAAAACAAAAAAAAACCTTAATTGTAAAAATACATTTATTTAATATAGTAGGGGGAGGGGGCGGCAGAGCTGGAGAGGGGTCCCGGGGGCCTGGATTTGCCATGCAACCTGTGGAAGCCAGCGCCACTGGGGCATGAGCGGCCACACGAGGGCGCGGATGGAACCCGTTTCCTCCCAAGCCTCCCTCTCCGCCTGTGGGGAGCCTGGGGGCCCTGCTCACCTGCTCTTCTTTCCCACAGGAGACCAAGGGCAGCGTGGCCGTGCGCGTGGCCCTCGGGGAGACCCAGCTGGTGCAGGAAGTGCGGCGCTTCCTCCTGGACAATGGCGTCAGCCTGGACTCCTTCAGCCAGGTGGGCCTCTGTGCGCGGTGGCCACTGGGAGACAGGGGCTGGGTCCAGGACAGAGCCCCGCCTCCCGAGAGTCGCAGGCTGCCCCAGGGGTGTGAAGTCCTCAATACCTCCTGCCTCCCACACCTGCGGCAGCGAGCCATCTGCGTTCCACAGTAAGCTCCTCGCCGGGAGGTGCATGACACGGCCAAAGCCTGGCTGGGCTCCGCGGGAGGTCCTGCTGGGGGCTGAGGTTAGAAACCACTGGGACCTCCCGCTGGGGGCTGAGGTTAGAAACCACTGGGACCCGCATGGCTCAGAAGTGGGGGCTGGGATTTGACCCGTGGGGCCCAGTTCCAGAGCCCTGGGCCTTGGCTCCTCCCCAGAGCTGCCAGAAAGGGCAGGAGCCTTGTTGTTGCAGTTCCAGAAGGGGCGGCTCGCCTGGGAGCCACCACAGATCGGGACTGTGGCCTCCACCCTGAGGTGCCGTGGGTGTTCGTCCCCAATCCCCAGGCTGCAGGCGAGCGGAGCAAGACGGTGATCCTGGCCAAGAACCTCCCGGCGGGCACCCTGGCGGCCGAGCTGCAAGAGACCTTCGGCCGTTTCGGCAGCCTGGGCCGCGTGTTGCTGCCCGAAGGCGGCGTCACAGCCATCGTGGAGTTCCTGGAGCCCCTGGAAGCCCGCAAGGCCTTCAGACATCTGGCCTATTCCAAGGTAGGGCGGCCCCAGGCGGCCTCCATGTGGAGGAGCCTCCTGTGGGAGGGGCAGGGAGCTGGTGCAGACCTGGCACGTGGGAGGGGCGGGCCCTGCCTGTGCGTCTGGACGTGTGGCGAGAGCATGCATGTTCTGTTCGTGGCTGTCCCATACTCCCCCAGGGAGCTGCACCTCGTCCATGATTCCGCTCTCTCTCCCACTGCCCATTACGTACGATGAGTGGAGAGGATGGGGTCCTAGGGTGCCCTGTGCTCAGCAGAGACCCAGCCCCTCCCAGGGCCTGGGGCTGTTCTCGGGCATCAGGCGGCCGGCACTCTGTCCCTGAGTGGGAAGCCCATCTCTCTGACTCGGCATCCCCCCCTGTGTGTGGGCCTGGGTGCCAGGATGACACCTCCCATCGCCCCGTCTGCACAGTTCCACCACGTCCCCCTGTACCTGGAGTGGGCCCCGGTCGGCGTCTTCTCCGGTGCAGCTCCACAGAAGAAAGGGCGCCGAGACGCACCCGCGGAACCTGCAGCAGAGGACGCGGTGGAGCCGGAAGCCGGTAAGAGCGCAGACTGCGTTCAGGATGCCTGCGGCAGCAAGCGAGAGAGGGGAGGGCCACAGGGAGCGCGTCCTGCACTGTCCACTGGTTCAAAGCTGTTGGTGTGTTTTCGACACCGCGGGCCTCCAGCTCGGGTGGTGCAGTCTCTTAACCTGTCCTTAGGAACAGTAGCACGTCGACTTCAGGCGGCCGCTTTGTAGTCCCTGCATTGATCTAGTTTCTGCTGCCGTAACAAAGCACCGGAGGCTGGGGAACCTTATAAAGCAAAGGGGTCTGTTGAGCTCACACTTAAAGGAGGGTGATGCCGGTGCCACTCAGCTGTGGCGAGGGCCTCCTGGCTGCGTCGGTTGGCAGGACAGGAAGCCAGAGGCGTGGGGAGGTGTGGGGAGCAACTCGGACTAGACTGTTACTGGAATTAAGACTTATTCTATGCATCTGCTCTCCCACAATATGGCGCTGGGAGAGGAGAAAACAGCTTCTACACAGCTGCCTCCAGTTCAGCCAATAAACTGTAGGACCTGCTCCTGATTGGAGGAGAGCAGCGTACTCGGCGTGTGGGCAGCCGAGTTGGGATTGGCAGAGGAGGACTATAAAGGAGGAGAGAGACGGCATGCACCAGGAACATCTAAGGGGAACATCTAGCTGAAGGAACATCTGTGCAGCCCCCGAGAGAGCCGGCCGGCGGTGTGCCGCTCCCCCGCGGAAGTGGGGAAAGTGGCCAGGGGGAACCGCCCTTCCACGGAGGTGGAAGGGACAGTAGCCAACCCGGGAAGAACCAGCAGCAAACCCGGGGAGGGCCGAGCAGACAAAAGAACAGCGCAGGGTCCTGTGTCGTTCCTCCACGAAGACGGGGAGCGACATAATGGTGCCGTGACTCGGATATGAAGCCTAGGCAGGGCTTAGTGTCGTTCCTCCACGAAGAGGGGGAGCGACAGGGAGGGGTGTGGGGAGGCTGGGTCTTGCTCTTACATAACAGCCCTCTCAGGAGAGCTCACCAGGGTCCCACAAGAACTGTGTCAGCTCCTCCCCCCAGACCCCACCTCTTAGTGATGCCATTGCCTCTCCCAGGTCCTCATGGGTACCACGCGTCCAGCACGTGAACCCTGGGGTCATTCAAACCACATCCAAACCAGAGCAGTGTGTGCAGGGGACAGAGACTGTAGTCTCTCAGGAACAGGAACCGAGCCAAAGAAAGCGGCCTTCTCATTTTCGTAAGAGGGCGGCGGGGGGAGAGATGTTTTCTCATGTCCTTGGAGTGGCACAGGGCCCTCTGATGTCCAGTGACTGCGAGGGCTGGACAGGAAAAGGCAGCCGCAGCCGCTGGGGACCAGACTGTGCGGCCCCACCTCCTGTAATGCTTCACCTTTGGGGTGAGGGTTGCTGCTGCAGCTTGGGCAGGACAATTCAGAAAATTGGCATCCCTAGACTCCCCACTTTGGTGCAGCAGTGCCCCCAGTCATGGTGGGAACCTGGGAGACATTCCCCGATGTCCCCTAGGTACAGTGTGCCCACCTCGCTGCACACACACTCACACAGGCAACCACCTGATCTGGGGACTTGACCGCTTCTAAGAATCAGGACCCTTAGAAGTGTCAGAAAGGATGCTGGAGGTCGTTTTACACCGTGTGAAGATTTAACCTGTCAGCAGTAATCCACCCCCCACACATGTCTGATTGGGTCACTGACTGTTTAGTCTATTGAAGTAAGAATCTAAAGAGAGATAAGGCCTCTGTCTACTATCTGCACTGTTTTTTGTTTTGTTTTTGTTTTTTTTTTTTTAAAGATTTATTTGTATTTATTTGAAAGAGTTACGCAGAGAGAGGAGAGTCAGAGAGAGAGAGAGAGAGAGAGAGGGAATCTTCCATCCAATGGTTCACTCCCCAGCTGGCCACAAAGGCCGGAGCTGTGCCGATCCGAAGCCAGGAGCTTCCTCCGGGTCTCCCACCCAGGTACAGGAGCCCAAGGACTTGGGCCATCTTCTCCTGCTTTCCCAGGCCATAGCAGAGAGCTGGATCGGAAGTGGAGCAGCCAGGTCTCAAACCAGTGCCGATATGGGATGCTAGTTCTTCAGGCCAGGGCATTAACCCACTGCGCCACAGCACCAGCCCCATGTTTTTGTTGTTTTAAGATGTATCTGTTTGAAAGTCAC
The DNA here is from genome assembly GCF_051225735.1 of Oryctolagus cuniculus. Classification (NCBI taxonomy): domain Eukaryota; kingdom Metazoa; phylum Chordata; class Mammalia; order Lagomorpha; family Leporidae; genus Oryctolagus; species Oryctolagus cuniculus. The sequence continues at coordinate 14,842,740 of NC_142887.1, read as the reverse complement.
ATTTGCAGAGAGGGAGAGACAGAGAGGTCTTCCATCCACTGGTTCACTCCCCAGGTGGCCAAAATGGCCGGGCAGGGCTTAGCTGGGCCAGAGCCAGGAGCAGGAGCTTCATCTACTGCTTTTTTCAGGTCCTAAGCAAGGAGCTGAATTGCAAGTGGAGCAGACAGGACTCGAACCGGTGTCTGTATGGGATGCCAGCATCATAGGCTGCAGCTTTACCTGCTGTGCCACAGCCTCTGTCCTGTTCTTGTAAAAGAGAACATTTTATAGCCAAAGGTGTGGGGGAGGTGCAGCTAGAAACAGAATGGTCAGATTTAAGACTTAATCCTCATTTACATTTGCAGACTTCACATAAAACCCTGGGCCTTGGCCGCATCTCCTTGCCTGGGGGTCAGGACCGGCCCGCACAAGGCCCTGGGCCCTCTGTCCCGGAAGCCCTCTGCTACGCTGAAGGGAATGTCTTCCGTTCCGTTGCTCTTGCACGATTCCGAGGCTTCTGTGGCCATTGGGTTGATTAGGGGTCCGCTCCAGAGCTCTCCCCCGCCCTTGCTGCTGGGCCAGTGTGGTGCACACCCATTAGGAGTCCCTTCTAACCTCCCATCAAAAAAAAAGAAAAAGAATCTCTTTGCATTGTTCCCGTCTGTCCCTCACTAGCCATCACCCCCAGGTCACCTGCTACCTTGTCACTTCAGAGGCTGCATTTGAACCTGGGTGATGGGTTTTGGCCCCAGGTGCGCTCTCCTCTCAGACAGAAGGGTCATGGCCCCGACAGCAGATTCGCGGAAGCTGCCTCGGCCTGCTCTGGGCAGGGCAGGGGTCGGTCGCTGGGCCGCGCCGCCCGCATGACCCCTTTGCACAGGCCGCGGCTGTGTTCTTCGGTGACACGGGCACAGCGTGGACGTCTTCTGTTCGTCTGCCTGCTTTGCTTGTTTCTCATCTGCCTCAGCCAGACAGAGGCCTTCACCGCCGGGCACCCAGGCACAGGGCGGCGGTGTGAGGAGGGGTCCTGGGAGTGGACAGACTGGCCTGCTGTCCCTGCTGTGTCAGCGGAGGGGCGTGGTTAGTGTGCAGCGCCATCCTAGTTAGGCAGGCTCAGGGTGTGTGTGTGCACGGTGAAGGTGGCGCTGGCCCTCGAAGCAAGAGGGCAGCTCCGGGATCCCCCCAGCCGCCATGAGCCTTTATTTCCCCTCAGGGTCTTAGTCCTGGAGTTGCATCGTGAGCAAGTTCACTTCTGCCAGAGTATCCCCTGGCAAGTGGGCGCCTGGCCCACCCTGCCCACCCCACAGCCAGGAGGGCATCAGCAGGCAGGTGAACCCAGGGCAGGGGCCGCCCGGCTCCAGGCACAGAGCGGTGACTTCCGGTGAGCCGCCATGCTGTCCTCCTACAGTTCCGGGACCGGCAGGCTGCCAGTGTTTTCTGGGGGCGGGTGCCACACAGACCTCCGGGGCAGCTGGGGGATGTGGTGAGACTGCCCGTGAGTCTCTGTTTCTCCCGTGCTGGTGGCACTCAGCAAAGAGGTGGCCAAGAGACATGCACATGCGCACCCTCCTCCCCAGAGCTGGGCTGGCCAGGGACGACTGGGAGTGCCCTGGATTGCGGCGTGTCGTGGTCCCCTGGCTCCTCTGACTTCCTGCGTGATGCTGCGGGGCTGGCAGTCTCATTCCCACAAACTCCCCACCCCACCCCGCCCAGGGGCCGACTGGCTCCTCGGATAGGTCTGTAGGCAGCTGCTGGCAGATGTGGGCCCAGGAAGTGGCATGGGTCTGTGCCGTGAGTTCCCGCAGAGCTCATCTGTAGGCCCCCTGTGGTCCTTCTGTCCCCTTCTCACACGTAAGGCACAAAAGAGCCCTCCCCCGACCTGCTGCCCCCCACCCTGCCCTCTGTGCATTGTCCCCAAGCGTCCCCAGCTCCCCAAAGCAGGAGGCTGGGAGGGCAGGGAATGGGAGGGGGCGACTCCGCTGCCCCAGGGACTGGATTTTCTCTGCTCCAAAGGAGGAATGGACGGAGCGCTTGCTTTTTCTTTCTTTTTCCTTTTTTTTTAACCACCCGTCCTGACTGCTGAGCGCTCCCAGTCTCCGGCCCAGCCTCGAGGGAGGGGGACAGCGTGTTTTATCTCCCCACCACCGAGACCCTCACCTCCAGATAAAGGGCTCCGAGTGGGGGGAGGACCTGCAAAGCTGCTTGCAACTGATAACAGTCGGCGCTGTCAGCTTGCGCCCAGAGCCCGCCAGGGGAGGGGCGCAGTAAATTCTGCGGCCTGATTAGAATAGAGCCCCGGCGGGCTGCGTGACTGGATTTCATTGTGCGAACTACAGACGCCGCGCATGTCCCCCGCCTCGCCCAGCCCCCTCCAGCCCAGCCTGCCTTGCAGCCTGCTCCCCGGGCTCCGGGGGTTCTGTTGGCGCACATCTGGTGGAGTCCCTGCACCTTGTCTTTGCCTTTCCCGTGTCTTCTTTTTGTTCACTGCCTGGGGCCAACAGCAGAAGTGTTTTGAAATATGACCCTTGGCCTTAGCCTTCTCCACGCTTCTCTGGACACCGGCGTGGGCCACAGCAGGGCCTGGCCTAGTGACTCGGGCTGCAGAGGGTGGCCGGCAGGGCTCGGAGGTGTGGCACCGGCTGACCTCGGAACCTGCAGCCAAGGTTGGAAAGGACTCTGCCTCTCACGGGGTTAGGGGTCCCCTGCGTCTCTCCGCGAGGCCTAGCCGGGAGTGGGGCAGGCGGCTCATGTGCAGGGTGACACAAGTGGCGTTTCTCAGAGCTGTTCCCACAGGCTTCCACGCACAAGTCTGCCTGCACACAGGCTGCAGAGAGGGTGCGTGGTGTGCAGGGCCACACAGGGCGAGAGCCGGACCTCCTTAGGATGCCGCTGCTGCCCGGGCACAGGCCAGTGCCCACCCTGTTCATCGTCTACGTGTGCTGCTGGGCTCTGGCCTCAGTGAGCTGCCCACATAATTGGGGATGTAGAGCAGGTCCGTAAGCAAGGGGGTTTCAGAATGAGCTGCGGGCTCTGAGAGCAGGAGATCAGCAGTTGGCAAGTTGAGGTGGAGACCACTGGAGCCACTTTGGACAGGAAGTGCTTCCTGAGGGTACACTGGGCCAGGGACAGCAAGTGCAAAGGCCCTGTGGTCGGGGTGGGGTTGGCAGGCTCGGCGGTTAGAATGTTTCAGGTCTGGACAGAAGAACCAGAGATGAGGTCAGAGACGCTGGTAATAAGAGGGGTCCAGTGAGAAGGCCATTAGCTGTCCCAACGGCAACCGCAGTCAGTGCCTTGGGCCAGGAGTGCAGGTGAAATAGTGGGTGCTTGTATTTCAGTGCAGCCCAGCGAAGTGTGGGAGTGCGTGTTTGCAGTTCTTGTTAAATTCCACTTTATGGAGACAGGGGCCTCTGTCACTCACGGGGGCCGGCCCGCCTGCCCTGGCATCCCGCAGCTCTGCGCTAGCAGTATCTGGGCTGCGGCCGCAGGCCCCCTGCGCTCAGCAGTCTGATGGCTGACACGCGGGTCTCGTTGAGTGGTCTAGGGTGGGGGAGTGCTGGGTGCGGGGAGGCTGTTGCTGGGAGCACAGGGGTACAGGGAAGACCAGCAGCCTCTGGGTCAGCTGGGACTGCTGCTATTGGAGGAAGGCCAGGCCGCCTCGAAGCATCTATCATCTCCAGCCACACGTCCCCAGAGGTAATGGAGACGCTGGAGGAACCAGTTGAGCCCCATGGCAGGCCAGACCCACGTCCCCAGTTCAATTCCCAGCTGTCCTCAGGGCCAGGTGTCTGCTTCCTGAGCCGGGACTGACAGAGGCTGACCTGGATTCCTGGGTTGCCGACCCCCACCTGACTCAGCCCAGCGCTGTCCCTAAGTCCACACAGGGCACCTCGCTGGCAGCTGCCGATGACCATGTAACGTGTGAGCGAGCTCTTTGGCGTCCACCCGGCCTGCTCCTGCGCGGGGAGGCGGGGGGGGCCAGTCCTGCCCGCCGAGGGCCGCTGGGCTGGTGGGTTGTTGCCCTGTGAGGCTGCGAGCTCCCGACGCTGGCCGGGACAGGAGGAGGGAAGGTGGCCAGGGTTTGGCAGCGCTCTGTGTGCAAGGAGCAATCCTAGGCCTGGTGAGCGGCACCGTCTGTTGGCCATGGCCCAGTGCGGAAGCCACATGCCGTTCAGTTACATTGCCAGGATTTAAAGACCTTGCATTTCCCCATAAAAGGCTGCCTTTTCAACTTCTCTGGAGAGATCTGGATGGCTGACCACACCGCTTGACCTTCCAACACAGCTGTTAGCCAGGGCCAAGAAGGGGCTGTCCCGTAAGCTGGCCTTCAGCCTCCTGGTCCCCATGCGTCCCCTCCACTCTTTTCTCCATGAATGGTCTGTCTCCCAGGGACCTCTCGCCGACCTGGAGCTGCCTGGGCTTCAGACAGCGGCCTCCCGGGCAATCCCTGGGCTTCACGTGTGGCCCCTGTGGTCCTGAATGAGGTGGTGTGGCCCAGGCATCCAGCGGGGAGCCCTGGGCTGGGGCCCGAGGGGTCTCCTCAGCGCCCTTTCCTCTCTCTAGTCTCTGAAATGTCCAATGCCAAGGACAGCCGGAGAGGGCGGGCACACGCTGCAGCTAAAGGTCGTAGCTTTGCATAGCTCTGCTTCCCGTTCTAGCAGCTGTGACGTTGGACTTGAGTACAGACGGCCCCACCATGGGGTCTCCTGTTGGCTGAGCTGTGTGGGTTTCTCAGACAGGGAGGCGGCCCTGTGCGGTGTTCTTCTTTGGCCTGGGGCAGGAGCTGCGGGGGGGAAGGGACAGGCTGTGTGTCCTCCGGTGTTCAAGGGATAACATTGTCACTGTGGCTGTTTCCGTCGGCACTTGAAAAGGTTGTTTTCTGACAAAGTAACGGAAGCTTAATGAGGACTTGAAAGCGCTAGGCTTGCGGCTTTGTGGGCAGGGGAGACGCCTGGGTGCCTGGGGAGACAGATTGAACCCCTGGGAGCCCTCCTGCTGCAGCCGCTGAGTGAAGGTGTGTGGGGGAGACGCGGCTGGTCCCCACGGAAAGCCGTCTGCCAGCCCGGGTGTGTGGGCTTTGAGCATTCCTGGAGGGAGGGGAGGTGGTCACCCACTCGGGCAGTGAGGCGGTGAGCGTGCAGCCTGGGTGCTGGTGGCAGTAGCTTCCGAGGCCTCGCCTGTGGAGAGAGGATCGGTCGCCTGCCCTGGTCATGTGACTTGGGGACACTGGGGAGGTGGAAACAAACTGAACCCATTTGCTTGCTGCTGGATCTCAACAAAGATTACGATGCTGCCCTGTCCCCGACTTCCTGAGCTCCCTCCCCCTCAGATGGCACCCACGCACGTGGCCCCGGGGCTGCCGGGGCTCCACCCGGCCTCCGCCTGCCTGCACCCCTCGCCCACTGCGTCTCACCTGGGCCTTCCCTCTTGGATAGCGGCAGCAGTGCGACCCCCCACCCCCAGCACCCAGTTCTCCAGAAACGGCCGGGGCACTTCCTGCGTGTGTTTCCGGCGGGTCTCCGTGTGTGTGCCCACTCGCGTTGTTTTCTCGTGTGCTGCACAGACCTTGAGTGGAAGCACGTGGGAGTTTTCTGTATCTCTTTTTCGATGTCAGACGCGGTGTGCGGCGTCGGTTTCGTTGGCCCCGTTCTCCCCAGCCGGGATGGCGCTCTCGCTCACCTCCTCTCTAGTCTGGCAGGGGACTTTCGAGTTTTCCATCACTATGCGTGATGCTGACGGAGGAGCCACGCTCCTCCATGTTTGCTTCCTGAAGTAACAGATGATGGAGAATTTCAGTGGAGCGCAACATCCTTTAGATTCAGGGGGGATTTAGAATGTTCTGGGTCTTGCTCTCATTCTACAGTTTTCGAAGAATTTTACATTGCTGTTGAGTTCGAGTGTTTACTAAGTGCCGTGTTTTGGGGGGAATAGTATTTCACTTCAGTTCATAGTTGAAGGAAGCAGTTCACATAGCAATTTATCGTAAAGTTCAAGTTAGTGTGGGTTAGTTCAATCTAAGGCTCATGGGTTTTGGTCTTTTTCATATCCCTTATATTTTCTTTTAATTTCTCACTTTCATTTTGTTGAGAGAGAGAGAGAGAGAGAGAGAGAGAGAGAGAGAGAGATGATCTCATCTACTGATTCACTTCGCAAATTCCTGTAATAGCCAGGATGGGCGGAAGCCAGGCATCAAGAACTCCACCTGGGTCTCCCGGGGGAGTGGCAGGGCCCCCGGTCCTTGAGCCATCACTGCTACATCCCAGGGGGTGCATTAGCAGTAGCCAGAGTTGGGGGTGGAGTCAGAACTCCGACCCAGGCTCTCTGGCGTGAGATGCAGGCATCCCAGGGGACGTCCTAACCTCTGCCCCTCTCCCAGTCCTCTACCCTTTACAGCTGGTGCATGGGGTAAGCCACGCGCTCTCTCCCCACCCCCACCTCGCTCTCACCAGGCACAGCCCTGTGTCCCTGTCCTTCCCAACGTGCCTGCCCGCGCACAGGCCCGTGGCCTTAGTAGCTTGTGAGCTGGAGGCCCCTGGGCTTTGGGGGTTAGAGCGCACTGAAGAGCCTTGTCTGGTTTTTGTTTGTTTTCATGGGGGTGGCCAGTGCCGGACAGCGAGAGCCCAGAAGGTGAACAGCCATCAGAGGGAGGAGCAGATGGCCCGTCAGCCGAGATGGAGGAGGAAGAGGAGGAGGAGGAGGAGGAGGAGGAGAGCCTCCCAGGGTGCACTGTGTTTATTAAGAATCTCAACTTCAGCACAACAGAGGAGACGTTGAAGGAGGTGAGTGAGCACTGGGCATGAGGGGGGTGTCGGGTGGGACTCCGGCCTGTGTCATGGTGACTGTGCTTACTGGGTTTGGAGCACCGCTCGTGCCAACCCGGAATGGCACAGCCGTCAACATGACGACTCCAGCCGGACACAGGAGCTGCAGTGTTGCCCTGGGGTGCTCTCATGGACCCTGCCCGAGGCACCTCAGAACGTCTGGGCAGCGTGCGTGCTGAGATGGACGTGTCCGTGCTTGGATGCTGCAGTTGGGGAGGGGGGGTCCTGTTGTTTCGGTGAGGTACAGCCCTCAAAGTCAGGGTCCCCTCAAGCCCCTTGGCTGGTGGAGCAGGAGAAGACCGCAGAGGCGCTCCAGCCCCGCAGGGTTCTGGCTGGAGGGGGAAGAGGACCAGGCACCCTGGAAGGTCTGGGGTTAGTGCAGGGCACCGCCGTAGGCCGGGAGGAGGCTGCTAGGGGAATCCGGCCAGAGATGAGGAAACGCAGCTCCCGCGTCCAGAGAACCGGGCGCTGAGGCTCCCCTGCTGGCCTGGGAGCTCCAGCAGGGAGACGCTGGCACGGAGCGCCTGATGGGTTCTTCTCTAATGAGCGAGTGGATGGCAGCAGGCTCACGGCTGTGAACCTGTTCTGGCAAGGAAGCTGGCCACAGAGTTAAGAGATTGATTTCTGGAAACTCCTTTGAGCTCTAAAATTCTGTGGGTGGGTTTGTCCAGAGTGCCAGCGGCAGGAGTGTGGCGCAAAGACGGGGAGTGGGAGGGAGGCGGGAGGTGAGCGCCCGCCATCCTCTGTCGAGTGGCAGGGCGGCCCCACAGTGGACGTGGCCTGGCAGCGCAGCAGCATTGTGTCAGGAGCAGATGCACTTGTAACCGGTGACCCAAGACCGGGCTACGTAGCTTTCCTTCCTAAGTTTAGTTTAAAAAGCTATTATTTGAGAGGTGGAGAGAGGGAGACAGAGAGCTCCTATCTGCTGGTTAATTCCTCGAATGCCCACCACAGCAGCCCAAGCCAGGAGCCTGGAACTCCTCTGGGTCTCCCACGTGAGAGGAGAGACCTAAGTACTTGAGCCACCGCTTCTGCCTGCTGCAATGTGTGTTAGCAAGAATCTCAAGGAAGGAGCCAGCACTCTGTATGTTTTGCTTTTAGACAGAGGAACACACTAGCAGTGGCTGAAAGGTAAATGGCTTTGAGCCAGCTTGTGGCTTTGTTTTCGTGGGGTGTTTGTGTTTGTTTGTTTGTTTGGAAAGGCAGAGTTAGAGAGGGAGAGAGAGATCTTCTCTCTGCTAGTTCACTCTCCAAATGGCCAAGACTGGGACCGGAGTAGGCCAAAGCCAAGACCCTGGAACTCTGTCTGCGCCTCCCACTTGGGGGGAAGGGGCCCAGGTGCTAGAGCCACTATCTCAGCCTCCCAAGATGCACAGTAGCAGGCAGGTGGATTGGAATCTGCGGGGCGCAGTCCCAGGCACTCCAGTGACGATGTAGGCGTCCCACGTGGTGGCTTAACCTGCTGAGCCACAACACCCACCCCACAATGTGCTGAAAATTGCTTTAGCCCCAGGCGCGGAGGTCAGGAGAGCCCTGCTGCCCTGCAGCAGATCCCGCTCTGCACCACGCCCCGGTTCTTTGTGGCTGGAGCAGGAAGCCAGCCCAGCTGGGGAGCACAGGACCCAAAGGCACCGTCCAGGGTACTTGAAGCAGGCCACTGCTCATCACCCACATGTCGTAGGGGGCTGAGACATGTCAGCAGAGACATCGGGGTAGGGAGAGTGGTCCAGAGGGGCCTTGCCTCGGCAGTGGTTGGAGCCGGGGCTGGCGCATCCTGATTCCTGGCTGTCCATCTCAGCCCGATGCCTTTCTAGCTCTGTGCTCTGTCTGGCTATTCTGAGCTTCAGTTTTTCCTCCTGAGAAATGAGGAGGCAGGTTGAGGCCCACCCCAGGGCTCCTGAATGCACTGAAGGGCGTAGGCCAGGCCCGCCTCCACGAGCCCCGTCCAGGTGTCAGCCCTGTTCTCGCCCCGCCCTTGCGGTGGCTGGAGTTGGGTGTGTGGCCTGCACAGGTGCGGGATCAGCCGGAAGTGTGGGTGATGAGCGCACCCGTTCTCTTCCAGGTGTTTTCCAAAGTGGGAATGGTGAGGAGCTGCTCCGTCTCCAGGAAGAAGAGCAAAACAGGTACTGCCGGTGACTCAATCTGGGCGGGGCTGGGAGGCCGGCTTTCGCTAGAGGCCCACCTGCCCGCCTGACTCTAGGCCCTTCTTGGTCTGTTGTGGATGGGCGTGGAGCAGTGCTGTGCAATGGGCTGGGAACGCTGACCCCGCTCTGTAGCACCGCTGTGCTCTGGGCAGTCCTTGGGAAACAGCACGAGATGACCAGCCTCAGGAGTCCCCACTTCCCTTCCCGAGGAGAGATTCCAGATACAGACCTGGAACGTTCCACGAGCCATTAGCCACCCACCTCCCTGGCCAGTGAGTGCCGGGGAGAGACAGCCCTCAGCCTGGGGTATTGTCCTGGGGTCTCTTGCCCCTGCTGGCTTCTTGCAGAGAACGAGCGGGGAGGGCCCTTGACCGTGCAGTTCTCAGCCTGAGTCCCTTCCTTGCGGCAGAGTTGGTGGGAACCTGAGCACCTGCTCCAGGCGAAGTGCTGGTCCGCACGGTGATGCCTGCTGCCGGTGGGGGGGGGGGGTCCCTCAGATAACCCCTGGGCCTGCCCGGCAGTGAACACATTAGTGCAGTGCCTGCTGCGGGGGAGGGTGTCCTCAGATAACCCCTGGGCCTGCCCGGCAGTGAGCATGTTAGTGCAGTGCCTGCCGTGGGGGTGCTCACGGGCTGCTTGGATGCCTGAGCTGGTGGCAGCAGCGCCGTAAGGTGCACGTGTAGTGGGGCTCTGCTGGGACCGGAGCCTGGCACAGGGGTCTTCACATCAGGGTGGGGGAACAGGCTCTACAGAGGGAGGTGCCTGGAGGGGCACAGCCGCTGGGTTCAGGACTCCACTGGAGTGCAGAAGGCACCTGCGCTGTCCAGGCCACAGGGTTGCTGGCCAGAGGTCTCACCCTAGGGAGCCCACCCCTGCCCGTTGGGAGCTCTGTCCATGCCGTAGAAACAGTCATCTGGTCTCCCCAGGTCGCCACAACTCTTCACATGTACACCCCTTCTCAGGAGAGCCTGAGCACCGGCTGTCCCTCACGGGTGGGGAGATCTAGACCAAGTGGCCACTCAGGAAGCAGAGACGCGCTCAGCTGGGAACGCTGGAGACGCTCGGAACGCAGGGGCCGAGGGGTGGGCCACTCCATGGCACCATGGGATGTCCCGGCCACAGGTCACGTGGCAGGAGTGCCCTTCCCCTGCCAAACCGGAAGGCTCATGGGCAGGAAGTGGCACGGCCAGAGTTCAGCAGAGACTTGGAGCCACAGAAGAGCCAGCAGGAGCCGAGGCTGTGTTGAACATGGCCATGGCGGCGGGGTGGAGCAGGAACCAGCATTGCAGCCCCGCCTCCTCTGCCCTCCAGGCTGTGGCCAATCCCACAGGCAACCTCGAGGCTGGGAGCCCCGCTGCTGCCTTCTGTCGGGAGGGGCAGCCTCTCTGGGCAGAGGGAGGAGCAGGGGGTGACTTGGAGATGAACTTGACTTTCCTATGGTTGCCTTTCCCATAATCTTAATGCACTTTAAGCACCAGACCTGCCCAGCACCACTAACCCTCCACCTCCCGTCCTGGTGGGAGGTTTTGGGTATCTGCGCAGAGAACGCTTGCTGTCGGAACCCCGGCTGCTCGCTACCTAGAAAGAGGGCGCTGGGTCGGGGGAATCACGCAGTCGCCTTCCCCGTGCAGGCGTCCTGGCTGACGCATGGTCAGCAGTGCCTGGGCGGACGCAGCCTGGGCACCTCTGCCTTCCCTGCGCTTGGGCGTCGTGTGCTTTACGTGCGCAAGCAGGGCACTGCCCCGGAGAGGTCGTGCTGCTGTCACAGCAGTGGTCATCCCGTTGCTTCCCGCTCCCTCCCAAAGGCGGAATTCTATTAGGAAGTTAATTGGCATGTCAATCATCTATTAATTAATCGGCAGCGGGGCCTCAGGTGGCAGCCGTCTAACCTGGCGGCTGATTCGTCAGGATGACGAGTACTCGTGGCCAGCCGGGAGCGGGGTCTTTTGGGGAATGAAGATGGGCGTGAAAAGAAGCGGGAGTCAGGCAGGGCGCCCGCCGGGGTCCCGCCGGAGCCCGCTCCCCAGGGCCTGTGCCTGCCAGCCCACCGCACGGGTGCACTTTGCCTCTGTCTTGCAGGAGAGTTGCTTTCCATGGGCTTTGGGTTTGTGGAGTACCGGAAGCCGGAGCAGGCCGACAGAGCCCTCAAGCAGCTTCAGGTAAAGCGGGCTTCTCCCCGGCAGCCCCTGCGGCCAGCGGCCCACGTGTTCCTGCGCCAGTTCCTCTGGCCAGTTCCCTAGGGGCTGTGGTTCCCCACTGAAGTGAAGACCCGTTCTCAGCCCTCCGTGGCCACTCCTGGTCATGCATTCCTTCCCCGGCAGTGGTTTGAGGGCCTGGTTTGTGCTACATGTGGGGGAGACCACTCGCTCGTCCCCTCCTGGTGGGGCACACAGGCCGTGGACCACTGAAGCCATACAGGCTTGCAAGACCAGGCCGTGAGCTTGGGGGGGTGCTGCCTCAGACTGTGGGGTCAGCGTACAGGTCTCCGAGGAGCTGACAGGGAGCCGACCCTGGATTAGCAAGAAGTCAGCTACCCAGGGATTTGGAGGGGAAACCATCTAGGGGTTGGGAGCAGCACGTGCAAAGGGCCTGAGGCAGGGCCTGTACGGTAGGAATGAGCTTGGTCTGAGCAGCAGATCTCAGACGGGAGACGCAGCCTGGAAGGGGCGGTCGGGGTACGAGGTGGTTCAGTGAGGTCTCGGGAACCGGACCTCACAGACCATTTCAAGGACTGGGGTGCGTGCTCAGGTGGCGAGGGCTCTGAGCACACGGGGGAAGATCCGACCCATGCTTCCGGACAGCTGCTGTGACTGCCGCATGGAGAGTACCTGGGGAGGGGGGCAGGGGAGACCGCTCAGACACCCGGGCCGGGGTGCAGGTCGGGGCAGTGCAGGAGGAGAGAAGGGAGCTGAGCCGACGGCTGTTTGGAAGTAGGCGCAGCAGTGTCCTCAGACAGAGGAGGAGGTGCCGGGCCAGATGGGGACCCAGCCCCCTGGAGGGATCGGCACCGCCCCAAGCAGCCAACCTCGGCCTGAGAGGGTGGGCTCGCTGCCTTCACGGACGCCCCGCGTCCCAGGGCACGAGGCAGTGCTGTCGCCACTGGACGTCCAGCGTCCTTGCTAGATGACGTGTAGTCTCTTCATCCAGGTTTGGTTCTGCCGATGCGGAGGGCCCTTCCCTTCTGAGTCGCTGCGTGTGCGCACGCGTGCACGTTCTCACAAGGAACGGCTCGTGCGCAGCCCAGCGCTGCATTTGATGGGAGACGCAGGGGAGGTTCAAGGCTGGTTGTCCTAAAACGCCAGTTTTGCCATCAGGAACTGGCATTAGAACCAGCCTTGGGTGCAACCACACTGCACTTTGATGGCTTTAAAGAGCAGACAAACTGCACTGAACTCCGCAGGCCAGCACTAAGGGGCTCCCCTTCCTGAAAATGTTTCTAAATGGCGGGGAAGTATGTGTCCCTGGGATGCACGGCGGTCAAGGCCTGCGCGTGGCTCAAGGGAACATTCTAGGGCGGGGTCTCTGACAAGCAGCTGCCGCCTGGCTCTCAGCCGTGCTGTTCCCAATTCCAGCCTGCCCCTCTGCCTGCCCACCTGGGGAGCCCTGGTGGGGGTGGGGTGCAGGTGAGGGTGGGGTGTGAGCTGTGATGTCTTCTCTCTTAGGGTCACGTCGTGGATGGCCACAAACTGGAAGTGCGGATCTCAGAACGGGCCACTAGGTAAGTCTCCAGTGGCCGCCTCTTTGACGCGACTGATGCTTTCTGTTCTTATTCACTTAGAAAGGAGAGTAAAGATCCTCCATTCACCTGTTGGCTCCCCGAGAGCCCCCAGCAGCCGTAACTGAGCCACCCTGAAGCCAGCAGCTGCAAACTCGCTCCAGTCTCCCATGTGGGCGGCAGGGTTGCACCTGCTCGAGCCATCACCACTGCCTCCCAGGTGTGCTGTATCGGGAGCAGAGCCAAGACCCAAACCCAGGCCTCTGACGGGATGCAGGCGTCCCAGGCGGCGTTTTAACCAGTGCCAATGCCAGGCACCCACCCTGCTCCATTCTGTCCTTGGTGCTGGCTGCCCCAGAAGGTGGCTCACAGCCTCCCTCACCGTTGAGGACTCTTGCTAATTAAGGCGACTAATTAAGGTTGCCAACCCCAGCACCCGTTTCTCTGATGAACTGGGACAATGTTAGTCCTTTGGGTACCTGTTTAATACGCTTTTTTTTTTTTGAAAAGGAGTAAGTACAAGAAAAGCGAGCAGATAATACTCATGTCAGTGAAAGAAAGAAACCAAGAAACCAAGGAAGAGCTGGCAAGGTGCTGGTGCATGGGACAGACCCCAGAGGCTGTGAAACCTAGACAGCTTACTTTGAGGCTTGCTTCTTCTCCGAGCCGGACAGCAGGGCCCTGAGTTGGCTTCCGGTTGATTCACAGGAGACACAGTGGGCACCCTGGGAGGAGGCAGAGCCGCTGGCCAGAGAGCAGCAGGGGGTTGGGGAATTTCCCTCGTCCGTCTCCACCTGCCTGTACCTCCACACTGCTCAGCCCATCACACGTGCCCGCTGTCTCCCTGGAGCCCTACCCAGGCCCCTCGGGCCGTTTCCATCTGTAGGCTCTGCTGCGTCGGCCTCAGTAAAAGAAGGCTTGGTCTGGAGCTCCAAGAGGCTGAACGGGGCGGAGGGAGCAGGGCCCAGGCTTGGAGCCCGTGCTGCGGGTTCTGACGTAGCAGCCACCCACGTGACCCGGGGCCTTCCACAGGGAGGCTGTGCGCCCCATACAGGCTCAGCCCCCAGTGCCTCTGGTCATCTTTCTTTTTTCTTTTCCTTTTTTTTTTTTTTTTTTACAGGCAGAGTGGACAGTGAGAGAGAAACAGAGAGAAAGGTCTTCCTTTGCCATTGGTTCACCCTCCAATGGTCGGCTGCCGGCCGGCGCACCGCGCTGATCCGAAGGCAGGAGCCAGGTGCTTCTCCTGGTCTCCCATGGGGTGCAGGGCCCAAGCGCTTGGGCCATCCTCCACTGCACTCCCGGGCCACAGCAGAGAGCTGGCCTGGAAGAGGGGCAACCGGGACAGAATCCGGCGCCCCAACCAGGACTAGAACCCGGTGTGCCGGCGCCGCAAGGCGGAGGATTAGCCTACTGAGCCGCGGTGCGCTGTCACCTAAGGAGCTCTGGAGGTCTCCCATTTCCTCATGTTCGTTCTTTCATCCAACAGAGCAGTCCTGGAAAGAGCTCTGTGCACTTGACTCTTTGGGCGCTGGGGACAGCGCGGCCTTGTGGAACGTACTCTCTAGGGCAGTGGGGGATGTGTCCCATGTCTGCTGTCCTGTGTGGCACCGTGGGGCACACAGAGTGGCCAGCACAACTGACTTGTGCAGTCTACTGGCACATTACAGAGTAGCCCAAAGCTTAAACGCTTCAAGTGACTGCGTCCATTATCCCACAGTCCCACGCGTCAGGAGCCCGGGGCTGCCCGGCTGAGTGGTTGCAGCTTAGCTTTAGAGGCTGCCGTCATGGTGGGGGCCTGGGCCACCGTCACCCAACGCTCTGCCAGAGCTGGGCACTGGGCTCACAGCGGCTGCACTGGCATGGCCACGCCAGGGGCCGGGTCCTCACCCCATGCCCCCTCCCTGCCAGGACTGCTCGGGTGTCTCCTGCAGGCAGCGGGTCTCCCCGGAGTGGGTGACCTGAGAGGGGGCAGGGGCGCAGCAGTGTGGCGTTGGCCAGGCCTCATGTTCCACACCGTCTGCATCCCGGTGTCACACAGGGTCCTGTCCCCCCTCCCACCGTATCTGGGCCGCACAGCTGCCCCGCTGCAGTGGGAGGGGTCAGACGAGGCATGCGTACCACGAAGCCGGCATCACTGGGCACAGCCTCACAGGCTGGCCTCCAGCCACCACCGGAGTGGATTTTTAGTTTTGTTTCATTTTAATTGCACTGTAACTGGCTGCGTGTACCCAGAGGCTGCCGTCTGGGGTAGCACCACCCTAGAGAGATGAGACAAGAAAGAGAAACGTGGTGATGTCCGCAATACCCTGGCAGACAGCAGTGAGTGCCAGGCGGGGGGGGGGGGGGGGGGGAGCTGGGGCGCAGCTGGGGCGCAGCCACGGGGATGCTGCTTCAGTGGGACAGTCAGGGACGGTCTCTGAGGAGGTGGCCAGGCGTGGGACTGCAGGGAGCCAGTCACAGCGAGAGGTGGTAGCGTCAACTGCTGCCGCTCACTGAATTGTGCCGTGCCAAGTCCCCTCTGTAAATCCCCGGTCATTTGCGTCGGCACTCTTATGACATCCATTCTACAGATGAGGAAACTGAGGCCCAGGAAGGCCAGGTGACTGGGCTTCCCAGGTCCTCAGTGTCCCGGTAGTCACACACAGCCTTGCCCCTCCCTGCCCTGCTTGGGTGCGGCGGACGGCTTCCTGGGCAAGCAGGGGCTGCATAGGGGTGGCCTTGACCCCAGGCTGAGTGTCCTCTCGCTGCCTGGGCCCTCTCCGTGATGCTCCGTGGGCGGTGAAGCGTCGCACGTGAGACCTTGCAGCACAGCTGGGGCCTTCTGTGTGTCTGCAGAGAGTACAGCGCGGGCTAGGTTCAGTGGTGGGAACCAGCCCCAACCTCATCAGGGCTCCTGTCTTTTTTAAAATTGTTATTTATTTATATGTTTGCGAGGCTGAGAGGCAGAGCTGTCATCTCCAGATGCCCATTATAGCCGGGGCGGGGCCAGGCCAAAGCCAGGAACCAGGAATTCCATCCAGGTCTCCTGCATGTGTGGCAGGGACCCAAGTACATGAGCCGGCACCCGTGACCTGCTGGGATGCACATTAGCAGGAAGCTGGAATCAGAAACAAAGCCAGGGGCCGGCACTGTGGCATAGTGGGCTAAGCCTCCGCCTGTGGTGCCGGCATCCCATATGGGAGCTGGTTCTAGTCCCGACCGCTCCACTTTGGATCCAGCTCTCTGCTGTGGCCTGGGAAAGCAGTAGAAGATGGCCCAAGTCCTTGCACTACACCCCCATAGGAGACCCAGAAGAAGCTCCTGGCTCCTGACTTCAGATTGGCTCAGCTCTGGGCGTTGTGGCCATCTGGGGAGTGAACCAGCGGGTGGAAGACCTCT
Source organism: Oryctolagus cuniculus (assembly GCF_051225735.1). Taxonomy (NCBI): domain Eukaryota; kingdom Metazoa; phylum Chordata; class Mammalia; order Lagomorpha; family Leporidae; genus Oryctolagus; species Oryctolagus cuniculus. The sequence goes on along the minus strand of NC_142887.1, from coordinate 14,826,706 downwards.
CTCTGCCTCTGCCCCTCTGTAACTCTGCCTTTCAAATAAATGAAATCTCTTAAAAAAAAAAAAACAAGCCAGGATTTGAACCTGAGCCACTCTAATGTGCAGTGCGGATATCGGCAGCATCTTGCCGCTCGGCCGAGCGCCTGGGCCACTGCTCCTTTCTCACGTCCCAGGGGGCCCCTGGGTCCCTCGGTCAGGGCTGGGTGTGGCATTTGGTCGCCACAGATGTTTTGGGAGAAGGTGGCCGTGGCTCTCGTGCCCAAGGCGGGCGCTGCCTCCTCCTCCGGGGCACGATCTTGAACACGTCCCCCACACATCGGGCGGGAGCGGTGGCTGTGGGTGGGAAGCGGTGGGGTCCATGTGGGGCAGGGGCTGCTGCCACCCTCAGTGACCAGCGCCCTGTCCCTGCAGGCCAGCCCTGACCTCGGCTCGGAAGAAGCAGGTTCCCAGGAAGCAGACGACGTCCAAGATCCTGGTGCGGAACATCCCCTTCCAGGCTGACAGCCGGGAGATCCGCGAGCTCTTCAGGTGAGGCGCGCTGACCCGGGCGCCGCGTGCGGGCAGGGCCTGCGGGGAGGCGGCCGCGGTGCCGGGGTCGCCGTGGGACAGCTGGGCGGCCTGTCGGAGGCCGTCCTTTAGCCACCTTTGATTTCGCTCCGAGTCTGGGACACGGCTCCCCAGAGCACGGCATGGCAGCCGCCTCCTGCCCTCGGAGCGGGAGGAGAAGGGGCAGTGGGGGCGTCTCCATCCCCATCCGCAGCCCGGTGGGGGCTGAAACCCGGCTCTCAGCAGTTCCCCACCTGAGCAGCCTTGGGTCACCTGGTGGTGCGTGCAAACACGGGCTCCGCCCACGGAGTCCCTCGGTCTGGGGCGTTGCTCTTGGCTCAGAGTTGCCCTGAGGGTCCTGGCGTCCGCACAGGGTTGGGGACAGCTGGTCTCATTCGCGGTCTGAGGAGGGCCCCTCTGGGGACAGGGGAGTTGCTGCCTCCCGGGGCTGGGCAGGGGACCCAGACTCTGCCGGCCCCGCTGGGGGCCACTTAGGAACCCTGACATCAGCAGGACCGCGCCTCTCGGGTTTGGAGAGAGACCCTGGCAATCTCGTTTCTTGGGGGAGCTCTTTAGCAGCCCCCCCCCCCCCAGGGCTGCCGTCTGCGACCTCTGTTGGCACATTGCTGCGATACGTGGTTTTCCAGATGAGTCGGGCGGCCCCCAGGGCTGAGCCCGGTGTGAACAGAGGAGAGGAGCTGCTCGAAGCCGCTGTGCTCCCAGGCAGGTGCTGAGCAGGACGAGACCACCTGCCCTGCGAGCTAGCAGCGGCTGGGGGGGGAAGCCCCTGCAGCGCTGAGCACTGAGACCTGGCTGCGTCCGAGGCGCTCTGGGGCCGATGGCGCGCAGCTCACGCGTGGGGAACGTTCTAGATTCTCCCTTAGCCTTGTGCATTGAGCCTGCACCTGCTGGGTTCCAGCAGGATCAGCAGAGTTCCTGGCAGGCGTCTTCCAGACGGGGCCCGTGCGTCGGGGCGGAGAAGGGGCTGTCTGTGTGTGCCGCCTGCCCTCCGGCTCTCGCTGTGCAGTTTACGGAGGGGGAGGCCGGCTGGGGAACTTGCCTCGGGAAGCCTCGTCCTCCCGCCCCGTCTGTTCTGTCACACGCTGGCAACCCGTTCAAGAGCAGATGTGGTCAGCAGCAGCTGGCGCACAGACGCTGGGCCTGCGGTCTCGTCCAGGACCCCCGGTGTCCTGCCTAAGGGGAGGGCACCACCTGGGGGGCCGTGCACCGTCATCGCCGGAGGGGACCGGCCCTTAGCCTGCTGTGTGTGTCTGCTCGTTTGGACAACTGCCTTCCAACAAGATTCCCGTGTAAGAGCTGCTGATCAGGACAGGCTGGCTCAGGACGCCACGTGCTGGTCAGACAGCAACGCCCCTCAGCTCTGTCGCGTGGCTAGGACAGGCTTATCCCAGGAAACAGACTGCAAAGGCAGGGACAGGGCTTGTTTCGCGTCGTGTGTTTTATTTACTTGTAGAAGCGGGGTTAACACAGTTACCTGTGCCTCTTCTCCCTGCCGTCGTCCTGAGAGTTTTCACCCAGCCTTCTCCTCCAGGGCTCTGCCTTGCTTTTGTTGTTCGCTCCTGCTGGGGGCTTGAGGCCATTCCCCGTGGCGGGCAGCAGGGGTCGCTGTGAGCCTTCTCAGGAAGGGAGCTCTCAGCTAAGAAACCCCGCATGCACAGGATCTCAGACAAAGCCGCTGGCCAGCACAGGTCACCAGCCGGGGGCAGGTCACTGGTTTTTGGGACCCAGTCTGGTCCACACTGCCAGGTGGCCTCCATGGCCCTGAGTGTGCTGGGCTGGGCTCTGCGTGCCTTCCCACACAACCTCCCCTCCTGCAAGTGTACAACAGCCCCACAGGGAAAGGGTGCTGTGGTCCCACTTGGCACCCAAAGGAGACGGGACCCTGGGCCGGGGCCTCCCACCCAGGAGCACACAGCAGATCCCGGGTTGGGGTTTCCGTGACCTCTGTGGGTCATCTGTGTGGCCTGGAAACAGGCACACAGTTGTCACCTCCAGGCCAGGCAGATTCCGTCTGCCCCAGATCCTGCGGGCGCCCAGCAGTGTGCATCCACGCAAGGCCTCCGTGTTCGCCGTGTGTGAAATGGGGATGATTCTATGAACCTTCCTTTCAGCAGGTGCTAGAGAGGAATCCGTGCTAGCACGCGGCCGGCTCCCCAGAAGCAGGCAGGGGCGGGGATGGAGTGGTCACTCCCGTGTCGCCGGCACGGTCCGTTCCTGTGGGAGTGCTGTTAGGGGCCGGGGCAGGAAGATGGGCTCCAGTGCGCCCAGCGGTGAGAGAGAGGCTCGGGGGGCAGCGTCTCCCGCCGTGCAGTGCTCCGTGCGTGCCCTGGCCACTGTCTGAGAGCTCCTGTGGTCTTCTTTGTGGCAGAGGAAGCTGAGCTCCACGTTCATGGTCAAGGCCTGGTTGCTCTTCCTGCTCACACCCCTCCCCACCTCCCTGCCTTGTAGCTGACAGATCAGGGGCTTATTGTGCCTTCCTAGCTGCCAGAGGCAGGTGCCACTGACAGGCGGCTGAGGAGGGCGGCCATCGTGGCTGAGGCCTCAGGGGACTGGCTCCTGCCTGAGAGGAAGTGGCCCGTGGAGCCAGGACGGCGCGTGGGAGGGCCAGGCCAGCATCCCTTTTCCCAGTGGCTGTACCACTGACCTCTGACTCCTCAAGTCCCTCTGGTCACTGTGTCGTTTTACAGATGTAGAGACAGAGCCTGGAGAGACTGGGGCCTTTCCCAGTCCCGGTCACTGAGGCCGAGGCCACGTCAGCACTGGGCTCTCTCCTCCCTCGTGGCCCCCAGTCCCGGTCACCGAGGCGCGTCAGCACTGGGCTCTCTCCTCCCTCGTGGCCCCCAGTCCCGGTCACCGAGGCATGTCAGCACTGGGCTCTCTCCTCCCTCGTGGCCCCCAGTCCCGGTCACCGAGGCACGTCAGCACTGGGCTCTCTCCTCCCTCGTGGCCCCCAGTCCCGGTCACCGAGGCCACATCAGCCCTGGGCTCTCTCCTCCTTCGTGGTCCCCAGTCCCAGTCACCAAGGCCGAGGCCACGTCAGTGCTGGGCTGTCTCCTCCTTTGTGGCCCCCAGTCCCGGTCCCCAAGGCTGAGGCCACGTCAGCTCTGGGCTCTCTCCTCCTTCGTGGCCCCCAGGCTGCAGTCACCCCTGGGAAGCTGGCAGGCACACCTCACCCTGACACCATGCCTCCCCCACTCGCCACCCCCTTAGATCTAAGGATACTAATCAGCGGCCGGAAGCAAGCCCTGATGTGGTTGATTTGGGCCCGCGCCATGCTGGGAGCAGAGTGGGTGGCATAGACGGTTCCCCCTCTTCACGGTGCGTTGGGGCTCCCACAGAGCCCGGGTCTCTGACAGCGGCCTCGGCTGTGGCTCCCCACAGCAGCCCCTGGTGGCGTCCTCCCTGCCCCTCCCTGGCTGGCCCGGCGTCTGTGACAGCTCCGTGTGCCATCAAGGTGGTCAGGGGTGCCCACAGAGCAGTTGGCGCAAGGTCCGCAGCCTGGGAAGCCCCCACTTCTGGTCTGGCCGGGGGCGTGTTCTCAGCAGTACGTGACCGCCTTTGTGAGAGTTAAGCTTGGGCGCGGTGCCTGGCACAGAGCAGGCGGTTAGCACCACGGCAGTTCTTCTTTAAAACGAGGTTTTCTGCTCAGCGCCACCCCCTGGCCAGGGTAACTCAGCCTGTCCTGTCCCCTCTTCTCCCAGCTACCCTTGGGCTGCTGTCCAGGTGTGTCTTTTGAATGTCCTGAAGCCCTGCCCCCGGACCCCTGTCGGGGTCACTGCTCTGCCCACGCTGGCTCGGTGCCCAGGGGGGCTGCCGATGTCAGCCAGAGCACCCGGACCCACTGTACCAACCCTGACTCCAGGCCGTCCTAACCCAGGTGAGACGTGAGGCACAGAGAGGTTCAGGAGTCTGCCTGCAGCCACACAGCTCCTCTGTCACCCCGGAGCTCCAGCCCCTGCCCTGAAGGTCAGAGGAGATATACACACACGCACACACCTAAGGGTGGTGGCGGCTGCTTTCCTCCTTGGAGGCCGAGTCTCTCTTCACACAGAAGTGTGAGCCACCTGCTAGGGTGTGAGCGAGTGAGTTCACACCAAGTGTCCGGAAGCCTTCGTTACTGGCCTGCAGCCTGTGTCCCCAGCACGCCCATCTGTCCCTGTCCTCTGGCCGTGGCCGTGACTATGACTATGGAGGGAGGGCTGAGGTCAGCCTGCCCGCCCACCAGGCCTCTCCCGGCATGGGGTCACTTCCCGATTAGGTCCTGGTCGTGGGCAGTAGTTTCCAGAAGCTGTGAGCCCTTCCGCCTGCTGGGGAGACCCGCGGTTCACCTGGTGCCGGGGCCGGGGTGGGTGTGCTGCATGCAGCAGGTGGGTGTATGGAGAGAGAGAGACATTTGACAAGTTCTCCAAGGGTGGGTGAGGAGGGCAAGGCCGTCCCAGGTGTCGCCACCCCACACAGGGTGCCTCCTCCCTGGTCCAGGGGCCACCCAGCCCTGGGCCAAATCCAGCTGCCCCTGTGTTACTGAGCAGTCGGCCCTTTGTGGGAAAGTGTGCTGGCCCCTGGACTAAACACAGGCCCAGGTGGGCCGTCGGGGGAGCCCTGGAGACCTGGATTGCGACCAGGGGTCGTGGTTCCGGCGTGACATTGCAGTTCCACAAGGGCAGTGTTTTCGGGCCTGTTCTAGGACACGCAGGTGTCATGAAGCTCCGGTGAGGCCGGGCCGCGCTCAGTGTGCCGGTCTCGTCCCCTCTGCACCCCATTTCCATGTCCGGGGATCGCTGCTTTCCCTGCCTTGCCGAGGTTTGGAAGGAGGGAGTGAAGGCACTCATCCAAGCATTTAGCACGCACAGAGCTTCAAGCACTGAGCAAGCCTGGCTCCTTGCGCTCTCATTCCTCAGGGGTTCGCTCAGCTCTGCTGCGCCAGGTGCCTTGCTGCTCCCCGAGGAGGCAGCTGTGAACCCAGCAGGCAGGGTCCCTGCCTTGCAGCGGTCAGCCCTCTGATGTGGTGGGCTAGGAGCTCTGAAGAAGGTGGCGATCCCAGGAGCGGCAGGCGTGAGAGCCGCCAGGACACGGGCCACAGCTTAGAACAGACATTGATTCTTAGAGTTCCGGAAGCCAGAGCTCCAAGCTCCAGGTGTGGGCAGGACCGGGCTCCCTCTGAGGGCTCCAGGGGAGCAGCTGGCACTCCGGTCTCTGCCGCTGTCTCTCTGCAGAAGGAGCCCAGTCGTCAGATCCCGTGTGATCTCTTCTTACTCACCTCCACCTACAAAGGCCCAGTTTCTTTTCTTTATCAAATTTTTATTTATTTTATTAATTTATTTGAAAGAGTTATGCAGAGAGAGGAAGAGACAGAGTTCTTTCCACTTGCCGTTCACTCCCCAAATGGCCACAATGGCCAGCACTTGGCCAGGCCAAAGCCAGGAGCCAGGTGCTTCATCCATGTCTCCTGTGTGGGTGCAAGGGCCTAAGCACTTGGGCCGTTTTCCGCTGCTTTTCCCAAGCCACGAGCAGGGAGCTGGAGCGCTAGTGGAGCAGCTGGAACACAAACCAGCCCCTGTGTTGGATACCAGCGTCTCGGGCTGCAGCTTTACCCGCGACGCCACATCGCCAGTCCCAAGGCCCAGTTTGTATAGGGAGACACAGTCACCCAGTACAGGGTACCTGGGGTGGAGTGGGCAGGAGAGGCTTCTGCGGAGGGGACGTTCAGATCCAGGCCTGAGGGAGTGAACCCCGTGCGGAAGTGGAGTCCGCCCCTGACTCCCCTCTCACTTGCGGGGAGAGAAGTCCACAGATCAGAGGCATCCCGTGTGCTGGGCGCACACTCGGCACTCAGGACAGCCCTTCCAGCTGGCCCTGCCTGTCACTACCTGTCCCCGCATGTCCTGCCCAGAGCAAGCACGATTCTGGCCCCTGAAGACGTGCCTTGGTGTTGCCTGTGTTGTACTTCGCATGCATAGAACCTAAGCATGCACTTCCTGGCTCCACACTGTTACATTGTAGCAGCGACTTGTTCAGTCTTGTTGCCGTGCTGTGCCTGTTGTGTGACTGGAGCAGGGTGTGTGGATCCACGCTGCTGCGGGAGATCTGTGGATGGGAGATGGGGCGGTTTCCGGGTTAGGAGCTGTTTTGCATAATACCCCTGTGAATCGCATGCGTACGTTTCTGTAGGGGGCAGGTGTGGGAGGGGACGCATAGTTCAACCTTAGTGGATACAGCTGGTTGTGGACCCCCTCCCCCAGCCACCAACATCTGCGGGTGCTCCTCTCCCTACGTGGACCAGTGTGGTATTTGCATGTCACCCACGCACACCCTGTGCGTACCTTCAGTCATCTGTAGCTTCCGTAAAACACCGGCTGCAGTGTAGCTGCCATGAGAGCAGTGTTCTGTATCGTCCGGGAACGATGTCAAGGGGAGGGTCTGTACGTATCGAGTCTGCTTTTCTCTTCCCGAACATTTCTGACCTGTGGTCGGTTGACTCGGGCTGTGACTTGGGCTGTGAAACCCATGAGTACAGAGGGCCGACCGTATTGCCAGCAGGTCTGCAAAGCGGAATTGGTTTCTGTCCCTGTCGGTGCCGCCCCCCCCCCCCCGATCTTTACCACTACTTAGTATTGGTGGCTTTCTCTCCCCAGCCGTCCCGGTGGGTGTCGAGTGTTGTCATCGATTCGTGCTCGCCTGGCGGCTAAGTCGCTGCTGTGATTCGTAGGTTCCTGAGCCGCCTGCATGTCCTGGTTTCGGAGCCTGTTCCAGTCGTCAGCCCATTTTTAAAAATTAGCTTCTGTGCTCCTGGAATTAATTTTCCTTCTTCATTTTCCAGTCCCCTTTGATCTGATGTTCTGTGTGTTGGATGCGGGCCCTTTGGTCCCTCCCGCATCCTGGGAGTAAGTTTTCACCCTCTCTGTGGTGTCCAGGTGAACAGAACCTCTTCACTGTAGTGACGAGAATTTGATGTTTTATTCCCTCACGGTCAGAACGGCCTGTGTCCTGTTGAAGGGCCCGTCGCATCGCCCCCTCCAGGCTCGTGAAGATGCCCTGCCGCTCTTCACGGAATTGCTGTGCCCGGGGCGGATTTCTGTGTGTGGTGTGAGGCAGAGGCCAGGAACGTTTTCTCCCACGCGGACCCTGGCCTGGCCCAGCGTCCTGCAGCACTGATTTTGTCATAAATCTGGGGGCTGTGGGTGCGAGGGTCTGCTCCCCCCTCGCTGATCTGCCCTGCGCACGCGTCCCTGGGTCAGTCGTCCTCATGACCCGCGCTTGCAGGGCACTGGCTGCCTGGGGTCTTTGTTCCTCTTGCACGCGGCCGTGGCTGTTGTTGCCCTTTGTCGTTTGGTTCTCTGAGCTTTATTGACATATTCGTAAGAGGTGTTGGGAGGAGGAGGAGGATCTCCCTAGGGGAGAGAGGAGTGTGAGGAGGTGTTGGAGTCACGTGGGCCCCAGGTGACTGTGGCTTGCAACAGGTGTCAGTAGAAGTGTGTGCCTGGTCAGCTGCGGACACCCTGTCGGGTGGCCTCCATGGGGGCTGTGATGGCAAGGACGACAGCTTTATCTGGGTCCTGAGCAGTTCAGGGGGAGAGGTGCCACCTGAGGGGCGAGGCAGGCTGGGGGGCATGAGCGCGGCACACCCCCTCCCCACTCTCACCGGGGTACAGGACCTCGGGGCGTGCTGCCTGCAGGAGGGCGACTGGTGGCAGACCTTCCTGAGAACCGAGTTTCTCTGAGTCCCAGCACATGCAGACACAGAATGGGGCGTGGCCATCCGGAGCGCGCAGTGCTGAGGCAGGAGATCAGGCAGTGAGACGCAGAAGGCCCCATCCTGCCAGCCCGTCCACGAGAGTCCTCGGGTGCACGGCCGTGGAGACAGGAAGGCAGTCGGGAGGCTGGGGAGCGGCCGCGCAGGGTCCAGGGTTTGTGGCTGGGCTGGTGAAACGCTGCATGGGCGCACAGCTGAGCACACTGAAACCCTTGAGTGCTGCGCTCTAAGTGGGTGGGTTGGATTAGCTGTGAATCTTCCCAGTAAAGCTGCTGCTCCCAAGAAAGACACCTGTCCACGAGTGTTCGTAGCAACTGTGTCAGCACCCGAAACCGGAGACGGCCAGGTGTCTTTCCACAGGGGCGGGGGGATGGCCTCGCACGTGGTGGCCTGTGCGTGGACGGCTGCGTGCATGCATGTGCAGTGCACAGACACAGCGGGGGAAGCTGCTGAGCCAGGGCCGTCCCCTCCCCCTGCTGGTCCCGCAGGTGCAGTTTCAGTTTCACAGACTCAGTGCGGACGCGGGATAAGAGCGTGTGAGACTGGCGACGTCTGAGTGGGCCCGTAGCTGTGCCAGTGTCGCTCTCTGGGTTGCGGTTTCCTGCTGTGTTTCTGCCACATCCTACCACTGGCTGGATAGGATCTCTCTGATTAGTCCTTACAGCTCCTTGCCAATCTGTAATTATCTCAGACTTAAAAGGTCTTAGAGATGAACATCCCAAACCCTGAAGGACTAGGAAGGACCCTCTGCAGTAGTGAGTTGCCCATCACCTGGGGTGAGCAAGGGAACCCTAGGGTACCTGTTACGGACACTCACACAGGCATTCCCGATGGAGGCAGAGGCCCGGCTGACTCCCTCTGTGGCACTCCCCTGCTGCAGTGTGGTGGTAGGGGCTGTGGGGCCGGGTGAGGGGAGATGCTGTTGGCTTTGGGGTCAGCCCCTGGTGGAGAAACGTCAGCGTGGCACAACTCCCCCGAGTTTCGTGCACCGTGTGATGAGTTTCTGTGCTGTATGACTTCAATCGAGGCTGATCGAACCCAAGGACGTATAGCCTAGTAAGTATGGCTCATGTCCTCGGATCTGTTTTTTCTTCGTGGTGTAAGGCATGAGCCTGGTGCTACAGAGAATGCAGACAGACAGTAAGCTTCCATTGTTTGCCACGTGAGGGAAGCCGGGGACGCTTCTAGAGCCTTCCCGGGGAGCCGAGCAGAAGGGCTGCAGGCTCTGCCGCCCGAGGATGGGCACAAAGCCACGTTCCTGAGAGCGTCCTTTCCCCGCGAGATGCCCAGGAGCACGGCCCCCCGGCCTTTGACGGGACCCTCACACACCGCGTATTCTCTCCTCCTCCTTGTTACCTGCTCTTGGTCTGTAAGGGTGTCCCCCGGGGTAGTCTGAGGCTGTACAGTTGCTGCTGCTCAGACCAGGACGAGATCTGCCCGCCCAACGGAAGTGCGCAGTGTCCTCGTCCCTCAGTCATCAGGAGTTGGCTCTCACCTTTCCCAGTGGAGAGAGCGCCAGCCGTGGGGTCAGGAGGTCTGAATTCTGGCCCAGCTCTGCCCTGCCCCCGCTCTGCACCCTTAGGCAGGTGCATGACTTCTCTGGGCCTCCATTGGTTGAATGAGTCTGAGAAGGGGTTGGGCCAGGCCAGCCGTGGCAGAGAGCATCTGCCTGCCAAACCAGCACTAACCTCGTTGGTCATGGCTGCTTGAAATCCTGTGTAGGAGGATTCTGAGGCTCTTTGGGCTGCACGGGAAATGGCATTGTAATCGATTAGTGATGTCTGCCCTGGCCGTGGGAGCTGCGTCTTGGATAGGTAAGCAGCACCTGCAGGAAGTCGACTGGGGACGTAGTACTCATCTGCCACGAGGCTGTTGGGTCTGCCGGGCTGACCAGTCGGGCAGCCACAGCCGAGGCTGGGGCGGAGCCCACCGACTTTCCTCCCTTCAGGGAAAATCCTGATGATGAGCTCCGAGTGGAGAAGGCTCTTTCTCTTTTGTTGTTCCCTTCCTTCCTTTGAGATTCCACAGACTTGGTCTCCGGCTGCCGCTCAGGTTTTAGTTCACGGCATGCCCAGACTGATTCCAGGGAGGCAACAAAAGCCTAGCCAAGGAGCAGGGTGCCCCAGGGAGAGGCTGCTGTCCCCAAGGGCGGGATGGCATTGTGCGCCAGGGGTGGGAAGCAGGCCCCGCAGATCCCGCTCGCCCTAGCCTCGCTGTCGCACCTCCTCTCTCTCCATTCAGTGCCTTTCAGCTACAAGGTCCCTGTGCTTTGTCTGGGCTTGCCGGGGAGGCCGGCGCAGGCTCCTTGTCGGAGCTGGTAATTGTGCCCCGAGTCTCCCAGCATCCTGGGTGCTGAAAGGCAGCGGGGAGCCCTGGCAGCTCGGGAAACTTCTCCAGGGGGCAGCTCTGTCTCCTCGTGGCTCGGAGCCTGCTGCGGACCAGGGAGGTCTGAACACACTGCTTCTTAGTTAAGACATAATTCTTCGGCTTAGCAAATATTTACTAAGCGTCTCTAATGAGGCAGGGACGGCGCCAGGTGCTGGTTTACAGAAACGAACCTGAACTCCAGGAAGAGGAGGAACTCTCTCAGTTTCGGGGAGGCGGAGACAGGGTCCTGCGTTAGAATCCTGAGCATGGAGGCTGGGTCATCCTCAGTGATGCTGGACTGGTGACGGCTCCGGGACCCCAGGATCTGCCCTTGGAAATGGCAGGGTTACCAGACATGCGTGGATCGCCGTGCAGTGCAGGATCGGTGACGCTGGTGAAGCGCTCGGCGTGGGCCCCAGCCCAGGCTGGCTGGGTTGTCTGTTGCAGCTCATGGCTTGCAGAAGACACCAAGGCCATACTGGGGCCGGGACACACCTGTCCCAGGCCTGCCACTAACTGGTCAGGTGCTGTCAGGGAAGTGGCTGGCCTTTCTGACCCTCTCCAAGGAAACAGAGTTGAGCCCTCACCCACTTGATGGGCTCTGAACAAGCCCCGTGTCCTAGGGGAACATCTCATAGAATCGTGGGCTGTCAGTGTTTATCCAACTTGAGCAATGCACAAAGGGCCCTTTAAAAGCAAATTTGAAATCTCCCCATCTTTGCCCAGGGTGCCAACAGATACTTTGTAATATATTTTCAGCTGGGCATCCCTCAGAACCCAGAATTTTGTATCTTTATTTGTTTCATTTTATTTGAAACCTAGAAGCAGGGACAGAGGGAAAGAGACAGAGACAGACATGTGTTCCATCTGGTAGTTCATTCCCCAAAGGGTTTCAACAACCGAGGCTGGGCCACGCCCACTCCAGGAGCTGGAAACTCGATCCAAGTCTCCCACGTGGGTGGCAGGGACCCAAGTACTTGAGCCACACCTGCTGCCCCTGGGGCACACATTAGCAGGAAGCTGGAGTTGGGAGCTGAGCCAGGACTCCAACCCAGGCCCCTTGATGTAGGATGCGAGCATCCCAAGCGGGGTCGTACCCCTGTACCAAACCCCACCCCAGTGTTTTTATAATTATGTTACTTAACCGAGTACAAATGTACAACTCAGAATAAACCGACAACTCGTGTTTACGTTCTTGTAAGACTATAAAGCCACACACATTTTCACGTTAAATACAAACAAAATTTGAAATCAATGGAATTCAGATGCACAGCATTATTTGAGTGTGATAGATGATGTCACTGTGCAGCAGCCAGATTCAGAGTGTGGGTTCTGATATTAGAGAGACGCAGCCTCGGGTCCAGACGCGCAGTCTCTTTCGGGACTTGCGCATTGGCAGTGCTTGCGCCGAGTGCCTAGTGGTAGGAGAGAGGGCGCTGTGCAGAAGGGGAACACCCACCGCAAGGCGGCGTAATCCGGTCCCTCAGTCTCTGCTGATCATCAAGTGCCCACACCCCTCATCAGCGTGCCAACTCTGCTCCTGTCTCCAGCTTCCTGTGAACGTGTGCCTTGGGCGGCAGCAGGGCATGGCTCCAGTGCCTGGGTCCCGGCCACTCACTGGGGACACCTGAGCTGAAATCGCAGCTCCTGGCTTCAGCCTTCGCAGCCTCAGCTGTTGCCTCTGGGAGTAAACCAGTGGTATCACCTAGTGGTTCTACAAAGCCATCCTCATCACTTTTTTTTTTTAAGGTTAGCCTTGTAGTGTTACTGGAATTATCAGTGAGTGGATAGACTGTCACTCTTGGAATTGGGAATAGGAAAATGTTTTCTTGTTCATCATGGCTAATTGATCTCTTGCTGCAACTCAATACACACACCCTCATCGGCTTCCACCACGTGGAACGTGCTGGTTCGTCCAGCAGTTCCTCTCTGAGGTTGATGTGCCTGTCCATGGGGCGTCCTGGGACCATGGTACTCCCCCAGCCCTGTTCTATGTCCAGACCACCAAGGACTCTGGGTGCTGGGATGCCCCCTGCCCGTCACGTGTCCAGCACAAGCCCTGGAGATTCCTCACGGTACTCTGGGAACACGTGTGTGTGTGAGTATGCGTGGAGAGTGCGCGGAGGGCCGGCCGTGGCCCAATGCTGGAAATGTCTCCTGTTAGAGCGCCAGCTGCAGCTTGCTGCCGCCGACGCTGAGTGGCGGTGATGGCCCAGCCGGCTGCGTTCCTGCCACTCACGTAGGAGGCCTCGATGGCACCGAAGGCTTCTCGGGGGCATTGTGGGCATCTGGGGAGTGGACTGGCTTGCTCTCTGTCTCTGCCTCTCAGATTTAAAAGAAAATCATAAATTAAAAACTTTATAGAAGAAAATATATAGAAAAAGATGCATGGTTTCAAATATTTTTGCACCAAAATAAATATAGTCTAACTCTATTTTTCACAAACTCTTTGAATCTACACATTGAAAACTAGACTGTCTAAGTGCTGGGCTGTGGCGCAGTGGGTTAAGCCGCCACCTGCGAGGCCAGCATCCTGTGGGAGCACCAGTTTGATGATACAGCTCCCTGCTAACGCACCTGGGGAAGCAGTGGCTGCCAGTCCAGGTCCTTGGGCCCCTGCCACCCGTGTGAGAGACGACTTCTGGGCTCCCAGCTGTGACCTAGCCCAGCCCTGGCTGTTGGCAGCCATCTGGGGAGTGAACCAGTAGATGAAAGATTTCTCTTCCCCCCCATCTCTGCATCACACACCCCCTTTTATACTCTGCCTTTCAAATAACTAATCTTTTTAAAAATGAGAGTGTCTAAATAAAAACAAAATCTAAAAACTGTCCTCCAAAAATAGCTGGCCCTCCCCTTCTTCACACCTGCCCCTGCCGTCACACAGATGTGGGCACGTGTCCACATGTGTGGGGCGGCAGCAGAAGCCGTCCTGTGCAGTGGGCGCTTACCGTGGTCCACACGTCAGGTCCAGCATGCCCTGGGCCCATTGAGTCAGGCAGGTCTCTGCCTCCGCCAAGCCCACTGGTGGCTGCACCAAGGCCAGGTACGCTTCTGGTGCTCTTTAGCGCATCCTGATGGGGCGTTTGCCTGGGAGTAGGGTGTGGCCAGGGACTCCAGGCTGATGGAATCAGCGAGAGCTGCGCTGCGGGGAGAGAGAGGGGTGTCGCAGCTGGAGGCTTCGTGCTAAGCAAACACCAGCTGTTAGCATAGGCGTCAGAGCACCAGCATTGTCATCGGGGGAGAGGCAGCCTCCAGAATTGTGCAGTATTCAACCTGCGCCACCCACCGTGGCAGCCCTGTCTGTTTTCAAATCTTTACTCCTCCCACTGTCGAACACCCAGATGCTCGGTGTCTGATTCTGTAACATGGAAAATAGTCCTAGATGCTTGGCAGGGCTGTTAGGAGGAGTCAGTAAGATGATGGGAGTAAAGCACTTAGCCCAGTGCCATGGTCCCCGAACTCTGTGCCGAGGCACCCTGGGGTGCCACAGGGACCTGACACTGCACCGTGGGGTATCTCAAGTTTCTGGGGGAAACCGTGACATGTGTCAGAGATGACGTGGACTGCAAACTGTTAGGTTTTTCTTTTGGCCTCAGGACTTTGTAAACCCACGACCCTGGACTCCTGGGCCTGGGCCTGCTGCAGAGTCGGTGCCCGGGCATAGGGAGGAGCGGTCTTGTTAGAACAGAAGCAGAGTGGCACGCACGGCCCCGGTGCTGTTTTCTTCCACGTCTTCCTGTGTCCCCGCTGTCATCCGTGGGGCCCAGGGCTGGCGTGCAGGGTCATGGGGCCGCCCCTCACGCCTCCCGTCTCCACCCCGCGCTCTCGTGAATTGCCTTCAGAATGCCGCTTTCCCAGCAGAGTTTAGGAGAAGCCCAGGGCGTCTGCAGCCATCTCAAAGGGCTGTGCCGGCAGCATCACAGATGTCAGAGGCTCAGGAGGGAAGGCGTTCAGTGCAGGGCCACTGCCCCGAAAGGGCCAGCAGCCTGGATCCAGGGCCAGATCCACGGGGCCAGGCCCTGAGCTCGCAGCCTGCTGTGTGCTCAGAACGCCGTCAGCCTCCGCGGCAGACTGGACCCACAGCCGAGGTGGGTGCTCCTCGCACTGCAGTGCGGGCTGCTGGGAGACTCGGCCTGGTCTTCCCCGCACGAGGCAAGCAGCGCGCGATCCGGTGGGCAGGCCCAGCCCATTTCTGCTTGGTTTCCCCATTTCGATTTTCTTCCTCATGCTAGCCACCTCTGGCCACCTCGTGGGGTGGGGTCCTCTTTAACCCGCAGATGCGAAGTTCAGTTCTACCCAGATGCCATTGTGTGCTCAGCTCTGACAGCGAAAGGCCACTTTTATTTAGTACAGCCGAATTAGAATTGTTCCCCTTTCCTGACCCCTGTCATGCACCCTGCATATAAACAAGCCCCGCTCTCAGACTCCCTCCCTCCCTCCCTCCCTCTGTGTGTGTGTGTGTGTGTGTGTGTATCTGTAGGTAGATAGGTACAGATACATACACATATATGGGAAACAACCATAAATACGCATGTGGGGGTTTTGCTAAAACAATAGAATTTAGTTGTGCAACTAAAACACGAATATGTTTTCCTTGTTGAAACAAAAACTTGGGGCAAAAATGCCCCTTCATCAGCGGCACCTTGCTCGGGGCCACCCTCCTCTCCCAGAGCAGTTCACATTAGGCATTCTGTGAATCTTCTAGATCTTTCTCTGCATTCCATGCATATGCAAACCTGCAGACAACATATGCAGCAGTATTGGATCTGTTTGGACAAAATGGCATCGGGGCCTTATCTCCTTGAACTGCGTCCTTGCGTTCTGATTCTGTCTGTAGCTCTACCTCACCCTTCTTGGTGCCCCACGTTCTCACTCCCGGCTGAAAAAACCACGCAGCCCACGCCTCAGATGGAAAAGTGAGGTTTGGAGCAGAGAAAGGCCCCACCGCTGGGGAGTGTGAAGCTGGTTCTCACATCCAGCCCACCTTCCCAGGCATGCTGGGCCCCGCAACCAGCCCTGTGCTTACCGCCTGCCGCACGCTCCGTCCGCCCATCCAGGTTAGTGGGAGTTGCTGCCAACGCCGTGGGTGGCCAGTTTCCAGGGAATTAGAATACGGCAGAAGGCACTTAGCATTGCAGCTCAGTGCGTTGTCATTGACTCTTGACCGTCCAGAGGCGATGCAGGACCTGCCGGGCCCTGGGTCATCATCGCAAATATCAGTCATCACTGTGTGTGCTGAGTGGGACCCTCGGGCAGTGGTATCCCTGGCCGCCGCCCTGCGTGGCGCTCATGAGCCTCGTTCCCTGCAAGATGGGCCATGCCCTCTGGTGAGGAGAGCAGATTCAGGGAAGGGCTGGGCTCAGGCGACCGGCAGCCCTAGTCCCGTACCAGCTACGAGCGAGCTCAGGGCCATCTGCAGGCCTGTGGCCACCGCAGCGGTGGCCTGAACATTGTGCCATGAGGGGGTCTCCCTGTTGGGCTTTAGCATAGCACTTCCACGGGAGCTTGGGCCTTGCAGGTGGTCGGTGCTGATCAAGTCCCCGCCCAGAGCTGCCTTCATTTGGAGGAGCAGGCCTGCAGTCTGCTTGTTCCGCAAAGCAAGTGGGTTCCTAACCCCTGTCCAGAGCGATTGGGACCTTAATTCGTCAGGCAGCACTCAGACGGGTGTCGCTGGCAGGAAATGACATCACGGCCCCCAGACTGAAGAGGAAAAGGACGCAAAACCTCAGTGCGCTCCCTAGCAACCTGAACAAGAGGGGTAACAGGCACCAGGCCTGCTAATTCTTAATCTTCTATCCACCCTCCGAGGAGACCCATGTCCCTCGGGGGCTTCCCAGAGAACCCTGCAGGCCAGATTGAGCCGGTTTTCGAGCTAGAGAGTTTGCACCAAAAACTTCAAGATTGCAAGATTCATCCTCCTACAGGATCGGGGTTTTTTTCTCAGTAATAGAAAAAAAAAAAAAAAAACACTTTTTTTCTGTGATGAAGTAGAGTGCCGTTTACATGCAGGGTTAAGAGGGGCACAGGACTAGCTTTGAGTTACCCCGAGTCACCCAGCACCCTGCTGTCCAGGATGTCTGATGGGAAGTGCCGAAGTGTCTTGGCTTCCAGTGGCGAGGAGGCAGTGGAAAGGGGGGAGGGTGAAAGGAGGAGACTGGGGGCAGGCGGGTGCCTGCTCCGTGTGGGGCGTGAATGGCGACAGCAGTGCCACCTGTGGGACCTCCTGCCGTGACAGGGCCGTGGTCCCTCTGCACGGCCGCGCACGGTGGCTGCCAGCTCCGTGGGACTCCTGAGCGCTTGCAGCGGGGCTTGTGCAACTTCGGAACAGTGTTACTGTGGCCTCTCTTACTTCAGACTGTGTCGCCACACAGAATAGCCAAGGCCAGGGGCTTACAAGGCGGGGGCTCACGTGGCTCACGATTCTAGGGGCTGGAGGGTCCCAGCGTCCTGGCGAGGGCCCCCGGCTGCATCACAGTGTGGGGGAGGGGCAGAGGGGCAGGGATGTGAGACCGAAAACCAGAGAGCAAGGAGAGGCCAGGTTTCCTCTTACGACAGCCCTGCCTCCAGAGAGACCTAACTCAGGCTGCGAGATCAGCATTAACCCCTTCAACCAGGGTGGTTCTGACCCCCAGGCCTTGCCCCTCACGGGACCCACTCCCCGGTACTGCCCACGGGTGACCAGGCGTCCACAACATGGAACCGTAGGGAGCACGCTGAATCATGGTGAAGGCCAGAACCCCTTTTCCCTCGCTCCAGATCGTCACCAGGGCTTCCGTATGAGACAGCGCGGGCCTGCACCCTTTGAAAACGTTTATGCACTTAGATCTACCTGTACCTAAGAAAAACCTAGGAATCGGGACGGCTTCTGTACGAGACAGGGCAGAGTTGGAAGCACTGTGAATATTCAGCGGTGGGGGGCTGGGCTGAATGAAGCCATGGGCGGCCAGGACTCAGCTGGGTTGCTGGGGGGCAGCACACTGCAGCCAGCGGGCGAGCCAGAGGCTAGGGCGGCTCTGAGCCGTGGACCCTGTGACCACTGAGTCAACACACAGAGGCTTAAGTGCCTCAGAAAAGATGGGGCGGAAACGCACCCAAAACAGCTGACTTTCATTTCCGGCACCGATGTCGCCTCACAGGAGGGAAAACATTTCTTCCAAATGCAGCAGCTGCCAGGGAAGGGGCCAGGGTGGAAGACCCAGTTCAGTGGTAGCAAAGCTCCTGAGGGGCGCGTGCCCACGCAGCGCCGACCCCTTTTAGAATCTAAGTGTGTGCAGTGAAGCCGGGTGACACCAACACCACGCCGGCGGGTTTTGCCAGCACTTTCTAGAACTTCACATCTCTGCTTGATGGCACGTTTTGGGAACTTTCTCTGTTAGCCAGTCTTGCTCTTTGTTTTAAGATTTATTTATTTGAAAGTCAGAGTTATAGAGAGAGAGAGAGAGAAGAGACAGAGAGCTTCCATCTGCTGGTTCATTCCCCAAATGGTCCCAATAGCCAGGAGCCAGGAACTCTACCCAGGTCTCTCCAGGCACTTGGGCCATCCTCCGCTGCTTTCCCAGGCACATTAACAGGGAGCTGGATCAGAAGTGGAGCAGCTGGGACTTGAACCAGCATCCATATGGGATGCCAGCACTACAGGCCACAGCTTAACCTACTGCAGGCCACCATGCCAGCCCGTTTTGCTCTTTGAAAATTCTTTCTCCTGACTGTGAAACCAACCTCATTTCGGACAGTTTGGGGAAGTGGATGAGCACCAACGCAAGCCTCCTGTCCGCAGCACGCAGCCCAGGTAGCGGCTCACGCCTGCCCTCTCCGTCCTTTGCTCAGGCGCCTCTGTGGGCAGGGCAGGTGTCCGTATCACTGTGTCACAGAGGAGGGGACAGAAGGCCGGAGAGGATCAGTGACCACCTGAAGCCGTGCTGCTGCTTAGGGGTCTGCCTTCTCTCCATGGCTGGTTCCGTGGGTGAGGTGTGGCGTTGTTGCCCCCGGGCAGGCGTGTCACCTGTTCACAGTGTGCCAGGAGCGTGTGACGCTAAGAGTCCCCCATAGGGCTCTGGGCGGAGTCAGTGACGCCAGCTGAGCCCTGCCGTTTAAAGTGACGCGGGTGACGCAGACTCCGTTCTTCAAGAACCATGTCACACACAGGCGGACTGAGCCAGGGTTTACCTGCTGCAGGGACAAGGGAGCCGCGGCGTTGCGCGGAGAATGAGTGGGAGGCGGGGGCGGTAGGGGAGAGCGTGTGGAAGACGTGTGATCCGGGCAGCACGGTTGCACCTCCCTGAAATTTAAAGAAAGTCCCTGAACGGCGACCTCACACAGGCTGGCTGACTTTTTTTTTTTTTCATCCGCTTAGCTTCTCTTAATTCAGCCGACCAGTAGCTCCGTTCATAAGAAAAGAAATCCAAGTCGCTGGACGGCTGAGGGCCTCCCAGTCCCCCGGGTGGGCGTACTGTGGGCTCTGCCGGTTTCAGAGGCCTGCCGTGTCCTCGGTGAACAGGAGCCCCAGCCCCTCCTCCTTGGCCAGCGACGAGGGCCACCTGAGTCACCCCAGTCTGCAGCCACAGCCCCTCCCTGCTGAGGAAGCGTGGCGCGTGCGGTACCGCCGGGGTTGATGTGTGCGTTTCTAACAAGTTGGGCTAATGCTGTCTTCCACCCGGGAGAAACGGCACAAGTTTTAGGAGAGCTGGATGCATAAACACAGCGGCCTGGGGCTCAGGAGGGAGCCTGCGGGTCTCTCTTTCTGGAGCTCTTGCTGCAGGTGCCTTGGATGGGGGGGCGGGGTCCTTTCCACCGGGAACAGGCAGCTGCATCGGGGCCATACGTGCTGCGTCACTCAGGCGAAGGCCCCGAGCCTCCGGCAGGACCCCCTCGAGGGACCAGCCTGTCGGGCGGTGGCTTTGGTTTTCTGAGCTGGTCTCCCTGTGGTGTTCCCCCGCTGCCCTCGGAAGCCGCTGGGGTGGGGGAGGATGTGGGCGCACTGCACCCATGAAGAGTCACTCATTTGTATCTCATTTTCGAGTTATTATCGAGCCGCCGGTTGTGAGAGTATTTTGACAGCAGCTGTCAGCAAGGTGCAGGCAGCTGCCATCGCCTGCGATTGGCTGAAGACACCCATGGCAGCCGCTATAATATTCCAGCCTGCCCCCGCCCCCGCCCCGCTGGAGAGGGGGAGAGCGCAAGGAAGGGGCGCCCAGGGAGGAAAAGAAAACAGCTGAGCGAAAGAAGGGAAAACACCTCTCCCGGCAGGCCCAGAGCCGCCGGCTCAGGCAGCTCCGCCTGCCCCCAGCATTAGCGTCTGCCCGACTCCCGCAAGAGACGTGGCTGGAAAAGACTCGGATGGTGTCTCGTGTTTTCTTTAATTTATTTTTCTTGAGTTTTTGGGCAGTGAGGGAGAAGGGGACGAGAGAGGATCCATCCACACAACCGTTTACGCTTGTCAGAGTTCATTTATTGAATCAGCGAGGTTGCCACTCCCAGGCTCCCAGCAGCCCCGGGCTCTGCCCACCAAGCCCGGGGTAGCCTGAGCCGCAGAGCTGGGAGCCGGGGAGCCGGGGCAGGAGGCGCCGATCTGGGACCCGAGGCTCTGAGCAGAGGGGACCTTTTCTCGTGTGTGTGGTTTCTTCCCCGCCACTCGAGTGAAGTGCAGCAGAGGGCCCGGTCTCCCCTCTCCAGGCCCCCTCTCCAGCCGGGAGGTAAATGGCTGCACATGCGTGCCCCTCCCGGCACGGAGCATCCAGGTGGGGGAGGACATAATGCCTCCTACCCACCGCCTCTCACCTAGCAGTTGAAAATGCGTTGTTTGTTTGCCTGTTTGCTTTGTTTTTAAGTGTGGAAAAAAAGCTGTCAGTGACAGCAGCGAGCAGCCGTTTGCTGCTCGAGCAGCGAGCCCGCGTCTGCCTTCCCTTGAGGACCGCTGGGGGAGCCTTAAATGCCTAGGGATGGCAGGAGGACGCAGTCTTTGCGCACCAGACAAGCGGACCGGGTCTCGCTCCTGTTTCCTTCCCAGAACGTGCCCGGATCAGCTCATGCTCCGTGAGGGGCTCTGAGTGCCCCCTCTCGGGATCAGATCCAGAGCTGAGATGGCTCGGCTGCTGCAGAGGCACCTGCTGCCCTCCTGGGGGTCCTGCTTCCTGTTGGCTCCCCCACGCCGTGGTCTCAGCGTGTGCTGTTGCTTCCTAGCGGTGGGGACCAGCCAGGGACACTGGGGCCTGGCGGGGGACTGGGCGGTGGGCAGCTTAGAAGGCACTGCCGGCATTGGTGGGTAGAAGCAGGGGTGCTGCTGACTGCCCCTCGGTGCGTAGGGCAGTGGGGTTGAGGGACCGCACCCCGGAGAATGGTCCTCACTTGGGGAGGACCCAGCAGAGGGGGCTGCTTTCCAAGTAGCGGCTCTCGGCATAGAGAAGGCTGTCCTGTGCCCGTGGGCACCTCCCGTGTGCGGCCAGCACCTACTGAACTCCAGCAGGACTCGCAGTCCCCACAGATCCCCGAGTGCCCTCCGGGAGGCAGCCCCTCGGTTAAGAACCTCTGCCTTTATTGTATGTTCTTACCACGTGCCAGACGCCAAGCTAAGTTCTCCCGTACCCCTTTCATAGTTAGTCCTCACAACAGTCATTTACTTTCTAGTTTTTTGAGAGACAGAGACAGACCTCCCATCAGCTGGTTCACTCCCCCCAGTTCCTGCAGTAACCAGGGCTGGGCCAGGCCGAACCCTGGGACCCAGGTTCTTGAGCCACCACCTGCTGCCTCCCTTCCTGAGCAGGAAGCTGGATTTGAGAACACAGCTGGGACTCCGTCCTGCTCACCCTAGGATGAGATGTGGGCACCCCACGCGGGGTCTTGGCCACTGTTCAGACGCGTAGCCCTATTTCCATTGTAGAGGCAGAGAGAGGCCAAGCTCAGAGGGGTGGCCTCGTCCCTGGCCTGCAGCTCAGAAGCAGGAAAACAGGGTGAAGACCCAGACCTGGCAGGGCTGGGCTGTGTTCACACTGCTCTGCTGACCCTTGTCCACTGGGCCCCTCGGCTTCCTCGTCTGAAGTGGGAAGAACTGCCCTGCAGTCCTGCCTCGCGTGAGAGAACGCACATGGAGGTGAAAAACAAGTGTGCGACGTCAGGACATCGCAGGCTGAGTGTCCCTGGCAGAGCCCAGGACCTGGGGAGAGTGGTGCCGCCAGCCCAGTCAGCCAGACCAGCACTCCTTGTCACCCACACGGCAGGCCTGGATTGGACTTCCGGCCCCTGGCTTTGGCCTGGCCCAGCCCCAGCTGTTGCAGGCATTTGGAATGTGAATCAGCAAATGAGAGATCTCTGTATCTGTCTGTTTCTCTGCCTTTCAGATGAATAAAAAACATTCTTAAAGATCTGGGTTTAAAGCCAGACCAGGTTGGGACTAAAATCTGCAAAGCAGTTGCAAAGCCAGACCGTGCTCTTTGCTACAGTGCTGGCCTCTTCTGGTTCTTCTGTGTCATTAAGCAGATTGGGTCCATGCACGTCCTTTCAGAAGGGCCGTTTGTGAGGGCTGTTGGAGTTTTTGCAAACAGTAGCAGCTTGTCTCCGGCAGAATCGCAATGCAGCATGACCAGTAAAGGGTGTGGGCATTTTTAAGCACCCCCCCAACACGGGTGGCACACTTGCCACTAAGAGCCACTTAGTAAAGATGGCTCCGTGGGTCCAAGGTCTCCATCAGGAGCGCTGAGCCCTTGTAGGTAGCTCAGACGACTGGAGAGAGCAAGGAAGCCAGTGCACGTGGCTGCACCGTGAACAATGCAGTGGAATTCTGCGTCGTCCGTCCTGTGCCACAAAGTATTCTTGTGATTTTTTTCCCCCAATCATTTAAAAATGTAAAAACCAGGGCAAGTGTTAGGCATGGTGGTTAAGATACCACTTGGGACACCCACATCTCTTTTCGAAGTATCTGGGTTCAAGTCCCAGCTACTACCGATTCTACCTTCCTGGGGGTTCCCACCCCGAGAGGCAGCAGTGCAAACTCCAGTGGCTGAGTCCCTGGCACCCAGGTGAGAGACCTGGACTGAGTTTCAGCTCCTGACTTCAGCCAGGCCCAGCCCCAGCGGTTTAGACATTTGGGGAATAAACTAGAGAATGGAAGATCTCTCTCTCTCTCTCTCTCTCTGTCTCTCTGTCTCTCTGTCTCTGTGTGTATGTGTCTGTGTCTGCCTGCCTTTCAAATAAATCAAATAAAAATTTCAAAGATAAATAAAATGAAGATGTAAAAACATTCTTATTTCTTTTTTTTATTTTTTTATTTTTTATTTTTTGACAGGCAGAGTGGACAGTGAGAGAGAGAGACAGAGAGAAAGGTCTTCCTTTGCCGTTGGTTCACCCTCCAATGGCCGCCGCGGTCGGCACGCTGTGGCCGGCGCACCGCGCTGATCCAATGGCAGGAGCCAGGAGCCAGGTGCTTTTCCTGGTCTCCCATGGGGTGCAGGGCCCAAGCACCTGGGCCATCCTCCACTGCACTCCCTGGCCACAGCAGAGGGCTGGCCTGGAAGAGGGGCAACCGGGACAGAATCCGGCGCCCCAACCGGGACTAGAACCCGGTGTGCCGGCGCCGCTAGGTGGAGGATTAGCCTAGTGAGCCGTGGCGCCGGCCCAACATTCTTATTTCTTGAGGTCGTGGGCTGGTTTGGGCTGTAGTTGCCAACCTCTGGCCCAGGTGAGGACTAAGTCCCCTTTGGGTGCAGATGTTGTTGAAGTCTGAGAAGACACCCCCTTCTCTAAATACCACCCGTTTCCTGGCCAGGTACCTCTGCCCCTGGATGGTGTGGTCCTGCACGTGCCCGGGGAGCGTGGCAGCCACTTTCTGCCCATACGTTGGTGTCACCCACAGCCGTGTGGCCTCCTGGCCACTCCAGCCCCTGAGCGTGCTCCTGCCCATGGTTACCCTGTGAGAACCGGCTCTGTCGCCCCTCACTCTGAGCCCCTCTCCTGCTTGTGTTTGTCTTCGCCACAGTTACCCCGCTGACCCAGGTGAAATGTCACCCGCTCGGCTGTTTGCCTGCCCTCCCCGGCAGAACGCAGGTCCCACACCTCCGCTGCTCTCCTCCAGCGCCTGCGACAGTGCACTTGGGAATCCTTTGCTGGGTTGCAGTAAATAGTTGCTGAGTGGGTGAGCAGATAAATCACTGCAGAACAGGGGATAAGAACCACATCCCAGATTCAGGGACCTGGTTCGAGTCCCAGCTCCCTACCAATGTGCACCCTGGGAGGCAGCGGTACTGGCTCAGTCCTTAGGTCCCTGCCATCCTCGTGGGGGACCTGAATGGAGTTCAGCTTTGTCCTGGCCCAGCCCTGGCTGTTGCAGGCATTTGGGGAGTGAACCAACAGATAGAAGATACCTCTTTCTCTCTCTCCCTCTGTCCCTTCCCTCCTCTCTCCCTCCCTCAGTGTGTGTGTGTGTGTGTGTGTGTGTCTACGTCTCTGTCTCTCTGCCTTTCAAACAAAATGCAAATAAATAATTTTTTTAAAGCTTTGTTCATTTGAAAAGCAGAGTTACAGAAAGAGAGGTAGAGAGCAATCTTCCATCCTCTGGTTCATTCCCCAGAGGATGGCCATGGCCAGGACGAGGCCAGGCCGAAGCCAGGAACCTCTAATTCTATCCAGGTGTCCTATGCCAGTGCAAGGAGTCAAGCACTTGGGCCGTCTTTGCTGCTTTCCCAGGTGCATTAGCAGGGAGCTGGTTCTGAAGTGGAGCCGCCAGGACTGGAGCCATACTCCTACGTGATGCTGGTGTCCCAGGCATCCGCTTAACCCAGTGCCCCTCAGCGCTGGCTCCTGACTGTCTTAGTGCGCCTGGGCCTGTTAGCAGTTGAAATGGCAAAGCTGGGGGAAGGGATATAAGAGAATAAAGTGGTAAACTTTTTTTTAACTAAAAAAAAAAAAAAAAAAAAAACTTTAAAAACATATAGAAAAGCTGGGAGAATATTCTGGAGTTCCCTATACCCTTACAGAAATTTCCCCCAAGTTAATATAAATGGTATAACCTCACAAAGACACACAGGTTTTGTTCTGAATCGTTGGAGAATAAGTTACGACATCCACGCCATTTCTTTACCCCTAAATATTTAAATTTGTTGAAATTCAGTGTTGATTTCACAACCACAGTGCAGAGCTGAAAACCAGGAAGGCAGTGTGGATAGCGCTTCGTCGTCCGGCCTGTGGAGCTCCTCCAGCCTCCACCAGTGGCTCTCATCATGGCCCCGAGAGCAAAAATATACTCTGACCCAAGAGCTGTCCCAGAAGCACACGCTCCATCTGATTAGTCTCCTTGACGCTACACAGTGTTGCCTAGTGTTTCTTTGTTTTGCCTGCCCCGGTGGCTGTGGGAAGCTGGGCTGGTTGTTCTGTGGACAGTCCCAGTGGCAGTGCCTGTTGTGGTTAGATGGGGCCACGATTCTGGCGGCAAAGACGGGTGCTGTTGCTGGTGCCGTGGTCTTTGATCCCCTGGTTGAAGCAGTTTTGGCCAGGAGCCTTCCGCAAAGTTTCTCCATTTCCCTTAATTACGAAGTCACTGTTTTCCCCGTAGCATCTCAGAAATGCCGCTGAGTCCGTGAGATGATCCTCGTGTGGTCTCACTGGGTTCCGCACACACTGATGAGCCTCGCCTGAATTGGCTATTGCCGAGCCGCTTGCCAAAGGACGGTTTTGTAACTGCCATTCTCTCCAGGTGTGTGGGAGGGGTCCTCCTGCAGAGGGCTCTTCTCAGTGCTCCCCCCACTCCCCAGTGACATTACTGTCATTGTCACTGTTTATGAGGGCACTGAAATTGACCCCAGTTTGGCCAGTGGGAGACGCTGCAAGGTGGTTTGTGTCCTCTGACATGTCCGTCGTCTTTTTTTCTTTTAAGCATTGTTCTCGGTCATTCCTCCTTGGGCGTTTGCTCACTTACCGCTTGCCTTCCCAGCTCTGGCACGGCGATCAGCCATTTCTCCTGGGAGCCGGCAGCGTGGGGATAGTGTTGAGAGACTGGGCTCTAAGTCCAGGTGTGCACGTGGCCGCAAGGCCCTGGGGCCCGCAGACCAGAAATTCTCAGCCTTGGCACATGTGGGACAAATGCTTCTTTGAGGTGGGGCCCATCCCATGCACAGTAGGATGTCCAGCCGCATCCCTGGCCTCTGGGCTCCCCCCACACACATAACAGGAGCACCTCTGCCCAGTCGTGGCAACCAAGTACGTCTCCGAGCACTGCCCAGTGCCCGAGTGTGGGAAGGTGGAGGTAGACGGCACTGACCCTGATGGTAAGCCGGGGCCCCCGGCAGAGCCAGGCCCTTCAGTGGGGAGCAGGGGCTTGCCCAGGGTCACAGGGCTCCCGGGCCAGGTGCCCGAGTGCCCTAAACAGCTGGGCGGCACCTGCTCCCAGCAGCAAGAACCCTGGGGTTTTCCCTCTCTTCTGCCTGAGAGGCAAAGGCCCAGCGCTGAGTCTCCTCCTGGATCCTGCCCTGGGCTTCCAGGGCGCTTTCCCCCAGCAGGGCCGAGCAAGGCCACCATGGGCCCGAGGTGTAGACCCCAGACAGCAGGGGCCCCAGGACTCTGTGGCAGGTTCTGGGGCCGAGGCTTGGGTACGAGAGGGCCCAGCCCGCAGGGCCGCCGGCAGTGCCGTCAGTGACGTGCAGCCTAGCAGGTGCAGCGTGTGTCTGGCGTCTCTGCTGGAGATGTGGTATCTGTCAGTAGCCAGGCCTCCAGAGAGACCTCCCCAGTCCCTGCTGATTTCCCAGAGTTGGGAGCACAAGGAAGCAACATGTGGTTTAAGAACAAAGGGCTTTCTCCAGCCTGAGAAACCTCTCAGATGAGGGAGGCAGGGGCCCGGAGCGCGGGTCCCTTTCTTCTCCAGTCCTGCCCTCGGAGCTGTTATCTACAAGACTGCAGCGTGCCGCCTCCTGTCCCGGTTCTGGTTTTGTCATCTTCCATGCAGGAGCCCCTGAGGCAGGAAGGTGGGGACCAGCTTTTTGCCTTTTTTTTTTTTTTTTTTTTTTTTTGCAAGCTGTTGCTTTAAGGGAAGACAGTCTGGGCTCTGGATGCACAAGGATGGTGGCTGGCGGCCCGAGGAGGCAGCTTGGAGGCGACGGCCCCGCAGTTTCTCTAATTCACTTGTCTCCCTCCCTTAAAAGTAGATCAGTCAGGCACTCCCACCTGCGTCCTGGTGAAAACTGTCCTCACTCTTCCAGCCCTCCAGCCGGCGGCCTCCTCTGGCTCCGGGAACTTAGATTATTTTTTGGAGGTGGGGACATTCAGCCACATGACACCTGCCCTCCTTCCTCCCTTCCCATGACAGATCGTTAAATTATTCCAAGGGAGCCAGAGCTCTGCGGCTAAATTACCGCGGCGGCCGTATCATGGCAACTGTACCTGTCTCGAGTTCTATCACTTTGTTCCGCAGCTGCAGCCGCCAGGACACTTGCTGGAGAAAAGTCATTCTCCGGGCCGGGTGGGGAATCCACGGTCCGTGCCCCGCAGCCCCTCAGAGCAGCCCCCGCTTGAGGCCAGCATGTGTAACAAAGCGAATCTGGGGACCCAAAGCTCCTGCGGCCCTGTGGGTGCTGGCGTGGCCAGGCCGCTGTCCCCAGCATCCGATCCGCAGGCTGGGTGACAACTGACGTCAGCAGTGCTTGTGGGAAAGGGGACAGGGTAGAGAGGGCCCCATCTTTCTGGGCTCCTGGTTTTGATGCCCACTCACTCTCGGGTGGAACCACTGAACACACGGTAAGACTGTGGGGGTTACCCTGGTGGCCAACACCCAGGAGGCCCCTGGAGTCAGAGCTAACACGTGGGAGGGAAATAGGCAGGAAGTCGGATGACATCAGAGTGGTCACGCCTTGCGGATGTGTTTTGGAGCAGTGAGGCCCGTGGTGCCTGGAAGTGTAACTCAGGTGAGCGGGCAAGGCCTCCCAGGGGAGGTGGCTTTGACCTGAGGCAGAGACCAAGGCAGGGACTGTGTTAAACGCCCCAGGTCCGGGTCAGCGCAGCTCCCCCAAAGAAACCGAAGCCGCTTGCAAGGCTGCCGAACGAGAACCGCTCAACCAGAAACTGGATTCCTCCACTGCTTTGGCTCCCTTAATGAGTGGATTTCTTCCAGATGTGGCTAGGATCCTGGAACCCACAAGGAACCCGTGGAGGGGGTGGGGAGCAGGGGCTGCACCCAGTGACCAGTAGCAGCAGGACTGTGTCCCTTCAGATACAATACAAAAATGCAGGATGCCCACTTCAGTCTGAATCCAGACTTAGCAGGCATTGTAACTGTGGAAGCGTGTCCCATGCATGCAGTACTTCTTGGTCTTCGTCTAAACTCCATCTGTAACTGGGCATCTTGAATTTTATTAGGTAGCCCTCGTCACCGGCTTGGGACCAGAGGGACCAGCCAGGGGCAGGCGCTCGGGGTGGGGAGCGAGTCAGAACCACTCAGGGAACCCAGAAGAGGGGCTGCCAGGGAGGGGCTTCAAAGCAGGGAGACGCTAACAAGCGACTCCCAGCCCCTCAGTCTCACCCTCCAGGCTACCCACAAAGGGGTCTCGCTGGTGCCCTGCGTAGCGTCTGGAAAAGGGCCAGGGGAGCTTATGAGCGGTGAGGGTGAGGGCGACACTTGTGCCATTTGTTCCCTGGAATGCTAGACAAAGCCCGAGCTCCCTGGCAGCCTGGGGAATACGGGCACAAGTGACTCTGCTGGGTGCTGTGCGCACACAGATCAAGGCACAGCTGCTGTCTCCGCACGCACCTCTCAGAAGGCAGCGATGAGCTTGCAAGCCAGCCACAGCTGGAAAGGCCGTGTTTGAACATCAGTGACTCGTCTTTCGCCTCTAAAACAAAACAGCGGAGCAGGCATGTAGCCTGCTGCCCAGGAACTGCCAGCCCCTGGCTCCGGCTTCCTGCTCTCGCGGGCCCTGGCAGATAGCAGTGACGGCACACGTACTCGGGTCCCTGCCCCTGTTGTGGGAGACCCAGGTGGGGTTCTGTTCTCCTGGCTCTGGTGTGGCCCAGCCCTGGCTGTTGTGGGCATTTGGGGAGTGAAGCAGGAGGTGGGCGCTCACTCACCCAGCTCTCTGCCTTTTCAAGTAAATAAAGTAGAAGTATAAATAATCACAAAGTACGTGACGATGTCCGTACTAAGCACGCGTGTGGCATAAAAGCAGTGCCGGGGCTGTAAGAGAAATGGTGAATGTCTGTCGTGCCTGAGCAGAGAGCGTGCTGCGGGCGGTTCATGGGCAGGTGACCCGGGGAGCAGGGAGAGCAGGACGAGAGGGACGTCCAGACGGGTGCTCTGGCCACCACTGCGGGAGTGTCACCCCAGAAAAGTCCGGAACAGCCCCCACTGATTCATTCGTCCGTTTCACTTCTCAGCAAGTATTCACTATGGGTTCTCTCACTTAATCTTCTTCCACCCGACTGCCGAGTGTGGGGACTGGGAGCCCCACCCCACAGATGGGCAAGCTGAGGCAAAGGAGAGAGGCTCGTAACCTGCAGGGGCTGCCGGGACACCCCCCCCCCCCCCGCCTGAACTGGCTCCCAGTTTGAGCACTGGCTGCAAACTCTGCTGCCCCTCCCCCAGCGGTCTCAACGCCACATCTGGTCCAGACAGGCTTGATTCCAGCCGGAGACACGGCCCCCGAGAGCACGAAGCCCTTTGCGTGTTTTCTCCCCACAGTAGCTGCCCCCAGCACACCCCCACCGCAAGGCACAGGCTGCACAGGAGGCAGCCTGGGAGTCACACCAGCAGCCCCTCCCGTGCCGTGCTGCACGCGGGAGCAGGAGATAAGCATGTCCGGGGCTTTGTACCTTGCCAGAGACGCCATAGTTTACTCTTCCCTCCACGCCAACTTTGCAAATGACGCTGCTCAACTGGCCTGCGCGGTGAACAGGGGCTGTGTCCCTCACCACTGCCCACCGGCCGCCTCTCTGCTGCTCGCGTCTGCCTTGGGCTCCCTGGTTTTCCCACACCCCAGTCCTGCCTGGCCCTGATTGCTGTGCTGTCAAGAGAAGAGTCTCCCCTCCCCCCCAGGACACACACCTGACTGGGTCTGCTTGTCCTGTTGTCCCCCAGACCCCCCCCCCCCCACGGTCCATTCCTCTCTGTCCCAGGCTCCAGACCCGAGTCAGACCCCTCGGCTCCCGGCTGCTGATAAACCATCCAATTCCAAACCTCCTCTTCCCTTTCTGTAATTGAATCGAGTTCCGTGTTGGTTTATTTGGCGCTAGACAAATGATCCACCTCCCAAATCCATCTTAGCCTTCCCCTGCATCTTAAACCTCACAGCCATCCTGAGCTCAAATTGTTTTATTGTTGTTTTCTTTCCCAGACTTTTAAAAACAATGTTTGTCCCAACTGGGGCGACTGCTCTTCTCCCACTGTGGCCCGGCGACATCGGTCACCAGCCGCCCAGCAGCCTGTCTTCTGCCTGCCCAGGGCGGACCCCCAAGGCCTCTTCCGGAATGGTTCATGCGTGATCTGCCTCTTGCATCTTCTGCAGAGGCACTGGGCCCTCCCTCTGCTCCACGCAGAGCCGAGCTTTCTGGGGAAGCCTCTGTTGGGGCTGTTCCTTCATTGTCTGAAGCCCACCCCAGCTGTGACCCTAGGGTCTGGAGCTTCCCCAGGAGACACAGCAGCTGTGCGGCTCTCTGCTTCTCCCCAACCAGGAGCAGGGCCAGGCGGATACCGGGGATCACAGCCAAAGGCAGGAGGAGTGTCCATGCAGGCTGACGGGTTAGGGGCCGGAGCGTCTCGCCGATTGGCAGGTGCAGGCACCTCGAGTGTGCCACGCTCCGCGGAAGCAGGCTCCCTGTCTCTTGTCTCCTCCTCCCTCCATCCTTTGCCTGGTGGCTTCCCAGTGGCTGGCAGGCTCCAGCTAAGACCCTACGGTGTGAGTTCAAGGGCAGAAGGCATTAGGGTAGCAAGGTAGGAGGTAGGTGACCTCCGCCATCAGACCTGGATGCAAGCCCCGAGACCTCAGACTAGACCTCATGTCAATGTCCCATGCCCCCTTGCTCTATCTGCTGGTTCACTCCCCCAGTGGCTGCAATGGCCAGAGCTATGCCAATCCAAAGCCAGGAGCCAGGAGCTTCTTCCAGGTCTCCCACTTGGGTGTGGGGGCCCAAGGACTTGGCCCATCTTCTACTGCTTTCCCAGGCCACAGCAGAGAGCTGGCCCCACAGCGCTGGCCCCAGGAACTGGCACTTTGCCCATTCACCGTGCCCGTTAAGGTCCCCCAGAACCCTGCAGCTCAGAAGTTCTCTGCATATCTGTAGCTCTTGCTCCACTCGCTCCACGTCCTTCTTACTCTCTCGCTGCTTCCACGGCCCCCAGTTAGGAAGATCTAGGTGGTGGATGGTTCGTACCCTGAGCTTGAGGCGCCAGAATGGGCCACGACTGGTTGGGGAGAGTGAGGTAGCACGGATGGGGCTCGACTCAGAGAATCTGCGCTTGTGAGACGCAGGCCTCGCGAAGGTTCTGAGCTCGGGCTCATTCTGCGCGTGCACAAGGATGTGGCAGCGCGGGGACTGGGTGTGAACGGCGCCTCCAGGAGTGGCCGTGAGCTGCAGCAGCTGTTCCCTGCGGGTTAGGGACAGTGGCGGGGGCGTCTCTTGCTCAGCCCCTGAGCTCACCCAGAGGCTGGGGCTTCGCCAGCCGGCACTTACCCTCTATCTCTGTCTGCCTCACCGCATGGCTCTCACTCGGAGGCCTCTAGGTTTGGGGACCCCCTGCCTGGTAGAGATCCCAGCAAAGAGTCAAATCCAGTCCCGAGGTTTCTGACCCCAGTGCCAAGCCCAGCAGCCCTGGGGGGGGGGGGGTGCACTCACCCCTGTGGTCTTTGTAAAAGCGGCAGCAGGGGTGGGAGGCGGGCGGAGCCAAGGGTACCGGCTTCCTCACGGTGGTGACCATGGCCGGGGACCCGGGGCGTTGCTATACCTCCTCTTGGGGTTTCCGGAGTGACCGTGGAGGTTCTGGGCATGATGGCGAGAATGGCAAACAGGAGGACACGTGGCAGCGAATTCTGTAAGCTAGCTAGAGAGAAGCCGGGTGTTTTTTCTCCTTTAATTTTGCCCTTCTTTCAGATATTTCCTGCACTGAGGATAACGACACCAAAGGGTGTTAAATTGGTTCTCAATGTCCACCTCTGCCTGGCCAAAGTCTCGTAACGATTTCATTAGCCTGAATTATCCACTTTATTTTCTTGTAATGGGATTAGCTGTACTTGAGGCAGCCGAAGACCGAAGAGGGAGCTGGTGGGGGGAGCAGCCGCTGCGTGTGTCATTAACCCACTCGGGCAGAGGGTAGAACCGACCACGACGGGCGCCCCCGGCTAGAGGGCGCGACCCATCCCCGCTTCCTCCAGGAAGGGGGAGCAGGAGCCATTCAGGGCCTTGCTCAGCCCCGGCGAGGCGGGGGTACCGGGGTCGTGACAGGGGTGCCTCCTCGGGGCGGTTTTGTTCCAGTGGTTGGGAAACGCGAATAGGACGCACGAGTAAGATGGAGAACCGCTTTCCAGAGTGCCCGGAACCACGGGTGCCCGTCTCGTGCCTTCTGTTCACTCTCTTGATTATCTTGGCTCATGTGGCCGGAAAACCCTGGCCGGGGGGTCAGCTGTCCAGCCTGCTGCTTGCCATGTCCCACTTGAGACACCACAGCAGCCTGGGAGGTGTCGCGTGCTCAGCACCGACTCGTGCGGATCCAAAGACCTTGCTAGCCCAGACTGTACTCCATTCCTGATCCCTGCCGTGGTGGGCAGGGCTGTGTCGGGGTAGCGTTTCCTGGTGTTCCTGAGACCAAGGCCTCTCTCCTCCATGAGTACTGTGCTCAGGCCTTCCGGGACCGCCGCCATATTTCTTCCCATCACCCGGACCCTGTTCCCGGCTGTGTTCTGGGGAGCACCCGTGTCCTCAGGGATGCCGGCAGGTTTTCTGTCCTGGAGGGAGAAGTGGGTGCTCGAGGGCCGGATGAGCTGGAGAGAGGAATCCTGGGTCTTCTGTCTCCTCCAGAGCTGACGGCTCACAGGCCCTGGCAAGGTGTGCTTCTGGGAAGTCGGCTCACTGCTGTTTGACCAGCTGTCCTCTCCCAACACATTCAGCCCCAGAAACGTCTGTGTTAAGCCCAGGAGTCCTGTGGTCGTCTTTCAGGACAAGTTTGAGAAATGCTGCTCTTTCAGCTGCTTCTCTGGCGTGGAAAGCTCTCCTTCTGTGAGTCTCCCTGAGGACCGTCCTCTGGGTCACTGGACAGCTCCTTCTGCCGTGTGTAGGTCTGTCCACTCTAGTGCAAGGGAGCGCCAAGAATGCAGGCGAGGGATTTCTGTCAGGCCCACGTTTGGGTCCCAGCTCCATCACTTACTGGCTTGGTACATTTTGGAAATCCCTTAAGCAGCCTGAGCCTCAGGTTCTCACTCTGTAGAATGGGCCCATCGTCCCTGCCTCCCTGGACAGGACATGAGAGCATGCGGTGTGCCCTCAGGGTAGAGGGGTGGCTCCGAGTGCCCATGACAGCAGGCGGGGCAAGTGTCACATGCCAAGTTGCATCGCATGCTTTCGAATCTCCTAGTGTTCAGCTCTGCAAAGATGTACCTGGTGAAACAGGGGATGGCACAGGGCTTTATAACTCAGGGCGTGCAGGTCCTGGGGATGCATGATTAAAGCTGTTTACTGCAGGGGCACCCCAGCACGGGAGGGGAAATTGTAAACCACTGGCTGCAAGTGCGTGCTCCAGGGCGGCCAGGGGCTGCACGTGGGAGACGCCCTGGAGCGACTGCCAGGTGCGCGCAGGAGCCACAGCGCCCGAATGACAAGCCACATCACAGTCACCTCCCTGGAGGGCGGGCTGCGCGGGGGGGCTGGGGACTGGAGAATGGCGATGGGCGATTCCCTCAGTACGGGGGCAGCCACACGTGTGTGTGCACCTGGGGTAGATGCCGTGTCGCAAGCTGGGGAAGACCCTCCGTGCTCGGAGCTCACAAGGAACTTAGCACCGCAGAGGCCGCATTCACTGAACACAAGCGGCGGAGAAGGCTGCGGGGGCCGGGAGAGAGGGGCCCAGAGGCCACGCCGCCCACGCCAAGAGCCATTCTCGGGCAGTGAGGTGGTCAGGGAATAGCAGACCAGCCCTTCTCCTCCCTGAGAGCCAGATCCAAAGCAAACTCAGCTGGAGTTCCTATCTGCAGCTACGGTGTTGAAAGTGTATAACTGGCTGGCGCCGTGGCTCAATAGGCTAATCCTCCACCTAGCGGCGCCAGCACACCGGGTTCTAGTCCCGGTCGGGGTGCCGGATTCTGTCCCGGTTGCCCCTCTTCCAGGCCAGCTCTCTGCTATGGCCCGGGAGTG
This sequence comes from Oryctolagus cuniculus, assembly GCF_051225735.1. Lineage (NCBI taxonomy): Eukaryota > Metazoa > Chordata > Mammalia > Lagomorpha > Leporidae > Oryctolagus > Oryctolagus cuniculus. The sequence goes on along the minus strand of NC_142887.1, from coordinate 14,792,718 downwards.
CAGTGGAGGATGGCCCAAGTGCTTGGGCCCTGCACCCCATAGGAGACCAGGAGAAGCACCTGGCTCCTGCCATCGGATCAGCGTGGCGCGCTGGCCGCAGTGCACCGACCGTGGCGGTCATTGAAGGGTGAACCAACGGCAAAAAGGAAGACCTTTCTCTCTGTCTCTCTCTCTCCCTGTCCACTCTGCCTGTCCAAAAAAAAAAAAAAAAAAAGTGCGTAACTGCTGCCGAATCCTAGAAACCCCTTTCTTCAAAGAACCTGGATCGCAGGCCTGTTTGGACAGCGAGTGGGCAGTGCTGGTCCCGGACGTGTCCTGGCCAACCAGCCTGGCTGGCAGTGGTCCTCCACCTCGGGCAGCTGCACAGCCACGGGGAAGGCTCCTTAGCCCCTGCGCTTCTGGTCAAGACAGACCAGGGCAGCAACGGACTGCATTTCTTGTTTGCTTGTTTGAGAGGCAGAGAGACAGACGTCATCCATCCACTGGTTCACTCCTCCAACACCCGCAACAGCCAAAGCCAGGAGCTGGGACCCAATCTAGGTCCCCACGTGGGTGGCAGGGCCTCAAGCCCTAGAGGCAGCAGCGCTGCCTCATGATGTGTGCACAGCAGGAAGCCAGGCTGGAGAGCAGAGTTGGGATCAAACCCATGCCCTCCGGCTGGGCTGCGGGCACCCCCGGGACAGCTTAACCACCCTCCAGACTCCTGCCCCGCCCTTGCACTCTGCTGAGCTCCTGGCTGATGCTGCCGCCGCTGGCCCAAGGCCCATTTGCTGGCTGCACCCCCACCCTGCACCCAGCTCTCCATCAGCTTTTGGCCCTAGGAGTCTTCAACCCGGACGCCAGCCCCTGTCCCTTTCACCGACCGGGCACACCTGTAGATGCTTTGGCCACCTTGCTCCTTCTCTCTCTCTCCCTCTCTCTCTCTTTCTCTCTCTCTCGATCATCACGACTCACCCTGGGCACCCAGCTCGCGGGCTGAGCAAGGCCAGGAGCCTCCCTGCTCCGGGTCAGGCCCCTTGGCCAGAGCTTCTTGCAGAGCCCGCGTGCTCCGTGGCTGCGCGGCCCAACTCTGATTCCACGGTACCGTTTAAGTGCTTCTCTCTGGGGTTTCTCATCTAGAAAACGAGGGTCATGCTTGCCTGCAGACGGCCCCATGAAAGGCTATTGAGAAAAGCAAAAGTCCGTCCCCTGCACCTCTTCTCCCACTTTCTCGGAAAGCAGGCCATTTTTCAGCCTCCGAGAGACAAAAATGAAAGGGAGCCTGCACTGTCGGTGATGAGGTGACCTTTCCACCATGAGCGGGGCGCAATTGCCGAAGTTCAGCCTAGAAGCCACTCTTTAGAAAGAGCACCGTGAGCACAAGGAGGGAGGGACTCCACGCCTACAGACGCCTCCATTAGACGGCTTCCGAGCCGCTGCTCCCCGCGTGAGCAGACTTGACTCCGCAGCCTGCGCGCACTCCACACAACCGCGGGCAGGGCCGCACGGAGGCTCAGCGCTCACGTCTGCGCCCGGGCCAGGGTTGTCTGCCGAATGGCGGCTGTCTAATGTTTCCCACCGAGCGGGGCGCGGCCTAGGCGCTGGCCCCTTGGCGAAGGAGAGAGGGCACCCCCTTTGTCTTGCCGCGATTGAAGGAATCGGTGTGGCTCATGGGCCAAACACTCCATGTAGCAACTGGATGTCACGTCACCCAAAAGAGCGCCGTCGTGAGAGAGAGACTGAATCTGCCCCCTAAATGCACTGCGCCTCCCCAACAACGTGGGTTCTCTGAGATAACGCACGAGACCCAGGAACCCAGCACTGGGGAAGAACTCGGCAGATGCGGGATCCGGGACTGGGTGAGGTGGGGTGTGTTTTCAGAGTGCTGGACGCAGTCCCGGGTTCTGGGGACACACAGTGTATGAGAGTCCTGCCATCTTGGAGTGGACTTTGTTTCTAGCAAAAGGAAGGGGAAGATGATAAGTAGACAAGCTGTTCCAGACGCTGCGTGAATATGTCACCCAGCAGCTGGTGGCATGAAGGGTCACTGTGAAATGGGGTCCCTGTGGAAAGCCTGTTTGGGGAGGTGGCGTTTGAGCCAAGAATTGAGTGACAAGGAGTCAGTTGTGGGACTGTCTAGGTAAGGAGCATTTCAGGTCATGGGAAAGGCGAATGCAAAGGCCCTGAGGCCTCCATCTCATGCGTTCGGGGCACTGGTGGAAAACCGGTGTGGATGTTCCATAGCACGGGAGGTAGGGACAGGGTATGAAAGAAGACTGGGAGGCGGGCACAGCAGAATCCCAGTGAGACGCTCGGGAACTACTCCAAGGAGCAGGAGCAGGAGCAGGTGGAGCTCAGCACCGTGGGCTGGTGATGACCGGCCCATCGGTGTGAGACTGGAGGCAGTGTGCACGGGAAACGGTGGGCAAAGGCCAGGAGCCCTTGGCCCTAGACCCGAACAGCTGACATGCGTGGTTTGAGCCCTGCGTCGTCTTGTGTGTCTCCCTCCTGCTGGCTAAGAGACTCCCCGTGCAGCTCCTCCCAGGCAGGGCGAGGGTCCGTGGAACACAAAGGTCACCGCGGGCCCCTCCTCCCGGCACCCTGCAGCTGACTGCTCGTGGACAGGGCTGTCTGGGTACACTGCCCATGCCAGCACGCAGGCCACTCTGAGCGCAGCATGGCTCCTCACCACTGTGGGACTTGGACAAGTCATTCCAGCCCGCGTGGTGAGGCCTGGGAAGGAAATCACGTCCTCCCCCTTGGACGGTGGGAAGAGCAGTGCCCGGCGCGGAGCGTCTCGAGGGTTCAGGTGCCCAGGGACTGCCCGCCATGCCGGCTGGAAGGATGGGTGCTGGGAGACAGGCAGGGGTGTGTCCAAAAGGCTTTCCCACGCCCAGAGATGCGGCCATTTCTCCTTACCCCTAGAAGAGCGGAAGCCGCCCAGGGTGGACGTGTGCTGCAGGGCCAGCCCTTCCTGTTTAGCTTGCGCTGTTCCCGCTCGGGGTCCCGGGGTCGCCGCGAGCTTTTTTTTTTTTTTCCTCAGCCCTGACTTGAGCACAGGTGGGACCAAGTCACACCAGCAACCCCTTGTGGGACTCAGCGCATCTGCCAGGGCTCGGGTCTTCCAGAAGGTCCAGAAAGAGCAGGGTGCGGCCCTCTGTCCCGGGAGCAGGGCCCTCGGCTCCTCAGCACGTGTCTGAGCCCCTTGGCAACAGCGGCACGCCGTGAGACTTGACCAGGTTTCGGGCCGCCCGCTCAGCCTCCGAACCGGGCCCCAGCGTAGCTGCAAAAGAGAAGCTCACATCCCTGGAGGCTTCTCTCCCTCTCTCCTCCTCACCTCTCCTCTGGCTCCCTTCCCCCGAGCGCATCACTTCAAACAGGGAGAGAGAGAGAAATAGGATGATTCATCTCTTTTTAGTAGCAGCCACTGGCCGGGGCCGCAGCCGAGCTGGGCAGGGGTCGTGCAGCTAGCCGGGAGGGAGGACCCCCCTCCCCCACATGCAGGGTGCGCACACCGTGCCAGCTTCCTGGCTGTGTGCAAACACGATCTGCATACCTCTGACTTGTGTACGAGGCCAGGCGTAATTGGCTTGTCTCCCTCAACACCTCGCTGCCCCCTCCCCCCTCCGACACACACACACACACACACACACACACGCACGCACCCCTCGTAAGAAATTAGACAGGCGACAGCAAACTCCAGTCCCGCCAACCCCACCACCACCAATCGTGCGTTCCCGGCGTGGCGGAGGGGGTGGGGCCGCGGCAGGGGGAGTAATTGGTGAACCCGAGGTGAATGAAATAATTGGAAAAGTGAGGTGTGAGTTTGTTACCGAGGTGTGAGCGTGGTGGGGGAGGGAAGGAGGGCCATGTTTAAAAGCTCGGCGTGTCCTCTTCATTCACAGCTTCTGATACAGTAATTGCTATTTTGTGGTTTCTATTATCTGCACAGTGGGGCGCACGCACATGCATCTCCTTCCCCGGGCGGCAGAGTGTGGGCGCAGGGAGGAGTTCCTGGGTGCCCTGTGATTGTCTCCCCTCCCCAGTCCCTGGGGGCCCTGCCCAGCCTCAGCCCAAGCGGCCTCGGCTCCCCAGGAAGGAGGGCTCCCGGGAACTTCCTGCAAAAGCCGCTCTTAGAAATGGCTCCGCGGCCCTTGCTGTCCGATAAGAGCCTTAATAATGGCTGGTCTTTATACATCGCTTATCTCCAAGAGGCTAAAGGTACTTCATCGATTTTTTTTCCCTCCCCCAGCCTTTCCTCCCTCTCTCTTTTTAATTCTCTTTTGCTATCTCTCCAAGATCATTAGTATTGGCCTGATATGATCCCAGGCGGTTCCCGGCGGCGAGAGCCACTGGCTGCCCGCATCGTCCTGGCATGCATCAGAAAAGCTCGCCCGGGTTTTGAGACCCAGGTCATGGGACGTGGGCAAATTCCTTTCCTGCTGTGGCCCTTGGTTTTCTCATCTGTAAGAGGAGAGGCGACAGCACCACTGTCCCCGCGGTGCAGTTGTACCTGGAAATTTCGCATTTAAAAGACCTGGCAGTGGCTGGCTTGGTGGTTGTACGCAGGCGTGGCTGTACTGAGGAGGTCCCGCCTAGGATCTCCCCCTGGGCCTGCACTTCCTCCTTAAGGCCCCGCTCGCCCCTGTCCTGCTCTCAGGAGGATGCTCGCTCCGTTGTAGCTGCCTCCCTGGCTTCCTGGCGTGGGAAACGGGGTTTCATTTGCTGTGCAGAGCTGAGCCACGCGCCCCACCTCCCCCGCCCCGGGCTCCCTCATCCCTGCCCACGGCCCCTGGTGAGTCCCGGGTGTCCTGTCACAGCTCCCTCTGCCCAGCTCTCCGCCACCGTGTGTGCAGGCCACGGAAGCACAGCTCCTTGCACCCCTCCTCACCAGCCGTTTTCTGCACCTTTTAATTATTTTCCTCACCTTTCTCCAGCCCCGTCACTGCTTACCATGCATAGAGCATCCACAGCCCGCCGCGTGCTGCCGAGAGGGCAAAATTAACCTTCCTTCCCCCCCCCCCCCATACGCACACCTATAGGCCGCTCACTAGAAACTAGGCAGGACTACGAAGGGAGAGGAGATAGGAGCCCCGCTGGGCAGAAGCCGGGTGCTTGCACGCGGTGTGCGCGGAATGACTGGGCTGCAGCCTGGCTCCGTCCCCTGCCCAGCGGCCTTGGGTCGGTCCCTGGGTCTCTGCAGTTGCACGCAGGGCTTTCTAGGCGCTGCCACACAGAGCCTCCTGCTTCAGCCAAGCCCGGCCACGCCTCAGGAAACAGACCTAGCTCCTGAAAGGGTGCGGTGTCTGTGCGGCGGGAGGGCTCAGGGCTCACGGCCGTGCCTGGATTCCTGTTCTTACCCTACTGCTTAACGCCAAGAATGCCCCCTGGACCTTGGCTTTCTCACCTGGGAAATGGGGATGGCGAGACCCGTCGTAACTGACCTTCGTACAGTTTGTATTTACCCCGTGGCTGGTTTCGTGGACTCTGAGGGCAGGGGTCATTGGCCAGCAGCCCCCTCCCCCTTCCAGAGCGACTCGTGGCTTATTTCTCTCTTCCAGAAACATTTGCAGGGCTCGGCTCAGAGGCAGGGCACTGGGCTCCGAGCTGCAGACCCAGTCACGAGCGAGTCGGGGGTGGTTTCTGCTAGGGCCCACCTGCATGCTAGCGCACGAGGAGGCAGAGAAGTTAACAAGCACTGGCGCCCCAGTTCCCTGGTGGGGTACCTCAGTGAGCCCAGGGTTGCTTGGGGACTCCAGGGCTGCCCACCCAGGCTGACAGAGGGGCGAGAGGCTGCCTTGTGCTAGTGGCTGACGCCTGAGAGCCTTGGAGGCCAGAGCAGAGCCAGGTGCAGAGACCAGCTCCCCCCAAAAGCTGCTGTGACCACGTGGACAGAGCACCCAGCCCGGGCCTCCTGTGCCCGTGAGCTTCCGCACGCGGCTGCTGAATGTGTGCAGTTCCCGGTCCTGCGGATGCTAGGTGCCCCTTCCCTGTGGCCCGAGTCAAGAACACAGAGCCCGAGACCACTTCCCCAGATGAGCTGTGGTGCCGGCGCAAGGAGCAGTGTGTCTGCTGTAGGATGCTCCGGCCGTTAGGTGGCAGAAGAAAGCAGCGTTTGTGGGCCTCGCCCCTCTCCGCGCTCCAGCCTCACCTTGTCCCCACCTGCCCAGCCTCGGGGCCCCAGCCCTGGGCCCCCTCCGAGTCGGCTTCCAGCCTCCGTGCAGTGGGGCGGCTGACAGGGCTCCACTCCCTGGGAGGCTGGCCCTGTCGCCAGCACCGCTTCCCGCCGCCTGGGGGAGGTGGGCGGGGGAGCTCCAGGGACGTGCAGATTCATTTTGAGGATTCATAACGCTGCATTTACACACCGTCCTGCCTCCAGAAATTGGGCCGGCAGATGCCTGGTCATGCCGGCGAGGCTGCGGGTTAACGCCTCGGATGTAGCTTGCATCATTTCACGAGGGCTTACAGCCTCTCCCGTGCTCCCCGCCCAAGCGGCCCCTGCCCCCGAAGCACCCCAGCCCACCGCGTGTGCGTGCGCGTGCCCAGGCGGCTGCAAATGTGTGCAGATTTTCAAATAAAATAATACCTCTCTTCAGCTGCTGTGCACATTAAATATTTATCGGCAGCGATTTGTGTGTATATATTTGATAAATGGACGTTAGGAGGGAAGGGGGCGGAGGGTCTGTGGCGAGCTGGGAAAGCCAAGGAGGCCCTGGAACATCCGATCCTTTTGTCCCGGGATTTCCCAGCGGTTTGGCCGGGCGGGAAGGACAGGGGGCGCCGGGGGTGGCCCAAGGCCGCGTTTCCCTGTTCCCTCCCTGTGGGGAGGAGCCAGGCCGCCTTCTTCTCCAGAGCTTGGCTTGGCTTTGGCTTAGTGGACATCAAAAGGCGAGCTCCAAGGGAGGGGACAGGCCTGGCACCCCGGAACGCTGAGCCCAGAAGGAACACCCCAGGCCTCGCCTGTGATCCCGCCAGCCCAGCTGGGATGTAGAGGCAAAGGCCAGGAGAGCCCCTCACCCCCGCCTGGGCCTCTGTAACCTGGCCAGGTGTGCGCAAGGCCGGGTGCCCCACCCCCCTGGGTGGGGGGAGGAACTGCGAATTCCCCTGCAGGGTCTCCAACCTGACACTGGTGGCCAGGGCCTGGGAGAAGGCTGGCTGCCAGGGAGCTGACGCAGGTGTGTGTGTGTGTGTGTGTGTGTGTGTGTCCGTGCGCGTGTGCGAACACTTCTCTCAACCCAGAGGGATCAGTGTGCGCACAGTCAGCCCTCCCACCTCCAGCAGGCCTCCGGTCTTCAACTCCCATGTTTGCCTTTTGTTACCAGCACCTTCGGGGAGCTGAAGACTGTCCGCTTGCCCAAGAAGATGACCGGGACAGGCACGCACCGAGGCTTCGGCTTCGTGGACTTCCTCACCAAGCAGGACGCCAAGGTGAGGCATGGTCCCTTCCCCTTCCTGGGCCCTCTGTAGGAGACACTGCCGGGCTCTGGCGCCTCGGTGTGGTCGGTGTGGTCGGTGTGGTTCACACAGCATCTCTTCCTGTGGGACAAAGAGGCTGGATTTTGCATTTGGAGGAAGAGGCGTTTCTGTGGCCCTCCCTCCCCACATTTCACACATCCGGGAGCTTGGGATATAAACCAGGGAAGCAAGTGGGTCTCCCAGGCCCCTCCTTATAAGAGTGGCCCCAGGGCTGGGCTGAATGGAAGGGCACCGAGGTACCCGGGGCAGAGCGCTTGGAAAAGAGTGGCTAGCGCCCAGGAGGCACCTGGGGCCCGTAACTTCTCTCCCCTGTCCTGCCTGTGGCTGGTTGCATGCGAGGACCCCCAGGCAGGTGCTGCGTGGATGGCCATCCCTGCAGGCTCCTCCAGGACCCACAGCACCGTGGACAGAGCAAGGCCGCTTCTCCCGTAGGCTCTGTGCAGCTCAGCAGGGCTTTGCCCTCGCAGTGGGTGCCGGGTCCCCCGCAGGCCCAGCAGCAGTGGGGACAGAGGCTGCGTGGGTGGGGTCAGAATCCAGAAGGAGGTAGCCGTGGCGCCTGCATTGTGAGCTCCGTGCCCACAGGTGGCATCGGCCATCTCTCAGCCTCCCCTGAAGGCTGGGCCCCCCACCCACCCACTTTCCAGGCGCCCATGGCCTTCAGCAAGTTGGCATTGCAAGAGGCCCAGAGGGTGGGTCCCTGTGCAGAGCCAAAGGGGCAGCTCGGGGACCCAGCTGCGGCCTTTGTGGGCCTGGGAACTACCCAGGCAGAGGGCCCGCGGGCCCCGGGAGGGCCTCGCCAGCCCCCTTTGTCTGCGCATCTTGAACTCAAGGGTCTGTTCTGTCAACCACATGGCCACGTCTGTTTGGACACCTGCTCCTCTCCCCTCTCGGCTGGCCGCCCTCCCCTCTCTCCTGTTGGTGACAAAAGGAGCGGCACCCTGTGTGCGACGGTCCCACGGCTGTCATCTTCAGCAGGGCAGAGTCGGGGTGCCCCCAGCTGGGAGGGCGGCCGTGGGGGGGCAGCCATTGAGAGCAGCGGCTCTGACACCGGCAGCTCGGCCTCTTCTGGCTCTGCCGGGTGCCTCGGTTTCCTGGTCTGTGAAGCCAGAGCCTTGGCAGGACGGCCCTCCCAGAGCAAGGCAGTGAAGCCGACCTCTGTGCTGGCAGGAGGTGTGAAGGGAGTGCTCCCCGACGGCTCCTGTGCCCCTGGGCCGGCCCATTCCAAGCCACCGTCCCTTGGCCCTGGTGTGCAGGTACCTCGGGTTCTGTCAGCAGGGGGAAGGCAGTGAGGGTGCGGAGCCCTCGGCCTCTTTCGTCTCAGGGTTCCTGTGCAAGGTTGCGTGCAGCGTGGGGCGCACTCCCCGTCCCTAAGGAATGCCTGTTAGCAGTGCCGGGGCGGCGCCATCAGAGCCCTCGCTCGCTGCGGATCCAGAGCACGCGAGCTCTGACCCCAGCACTGCCACCCACCCACTGTGTGGCCCGGGCCGGGTGACTCGCTTCCTGTGTGCCTCAGTTCCTCCCCTGTGAGATGGGAGCAGGACTCTGCTCAGGACAGGACCTGGGCCCTGGAGCTCTGTTGGCCACGAGGAGGAGGAGAAGGAAAGAAGGTGGTGCTGGTGGTGGTCTAGAACAAGCTGGGTGGGGCAGGAGCAGAGGAAGGGGTCAGGGCTCTAGGGCTGGAAGCCGTCTTCCCCCCAGTGGCCTCTTTACAGTGCCAAGTGGTCGAGGTCAGGGCTGGGGGAGGACACTTGGGGCCTGGAGGGCTGGACCACGTGTGGGCTCCCAGCCTGGGAGTCCCACGAGCCCCTTTGCCACATGACAGTCAGGATAGTTCTGCTGTTGGAGTCTGTTACGGCGGGAGGTGGGCTCCCAGGTACACAGGGAATTCACCCAAGGCCAGGCCACAGGTGCTGTTTTGGAACCACGATCTGGCGCCTCCTTCGCACCGTCCCAAACGGAACGGCAGGCTCACAAGGAGCAGGGGCGGCCGGGGACAGTGAAGGATCCGACCACGGCCCCGTGAGATGGGCTTCCTCCCTGGCCCTCCCCACCACCAGGCGCTGTTTCTGGCCCTGCCATGCCCGCAGCAGCCCGTGGTACCACCGCCAGGCGAGCCGGTGTTCCAGAAGGCACGAGCGCAGCTCTCTTGCCAAGATCCTTTGCTCTTTTTGCTTCCTGGGGAGGCTACCGCCGCTTCCCTCTCGCCGCCTCCCCGCCGGTCTGAAGAACACCATTGTCTGCTGAGTGGAACCGTCGGTACTCAGCGCTGACCCACGGAACCGTGACGTCAGCACGTAGATTCCTGAATGTTGTGGGTAGCAGGTGTGGGAAGAGGGGCGCAGAGCAGAGTGAAGCACCCCGAGGCCTGTCTAGCTCAGTGAGGAGTGGTGAGAACGCAGGGCTGAGCCCCAGTCCCCGTTCAGGCCCCCTTTAGATTCTCCCATCTCCAGTGAGAGCCAGCCGTTGGTCAGCGGGCATCGGGATGTGCCCCGTGCTGCCTTCAGGCAGCAGGAGAGGAGGGGGCAAGGAGAAGGTGAAGACAGGGGCCGGGGGCAAAAGCTCATTGTAAACCCTCGAAGCTGGAAGCCAGTGGAGAACCTCAGGGGTGCCGGGCAGGGCTGGTGCTGGGGCCTGGCTCGAGGCTTCAGGCCTCTGGTACGGTGTTCTAGCACCAGCCAGTCCACCTGCTCCAGTTGAATCCCAAAACATCCATTCCCTCCACACCAGTGTCTGCTTTGGCCCCGATCCCCTGCCCTCCTCCGACACCCCTGAACCCAGCGGTTCTGCATCGTCCGTCCTCCTACCTTGACCCCACGTCCCGCCTCACACATCCTCAGGCCCCTTCTGGGGCAAGTGCTCACCCCCAGAACCGGAAAGAGAATGCTTAGCGAGAGGCTACACGAAGGCCGCTGTGGCGGAGCTCAGAGGAACCAGGCCATGGGCGCTCGCAGCGAGCCGCACCTCTGAGCTGGGCCCAGCCTGCAGGAACCCCAGAGCCGGGCGGGAGATTCGCAATCTCCCTCCACTTCCTCTGAACGGCTGCTAAGCCCCGGCGCCAGGGCCACAGAACTGATACGAAGCCAGGCCTGAGCCCGTGAGGAGTCTCTGGCGCATTGGGGCGGGGTTGGCCCAGGCCGCCTGCCCTCGTCACAGGCGCTGGTGACCTGAGTGCCACGCTTGGCACGCAGGATCGCTGACCTGGCATATTCTCCCAGCCTCGGCCATTCGTCTGCCCCCAACGTCCCTGGCAGTGAGAGGCCCTCCAAGGGCTTCTGTTATCTCTGCCCCCAAGGGTGATCACGGAGCCGCCTCAAGTTGTGAAGGCAAGTGAGGGCGGGAGAATGGGGGAGCCAAGGACTCCAGCACGTCCTGAGCACAGGGTGCCCCCAGCATGGGCTGCTCTGTATGCCGTGGCCAGTACGGGCCACGAGGCCATTTCTGGAAAGTTCAGTCTCTACGTTGATACAAAACAAACCACCAGCTGTCAGAAGCCCGTCTGGCAGAGGTGGCACCAGGCATTTGCACTCAGTGTTTTGAATCCTCGGTGGGCTCTGGGAGATAGGCGCTGGGGGACTTCGCACAATTGGGGAAACTGAGGCTCGGCGGGATGAAGGCACTTGCTCAAGGTCAGACAGCGGTGTTGGCAGAGCCAAGGCAGACCTGCGGCCAAGGCCCGCGTGTGCCAGGACTCTGCTCTGGCCTCCTTGGCTCACTGATTCACTCCATGTCCGTGCCAGCCCCCTCCTCTTCCCACCGCACCCACCACCTCTCCCCTGGCCCTGGGGCCTTGCCAAGGCCAAGAGCTCACCCTCTGGAGACGCTCTGGAGGAAGACCAGGAGGTTTTCCCTTAGACGTCTCCCGGGAGCAGACCCAGGATGTAGTCGGCTCCCCCGGGCCCAGGGAGGCACCCTGGGCAGTCCATGTGCTCTCCGCCAGGGCCAAGCGGCCACCAGTAGCTGTTGGGATTTCGTTTGGAAACTGCCATCTCCTGTGCTTCCCAGACCAGGCTGGCCAAGGAGGAAGGGGAAGGGCGGGAAGAAGAGACGGGCAGCCCAGAATCCAGAATCTTCCTCCCCACCCCGCGCCGTGAGACTGCTTGTGCCTTCCCCGGCCGCCGCGCCTTTGTACTTCTGTGGTTGCAGCTGTTTTCATTTGCCGCCGCTGCTGTTGTTTTAAAAGGTCTGTTTTCACATGGAATGTTATCCAATTAGCGGAGCAGTGTGTTGGCTTAAATAAACACTTGGGGGGAGCCGGCAGCAGGGAGACACGGCGCGGGCGGCGTTGGCAGGCAGAGCTCTGCTCACCGTGGTAAACAACCACGGTCGCTGCGGCTGACGGCCCGTTCTCATCTGGCTTTCCGCGCCGCCAGGGGCGGGGGCCGGTGTGGCACGGCGCCTCCCGGGAATGTTCTCCAAATCCCTGGTCTTCCTCCTGCGGCAGGGACGGCTTCCTCACCGCCCGGTGCACAGTCAGTGCCGCTGTGAGACGGTCGGCCGCGTGCTGTCCGCATGCACTTGTTAATTGGGTGCAGGGAAAGACCAGGGTCCGGCATGCCCAGACACCCCTGTTCCCTGCGGGCCGCGCTGCGCGGTGGTTAGTGTGGCCTGTGGCGGCAGAGCCTCCTCTCTGAGGCTGTGGGAGTGTGGCCAGGGGGTGCAGGTCATCCTCAGAACAGGAGGTGATCGCGCTACCTGGAGGGGGTTGTGCAGTCGCGGTGGGGTGGAGCATGGACAGTGCTGAACGCCGGCCGGGGCTCCCCTGCGCCCTGGGCTTCACGGTGCACGGGAAAGCTAGGTACCAGCTTTTCTGAGTGCCCCCGGATAATTAGCTGGAGGCAGCTGGAGGAGCTGTGGTCACGGCCCCACTTCTCTGGGCGAGAGTGCACGTTCTGTGTGTGCCCTCGTGTCCCCGTTTTCATCAGTCGTGGGGTTTTGCCAGGTTCCTATCGTCAGAGCCCAGGAATGCGTGGAATCCGGAGCTTGCTCTGTAAGACAGGGCCTCCGCTCCGCAGCTCCCTGCCGCCTCTCGGTGATTACCGTGAGGACTCTGGCTCAGACACCAGCATTTCGGGTTGACCAAGCGGTCAACACAAGTTTCAAGGAAAGGCTTGGGCTAGGGTGCCGCCGTCCATGCTCAGGTGTGGCGCCCGGCTGTACGGGGACAGAGGGGCAGGGCAGGCGCCCTGGACGCCTGACAGGAGGCCAGTCCTCAGCTCTGCCCAGAGCCGTGGCCCCGGCAGCTCTGCGCAGCCCCTGGGCCTGCAGTCCCTCCAGGGGCGCAGCATGGCTTTCACTGTGGGAGAAGGTTTGGGTCCAGGGAAGCTGCAACGATCAGGCCCAGCGCCTTCCTGTTCTTGCAAGACGGACCCCAACCCTGCACAGCCTAGCACACCCCCACACATGCACGCACGCACGCCCTCAGGGCTCAGCTCAGAGGGAATCCCGCAGCCCTGGAGCCTGGCTGGACCCACTCAAAGCTCTCCCCGGTGGGCCTCGAGCTGCCTGAGCAGGAGGGAGTCCATCTGCTCCCAGTCGAGGCGGAGGGGCTCCGCCGCCTGAGTCAGGGTCCAGCAGGGAACCAGGTGGCTCGAATGAGGGGCAGAGACAGGAAGGGCAGCCGCCTAAGGATGGTGACAGCCAGCAAAGGGCCTCTCAGGCTACAGGAGGCTCAGAGGCAAAGGTGAGGGCAGAGCTGGGGTCCTTGGGCAGGGGTGCAAGGAGTACCCAGCCTCCTTCCTGCCTCCCGGGGCTTCATCTCCTTGGAAACCGGAGGGTGAGGGAGCCCTGTACAGGGTGCACAGGAGCTGGTTCTTGGGCTCAAAGAAGAGGGGTGGGTGGCCCAGGAATGAGCCGCATGGCCAGCAGGAAGTGGCTCCTGGGAGCAAAGCAGCTCTTCTGTGGCTGTTCCTCTGCCAGGCTGAGGTGTCCTTCCGGTCTGTTCTAGACCCTCAGGCCTCTCCAGCAAGTGGGTGCTCTCTGAAGTCTTAGCAGGCTGCTGTTCCTGTCCCTCAAGGAACCCGGCTCAGGCATGTCGGGAGCAGTGCACAGCAAGCCTGGGGGCGTCGGTCTTGTCACCCGAGGCCAGGTGTCCCCCTTGTGTGGACACTTGCGGGCCGAGCTGTCAGAACTGCACATGCGCCTGTCCTTGCTGTCTTCGTGACCTGAAGGGAACCCTGGCAGGACACCTGGGCCAGCAGCCACCCAGCTGTCTGGAGATCCCCGCCCCCAGTTTGCTGTGCGAGTGTTTACTGAGCACACCCTGCCTGCAGCATGCGATAGGACGCCTTCCCCCTGGGTTCAAGGTCGTGTCAGGCAGACCAGCACGGCAAGCAGGTGTTGTGGAACAGGGAGCAGGTGCTGGAACGGAGGGCACCCGGCTGCCCGCGCACTGTGTGAGGACAACCCTCTCTGCGAGCCAAGAGGCGAAGTGCAGGGGCCCGGAGACAGGAAGGAAGATGGCCTTTGCAATGGAGAATGATTGTGGGCGTAAGTTGCAGTCCCGTGGAGCCAGCAGATCCCCAGTCCCTGCCTGGAAGAAGGCTCCGACTGCCAGGAAGGGAGCAGACAGCAGGAGCCGGGTGTGGGCGGCACAAGGCCCGGGCAGAGCCAAGTCTCCAAGGGGGACACGGCCCCGGGGCTCGTGGCACAGGCAGCCATGCCTGGAGTGAGGTTTTAGAAAGCTCTAGAGACAGCGGGTTTCAGTGGGGCAGGGATACAGCAGGGGCCAGAGAGCAGGAGGCGGCCAGCGGACTTCAGCCCATGGGGCCATGGGCCTGGCCTGCGTTCTTCCTTCTGCTGAGCCTAGAACTTTCCGTGCCCCTCTGGGCCCTCCCCTGCACTAGCCCACAAGCCCCTCGAGGCCCAGAGCTGTGCCTTCCTCCTCCTCTTCACCACCCCCGTGCCTCCTCGGGTGCCTCCGGTGCTACAAGCTCTCATTGCGCTCTTTTAATGAGACGCAATTACCCTGGATTATCTGAGGCCAATTTTAGCCTGGAAACCCTGTCCCCACGCTGCCTGCGTGCGAGAGTTTGAGGCCAGCACATTGCAGCCGCCGAGGCTGTGGGCTCTCGGGAACACAGCCTGATTTCCTATTAACCCGCGGGGACTAGAGCCGGCGAGGGTAATTCTGCTATTTTTGGAGAACCACATATTGTGCTCTCGCTTCAGCTACAAAGGAGCTTTTGTACCTGACCGAGCATCGTCCCTGCACTCCAGCGCTCGTGAAAAGTCAGGCCGGACAGCGACGGCAGCAGGCGGTCAAGTGAGGCTCCCTAGGTGCCCGGCGGTGCTCGGGGCACGGCTGAAGCCGCCGCTCTCTTTGCAGCGTGGCCGAGGTCACGGTTTGCAGGCAGTGGAGCAGGGATTTGAACGGAGGTAGTACAGCAGTGAGGCCACACTGCAAACTGCTGTGCCACCTCCCCTCCGAACACGGAAGAGAAAGCCGAGAACGTTCCAGAAGAGTGCAGCGCAAGGAGATGGCGGTGGCAGGGGAGGCTGGGCAGGGGAGTTTGCGCGCTGTCTCCCCTGAGCACAGACCACTGCGGGCTTTCTGTGGTACAGGGGTAGAGAACTGCTTTGCAGGGGTAAGAAACACAAATCTAACAGCGGGGATCGGAGGCTGAGATTGGGGGGTCCCGCCTGGGCCCACCTCCCAGAGTCCCTAATTCCCATCTGCTGAGCTCACGCCTGGCATCCACCCGAGGCAGCCCCACCGTGTCCCCGGGACCACAACTCCTCAGGGACCCGGCGCCAGGATGGAACATGCGCCACACCAGACCCCCCACCAGCTTTGCTCCCGCGTCAGACTCCTCCTCCACATCGCCAGCTGAGCGCGCGTGTGTTTTAGGGCTCTGAATGGGCCGTTTCGGCTCCGGGTCCAGATGTATTTTTATATGCACATGGAGAAGCAGCGCGGAGGCTCTGCTGGCAGTCGGAAGGAGTTTTTTAAATTAAAGCTGAAAAAAAATGGCGGGGAGGGGGAAGAAAAAGTTTTCTGCACCTGGCCCTCGTCGGAACAGCAGCGAGGAAAACAAAGCGTTTCTTTAATTTGGCCACATGTCGTCTGGCTGTGGAAGACGCGGGTCGCGCCGCCCCCAGCCCTGTCCTTGAAGATCGCGGGCTGGATGGACGCCGGGCACTGTGCTCCGCGTGTCCTGGGGGAGAAGTCCCACAGAGGAGGAGGTGGAGGCGCCCAGTGCGGGAGTTGACTTGGCCTGGATCCCAGTGTTACTCCCCAGAGCGGCTGTATCGAGGCCACACAGCTCCGGGGGCTGGACATGCGGAGACAGGGTGTCACCTGGGTTGGCTCCGAAGGGGAGGTCTGTCCTGGGCCTCCCCTCCTCAGTGTCCCCGGGTTCGTGGGCTCAGCACTCCACGTGCACGTGGCGCCTGCCTGTGCCCAGTGTCTTCACCCAGCCATCATCAGCAACGGACAGCACAGGTGCCAGTGGCTGTCAGAGTGTCTCTCAGCGACACGGCAGCCACCACAGCCGGTGCGTGCACCGTGCAGCTCCCGCAGCCAAGTTGCCTGGCCATGCGTCTCTCAGAGCGGCAGGCCGCCGGCATCCGCCCGTGTCTTGGCGGGCTCGCGCCTTGGCGTCCCGGGTTCCAGGACTTTCTTCTTCTGGGAGACGTGGTCGGTCACAAGTCAGGCCGCAGGCGAGGGCCGCCGAGCAGATAGGTGCCAGGTCTGTGAATGCACTAAAACCCTGGGCTGTGTGCGTCCACCGGTGTCTCGTGTGTGTGAGTCACGACTCGGCTGTGAGAAGAGCTTGTGCCAGGCCCCAGGCTGACAGCTGAGGGACGGGGCAACCACACAGGGGCAGCAGACACTGGGAGGGCTTGGATTCAAGGAGCCCAGGGCCACGGAAGGAGAGTGGCCTCTAGCAACCATGGGGGCTGCACGGGGGTGGGCCAGCCCCCGACAGCCAGGCAGGAAGCACGCCCTGCTAACGGGGTCGCCCTCCCTAGATGAGGTGGAATGCGGGAGGTGAGACAGCGGCCCGTCCCTGGCGCCAGGTGCAGCCCAGGTGCGGCCATACTGACGGCCCAGGCACTTGCCGCTCTCTCCCTGCCCACAGAGCCTCCTGGAGCTCCCTGGACCCTCCCCCGGGGTCCCGTGGCACAGGGGCCGGGCCTGGCTCCCGAGTCAGATGCTAACACCGCTGCTCTCTCATCCCACAGAGAGCCTTCAACGCCTTGTGCCACAGCACCCACCTGTACGGCCGCCGGCTGGTCCTCGAGTGGGCCAACTCCGAGGTGACCCTGCAGGCCCTGCGGCGGAAGACAGCTGAGCACTTCCACGGTAGGAGCAGCCCCCGGGGTGGTTGCTGGGCCGCAGGAGGGCAGGCAGTGGTGGGAGCGTCTAAGGGACCGTCCTCAATGCGAGGGCCGCAGGTGCACCGGGCCCAGCTGGACAGACCCCGGGCTCCTGGGCCCTCGGCTCATTCTGGGCCAGGCCACTGGGGTCCTGGCAGGAGAGTGAGGGCAGGGCTCCCTTCCCGGCAGCTGCCGGGGCCACAGCTCAAGCCCGTGGCCCTGCCCACCCCATACTCTGTGCAGGTGCTTTGCTCCTTCAGGCCCAGGAATGCTGGCAGCCCCTCCCGTGGCCACCCCTGGGGACCACACTGTCGCCTGTCTCCCTGCCCCCTGACCCCCTTCACTGCCCCCTCCCAGTCACCCCATTGAAGGCCGTCTGCTTTGTGTGAGAGCGCCAGCACTCGGAGGCCTGACTATGCACTCTGGTGGCACCGTGGGGCTCGGTAACCCGTTAGTGACCAGAAAATCCCGAGGTCCCTCCAGGGGGCGCCGCAGTGGCCAGGGAGTGGCCGTGGGGACTGGTGGGAGAGGCAGGGCAAGTCCGTACGTGGTCCAGAAGGGGCTCGCCAGAGGCCACTTCTGCACCCACGAAAGAGCTGCCCAAGCAGGAAGCATGGGGTAGAGGGACCGTGAGGCTAGAGCAAGCTTGACGTGTCTGCAAGGCGGGGAGATCCACGTGGCTGGAGACAGGAGTCGCAGCGAGGGGCAGGGGCAGGGGCGTGAGGGAGGGCAGTGGGGCCGCCTCATCTGCACCTCGTTGTCGTCTGTTAGGTCCCGAGAGTTGGGTAATGAGTACAGGGCTCAGGGGTTGCCTGGAAACCCACACCGGGCTGGGCTGGCAGGCCTGGCAGGTGCTTCTTGCTGTCCCATGTTTGCCCCCACTCCTGGACAGCCAGGGGCCCTGGACTCGAATGCCATCTCTGCACCTCCCCCCACCTCGGAAGAACCGTCACTGGGTCAGGGCAGCTGCGGCTCCGTACAGCTCGGTCCTGCCAGGGCCTGGCAACGGGTCCCCAGATGGGAGCGCATCCGTCCTCCTGCCTCCCTGGGACAGCCGTGCTCTGGGACAGTGCTGAGGCCTCTGTGGCACCCAGCCTCCCCCCGACTGTCACTCCTGGGGCCCCCAGCTCTCGGGTGCTTGCCTGGCCAGTCTCCAGGTGCCTGTCTTTGTCCCCTTCCTCCCTCCCCATCCCCAGGGGGCAGCAGAGAGCCAGGGTGCCATCAGGGGACAGACAGGGGCTGCAGACCCTCTCCCACACTGGAGACAGAGCCCAGAGTACAGTGATTGTTCCCCAGCCCAGCCCAGCTTCCAGGCTAGGCACAACCCGAGCCGCTCGGCAGTCTCACGGCCGTGTGTGTGCTCCGGGGCCTCCGTGGGCAGCCACTGCGCCCCTGTGTGTGCTCAAACTCCAGCGGCACGTGGGGGCCCTCCGACAGTGCCCTGCCCACCCCAGTGGTCTTCCCAGACTGAGCCCCTTCTCTCCCCCACACTTCCTGCCAGGGTCACCCTTGCCCCTGCGTGGGCTGCCTTAGGCTCTCTCAACCTGGCAGACACCTCCACGGCACTGCTGTGTGCCACCCCCTACCCAGGCATCCGTCGCTGCTCCATGCTCCGCCTGTCCCTTCACTTGGCCGCCGCGTCCTCCCTAGCCCACGCCTGCCCCACTGGAGGCCGCTGTGTGCTGCTCTGTGCTGGTGCTCAGACAGGGGCGGCAGTGGTCCCTGGGCCTGCCACGGATCTGGCACGTGCCGGGCCCTCCACCTGGGCCAGGGCAATGTCTCGGCGACAGTGAACCCAGAGAAACCAAAGCTGAGAGCCCGGCTGCAAACTCACCGCTCGATGCGCCCCATCCTGACATGCAGAAAGAGCCGTGCTTATCGGCAGCCATTGACAGGCCCAGATGCGCCCATCGGCAAATGTTTGTGTAAGGGACTCTCCCTGGAGTGGCTGCGGGGCCCCGCCTCCCACGAGTGCGGGCTCAGCACTTCCTGCCTGCATCGGAGAGAAGCCCCTTCAATAAATTGAGTTCCGAAGACAGCAGTGGCACCTCCCTCCGTGGAGACGCGCCCGCAGCCTTGCGATGGGGCCGCTGTCATCACAGCCAGGGCACTGCAGGCACGGCCCAGACAGGCGCAGGTGCACTGGCAGTGGGGGTGAAGACAGTGGAGGATCCGCTTACGTCTCCCCCTAACTCCCCAGCAGCCCCGTGAGGACAGGTGAGAGATTAGGCTCTTTGTACAGATGAGAGAACCTAGACCAGCCAGGCGCTGCAGCTGGTGTTGTATTGAATGCCCACCGTGTGCCCAGGGCTGTCCTCAGGTGTCCCCACAACAACCCTAGTGGCCATAGGCAGCGCTGCGTCCTCCGTGCAGCTGGAGTGACCGAGCACAGATCTGCGTTCCAGACCCAGGATCCTCCCACCCCGTCCTCTCCACGTACTGTGTTATATCAGCAAGCACCGTGCGAAGTGAAAGACCCCGAGGCTTCCATAACCCTGGCCTGAGTGCTTCATCCGCACCGGGAGCCCCGGGTCCCTTCCAGGAGTGGCAGGAATGAATGAAGAGCAAATCCCGACACGTCCTCGTGGAAGACCCTGCGGTGGGCGTGGTACACAGCCCTCCTTTTGCAGATGGGAGAAGTGAGGAGCAGGGGTCAGAGGTGAGCACAGGAGAGTCCCTTCCCCAGCAGCGAGGTCCCTGCAGGCAGCAAAATCCCCAAGGGGTTCGTGGAAAGAGCCCCTAAGGCTAGGGCTGCTGGCAGAGGTGTGGACGGGGGCGAGAAGTAGATGGGGCGCTAAGGCAACAGCGAGGGCCGTGCCACCCCAGGGGCTGAAGGGACAGAGGGAGGAGGTGACGTCCCTGGAGCCCAGAGAGGGAGGAGCCCAGGTGGCGGGACACAGCCAGGAAAGCAGAATGTCCCCAAGCAGGGAGGGGGCTGGGGGAGCAAGCGGCGGCTGTTTCCTGGCCTCCCCCAGGGCCCTGACGTCGTCAGCCAGAGGCCCCGTGCAGGTGCCAGTCTGCAGGACAGAAGCCAGACCTCAGAGAGGCAGGCCTTGTCCCGCCGATGTGGTGACTCAGGTCTCGGAGTCGTGTGCCCGGGGACTGGGACCGTGTTTCCTTGGGGTAGGGGCACCTGAGGGGCGCGATGTGATGTGTGGTGTGGCAGCTCCTCGGGCAGGGTCAGTGGCAGGCACAGCGGGGTAGCCAACCTCTACACCAGTCCCACCTGCCTGGGCCGGCAGGGAGTGGCCCACGAGCCTGGGGGCCCGAGTTTGAAGTTAGTTCCCCGCCCCCAAATATGTACAGCACTGGACCCTGACCTCAAGGCCGTGGGATAACGTGGCCGGCCTGGGCCGTGAAGCCCTGCACTCAGAGCCGCCGCCTCAGCTTTTCCAAGGTCGTAGCACCCAGGAAGGGGGAAGCAGTGACTTGGGTGCGCCCTGGGCCTGGGTTCTGCTGCCTGGCTGTGTCCCGGCAGAGTGCTCGCTAGCGCACCACCTCTGCAGCTGCTGTCCGTGCGCTAAAGCAGCCTCCACTCCCTGGGGACCTCCAGAGTTCAGGAAGGCGCCATTCGCCTCCCCGTGTACTGGGGCGGGGGCTGAGGCACACAGGCCGAGGCGACTCGCCCAAGGTTGCACGGGCAGGGAGAGCTGGGGCCGCCTTGGACGTGGACGGTGGGCGTCAGTCCCTCCCTCTGGTTGGACTGATGTGTGTGTAGGACCCCGCACAGAGCAGGGGTCTGGAGAGAGGTGCAGGCCCCTCCTCGCCGGCTCCCGTGTCTGATCTCTGCCGGAAGCAGGCAGCGCTCAGAATAGAGCTGCTGGCTGGCCCCCTCCCCTCCGTGCCCTTCCCCTGTGGTGAAAAGTGCCCAGCCCATTTATGTTGTAATCCACATTGTTCCAAGCGCCCAGGGCCCTGGCAGGCTCCGAGGACAGGTGGGAGCCGTGCCCACTTCCCTCCGTGGCGCAGGCCTCAGCCCTGAACTCTGCCAGGAAGGCACTCAGCTCTCAGGTGGAGCCCAGCGAGCAGCGAGGCACGACAAAGGGCCCCCGAGGACTGGGCCGCAGAGTGAAAGGCCGGCCGCTTGGCCGCAGGCAGGGCAGAGGGAGTGAGGCTTTGGCAGCCGCTGAAGCCAGCCTGTGCGGTGCGGCCAGCGGGAGTGGCCCTGCTTTGCCCCAACCCCTGGGGCTCGGCTTCCAGGCGCAGCCATCGCCTGGGAGGGACTTGGAGAAAGAAATGGGGGCTGCAGGTTCCCAGCTGCCGGGCCAGCCTCGCCTCCCCCAGAGCTGAGAGCCCGTCTACAGTGCACACTGGGCGACCGTGTGGTTTGTGTTACCGGCTCCCTGCGTGGACCCAGACTGGGGCCCCGCACTGTCTGCTCTCTGTGGACTTGGGCAGGGAGGGATCCCGCAGAATCCCAGGAAGCCAACCCCGTCGTTACCCTGTGGAACACACCCGGAGACAGACGCAGAGGGTGCGCCCGGCCCCTGCTCTGCCGCGTCCCCTGCCCTTGTAGCCCAGCGTGCAGCCTCAGCTCTGCCGTCTGTGCAAGGGGACGAGGGCGCCACCTCCCTGGAGGGCTTGTGCAGCTCAGGAGAGGAGGCCTGTCCAGGAGCTGGCGCACCACTGCCCACACGTAGCGCGCGAGCGAGCGTTCAGCAGACGCAATCATTTATCGGCATCGCCACCACCCACCCCTCCCCGGACGTTATTTTTCCCTTTCCGGGCCACCAAGAGCACTGGCCGCCTGCTTGTGTCCCAGGCAGCCAGGCTGGGGCGCCGCTCCGTGGGCAGGAGGGTAAGAAGACGGAGTCCAGTGGCTCTGTGCCTGGACAGCACAGAGCACATGGATGTGCGCGTGCGCGTGTGTGTTAGACACAGAAACAGGAGGAGGAGTGAGCCCAGTGCCCATGCGGCGCTCGGGTCTCAGGACAGGGCGCTTGCATCTGGTCTCTGTCTCAGGAGCCTGGCACCCAGTAGGAGCTTTATGCGTGTGCAGCGGCCATGGTGAGGAGCGGGGGCGCCCTCACTGTAGTGCGCTCACGCTGGCTCCTCATCGGGAGGAGAATCTTCCGTAACCCGTCCGGGCGCTCCCTGGGAGGGCTGCCCGCCTTCCTTTTGGCCGCTACCCCGTGTGACGATGGGACTTAGCGTGTTCCCTCCCACGTGCATGCGTGCAGGACACCCGGCAAACTGCACAGCCAAGGGCAGCTCTTGGAGAGCCAGGCTGAAGTCGCCCTGAGCAGGCAGACGCCGGACAGAGGTGTCGGGCAGAGAGAATGGCGAGACAGACGGGTCCCAGCCGCAGCCCCCTCCCCCTTCTCCCTGTCCCTTCCTCCTCCTGCCCCCGCCCTCGCCCCCGCCCCAGCCGAGGATCCGATTTCTCCGGGCCCCCCTCTGCAGCGCGCAACCCTGGCAGGTGAAGTGCTGTCCTCCTGCGCCTTGCGTGCGGCAGTGTGAAGAGAGCGAGCGGGGAGGGGGACGCAGGCCCGGCCGCCACTGCTGCGCCCTTTTCTTCCCGCGCGTTACAGACCAGCAGGGTCGCAGCATTGAGAAGCTTTCAGGCCTCGGCAGCCGCGGTGCCTGCGCGCGCAGCCGAGAGAATATAATGGCACGGAAGAAATCCTCCCACAGAACCCTCTGTTTTAAGCGCTCACAGCCAGGGAGGCCCCGGCAAACAGGCTTTTATTTGGCCGGGAGCATGGCTCTGCTTCCCCGTGTTGTCTTATTCCAGCTGGGGAGGACTGATGGGCTGTGGTTAGCGTCTGTACCTTTCACCTCCAGAGCTGGGAGCGCAGACATGACCGGCATGGCAAGTGGCTGGCCACGGCGCCTTCCCCTCCCGCCTGAGCCAGCCTGGCTGTGCTGGGAGGGCCACGGGCGCAGCGCCGCCCAGCAGAAGCTGTCTCTGGGCCCAGATGGTGGCTGTCCCCGGCTGCCCTCCCAGCCTCCCAGTGGGCGGAGAAGGAGCCCTCAGCCCAGCCCGCTCCAGCCACCCCTGCGTTCGTTCAGGTCGCAGCCGGTGTCAGCAGTGTGACTTCCCTCCCGATGCCCCGTCACCCTGAACACCGCCACTCCCATCCCTTCTCCCAGTGAGGCTCCGCCCTCTGGGGACAAGGCCCGCCTGCCTGGGCCCTGCACCCAGCACAGAGGCGAGGACCCCTGGGCCAGCAACGGGAGGGGCAGGCCGGGCCGCCGGGCCCGCTGGCTGCTTGTCGCACACCAAGATCCTCCCGGCAGTCGCCCCAGGGGTGCAGCCGACACTGCCCACACAGGCGTTCCCAGCCCCGTGCCCCGAAACAAGCGACCGTGTGACTCCTTAGTCAACATCAAGGCAGCTGGAAGGAGGGGAGAGGGAGGCGGAGCTTTGCTGAGGTCCCGCTGTGTGCAGAGAGCGCGGCCCAGCCGGTGCAGGTACCTGGCGAGGGGCATTCTATGCCCACTTCGCTGCGGTGCAGACTGAGCCCAGAGAGGTGCACACAGCTCTGGGCCCTGCAGGACGGGTGACCTGAATCTCCATGCCCTGGCTCCCCAGCAGCTCCCAAGCCCAGAACTGCACAGTGGAATCTGCACCCCAGTCCAGGTGGGGGGAGGCTGCGAGCGATAACCCACAGTCTGTTCATAGTTTTGTGGGTGCACAGCCGTGCCCCCTTTTCACGCGCTGCCTGTGGCTACTGTGTTGCCCCGCAAGGATGGACGCTGAACCTGGCCACAACCTGCTTGCAGGCCCGGCCCCTGCCCGACGGCTTTTTAATGCTTTATTTATTTGAGAGACACACAAAGAAAGATGGAGTCCCTCGCCTCTGATTCACTCCCTAATTGCCTGTGATGGCTCGGATTGGGCTGCACCAACACCAGGCACCAGGAACTCGATCCAGATCTCCCACGTGGCTGGCGGGGACCCCCTACTTAATCGAGCCGTCACTGCCGCCTCGCAGGGCGTGTCTGGCAGGAAGCTGGGGCCAGTGTGGGACACAGGCATCCAGACGCCCGCTCTGCCCATGGCAGTTCTTCCACGAGACACAGGTGGTTCACGCCTCCCATGCCTCTCCTCAGAGAACACTGGGCGTCCCCTCCACCCCCCTCCCCAACCAGGAGGCCCAGCGGCCGTGCCTCCCAGTTCCGCTGCTCGCTCACCTGCCTCCTCCACTCGGCCTGAGGAGAGGGAGGACGCGGGGGGCCCTGAGAGAGACCTCGTAACTGCACAGGCAGCATAGCAGGGCTCTGGTGAGAGCAGCGGGCATGAGCAAGGTGACGGACTGTGTTCTTCGTGGGGAGGCTAAGAGTCCCAGTGTGGTGGCTGGAAAAAGTCTTTGAGGTATAGACATTTCTGGGTGCTTCCAAGGGACCGTCCAGCCAAAGGTGGGGGGTAGGGGACATACCGGGTACTAGAACCACAGGTGCAGAGGGGCAGAAGCATGGTCAGAGCGAGCCATTGTGACTGGAGAGTGGCTCCAGCGTGGAGAGGTTAGCAGTGCCGTCTACGTCTACGTTGGGGCCTGTCTGGTCTGGCGTTTGTCCAAGAGGCCTTGGAAGCCTGTGGGAGATTTAAGGAGGGGAACGCCGAGACCCGAGAGAACTTGTCCTAGACGCTCTGTGGGGTTGCATTATAGAGGACAAGAAGGGGTGGCGGGGGGGAGTCAGGCGTTTGGGGCAGTGGTTAAGTGGGAGTGCCTCGGTTCAAGTCCCAGTTGAGCTTCCAGTTCAAGCTCCCTGCTAATGCACACCCTGGGAGGCAGCAGGTGATGGCTGGAGTGTTTGGGTCCCAGATGGAGCTCCTGGCTCCTGGCTTCAGCCTGACCCAGCCACGGCTGTTGTGGGCAGTTGGGGAGTGAACCAGAGGATGGGAGATACGTTTGTCTTTTTCCCTAGTGCCTCTGTCTCTCTCTCTCTCTCTCTCTCTATTTCTATATCTCTATCTCTACCTATTTCTCTCTCGCATTCTTTCAAATAAAATGCCTTTTTGCGTTTTAGGAAGGTGAGGACTGGGGGTAGGGGTCCCATGGTAGTGGTCCAGGCAAGCAAAGCGATGGCCTGGGCTGGGCCCAGGGGGACGGAGAGAGGCATTTTTGTAAAAGCTCGATCCGGCCCAGCTTGCTCCTGGGGGGCTGGGGTTGCGAGGCCGACGCCTACTGGGCACGGTGAGGCCAGGTGTGAGGCCCGGAAGCTGGGAGAAGCAGGTGGGTGGGCGGGGCTGTTCTGCCCATGCAGGGTCTTAGATGCCTGCTAGCACTCCGTGTGAGGTGTCAAGCGGATAGATGTATGGGCTTGGAGCTCAGGGGCGAAGTCTGGGCTGAGATATAAATTTGGAAGTCATCAGCATACAGATGATATTTAATGCCGGCAACAGTTCGCGCCCCCACCCCCTTCCGTAACTGAATCATCCCCGGGACAGCACATTTTCCAAACTGGGGACCAGGAGAGCCCGTGCCCCCCGCGCCAGCCCCTGCAAATAGGCCTCCGTGCTCTCGGCCGTGAGAAAACCACCACGGGCTAGAAAAGCCGCGGCGGCCAAGTTCAGTCCGGGGTGTGAACTCGCGGGATTTATTATTCAAAATATCCCCTTGCCAAGGCTCCTCGCAGCTCCCTGCACTCATTCCTCCCTCTGCTCGCTCCCTGAGACTTGGCCGTGGCCAGCCCTCCTCTGGAGGGCTCCAAGACCCCTGCAGGTGGGCAGAGGACCCAATGGGGAAAGCCGAGAGCGTGGGTGGGCACGGGGCACACGGGTGGAAAGGGATGGTGTGGCGTATTTTGTCTTCTTGTTGGCAGATGGTACCCGGGAAGGTTGAGACTGCCCTGTGCCCGAACCCCTCTCACACCCACCCCAGCCCCGGCCCTCCCTGCTGGTGGCGGCAGAATGAAGGGATGGACAACCTAGAAGCCAGATTGGTTGCAGTTGAGGCGGCTGCTAGGTGGGGTGCAAATGTCTGGTCGTGGCGGGCGAGCCCCGCGGGGCTCCTTGCAGGGGCGCGGGAGGCTGTGGGGGGCAGCCTGGAGCAGGTGTCTCCCGGTCGCCCCCTTCCTCCTCTGCCCTCCCTCCCACGCCCCAGGGCCCGAGCCTCGCTGGGTGGTGTTTTGGAAATATTTCCTAGCGCCTGGGCAATCTCCTGCACTCTCTCCTCCCCGTCCCCGGGGAGCGGCTGTCCGTGCGGGGAAGGGACTTGCTCCCAATCCAGCTAAATTGTTATTGACTTGTGTTCTCTGCGTTCCGCAAACATTTCACTCAGCCGTCGCCAGCGAGGCCAAGGATCCCCGCTAGGGCTAACGGGCGAGCCAGCTGTGCCGGGCCATTTCTCCTGCTCTTCCTCATCGATCACAGAATTAAACTGACAGAAGGGGAATTTCACAGCGGCTTGGGAGGGGCAGGGCCCTGGCCGGGACTGGGCGAGGGTGTGGGGGCCTGGAGACCCGAGTGCTGGAAATCGGGGCAGGAGAGGGTGGCCCTCCCTCCAGGCCGTGGCCGCTGGCAGGGGGTGGCCAGGTTGGCCCAGCTGAAAGAAACCCAAGGAGAGCACGTGAGTTTTAGTTACCGCTGCGTGGCGAGTGCCGACAGAGGCACGTGCATCAGAGCCCTCGCGGGGGCCCCTCGGCCGGGGGCTGCCACGGGCCTTATTGCACCCATGAGACGCAACAGAATGGGTGCGGGTCACTCGCCGGTGTTGCTACTGGGAGATTTGACCCGAACGTCCAGTCTCTGGCTCTCTGGAAAGGGCAGCCAGGCCCACGGTGCAGCTGCATGTGGCATGCGCACTGCCCCCTTGCCGCGGTCCCCCACCCTGCCAGCAGTCACCGTCACAGCCCCTCCTGGCCCTATCAGGCCTCTGCGCGTGCAGGTCCCAGGCCGATGCCTGGGCCCCGCGAGAGGTCACCGGCTCCCCCCTGAGCCTCGGCTTCCGACCCAGAGCCTGTGTCAAGAGCAAGGGAGAGGGAGCTGATGTCGAGCAAACCCTTATAAAGCAGCCCCTCCCCCGTGCCCACAGGCCCAGGGCTGGGCGGTGGGGGACACCTTCCCACAAAAGATTGATTGATTTATGTGAAAGAGGAGACAGAGAGAGAGGTGTAGCTTCTATCTGGTTTACTTTCCAAATGGCCACAGTGGCGAGGGCTGGGCCAGGCCAAAGCCAGGAGGCAAGAGCCAGGAGCGTCACGTCTGGGTCACTCACATGCATAGCAGGGCCTAAGCACTTGGGCCATCGTCCACCGCCTTCCCAGGCCACGGTAGCAGGCGGCTGAGTCCAAAGCACCAGCCCCCGTCCCTCCATCCCCCCAACCTGGTGCTTTCTCTGTCTTCCCTCTGTGGTCAGTCACTCCACCTGGACCGTGGTCAGTCACCCCAGCCTGCGTGGTGTCCCTGCGTCTGTAACTACTCAGAAATGTTCGGGACCAAGCCCCGAGCCCTAAGCTCTGGCCTTAGCCTACATCGCCAATCCTGCCTCAGGCTTATCCAGGCTAATCCTGGCCCAAGTGCCTCCAGCAAGCCCTGTGCGTGGGGTTGTGCACAGCGTGGAGCCACTGCACACCGCAGACACCCAGCACGCATGAGCCACACCCGTCTCCTGCCTGCCGCTCGGGGAGTCACAGCAGCAGTCCTGGTCCGCACCGCCCACCCCAGGCCATTTGCACCAGAACCTCGGCATAGTGGCCTTCTAGCCGACTCTGTGGGCAGCTGGCCTGTGGGGAAACTGCTGATACTGACTCGTGGCTGCTGCACAACCTCCGCCTGCCCTGCGCCCTCGCTGTCGGGTCCTCCTCCCTCTGAGCGCGGACTCCCAGCTGTCCTCTCATCCTCGGAGACCCACCCCGAGCCAGCGCCCTGTCCTGGGGAAGCCACTGGGCGTCCTTCATGGAGTGTGCGTCTGCTCCCTGCAGCCCCGGGGGCCCCTCCCATCAGGGCCTCCGAGGGCGCTGCCCCTGCGGGGGCCGAGTTCTGCAGCCAGGGAGGGCAAGGAGAGACCCAGGCAGAGGCCAGAGCCAGCATTCAGACACCCCCCCCCCACAGTGCCCGGGCCCGATGCATCCCAGGGCGGGGTTGCTGGGGCATCCCAAAGAGCCAGGACAGGGGGCCATGGAGTCTGAAGATCGAGGGAGGCTTCTTCCAGCTGGAATCCCACGCTCCACCAACACCCTCCTCCCCTGGCCCTCTGCACTGCCCCACACCTGCCCCCTCCCGTGGGCCTGCACCTTACAGGTTGCAAGGCCTTGCCTGTGCCTTGTCTCGGGGGGCAGCAAACTGGGGGTCCCCCAGGAAGCAGCAGGAAATATTCTAGAAGCAAGGCCCCCATCTGCAGGGCAGCCAGGACACAGCCAGGGCCCAGGGTGGCCAGGTCTGCAGGGGTTCCTGTCACAGCACCCGCGTGTGACTGTCAGGGCCTGGGTTTTGTCTCCGGGTTAAATCTTTCACTCAATCTGGGTGCTCTTCAGGGGCCCACACGGGGTGAGACCTCAATTCACCCCAGCGGTCTCCTCCTAACTGTGGAGTCTTAGTTTGGGGTCCCCAGGAAGTGATGTCTGAGAAATTGCCTGATAGTGCTCTCAGAAAGCGTGGGAGGAGGGGGCGCCCAGTCAGGGGTCGTACTGGGCAGACCCCGCTGTGGGCAGCTGGGCCCCGTCCACCGGGCCCTCCGAGAGCCTCAGGGCAGCACCTCCCCGACACCCGCCGCACTGGGGGAGGTTGTGCTGGGTGTCAGCTCCTGGCACTCGGACTGGGGCCTGCCTGTAGCTGCCGCCTGTGTCCGCCATGGGCGCACGGCGCAGCGGTGACGGTGAGGGCTCCGCCAGCGACACCTGTGTCCCTGGTCAGCAGGCCTGCATTCAAGGCCTGGCTCCCTCCGATTCTTGCTTTCTGTGGAGGCAGCAGGCGGCCAGGTCCCTACCTCCCCCAGGGAAGGTGGGTGGAGCCCCGGCTGCGCAGGCATGGAGAGAGTGAACCAGAGGATTGAAGATCTCATGGGTAAAGGGAACGTAAACCTTTTAAAAATTAAAAGGAAGAGGGCAGCGAGCAGCCCCGTGCTCTCAGGAGGCGAGTCGGCGAGTAGCGGGGAGGGTGGCCCGCACTGGGTGCCTGCCAGGTGCCCATGCCTGGCACGGCCTCTCGGTCCGCTTAGTGCCCTCAGCTGCGGGCGCCAGTCCTTTCTTTGCCGTCCGGCCCCTGCGGAAACTGAGCCCAGGTGGACGGGGCACCTTCCCCGAGGTGCCCACGCTCAGAACCCAGCCCCGGGCTCCCGGCTGCAGCAGTGTCACTTCCCCCATCAGCCGCGCTCACTCGTCCTCGGCCTGCCCCCTCCCGTGAAGCCTCCCCTGTGCCCCTACCCCCGCGCCTTGCTCTCTGCCTGCCCGTGCCTTCCACGCCAGCCAGGGAAGGGAGAGACGCAGGCTGGCATTCTGTCAAGGAATTAATTGAAAAATAAAATCATTAGGTGGGAACTCCAGAAATGCAGAAATGGTGGTTGGAGGCAGGGGGGAGGGGGCAGGGCTGGGGGCTGTTGGGGGCCGGCCGGGCTTTTGTCGAGTGCATGTCTCGGGTATTGATGTTTAGTGACGTTCCCTCGGTGTTTATCTTTGGGTGCAGCTGTAATGCTGAAAGGAAGTGCACAGCTTGTTCCGTTTATTTATTTTACACCTTTCCCGGGTTCTGCTTTCTGTTTGTTTGGTGAAAACCCGCTGAGGCTTTTGATGTCAGGCAAGTGGGATTGCGGCAGCTGTGCCTGCGGGCGGGGCGCACCACGTGCACGCAGGCTGCTGGGTGCCCTTCCCCGGGCGGCCTCGGGGGCCCCCCTGAACCCTGGCAGTGGAGGTGAGCCAGGCAGGCCCGGCCCCCAGGGGCGGCAGTGCCTGCTGAGCACCCGTCTGTGAACTTGACCTCTGCACCGCGCCTTGAGATGGGGCCTTTGTCCCCACTCCAGAGACAGGAAGCAGAGGCCCAGCGCCGTGGAGTCGGCAGCCACTCTGGTGCCTCCGTGTCCCTTGCCCCACAGAGGACCAGCGGGGGTGGCCCGGGGCCTCCATTGTCCAGCCTGCAAACAGGAGGCAGGCGTCGCACATCCTATGGCCCTGAGGACCAAGTCACTTCCTTGGCCTGACGGCCCTGTCCTGCACCTGTCTGCCTGGGACACAGCCCTGGTGGCGCTTACCACCCTAATGGCAATCACAGTGGTGATGGTAATGAAGGTGGGGAGCCCGGCGCCCTCGACAGGGACCGCCCCAGGGACCGTGCAGCGGGAGCCCCAGAGAGGCACAGGCCGGCCAGAGCTGCCGTGTCCGCATGCACGCTCCTGCCCTCAGACCTCGGCCTCTGCCGTTTGCGGGTCACCCTCTTGTCTCTGTGCGGCAGGGGCCGTGGGGACATCAGGGTGGCTGCCAACGCCATGGCCTTGGCCGTCAGGATCTGAGGTCCCAGCTCCACGTGCCCTGGGAGGTGTCCCCTCGGGCTGGCCCAGCAGTCAGATGTCCAGCACTCTCGGCCAGCCTGTGGCACTGGAAGTCCGGCTGCAGGGAGTTCCGCCCCTGATCCTGACACGGCCAGGGAGAGCAGAATCCCCTCCCAGGCCCTGTGCTCACCTGAAAAGCAGCGTTTATTTAGTTAGCTAAAATACAGAGAGATCTTCGATCCGCTGGCTCACTCCCTAAATGCCCACAGCAGCCAGGACTAGGACGGGCTGAAACCACAAGCCTCGGTCTCCTTGGGCCTCCCGGTGGGCCGCAGGGACCCACGTGCCCGAGCCCGAGCCTGCTGTGCTCAGAGGGCGTTAGCAGGAAGCTGGAACCAGCAGCGCCAGGACTCGGACCCAGACCTCTGGTTCAGGATGCAGGGGTCCCATCTGGATTCGTCAACGGGGCCCAAACCTGCCCCCCAAATCAGGCTCTAGAGAGGCTGCACACAGGAGCGGAACTTGACCCAAACGCAGTCAGTGCCAGACGAGCCCAAGGCGTGCGAGCCGTGGTCCCCGGCTCTGTCCCAGCGCCTGCACACCACAGCCAGCGCGCCCGCCCCTGCTGTCCCTGACACCATCCCTCCCAGGGAACCAGGCAGCCTGCCGGCCGCAGGGCAGGGAGACGGGGCTCTGGGGGCCGGTTCCTCAGCCAGGGTCCCCTGGGCCGGCCAGAACTGGCTCCTGCTCTTTTCATTCTGTCTGCTGTCCAGGTGTTCAGGGCCTGAGTGTCCTTGGGGGTGGACCTTGCCACACCTGGCCCTTAAAATGATCGCCAGGCGACTCGAGGGTGGACGTGGTGCCGAGGGAGGAGTCCTTGAGGCCGGAGTCCAGGCAAAGAGAGGCAGGCAGAACTGGCTCAGGAGTCTTTGAGCAGCAAGGTCCAGCTCCCGGCCAGAGACCGGGCAGCTCTGCGGCCCCGCGCCCTTGGCCTGTCGCCTGCCACAGGTTCAGTTCTCAGAAGCCACAGTGCCCTGTACAAGGGGCGGGGAGCAAGGAGGGCAGGGAAGCACGCGCCTGCGCCCCCACCCCCGTCCCCTTCGTGACGGACGGCGATGGGCGTGGCTCCCCCCGCCTCCGGTGGGCAGGTATAGACGCTGGAGCACACGGCAGTGTTTGGGGCTGGGAGGGTGTAGATGCTGGAGCGTGTGGCAATGTTGGGTCCGGAGGGTGTAGACGCTGGAGGGTGTAGACACTGGAGCACACAGCAGTGTTGGGGCTGGGAGGGTGTAGACGCTGGAGGGTATAGATGCTGGAGTGTTTGGGTCCGGAGGGTGTAGATGCTGGAGGGTGTAGACGCTGGAGCACACAGCAGTGTTTGGGGCTGGGAGGGTGTAGACGCTGGAGCACACAGCAGTGTTTGGGGCTGGGAGGGTGTAGACGCTGGAGCACACAGCAGTGTTTGGGGCTGGGAGGGTGTAGACGCTGGAGGGTATAGATGCTGGAGTGTTTGGGTCCGGAGGGTGTAGATGCTGGAGGGTGTAGACGCTGGAGCACACAGCAGTGTTTGGGTCCGGAAGGTGTAGACGCTGGAGCACACAGCAGTGTTGGGGCTGGAGGGTGTAGACGCTGGAGCCCGCCGTGACCCCCCTCTCCTGTGGTTTACTCTGTGCTGATCTCTGAGGCCCCTTTGCCCTCTCACAGGGAACTCCTCTGCTTTCTGCAAAGCCCAAGCCAAATAGCCCCTCCTCCCCAAAGCCTCTCGTAGCCGTCACGCCCTCCGTGACTCGTGGATGCCCCGAGCCCTGCCTGTGTTCGCCCCACGTTGCGCACCTACTGTGCGCCTGTGCCAGCTGCTTAGAGTCTGCAGCCTTCAAGGGGGCAGGGTCGGCATCGGCTTGGCCCCCAGCCCCAGCTGCTGGGAACAGGGAGGGGGCTGCGGGGCCGGGAGGCGGGGCTCCAGACGGAGGTGGAGCCTAACCCCGCCTCCGCCTGTCCCTCCGCCCCTCCCCCTAACCCCGCCTCCGCCTGTCTCTCCGCCCCTCCCCCTAACCCCGCCTCCGCCTGTCTCTCCGCCCCTCCCCCTAACCCCGCCTCCGCCTGTCCCTCCGCCCCTCCCCCGCCACCTGGGCTCCCGCAGAGCCCCCGCAGAAGAAGCGGTCTGTGGTGTTGGATGAGATCCTGGCGCAGCTGGGAGACAGCGGCAGCGACGGCGAGGAGCCAGCCCTTCCACTGTGAGCTGCAGCGCCAGGGTAGGTGGCCCCGGGGCCTGGGGACCGGACGGCAGCCGGGAGGGTGGGCAGGAGGCCCCGCCCACAGCTCGGAGGGGACCGTGGGCTCCGGCACCTGCCCTAGGTGGGTGCAGGAGGGAGGAGCAGGGTGCAGGTGGCCGGTGAGGAATTCCCTGGACGCTGCGCCTTCCCGGCTGCCCTGAGAGCTGCACAGGGACCCCTGTGCTGAGGGGGAGGTCGGGCACAGCCACACAGGGAGCCCAGGGCCCTTGCACCCACAGCTTCCCTCCTGGGAGCAGCACGGCACCCAGGGGTGCGGCTGGCCAGGCTCAGGCTGGGGGCCCTGGCCTGGTTCCCAGGCCTCACTGGGCCCAGCCGCCTCCCCGCTGCCTGGCCCCGCCTCTGCAGGTTTGAGTGCGAAATCGGCACGGCAGCCCAGGAGCGGCACTGGGCACTGCGCCGAGCACGAGGACGGCCCCAAACTCCCCTCCTCTCTGTCCCCCAGGGCTGCTGAGCCGGCCCCTCCCGCGTCTGTCCAGGGATGTGCAGGGCGTGGCTGCTGTCGGCCGCTGTCCCGCGCCGCCCTCCACACTCGCCCGAGGAGGCCTCCACGCCCAGACGCCAGTCCCAGCACAGGTGGGGGCCCCGTGAAGAGCATCGAGGGCTCGACCCAGGCCGGGAGCGCCCACCTCATCCCGGGCAGGACCTGGACGGGCCCCGGCCGGATGGCAAGCGGTGGACGAGAAGCAGTCGGAGTCACGACCTGTGTGCCCTTGACCTGAACCCAGGACCCCGGCCGTGTGGTCTCCGATGTTCTTCCCGTAAACTGTAGACGGCCCTGCATTAAACGGTCCACACCAGGACCCGGAGAAGGTGCCGCTCTGACTTCCTTCTCCTGCTCAGCTGGGAGCTCTCGGGGAGCCTCGGACTTTGCCCACAGCTTGGCCGGGCGTTGTCCTGGGGACACCAGTTCTAACCTTCACTCGGTTTCCAGAGTGCCCTAGGCCCCAGGCGCAGCCCCGGTGTGGGCAGCCGGGTGAGGCTCACCCGGGGAATGCACACAAGCCACAGTCCCGGGTGCCTCGCTCCCCACCTTCCTCCACCCGCCCCAGCCCCGGGAGCACGAGCGAGGGGCCTCACCTCCACGGCCTCGAGCTCCTCGTGTTTAACATGGACTGGGGGAGACAGCGTCCCAGGACCAGAGAGCTGGCGGCACCGTCCAAGGTCACGCAGCGTGGAGCTGACGCCCGCTCATCCGACCCCAGGTCGCCCGTCCTGCTCTGCGGCTTCCGTGTGCAGTGAGACAGCGAGGAGGCCAGGAAGCGCCAGAGCTGGGCAAAGTCAGCCTCGGCAGTGAGGAGCCAGGCAGCACGTCCAGCCTGACCTCTGCCCCTGTCTTGGGCTCACCCTGCCTGGAAGTGGGGCTGCAGGAGGTAGACCAGTAAACCAGAGCGAGCAGCAGCTTCGGGCCTCGTCCATGGGGTGCTCCACCCTCGCTCCCACCCTGCCCCTCCCGCCCCAGGGGCACACGTTCTCCGTGGGCCGGCCTGACCCACAGACTTCGTCCAGAGCCCTCCAGGGCCTTCCTGTGCCCCTCTCCTCGCCAGTGCCAGGGCCCTCCCGGCCCCCCGCCTGCTGCCGCCTCACTGCACCCTGGCCTCCCACCCCAGGGCCTCTGCTCCTGCTCTTCCCACTCCCCAGGTCCCCTCCCCACATCTCTCCTGGTTGGCTCCTGTGTTTGTCCACTGAGATCTTAGTTTGGATTCCACTTCCTCCCTGGGAGAGACAGGAGACAGCCTGCATCCAGTGTGTCTGCAGCGGTCCCCTCGGCTCCTCCCCACACCCAGTGCTGGCTCCCTGGCCCTCGTCCCCTAGTCCTGTCCCCCGCTCACGGCACTTGGTGCTGACGACAGCCTGGAGTGTGCACAGCCTGGCTCTGACCAGTCAGGGGTGGTACCTGCAGCACGCGTATGAACGTGCGCGGGGCCCTCGGCGCCTTGGAGCCCGGCCAGCAGGAGTGGGGCCCAGGGGCTTTTCTGGACGACATCAGTGGTCCCAGGCACAAGCTGTCGGGTGAGAGGCTGGTGTGGGGCCAGAGGCGGGCTCCTGTGTGATCAAGGTGGGGGAAGGGCCCCAAGGCCTGGAGGCTGGACCTGGGGGTGGAGGTGAGGCAGCCACACCCCCAGGGCCCGTGAGGGAGCCCTGCGGGGAGACAGGACCTCCAGAGGGGCCAGGACGTGTGACCACGGGGTGGCGCGGCCTCAGTCAGAGTGTTAAGGCTCTCAGCGTCTCCGAGCCTCATCGTCCATGTCTTTGAAATGGGTGCACAGGCTCCTGCCCCCCCGCCCCCCCTCCCCCGGCTTTTCTCAATAAACAGCACAGACGGGACTGCTGCCCGGCGGACCGCTACGGCAACAGCACTGTCATTGTCATCATCAGACACCACCGTGCGGCGCTCCCCCAGCAAACGCCCAAGGAGCTGGCAGTTGCCTGTCACCCACCCCCTCCGCGCCCAGGGACAGAGGTCAGCCCGAGGTGTTGAGACCACGAGCCACTGCCCTCATGTTCCTGGTGCATCCCCCGCATCGTGCCTCCGCGGCCTGGTGGCAGAATTGTCTGTGACTCGGGGCCGGGGGCAGTGCTGTGTGGCCAGCCCTCAGGTGTGTGCAAAGCAGGGGCCGGGCCCGGGCTGTGAGTGCAGGCCGGTTCACTTCCGGCCTGGAAGCGCACCCTGGCGTCGTGCAGCTGCCTGGCACCCCGGCCAGGGCTGGAGTGAGCCTGCGTCCATGTGGAGGCCACCCTGCCACTCAGCAGGTCCACGGAGACCCCACCCTCCTGCATTCCTCAGACACCGGCACCCCGACTCAAGGACAGAGACCCGGGTCCCCCACACAGGCCTCCCCGGGCAGCCCTGGCTGGGTGGACACAGGACGGGACCCACGCGCCGGGCGTGGCCTCCCTGCCTCGGGCGGCAGGCGTCTGGGAGGGGATTAGCCGGGCCGGGCTTGCTTTTCGACGTCTAATTCAATTTGTTCTGCTCAGAGTGAAATGCGAAATGGTTGCCAGTCAAACGTTCAAAGGACCGGGAAGGGAGCGGGAGCGGGAGCGCCTGCTGAAATTTAAATTTTAATGAAAATGACTTTAACCCTTTGCTGCACCTGGCAGAGACAGTGCACGCGCATGCACACGCACACGCACACGCACACGCGTGCCTTCCGTGACCAAAGCCTTCCCGCTCGGCCCCGCTGATAAAGCGGCATCATTCTCCCAGCAGCAGGACGCATCTGCCCACTGCGGGCGCCTTCCTGCGGGTGGCCCAGCCTTGCCCAGCCCGGACGAGGCTCCCGCGTGCCCGCGCGCCTCCGTACCCCCCCCCCCCCCGGCTGCCCTAGGTGCTTGTCCGTGCTGTGGTCTCAGGCGCCCTTGCTCTGATCCTGCGCTCCACAAGGGCCGGGCCCACGCCTGCTTTGTGCACCCAGCCTGTAGTAGGTGCTCGCGGAACCCAGCTCCGGCTTTCTCCCCCGAGCAGCTGTAGGAGGTGGGATTATGGGATATGGAACAGCAGAGCCTCAGCTGGAGGCGTTCCCAAGATAACCCGGCACGGAGGACTGGCACCGGCCCCGTCTGCCAGGAGGAGCGGGCAGGGGGCCATGTGCAGGCCCAGACGTGCCGCAGGGGGTGGGGAGAGGGGCCGAAGCTGATGCAGTAGCCAGGAGAGGCGGCAGTGCCTTGGAGCAGGGAGGTGTCCAGGGCGGCCAAGTGGATGTGCTTAAGGTCTGGCCACGGGGTGTGCACAGCCAGGGGGAAGGGGGAAGCGAGTGTTAGCATATCCGGAACCCGGCCAACCACAGGGGGAGCTGTGCCGCCCGCAGCCAGGGCAGGGCCAGGCCATCTCCCTCATGGGTGGCAGCAGCCCAAGCGCTTGAGCCATCATCTTCTGCCTTCCAGAACACGTTAGCAGGAACCTGGGCCCAAAGCGGAGGTGCTGGGGTCCAAGCAGCCCCTTAACCCAGACCTCCGGGGCTGGAGGTGACAGGTGGCCGTCTGCAGAGGTGTCTGGGGCAGGAGTGGGGCTGAGCGGAAGGCATGATGGGAAATCGCCCCTTTTAGGGGCTATGAGAGGCAGCGTGGAGAACGCACAGCCCTTTGTTGGCAGTCAGGACACCCCAGCAAGCTCAGATCATGTTCATTTTGAAGGCTCTTTTTTATTTTTTTTTATTTTTTTTTTTTGACAGAGTGGACAGTGAGAGAGAGAGACAGAGAGAAAGGTCTTCCTTTTGCCGTTGGTTCACCCTCCAATGGCCACCACGGCTGGCGCACTGCGGCTGGCGCACCGTGCTGATCTGAAGGCAGGAGCCAGGTGCTTCTGGTCTCCCATGGGGTGCAGGGCCCAAGCACTTGGGCCATCCTCCACTGGAAGGCTCTTCTAGATGGTTCTAACTCCGCCTCCGCTGCTTTGTCCAAAGCCGGAGTGCCAGGGTTCCCAGCTCTCCCTTCCCTCAGCACTAAAACTCCCAGGCAGAGCGTCGACCTCAGGGGTACCACAAATCTGTAGCCAGCTGTAGTCGGCTTCTCCAGGCTCCGTAGGGGTGTGGCGAGTTACTCTGAAGAAAGCTTAAGACCACGAACGCAACACAGCAGAAGCCGTGGGAAAGGGCGTGAGTGATGGGTCGGGGTTGGCCGACTCCGGTGCCTGGGCCACACCCGGCTGCTGCCTGTTTTTGTAAATAAAGTTTTATTGAGACCTGCTGTACCCACTGATTTGTCCATGGCTGCTGTTTGTGGCAGAGCCAAGCCTTAGCAAGAGAGCTGCCGGCCCGGACAGCCCAGAGTCGACCCTGCTCTGTGCCCACAGGGAAGCCGGAGCCAGAGAGGGCCGGTGACCCCCAGAACGCCTGTGCGTGCGCCTCGCGCGCTGCCTTCTGACGTTACAAAACGGCTGGCACATGCTGGAGCCAGACCACCAGGGCTCGCATCCCAGCCCTGCCACATAGCGGCTGTGTGGCCCTGGGCGAGCTTCTTGGCCTCTCTGTGCCTTGGTTTGCTCACAGACTCTGGGGTTTGAGTGAGCCGGGGCTGTGCTGAGGGTTTGGGCACTGCCGGCGTCGCCTCGGCTGCTGGCCCGCACCCCCTCTGCCGGGAAGGCGGTGTCCACGCCACCGCCATCCGGAGGCCACCGCCACGTTCTAGCACAAGCCCCAGGCCAGGGCCTTCTGGATTGGCAGCAAAAAACAAGGGGGCCTGCAGTCTAATTATAGCCTCGCCAGAAGCCGGGGCGCGTTCCCCTCCAGTCTCCTTAATAGACCCCACTTCCTCTTAATTGCAGCTTTCATGCAAACGACCCTGGGGCCGCCGTGCCCCATCCTTGGGCTCGGGCCAGCAAACATTTTGTTGTGCAGATTTCTGTCTTCCCTGGGAACTGGCAGGAGCCCTCCTTCTGCCGTTGTCTGAGAGATCACAGGCGGTCAGCTCCCCGCCACGTCGCGCGCACCTGCAGTGCACAAAGCCCCGAGACGTCTCAGCCGCGTCCCCAGCAGACTGGGGCTGTCACTGTCCTTGCCCGGGTGCCCCTGTAGGTTGTGAACGAGACAGCAGCGTCTGGGAAGCCCCGGCTGCCTCTGCCTCCACGCCGGCATCCTGTCAAGCGCTGCACCCAGGTCCCCGCCGCACCCAGGTCCCCACCGCACCCGGAACACGCGGGCCGGCTGTTCCCATTCAGCAGATGGGGGAGCCGAGGCTTAGAAGTCCGGCGTGTCCTGCCCGGTTATGGGCCTGGTTGGTGGGAGGAGTCGAGAGTTTATTGCCCCTCTCTGCCCGCCGTTGATAAAGAACCGTTACTCAGTGGCTGGGAGTCCGGTGAGATCTTGTTTAGAAACTAATTTCCAGGCCCTGTTTATAGCCGCATAACGCATGGGCACGGGGCTGAGGCTCAAGATGCCACTGGCCCAGGGCTCAGGGTCCCTCTGGGCCTCCGCAGGGGTCGCCACGGGCCCCGCCCTCGCTGTGGAGTGAGTGGGCTCTGCTGCCCAACCCGGACGCTCCGGGAGCAGGGACTGCGTGTTGTGCGCATGCGCGAGGCAGCCACTTTGTGCCCACGCCCAGGTGGAGCATTGCATACGGAGACCCGGCCCGGCCCTGGAGGAGGTGTGCGGCAGAGCCTCCCCCGGGGCTCTCTCCTGAGGAAACAGGAGCCTCCACACCGCCAACGGGCCCAGAGTGAGCTCCTGTGCCCAGCCCCGGGGTGTGCGGATGTCGGCTGACGGTGGCAGGAATTGTCCCCGCACGCTCAGATCTGTCCTGTTTGGTTGTCACAGCCAGGTGGGCCGCGGAAGTACCCAGGGGTCACTGGCAGATGCCGCATGGCCGGGCAGCCGCAGTCCGCCGCTCAGGCCAGCTCCCCCGCCCGCTCTGGGGCGCCCTCCGCCCTCCGCCCATCGCCGCTGGAAAGCTGCCCCGGGTTCGACAGCCGCGCCGGCTCCTTCCGGTTCCCTGGTCTCCTTTCTCCCTGGGCAAGCTTGGCATTTAGAAAGCGCAGTTTTGAACTTGCCTCCTCCCCGACTGGCCAAGCTTGCCCAGGGTGCACGTCGCCATGGAGCCGATGCCACGGCCGGCGGCGCCCCCGGGCCTCGCCCCTGCGCAGACCCCGACCGTAACCTGGCGTCGGGAAGCAGCGCTCACTCTGCAGCCTGGCTTCTGCTGGGTCCGGTGTTGGTCTGCTTGGAAGAGGGTGCCCCTCCCTGTCCCCTCGCCTTCCACCTGCTGGACGGGGCCACGGAGGGGGCGGTGTCTTCTGAGCCGAGTTGCACTGAGTATTTCCTCCTCTCGCACTTTGCCTGAGTGTCGGCTTCCGGGGGGATGTCCTGGGCCCCTCGAAGTGAGATCCCTGCTGGGAGGCACAGACCAGAAGCTCCACCCAGCCTGGGTTCTGCTTCTGGACTCTCTCATCTCTCTGCTGAAAACCGGACAAGACCGCCCCCTCCCGGGGGTCACAGGGCCCAGGATGTACGTGTCGCACCACAGCTGCTTGCCTGGGTCGTGGGAGACGCCTGACCCACTGCCCCATGGAGCCAGGGCCCGGGTCCAGGCCCCCGCGGGACTCCCCCACCAATACCCAGACAGCGGTGCCTGCGTGGTGTGTGTGCGGGGACGGTGCCACCTACCCAGAGGGGAGGATTGGGGCAGGGGGCGTGAGAGGGCTTCTCCAGGGAGCAGTGTTCCCACTGGAGGGAGAGGAGGGGGCCGAGGGAAGAGGAGGCTCCAGTGGGAGGAAGACCCCGTGCAAGGGTGCGGCCGGGTCTGCGGCTGCCGCCCCCTCCCAGCCCCAGCCCCCAGCCCCTGTCAGTCGCCCTGCAGGGGAAGGACCACTGTTGGCCAGGGGAAACCCCCAGCACGCTGGGCCCCAGTCCTGGGAGCAGCCTCCTCCCCAGACAGGGGGCCACATGACGGCAGGCCGAGGTCTCGGACTACCCACTCATGACTATCAATCAGGCCTGGTGACTCAGGGAGAGGGATCCGGATTGACAGACGAGCGAGGCTTTCACCCCCCACTCAGTCTGGGGAGGGAGGGGTGGCTCACTGGGGGGCAGGTGTGGGCGCCCTGGGGAGCGGACTGAGAAAGCCCAGGGCAGAGCTGCGCCAGCAGGGGCTGCCACACGGCCCGGGGAGCGGGGGCCCTCAGGGGCGGCGGGTGCTCCACCCCAGCGCTGTGAGAGGGGGCCGGGACACTTGAGCCTCCCCAGGGGAAGACGCAGCTGCTGGCCCCATCTGAGAGGGGCGTGGCCTTTCGGGGCGCCCAGCTGCAAGGGGCTCACGGGAGCTCTGCGGGTCCCCCAGTCCTGGCCGAGAGCGGGCTTCACTTCTCTCCTGGATGTGGGGCCTGGGAGAGATGGGTTTGGGCCACAGCTGGTCCTCCAGGCGAGGGGGTCACGGGCCTGGGGGCCCCTTGTCACCCACCACCCTGAGAAGTGACTGCCGGCCTGGAGGAACTCACTCCACCCTCGGGAGCCCTGGGCTGGGCCCCATGGTTCCCACCCTCAGCGCAGAGCCAGGGCCGAGCCAGGGCTGGACGCAGGTGGCGCTGTCTCTGCACCCTGCTGCCGCCAGGTGGGCCTCTGCCCGCCGTCTTCCTGCCTGCTGGAGGCTCTGGGACCTGGCAGCCCCCCTGCAGCCCCCCAGCGGCAAAGCCTTTGGCAAACGAGAGCCGGCCCCTCTCCCCACCCGCCGGGAGGAGCACCTGGGCTGTGACAGAGCCTTTGCCTGTCCGAGGTGGTGCAATCTTGGTGCCACAGTCCCCCAGCGCCAGGGCAAGAGCTGTCCCCATGGCGATGTACACCCTGCCACCCCTCGTGTCCCCTCGGCAGCCAGACTCTGGGGGAGGCTGGGTCCTTCTGCCTGAGGTTCTGCCCAGGACGGCCGACAGCCAGAGTAGAGAGTGGAGACACTCATCACTTAACCAAATCCTCACCACAGCCCTGTGGCTGCTACAATGTCGCTCCCATTTTACAGCTGGGGAAACTGAGGCTCAGGCCTCTGCCTGGGACCTCCCCAGTCATGCAGCTTGAAAGAGAACAGCGTGGGGTTCCTGCCAGGACCCCCTCCTGCCAGCCCCAGCCCTGGACCGCCAGCCGGAGGCCGGGACGGCGCCAGTGCGCTTGTCCACTCGGCAGACACGGGCGCATCACTCGCCAGGCCTTGAGGGCCCATGAGGAAGAGGGTGGCAGGGCCCCCCGCCCCAGAGCCCACAGGCTGCTCCAGGCAGACGGGGGATGCAGTGGCTGGGGTGTGCCTGGGACCCTGATGGGGTGTGTGCGCATGCAAGGGGACAGGAAGGCGTGGACACAGCCCTGTGCTCACCCCGGGCCTACGTTACCCTTCAAGGCCTACGTGCCGGGCGCAGGCAGCAGCCGGGGCGCAGGCGTCCCCCGGGCACCCTCCCCAGCCACACAGACTGTTGTCAGCCATGGGACAACATCCAAGGACATGGAAGAGCCAGCAGCCTTGTCACCGGGAGACAGGAAGTCACCCAGTGGTAGCACAGAGGAGCCACGCAGGGAAACACCCCGGTGCCGAGGGGCGCGCTGGGGACGTGGCTCCAGGGCTGGGGGTCCCGCAGGAGGGGCCCCTGGAAAGCGAGCAGGGCGTGGACTCTGGTGAGGGCAGCATTTGGGGCTCGAGGCCGCTCAGCCTCAGTTTCCCCTCCCCACTGGTGAAGCCCCCGGGCAGGCCGTGTCCTCTCCTCTCTGGAGCGTGGAAGGGCCCAGTTCTTGGAGACGATGATTTCGTGCACCTGACCCTGACCTGAACCTGGCCCGTGAAGGGAGTTCCGTCATCACCACTGCGCCGCGAAGCAGGGACCGGGGCTCCGAGAAGCATGGGTGCTGTGCCCAGGGCCGTGCAGCTCCCAAGTGACGGGGCTGGGGCCAGAGCTCAGGGACTTGGGGTCCAGCACACCCTGGCCCCTGCGTGTGCTCCCAGGGGGCTCCGGCAGCGCCCCTTGGCCCGGTGAGCCCCAGGCCTTTCCGAGCTGAGGTTCTGGCGTGCTCTGGGCAGCTCCCCGAGTCTGCAGGCGCCAGGCTCCGGGTTCTGGAAGCTGAAGTCGCGGGCGGACGGCTTGGGTTGTGCAGAGGCAAGCTGAGGGCCAGCAGAGTTCCCTCCCCCGCCCAACACACGCGGTGTCGAAGCACCAGGCGGGGAGGAGCCCAGGCCGCTCCGCGTGCTCAGAGCCCAGGGCAGCCAGGGCGCATGCGCCATGCATGAGCCTCAGCGCTGCTTCGCCCCCCCCCCCCGCCCGCCTCCGGGCCCCTCGTCACCCTGTCTTCTGAAAAACGGGCTCAGCGTGTCGGGAGAGCCCCCGCGGTGCCAGGCAAGGTGGCGGCCAGCGAGTGGGGGCCTCCTGCAGCTCGCAGCCCAGCGGGGCAGTCGGACGGGATGTGGGAATGTGGCGGGGTCGCCAGAAGAAAGGACTAGGAGCTGGAGCGGCCAGGCAGGGCGGGAGGCGACACAGATGTCAAAGGAGAGCGCTCAGCCGTGGGCAGGCAGGGCGAGCTGCCCCCTGCTCGAAACTGCCCCCTCCCCCATCTAACCTGCAAAGGCAGGCGATGTTGGCCAGGGACCTGGGGAAGGGGCGGCCAGTCCAGCGCCACCGCTGCCACCGGCTCTTACTTGCCCCTCGAGGGGTCCCGGGCGCCTGCCAGGCTGTGCCGCAGCCCCGGAGACTGGGAGGGGGCAGGGGCCTGGGTGTCTGGGCCTAGGGTCTCCAGAGGCTGTGCTGGCGGCTGCGGAGGGTCTGCTCGGAGGCCCAGCACTGCCTCCCGTGAAACACTGGGTAGATTCTCATTTTCCCCTTGAGTGGTTTCACAGCCCAGTTAAACCCACAGCCAAGGCTCGCTGGAGGGAGGCAGGTGAGGGGACGCAGAGCCCCTTGCCTCCCCCCCATAAAAATCACACTGCATGCCTGGAGGAGCTCGGGGCAGGTGCTCCCAGGCCCCACCCCCAGAGCAGGGTGCATTTTCAGCAAACACACAGATCCCCCCAGCGGC
The DNA here is from genome assembly GCF_051225735.1 of Oryctolagus cuniculus. Classification (NCBI taxonomy): domain Eukaryota; kingdom Metazoa; phylum Chordata; class Mammalia; order Lagomorpha; family Leporidae; genus Oryctolagus; species Oryctolagus cuniculus. Next base: position 14,749,809 of record NC_142887.1, on the reverse strand, counting down.
GTGGAGTCGGCACTTAGGGACGTGTCCTGCTGAGTGAGCAGCCTGTCCCAGCTCCTTGTCTCTCAGGCCCAGGTTGGCCCTGGTCCGTCCCCCGCAGGGGTGGCTCCGCTGCCAGATGGACAGAGTTCCTTGGGGGCCCGTGGAGTGCGACCTCTCCCGCTGCCAGTGGCTGTGAGGGTTGGGAGCGCTGCTGCTGGCAGCCTCGTGCGCACCCAGGTGACAACTCCTGCCTGTCCACGCCCCGTGAGTGGGGCTCCTGGGCCCACTTCCCAGATCTGGGCACTGAGGCCTGGTGACTCGCCCAGGTCCACACAGCTCAGAGTCGGGGGCTGGCACTGTGGCACAGCGGTCAAGCCACCGCTTTTCCCTCCTGCACCCCGTATCCGAGAGCCCCTGGGAGTCCCGGCTGTACCGCTTCCGATCCAGCCCCCTGCTCCTGTGCCTGGGAAAGCAGTGGAGGATGGGCCGAGTGCTTGGGCCCCTGCACCCAGCGGGGGACTCCTGGCTCCGGCTGCAGCCTGGCCCGGTCCTGGCTGTTGCCACTGTTTGGGGAGTGAACCAGCCGATGCAGGTTTCCCTCCATTTCTTTCTCTCTCTGTGCTATGCCTTTCACATAAATATATCTTTAAAAAAAGAAAAAAAGAAAAAGAAAAAAAATGGCAGCGTGACATCAGGCCCAGGTCTGTGCGGCTCCAACACCAGCCCTCTTCTCCAGGAGGTGCCCTGGTGGGCAGGAGCGGCGAGGGAGAGAGCAGCCGGCCGTCCCGCCACAGGTTCCCTGCAGCCTGGCCGGCCCCCCGGGCTGCTGTGTGTCCATCAGGGCGTGCGGGCGGCTGCCATGCGCCACCCTCAGGCCCGACCGCCTCTATATGCCCCCCAGCCGCCTGCACCAGCCTTTCTCTTCCCTCCGGGCCCTGCCGTCGGGTTTGCCCGGGCTGGGCTGTGCCAAGTCCAGCTTCGTGGAGCCTCAGAGCTTCCCGCTGCCAGACCCCGGGCCCTTCCTTGCCCCGCGGACTCTGGCCACATGGGGACTCTCAGAACAGAGTGGCCACCCCACCGGCCCCATGCCCGGCCCTGCTGGTCCCCAGGCCGCTGGCTGCTCCAGGCCCCTGAGCCTCCTGTTGCCCTGCTCAAAGCAGCGTCCCCACTCACGATGTTTTCTCCCCCGCACTCGGCACCCCCTGACCAACTGCACATCGACTGGTTTATTTTCCCCCAACTAGAATATTCCACGCAGGCAGGACGTGGTCTCCCGGCTCCGCTGGAATCCCAGGGCAGCAGCCACTGGGTGCAGGCAGGGAGCCCTTCACGCCCCTCCTGTCTTTGCAAAGCAGAGAGACAGAGGCACAGAGAGATCTTGCACTCTGGTTCCCTCCCCAAGTGTCCACTACAGGGCGGGGCCATCTGAGTCTCTGGCGTGAGTGGCGGGGGGAAGTACTTGAGCCCTCATCACTCCCTCCCTGGTGTGCTCTCCCCCCAGGGTGTGTGCTAGCACCGCACGCAGAACAGCCAGGACTTGAACCAGGCGCTGCAGCCTGGCGTGTGGTCGGCAAGGGCGAGTTCTTAGCCCCACTTCACAGATGGACAGATTGAGGCCCTGGGAACTGAAGCCCGCAGTGGGAAGCTGGGGCCCGCATCTCCCTGCCAGGTGGGAGCTGGGGCGGCCAGCACGATGGGGACTCGCCCTCCGGGAGAGAAGGCACCGCTCGCCAGACACCACTTTCGGAAAAGACGGAAGGGGAAGCAAACCGAGCAGGACGTCGGACACTGGGGCTGGCCTGGCCGGCTCCCGGGTCCCTGGCGGGGCCGCAGCCGCTGGGCCTGCGGGATGCAGCGGCCGGAGCGGCCGCGGGCGCCGGGGGCCGGGACTTCGTTAGAATGCAGCCGCGAGATCACCGCCTGCTCTCGGATGGCTGCGAGTGATTGACACTTACAAATTACCCAGCCGAAAGTGTCGAGTCTTTGACCCCTGAGTAACATCTTTGGCAAGCCTGAGATTTGCCGGCATTTTGTCATCTAATTACTACAAATCCCTTGAAAATTCACTGGCTGGTGAATGTTTAATGCGCGCAATTTCCATGTGACGCCGGCCCAGATGGGTTCCCGCGGCTCTCACCTCTCGCCCGCGCTCCCCTCTCCTCTCTCCTCTCTCCACTCCGTCTGCTTTTCCAGAACAAACTTTCCCCGCGCCTGGCGGCACGACAGCGCCGGGGCGGAGCCCTGCCAGGTGCACGGTCTTGGCCTTGGCCCTGAGCCCTTTCGCACCTGCTCACCCGGCCTCCCCCAGACAACCTGGGCGGGCTCCCTGCACCCTAAGCACCTTGCTGCTCAGGTCTCTGGCTGCCCAGGCCCGGCCGGGCAGGGGAGCCACGGCCAACCCCCACGGGGCAGACCCCCGCTCTCTTCCACCCCTGCACTGGACACTGAACACCCAGGGCCTCCTCTGTCCCCAGACCCCGAGGGCAAAGCCGCACTCTCTGTGGCCAGGTGCCACGCGGACCGCAGGGGAAGCCAGGGCCTCCCAGCAGACAGGGGTCTGGACCCACCGCAGCAAAGCAAACCCCTAGCGAGAAGCGGCCCCCGAAGGGGAGATGGCCCCCCTGCCCTGCGTGCTCTGTGAATATCTCCTGTTCTTCTTTATTTTCTTGAACTCACCTAGGACTCGCGTCTGTCGGGTTCTTACGTCTAAACTCAGACCCGGCAAGCACCTGCGCGCGCGGCCGATCTCTGGGCGACGCGTGTTCCCGGTGTTGACCCCGCCGGGGTCAGTCCCCTCCGCCCCCCCCCCCGCGCCGTCCCCTATTCAGGGACGCGAGGTTCGGCTTTTCAGCCTCATTTCTGGTTACATATGTACACGGCTGATAAAATATTCCACTTCACCCCTGGCCCCGTGGGACCCGCCGTCTTCCGGGACGAGGGCTTGTGCGACAGCCGCCGTGGCCCACTGCGTGTCGCCTGGAAACGCGGCGGTGGGGGGGGCGGTCCTCGCTCCCGCGCCCTGGATTCCCCGTCGCTCCTGTACCCGCGGCGGCCCGGCTTCCTCTGCGGCCCCCCACCCCAGGGCCCGATGGTCGCCTCCGTCCTGGGGCGGGAGTGGGGGATGCCACCAAGGCCGGGCCCTGTGCCCCCCAGGGCTTCACCTGGGGCTGCCCCCGCCTGGGAGAAGCTGAGCGCGCCCCTCCTGCAGTGGGCATTGGCGTCCCCAGCAGGTCGTTGTGGGGGGGGGGGGTGGCCCGGGGGGGGGGGTTGGACCCAGACCCGCTGGAGGGCACTGTTCCCGCCGCTCCCTCCTCGGGTGCAGCCCGTGCTCTGCACATCTAGATTCCGGGGGCGAATGGGGCACAGGGCAGTTTGCTCTACAGTCGTCCACAGCTGCCCGGAGTGGGGACACACGGCCAGCAAGGCTGGACCACTGCAGAGCGCTCCTGCCAACCCCAGCTGCCTGAGGACACCCCCCCCCCACCGCGAACCCTGATGGGGTTCCAGGTTCCTGGCTTCAGCCTGGGTCAGCCCCTGCTGTTGCGGGCACTTTGGGAGTGAAGGTCGCCAGGGCGGAGCAGGGGCAACCACAGGGCCTTTGCACAGGCACTGAGGCTGGGCATGGCAGTTTTCAGGCTGAGCCTGTTTCAGACACAGGCACACACGTGCGTCACGTGGGAAGCACAGCCATGCGGTGGCCCCTTAGCACAGGCCAGCAACCCGGGGCCTCACTTCAAGGAATGCATTTTGGCTTAAAACCAAGACACTGTGCCAGTGGGGAGTTCTATCTGTCCAGACGCCGGCTGTCCCGGCAGCCTCGCGTCTTAAGACGGGAATGAGGCGAAAAGGCGGCGGCAAAACGTGGGACCGGCTTTCCGTCTCCTTTCTTCCATGCCTCGGGCTCCTCTGCTCTCGTCGCGTTTTATTTTGGAGGGTGTATGCATGTGCACAGGGGTGTGTGTGTGTGTACACACAGGGATGTGCACACAGTGTGTGTGTAGGTGCACAGAGGTGTGTGTGTGTGTGTGCCAGGGCTCCTCCGCAGCCATTCCCTGCATTGCCTGGAGTTTCATGGCCACTCCCTGGGGACGGCTTCTAGACACTTTCCCCAGTGACTGCTCAGTGTGCCACAGTCAGTGCACCTGCTGGGCACTTGCTGGGATGCCGGTGTGTGCCTGTGCACCTGCATACAAGAGCCCCCATCCTCTGCCCCGGGCTGGGCCAGGCCAGAGCCAGGAGCTGGTGACTCAGTCCAGGTCTCCCTTGTGCCACCCCTGCTGTCCCCCCGCGTCTGCAGTAGCAGGAAGCTGGAGCCGGGACTCCTTTGTGGGGAGCTTGCTGTCTGCTCCTCGCTCCCATGTCTGACGCCTTTCATTTGTCACCCACACTTCTGCCACCAAACCTTTTTTTTTTTTTTTTGACAGGCAGAGTGGACAGTGAGAGGGAGACAGAGAGAAAGGTCTTCCTTTGCCGTTGGTTCACCCTCCAATGGCCGCCGCGGCCGGCGCACCGCGCTGATCCAATAGCAGGATCCAGGTGCTTCTCCTGGTCTCCCATGGGGTGCAGGGCCCAAGCACTTGGGCCATCCTCCACTGCACTCCCTGGCCACAGCAGAGAGCTGGCCTGGAAGAGGGGCAACCAGGACGGAATCCGGTACCCCAACCGGGACTAGATCCCGGTGTGCCAGCGCCATAAGGCGGAGGATTAGCCTAGTGAGCCGCAGCGCCGGCCCAAACCCTTTTCAATTCGCATTTCTTTCCTGCCCTAGACCACACCCTGTGAATGTTCTTAGACTGGGAGTCACCCTCAGGTCCCTTGGTCCCCAGACCTCTGCCCTCCCCACGGGGAGCCTGGCCCAGCCTGGCCCTCTCGCCGCTGCCGCTGGCCTGGAGCCCTGGGCTGGACCCCAGTTGTGCAGGAGTGTCCAGCACGTCCTCGGATGGGCACCGCGTGCTCTCTCTTCTCAGAGGAAGTGGGAGGGATTCCGCTGCCCTGCAGGGAGAGCTGTGTCCTGGCTGTGGGCCTCCAGCCTGCAAGGCCAGTCCCGTCCATCTCGGCTTTGACACTCTCCATCTATTCCCCGAAGAAAGGCCCCCCCGCTGTGAACCAGCCCAGTGCCATCGGCCAAGAGTCCCCCTTTCCACCTGCTCCCCCGCCCCCCTTCCTCGTGGCCCCCCGGCGTCTTCCTCACTGCCCTTCCTCTGGGCCCCGGGTCTTTCAGCGTCACAAACTCACTCTGATGGACAGAAGTCCCTGTCTGCCTCTTTCCTGATCCCACTCGCGTCTCCATTCGCTCGCTCTCTGCAGTTGGCACGAAGCTTCCGCCCAGTGCAGCGTGATCACTTGATGCCCCTGCCAACAGAAAACACGGTTCTAAGGAGCAGCCAGTGCAGCTCTGGGAGCTGGTGAGAAAGAGCGCCCCCTGGTGGCAATGTTCAGCACCCCCGTGAGCTGCTGCAATTCTGCTCCGCCCAGGCTTGCATAGCCTCCTTTGCAAGGTACACAATCCCTAGCAGGCAGTTCCTGGAGGAACCCACTTGGGAGACTCCTATCCCAGGGGCCAGCCGCATGCAGCAGTCCTATAAAGCTGTTTTTCCCACATTATCACAAGTGTACTGCGGACTTGGTGACCCTCAGGGGTGTTCGTGCACGGCTACTGCATAGTCGGCCTGATCCTGCCTCCACACCTTCCGCCAGCCACCTGTCCGTCTGGCCAGCACTTCTCCCAGGTGCTGCATGGCCAGCCCCTCAGCACAGGTAGCACTGAGCACCTCCCGGGTCCGTCTGCACCACCAGGCAGGGATCCAAAGATCAGCGGTTCTCAAGCCCTGAGGGTCTCAGGACACTCACATTCGTAAAATGTTGAGAATCCCAAAGAGCTTTTATGTCTGTAAATTATATTGATACTTAGTGTTTCAGAAATTAACACGGGGAGATTTTAAAACAGTTCACTGGAGCCAGCGCTGTGGTGGAGCGGGTAAAGCCGCCGCCTGCAGTGCCGGCATCCCATATGGATATGCCGGTTCGAGTCCCAACTATTCCATTTCTGATCCAGCTCTCTGCTGTGGCCTGGGAAAGCAGTAGAAGATGGCCCAGGTCCTTGGGCCCCTGCAGCCACGTGGGAGACCTGGAAAAAGCTCCTGGCTCCTGGCTTCAGATTTGCTCAGCTCTGGCCACTGTGGCCATCTAGGGAGTGAACCAGTGGATGGAAGACCGCTCTCTCTCTCTCTCTCTCTCTCTACCTCTCTAACTCTGCCTTTCAAATAAAATAAATAAATCTTAAAAAAAAATAAAATGCCTAGTTCATTAAAGAACACAGTAATAAATGCAGATGAACATAACGTATTTTGTGGAAGCCTAATCCTGCCCAGAAATGAAAACAGAAACGTGGTGAAAAGAGCAGCACTGTTTTAGCTTCCTGCAGATCCCCGGGCCGTGCGGCTTCCCACGCGCTGGCCGCGCCCTCAGATGCGGTGCTACTCTGCTCGCGGCGCGTGAGGAAGCTCTGCTGGCCCCCAAGCCAGAGGCGGGAGAAGCCAGCCCCGCGCCCCTGGGGAGGTTCTCGGGCCCTGGAGAGTCCTCGCAGGCTGCCTTGGAAGGCTGCCCGCCCCCCCCCCGCCCCGCCTCCCTCTGCGAGGAGCCGTCTCTGCCGCACGCGGAGCGCGTGGGTGAAGCCTCGGGGCTCTTCACTCGAGGGTGAACAGGCTCTCTGCGTGTCTGAGGAGAGCTAAGGACCCCGCCTGCCAAGGAAACCGCGGGGAGCGGCTGCACAAGGGGGCCAGCCGCGGCATGGGGGAGGGTTCAAGTCCCAGCTGCTCCACTTCTGAGTCAATGCCGTGGAAGACGGCTGAAGGGCTTGGGCCCCTACCACGCACGCGGGAGACCTGGGTGGAGTTCCAGCTCCTGGCTTCAGCCCGGCTCTGCCCTGACTGTTGAGGTCGTCTGAGGAGTGAACCAGTGGATGGGTGAATCTGTCCACCCCTCTCTCTAACTGCCATTCAAATAAATAAAAGACACCTTTTTCTAAGAAAAATCCCCCAATGGCCTGTCGGCCCTGGGCGAGAACACACCCCCGTCCACCCATTCTGGGCCACATCGTGCCCAAAGCTAACAGCTGCGGACAAGCAGAACTCTCTGGGGGCGTCCGTGTCATGCCAGCCACTGGCTCCGCCTCACACACGTGTTCTGAGCTGCTCCCCACAAGCCCCACCCCCATGCGCGATTACCCCCATTTCACAGATGGGGAAACTGAGATCCGAGCAGTCACCCAGGGTCACACAGCAGGACTCGCTCAGACCCCAGTGCTGGGGATTCTACATGTGTGTGCATGCACAGGTGTGTGTGTGGACACGCGTGTGTGACTTTAAGGAGAACCTGTCTGCCCTGCTCCCTCTTCTTCCCCCCAGGTGCCCAGCAGAGATGCAGGCATCCACAGGCCACGGTGTGGAAACTGACAGCTAAGCTCGGTTGGGCACTCGCTATGCCATCACAGCACCCCGAGCTCTCCCGAAGCCCTGCGGGGCCCTGAGCCCCCCAACACCATCACGGCACCCCGAGCCCCTCCCCCATGCCCATCAGGGCGCCCCAAGCTCTCCCCAAGCCCTGCGGTGCCCCGAGCCCTCCCCACGCCCTGAGTGCCCGCCCGTGCCCAGGTCACAGATGTGGACACAGACAGCGAGGCGCACAGCGAGGGGCAGCCCAGGGTGTGTGTGCGGTTCCGTCACCATGGCGCTCACATGGAGAAGTGGGCACCGGCCCACCTGGGGCTGAGGAAACTCACGCGCCTTCGCTTACCAAACCTCTCCTGTCACCACTGAAATTTCCAATCAGAAAATGGAGATTTAAAGAAGCGCATCTGTGTGCCAGTCCTGCACGTGTCCCTGTGTGTGTGCACGCGTGTGTCTGTGCCAGGGGCTGCGGGTGCGGAGAGAAGCTTACGGAAAGGCCCAGGGTCAGGGGACAGTGGCCAGGAGCTGGACACAGGGAGCCACGGGTGACTCAGAACACACCGCCTCCCCTCTGAAGTCCTCCAGGAGTGCACACTCATGCAGTGGACTTCGGGGCACCCCTGGGAGAAATCCAAGGGTGCCTCGGGCCCTGGAACCAGCTGGAGCCGCGTTGCAGGCCACCGGGCACCCCCCAGCACCCCCGCCAAGCCCCCCGAGTTCACAGGACGGGAGGATTCTCATTTTCACCAGGAGACGGCCTGTCTGTCGGATCCCTAGGAGCCTCCTTCTGGTTTTTTTTTTTTTTTTCTGAATGATAATCCCCCCCCTTTTTTTGTAGCTAAAAATCACCCAGGCTTGTCCAGACGAGAGGGCAGAAAATTATGCGGTGAAAGAGAAGGGAAGATAATTTCTCTGGGTCACAGGCATTCTCACTTGTCATCCGTCTGCAGGAGGAGAGGTGGAGAGGGAGGGAGCGCGCGCGAGATGTGGGGACGAGAATGAAAATGAAGGCTGGCGCAGATCCATCACTGTCCTCTTCCCGCTCCCAGGGGGTGCGGCAGGGGAGGGGCCGCATGTGCAGCCCGGCGCGGCTGCCCCGGCTGGACGGCCTCACATCCGTGCCCTGTGCCTCAGTTTCCCCTCGGAGAAACCAGGGACGAGGACCCCTCCCCCACCACACACACACAGGCAGAAACAGATGGGAACATTCTGGAGACTCTAGACCGTGAAAACATAAGGTATGGAGGGCGGCAGGGCTGACGCTCACCAAAGGCAGGTGCAGCCGGCAGACTGAGGTTGGGAGCGCCAGGGTCCAGACCCCAGGGCCGTCCCTGGGGGAGCCGGGCCCATCACCACCCTGCCTGGGCTCAGCGTCCTCATCTGCACACTGGGCACAGCAGCCTACTTCCAGGGCCACGCATGTGTCTGGCACATGGTCAATCCCTCAAGAGGGAGGCCAGCACTGAGGGTCCCCAGGCCCACCCCGGACCCGAGCCCCCACGCTCCCATCAGCTGCCACTCCCTGCTCCCCCACCTCCTGCCTGGACTCTGTGGGCCCCCAGAGCCTGGGTCCCTGACCTTCTCCCTGGTGGGAGAGCTCTTACTGCTTTCCTGGCTGCTGACCCTCAAGAGCCGGCTCACACACTAAGCTGAGGTTTTCAAATAACTACCACGGCAATCCCCAAAGCAAAACGGCAAATATGTAGCACACGTCACGCCAGCTCCTTTCTGTGCCACGGCAGACATTACTAATCAATCAAGGCAATCTTTCCGGCTGTAGGCAGCCATTAAATCAAACGGAGCTGCCTCGAGATAAAAGCTAATTGTCATTCAGGCTCCATCAGAGAAGAGCTGCTTTCTGGCTGGCTTCTGTGGGCGGGGGCGGTGCTGAGGTCTGAGACCTGAGCCTGGCCCCTGCTAGGAGTTCCACAGACGGGCGCTCCCTGCGTGCGGGCCCTAGCCTACTTCTCTAGGAGCCTCCTGGGGGAGAGCTGAGCGCAGACGGGACAGGCAAATCCTGGGAGAAGCTTCAGTTAGCAAAAAGCTGGGATCGAGGAGGAGGGGTGAGAAAATACTGATTTAGTGCCAGGCTCCTCGGGGGAGGGGCTGCAAGGGGAAGAAGGGGTCACAGTCCCAGTCCGGATCTCCCTGCGCTCCCACGCTCCCCTGGTCTCGGGGCCTTGCACCTGCTGTTCCCGGAGCCCGAACCCCTTCCCTGCCTGTCCTCTGACCTGTGCACGCGGCTTTACCGACCTCCGCTCCGACGCTCCGTCCTGGGGCAGCCCGAGCCCCGCTCACTGTCAGAGTCCCTGTGCCTCCCCCCAGGCGGGGGCCCCACAGCGCGCAGCGGCTGAGTCTGCTCGCTCACTCACTCCACGCACACTGAGTTCCTCCCATGCGCCAGCCTGGGCGGCTGGGAGGACCCGGGGCAGGAACCGGTCAGAATCCGCTTAGGGGACTAAATTCAAGTGCGCAAAAGGGAATGACCGGGGGGGGGGGGTGGTGGGGGGACAAGGATGAGCCGGGAGGACGGCAGATTGAGTCAGCCGGGCCGCGCGCGACACCGTGAGAAACACCCCCATCCCACCCGCAGCAGCCTCTCACGCCCGCGGCAGGCTGCTTTCGTAGAGTACAGGGGTGGCCGTGGGATGCGGCGGTCAGGACGCCACCAGGACGCCTGCGTCCCATCTCCGCTGCGCCCAGGCACACCCTGGAGGGTCTGGGTCCCAGCTCCCGGCTTCAGCCTGGCTCAGCCCCGGAGTGAACCAACGATCGGGAGACCTTCGTCCGTCTCTGTCTCTCGGCTTTGAAAACATCAGAGGCTCGCCCACCTCTTGGCTGGGGAGGCGGACACTCCCAGCACGGCCCCCCCACCCACCCCGGCCGTGTCCCTCCGGGCAGGTGGCACAGAGCACCCAGGGCCCGGCACCGGGACTACGTGTGTCCATCTGCCCTATGACCTCGCCTCATCACGCCCCAAAGATCACGCCCCTAAACACCACAGGGGGACTAAGGCCCCCAGCTCTCTAGAAGCTGCTAGGAAACCAGTCACCTCCCAGCCAGCACCCATGGCTTCCGACAATCAGCATGGCGGACAACACGCCCCAGGAGCCCCTGCGCCACGCAGGCGCAGACGGAGCAGACGCTGCCAGTCTCTTGAGGCCTGGGCGGGGCGCCAACCCCGAGGCACTTCCGCCACACGGTATTGGCCCATTTTTGCAAAGGGGCGGGGAAATGGGCCGCGCTGTGCGCGGGGCGGGGCTTCAGCGTCGTGGCTGCAGAAGGGGTGGGCGCCGTGGAAGGGTGGATGCAGGACGCTGTCGAGTGTCACCGCCTCCCCGGGTGGCAGCACGTGCCCGGCCTGGCGAGGACCCGCGTGTCCACGTGCTGGGGCGAAGCCCGGCCATCGGCTGAGCCGGCGCTGACCTCTGCCTGGCTCCTCGGCCGCCCCTCCTCCCCGCACCCCCCGGCGGCAACAGGGAGGGCCAGCATCTTCCTTCCTCCCCACGTTTAATTAAGAGATCTGCCTCCACGGGCTTAATCCTGTTACGGCTGCCCGCAGCTGACCGCGGGGGCGGCCGCGGGCGGATGTAGCATGTCAGCTGTCTGGAGGGCCTGGCGGGGCATTCAAAGGCCCTGGAATTTGGGCCGAGGCAGGGGGTGGAGCGGAAGCCGGAGCCCCCCCGCTTGCCCCACGGAACACAAAGGGGCTCAGCTCAGTCTCCGTCCCGTCCGAGGAGGGGGAGGGGGCCTCTGGACCCTGCTCCCGCCCATCCCGGTGCCACATTCCCGAGCAGAGCCTCCTGCCAGCGCCTGGGCCCTGCTCTCCTGGGGCACAGGGACACGGCTCTGCCACACTCGCGCCTGCGTTTGGAGCCTCCATCAGCCTTTTCCTGGGTGGCTTCAGGCGTGTTGCACAGCCGCTCTGAGCTTCTGTCTGCTCAGCTGGGGTGTGTGTGTGTGGGGGGGGGTGTAAGGTCCCTCTCCCAGAGTTATGGTGCCCGGGGCTCCCCTGTCTTAGTATTGGGCTCGGCTCCACCTGAAGTGGCTGCCACCCGCCACCCGATGTTGCACTGCTCGGGAGCAGAAACCGTGTGCCAGGCAGAGGGCCACCCTGGGCCCCCTCTGAGGGCGTGAGAATGCAGCCCCCCCCCACGCGGGCAGCCCTGCTCCTTGCCGGACTCCAGCCCCCCCCCCCCCGCACAGGCGTCGCCCCAGCTTCTCCCTCGTGGCTCACTCATTCCTCAGCAAACACTCTTGGTGCCATCTCTGCCTCCCCACCTAGAAAACGGGGTGTGCCCGGGGGACAGCCAGACAAGACGGCCTGATGGTTCCTGCTTGTTCTGATGTCCGAGGGTCTGGGGGAGACCGAGAACCCCGCCCCCACTGAAAGCAGTGCCCTTGTCTGTTCACCGCCTGACATTGCCCCAAAAGTAGAAATCTTGGCGTTCCCCAGCCACCAGGACTTGGGACACGTGCCAAAGCAGGGGCAGTGGCTACTTGGCAGCGGGGGGGGGGGGGGGCTGGGGCTGGGCAGGGGGCCGTGAGGACACATGACAGTGCCCTGGACTCACCTGCACTTGTCCCCACAGTGCCCGCCAGCCAGCCCCGAGAGCTTCGATGTCGCCCTCCGACAGGTGAGGGGCGGTGGCCCAGGGTCACAGGGCTGGCACACAGAGAGCCCCACTTCCTAGCGACCTTGTGTCACCTCCTTGCTCTCTGCTTCTCGCCTCAGTTTCCCCACCCACCAAGTGGGGCTGTCAGTCCCTCCTCGAGGCCCAACCAAGCAAGGGCGCCAGGAGGAGACCTCCCGCTGGGCGCTGGGGACTGTGGTCCAGGCTGAGGCCATGGTGCAACTCGGCCAAGGCCAAGGCTGCCCTTCCCAGCTGGGGAGCGCGGGCAGCTGCCACCCGCCCAGGACCTCGGCATTTTCATCTGCCGGATGGGGATGATTTGGTGGAGCTGTGTGTGCGGCACCTTGCGGGGTGAAGGAGGCCCTCTAGCAGGTGGCCATGAGCCATCCTGAGTCCATGGGAGCCGCCGGCTGTAGACCGGGCACAGGCAAGTCTGCCGTCCACCACGCTGGTCTCGAGAAGTCACCGACAAATGATGACCCCAGCACACTCCATAAAACCCATGCGGTCGTTAAGTCGGACTCCTGCGCCAGCCGAGTAATTACTGCACTTCCCACAGAGACTAAAACCCAAATGTCAGACGGTGCCAGGGCCATTAACGCCGGCCTCTGCCGCGGCCCCTGCCCGCTGCCCACTGCGGGAGTCCCCGCCGCCTCTGCCCTTAGACACTGAGCACAGATGGCACTGCAGGGGGCTGCCCAGGCCTGGGGGACTCAAGGATCCCAGATGCGCTTTGTGCTCTGCGCAGTCCTGAGCCTCATCTTCCTCGTCTGTCCAATGGGCCGATTCTGTTCGGTCCCTAGCACATCAGGCGTGAGGCTGCCACTCCTTGGGACGCAGGCAAATGCCTCACAGCCACAGCGCGTGGTGGCACAGGGCACACGGTAGGTCAGCAGCCGCTGCGGGTCCCCATCCCAGTTCCTCTCACCTGGTGGACCCATGCCCTCTCCCCGGCCTGATGAGGAAGCCTCTGAGCTCCCGTGAGCAGGAGCCTCAGCCCCAGGGGGCCGCCCACGGGCAACGCCTGATTGACCCAGGGCAGGAGGAGCGCTGAGGACAACGGTGCAGAGTCAGCCACATCCTGGGACTCCCCATGGATCAGGCGGGGGCCCGACTCAAGCACAAACACAAACATCTGTGCCGGCTGCTTCCCCAGCCTCGCGCCGGCTTCGGCTGCCAGGCGTCCCCCGTGGACCCCAGCCTCGCGCTCTGCGGGGAAAGGCACTCAGGCAACAGCCCTGGGTTCCAAGCCCGGCCCTGCCACACCCCTGGGGCTCGGGGCCTGGACCCCTCCTCTCTCTCTCACCTGCCCCGGGGCTGCTGGATGCAGGTTGTGTCCCTGCGCTTCGACGCTGGGGGGAGGGACCCCTGGGAACAGCTCCCAGAGCTCCGAAGGCGCCGGAGGAGGGGGCTCCCGTTCTCACGCCTGCCCCGGGCCCTGCGGGCAGCGATGCACGGCGGGGGAAGCGGGGAATTTGTAGAGAGCGCATCTGCCCGCCCAGGCGCGGGTGAGTCACCGCGCAAGGGCTCCTCCGATCGGAATCCTGCAGGATGGGAAGCCCAGCCACGGACACCAGGGACTTCAAGGTCGCTTCGAAGGCTGGTGCCGGCCGGGCACAGCTCCCCGGAGCGGCGAGTCACTGACCCTCACGGGCACCTCCTGTTTTACCTAAGGCGTAAGGGATGGAGGGCTTTTCCACGCTGGCCTTTGTCTTAATGCGGCCAAGGGTGGTTCCGGTTCTGTTTTTGCCCCTCCAGCATCCCTTCTGCAAACAGGGCTCCGCGGAGGCTGGCCCAACTTCAGAGGCGGGAGCGATCCCGTGACTAGGATTGGCCGAAGTATCCCATCCCCTCGTCTCATTGGCTCCAGGAGAAGCATGTGACCCAGCCTTGGCCAATCAGAATACCCCAGCCCCCTCGCTTCCTGATTGGACCCAGCGTAGGCACATGACCCGGTTGGCGCCTTCGGCGTGCACCTGGGGTATTTTTCCGGAGGGGCTGGGGGACCAGCCTCTGCCCCGGCAGTGCTGACGGCGGGGAAGGGAAAGGGTGAGCGGGGGACCCTGGTGCCATCGGGGGCCTGCTGCCCGAGAGGGAAGCCCACGTCCCGGAGAGAGAGAGAGACACTGTTAGGCTTGAGACCCTGGATCGAGCTCAACCTGAAGCCGGACTTTGGCTGCGTGAGACCATACGTTTACTTTTTGGCTGAAGCCCTTGTGAGCTGGGTTGGCAGCACAGCCTCCTAAAAAACTCTGCCCGGCACGAGTATCAGCCCGGTCGTTCACAGTATCTTTCCGGGGGGTGGGGGTGGGGGTCGTTTTCTCCCCCTGACCCTGTGGGGCCGGCAGGGAAGAGCAGAGACAGCCTCCAGGGTGGCATCAGACAGGCCGGGGTTAGGACCAAGGCCCTGCGACTCCCTCCCTACCTGAGGCCTTTTGGACAAGGGCTTGCCTCTCTCAAAGCCTCAGCTCCCTCGTCTGTGAAATGGGTATAACAGCGCCCCCCCACACCCTGCAGTGGGGGGGTGCACGGTAAGCACTCGCACCTGCTGTGCCCCCTGCACCTGGGGACCTAACATCCACTCGCCCTTCGAGGCCCGGCTCGGGGTCTCCTGGAAGACTTGCCCCCCTCCCTCAGGGCTCTGAAGTCGCCCTGCCCGCGGCAGCTCCCGTCACAGTCCGCCCTGATGAGCACGGGTGTTGGTGTCACCCGCCCACCATGCAAGTTCCGGTGGACAGGGAAGTGTCACGTTCCATGTGCCGCCGTGTCCGCGGCGCACAGCACGCCCTGGGGACGATGCCTGTTGCATTTGTCACCTTTGGGCTGGGGTTCAAGCACAGGATTTGAGGCAAATGGGAGGCTTAGTCTGCACAGGAGGGAGAGCCTGAAGTTATGGGATGCCAAGATCTGTGTTCACACGGGCTCGGTGCACCCGGAACCCAGCAGGGGTGGCGGGCGCCGTGTGGTCAGCCTGGGCCGTACAAGCGGAGCGCTGCGTCCATTAGCTGGGGTGGGGGCGCTGTCCCCTGCAGTCCGAGGAGGCAGAAACGGAGGCACAGGGAGGGGGCGGAGCCTCCAGAGAACCTGAAGGGGGGAGGAGCTCACAAAGAAGGAGACCCGCCCTGGCATTGGGGTGCAGCAGGTTAGGCCCCAGCCTGCAGCACCGGCATCCCATACGGGCACCAGTTCAAGTCCCAGCTGCTCCACTTCCGATCCAGCTCTCTGCTGTGGCCTGGGAAGGCAGTGGAAGATGGTCCAAGTCCTTGGGCCCCTGCACCCACATGGGAGACCCGGAAGAAGCTCCTGGCTCCTGGCTTCAGCTTGACCACGCCCCTGCCGTTGCGGCCATTTGGGGAGTGAACCAGCAGATGGAAGACCCCTCTGTGTGTGTGTGTGTGTGTGTGTGTGTAACTCTGCCGCTCAAATGAGGTAAATATTCACAGGGAGGAGAAGTGGAGGGGAGGGGCCGTGTGCCCTTGTGGGCTCTGACGCTGGCAGCCCCGGGTTCGTGACCCTGCTCTGTCTCGATGAGCTGAGTGTTTGGGATGAACTTGAGCCTTGTCTGGCCCTTGCTTTTGTCATCAATCAGACGGAGATGGGTGCTGCTGCCCCAGCACGGAGAGAAGACAGGCGCGCTGGGGCCACGTCCCCACGCCCCATTCCGGCCCTGTGACCCTGGCCCGCGGACCTCCTGTCGGCGCCTCGGTCTCCTTGGCCGTGAAATCTGGCTCATAAGGACGCTGCAGGGCGAGAAGTTTGAGGATCAGCGGCCGGCCTCGCTGCCTGGGCGTGCGAGCTCCACGCACGTGGCACCTGCTTTATCCGACTCCGGTGCTCGCGTGGCGGGTCGCGACACTGACGTGGCGCACGAGCGGCTTGTGCAGGCGGCCAGCTCAGGGCCAGCTCCTCGTGTGTGACCTGGCAGCGTCCACAGGCTGACCCACCCCAATTAGGTGGCTCTCGTGTTAATATTGACACACAAAGCGCCAGCTGGCGACCTCTGAACTCCTCCCACGTGGGATCACGGCTGAGTTTGGCCCCCGCCCTCAGCCCGGAGAGCCGGACCCCTAATCTCCTTTGACACCAAAAGCAGTTGGCCTCGCCCTGACCTTTGCTCCCTGCCTGCCCGGTCTCCTGCGTCTCCAGGGCCTGATGGCCGTCAGCCTGGGTACGGGGGAGGGAGGCCTGGGTGGGCCCACGGAAGCTCACAGCAGAGAGCGTCGGGGCGTGGGGGCGGGGCGGGACAGAGCAGCGTCCCCCTGGGGACAGACGAGGGTTCTCCTGGGAAATGGGGTTGGCCAGAGCCTGGGAAGGTGGACGTGGAGGACTAGCTGACGGCGAGCCCAGGGAGAGATTCTTGTTTTATTTTGAGATTAATTTATTTATTTGAAAGGCAAAGTTACAGAGAGGGAGAGTCTTCCATCTGCTGGTTCACTCCCCAAATGGCTGCAACAGTTGGGGGGGGCTGAATCAGGCCAAAGACAAGAGCCTGGAACTCCATCCAGGTCTCCCACGTGGGTGCAGGGGCCCAAGCACTTGGGCCGGCTTTTGCTGCTTTCCCAGGCGCATTAATAGGAGCTGGGTGGGAAGTAGAGCAGACAGGACTCGAACCAGCGCTAATAGGGGATGCCGGCAGCATAGCCAGCTGCTCCACAGTGCGGCCCAGGGAGCGGTGGTTCAGGGGCAATGTGCCTCTGGCACAGGGCTTTCTGTCTACTTGCGCTGGCCCCGCCAGGAGCGAATCCAGCTGCCTCACCCATTATCCCGGCCATGGGCCACTGGACTGTGGTCGCCTGCATTACAAATGACCTCCTGTCTGTGCCCCAACTCCACCCCAAACCCACACCAGCCTCAGCCCAGCCTGTCCCCAACACTGAGTCCGGGGAGCCAGACCTGGTGCCCGGTGAGGCCCGAGAAGGGTTGCCATGGCAACTGCCGTGCTGGCACCAGGAGAGGCGGGGAGTTGTGCCGGCCGCCCCTGTAGAGGAGGTGTGGGAGCCATGGCCTGCCCTTGGGGCTGGCGTCGGGCAGCTGGCTCTGGACCTCTCACCAGAGGCGAGGAGATGTAGAACCACTGGCTCCTGTGCTGTTGGGATAGGCTAGGGTCACTGGGCACAGAGGGAGAAGGAACAAGGTTATGAGTGAGGCCTCCGGAGCCAGACATCCCGGGTTTGACGCTGACTCTGCCGTTCCCTGGTTGTGTGACCTGGGCCGGGTGCTCACCTGCCAGGTAGGGGCGACCCCATAGCACCCCCCCACACACACACACACCAGGTTGTGGTGAGGACGCCCAGAGCCAATGCTTCCTCTGCACTCTGACTGCCTCCTCTGGCACTCGGATGGCCCCCATTTCTGGCCACAGAGCCCTGTGAACTCCAAAGGGTAATTAGAATAGCCAATGAGGGAGCGAGTCAGAACTGGGTGTTCTTGGAATCAGGAGGAGGGGCGCGCTTTTAATACAACGTGCACCCAGCAGTCAGCTTACAGCCCCCAGATCCACCCAGCACCCAGCACGGGGCCGGGCACACACTCTTCATCTTCACGAGTCTGAAAATGCCATCCGTGGGAAGAGGCACTGTCCGTCTAATTACGATCTTCTGCACTTAATCTATCCTGGTTTCCCAATATTAAAAGTGTTGATCTGGACATCGGGGCCCTCAGAAATGGTCGCTACCAGTGAATGAATGAATGAATGAATGGTTGCAGGAAGCAATGCAAGGCCGTAGATCAAACCCTTTGTGTTCCTTACGAGAGGGATGCACCATTGCAAACTGGGAAGGCTTCCTGGAAGGGGTGGCCTGTGATCGAGGATAAGCAAGCGCTTTCTGACTTGGGAAGAGGAAGAAGCGGAGGCTGGGTGCAGCAGGGCGGGCGGGGGTCCTGTTGAGTTAGGAGACTGGGTGGCCCCCATCACCCTCCCTTCTGTTCCCTGCCAGGCTAGAAGATGTCAAAATTGTCCGGCAGCGGGTCGGGATGGGCAGTGACTTTCTGTGTCTGTTCAGAGGAGCCGGGACCACAGCAGACACCCGCCCCGGGGCGTGGGCCAGCACCAGGAAGGGACTGCAGGGGGCTTAGGGTGTGGGCGCCAGAGGCAAAGGGGCCTGGGTTCAAATCCGGGCTTTGCTGCTCCTTAGCTGGGCGCTCACTGGGCTCTGAGGTCGGACGCGCCCAGAGAAAGTGTCTCGGGTCAGAGTGGGCCCCGAGCTCCCCAGGGACCTGCCAGGAGGGTACAGCTGCGCAGATCCAGCTGCTGGGCGGGCCCGTGGGGAGTGACCGTGGGGTGTGGCCTGCGGTGAGCATGGGGACACGCCCCCACGCTGCCTCCCTGTCCCCTCCGGCCAGGATCCGGGCAAACCCGGGCACGGAAAGGAGTGTGCAGTGGTCCTGCCATGGTTGGGAACAGGAAGTGAAATCTGACCATGGCTCAGGGAGCAGGACCGTCATCCCCGTGTCACAGACGAGGCCGAGGAGGAGTGACCCCGATCCTGGGGGCCTCGCTCCCCAGTGGCCATCTGGGATGGGGCTTAACCCAAATGCGGGCGCCTCTGCTGCCAGAGTCTGCAATACCAGCCCTGGGGGCCCCCTCCTGCACCCCGCTTCCTCCGGCAGGCGGGACAGGGGCTGGGGGCCAGGCGCTGACGTGGGAAGGGAGCTGGAGAGAGGACGGGAGCGAAAGGACAAGTCCAATCAATCATCTTTAAACAAAAGCCTCTCCCGCCCAAGGGCCCTTTTAAAAGCTGCTTATTTAATTAAAAGTCCCATTTTCCATATTTATGGCCCTTATTCAGTTAAATATTAACCGCTGGGGCCAGGGCTGCTGTGTGCTGTGCGGGGAGGTTCATTACCGCGGCCGGGATCCATCAGACGTGCCGATCAATGTCCCCGCCCTGGACAAACACGCAGGGCGGCCTGCGGCGGCTGGGGGTGGCGGGGCGGGCCGGCAGCCCAAGGCTGTCCCCTTCTCTCCTGCTGGGACCCCAGGACTCCGTGTCTCCTCTGCCTCAATCTCTCCTTTCCACCGTCTGTCCCTGGAGCTCAGAGACGGGAGATGGGACAGGGAGAGATGTGGCCACGGCAGGGCCCCTGGCCGTGCGGGAAGTCAGGCCCCGGCATGAGCTTCTGAGACCCAGTGAGGACCACAGAGGTCACGGGGGTTTCTGGGGCCTCGCGGCTGCGCATGTGCCAGCCCCTGTCTCTCTTGCTGGGTGGTGGGTCCAGGGCAGCCGAGGCGCCGGGGGGGGGGGGGGCTTGCCGAGCCCACTCCCTGCTCTGCTTGGGCCCTGCCTCCCTGGGGAGATTACGAAAACAATGAAAAGTAAAGGGGGAAAAGGGGGAAGCTGGGGTCTCCCACGGATGTGACCCGACCCAGTTCCTGGGACTCCTCGGGGGTGGGAGCGCCGGGCCAAACACAGCAGCTGGGAAGAAAGGCGGTGAGGGGGGCTCGAGGCCCCCAGAGGGGTGCTCCTGGCTGCAGAGCGTGTCCCCCGGGCCTGGCCCAGGGCTGCCCACTGCTCTCCAGGGTGAATTCACTTCTACTCTACAGGATCAGGGGACACTTGGTCCCCATCTGCAGATGGGAGAACTGAGGCCATGGGAGGCCTCACTCAGAGCCTGGAGTGACCCCTGACCACTCGACAGAAACCACCAGGGTCCCTCAGACCTGGCCGGGGGGCGCCTCTGCCCTTGGCAAGTTCCTGACCTCCCCCCAGCCTCAGTTTCCCCATCTACACAATGGGGGTAAAGGTAGCGGCGCCTCCGAGCCAAAGGGCAGATGATTTGAGTCCTGTGAGTGACTTGGCGGTGCCTAGTGCGCAGGGAGCCTGCAGGAGCCTGGGGCGGGGGCTGGGGCTGCCACCTCTGTGGCCAGGCTGTGTCTCCAAACAGCAGTGTGGACCTAGCTGCTACCCTGATGTCTTGCCAGAGCCCTGAGTGGCCTGGCAGGGGCCCCGCAGTGACCTCCATCTTCCCTGGACCTCAGGGCACCCTCCTGTGGCGGGAGGGGTGGCTGGGTTGGGCTCTCTCCAGGCCATTTGCTGCATGAAGGTGTCTCCAGAACCAACAGGAAGAAGCCTGACCCAAAGGCGGCCCGTGTGTGTTCCGGAAGGCCCGTGTGAGGGCGGGGCATCTGCCCGGGCCCCACGAACTGTCAATCACATGCCAACACACAGACACCTTCTACATCACACACATGTGTGCATACACACAGGCATAACCACACACAGGTGTCGGCACACATGTGCCCATGCAAGACACACACATGCATACACAGGACACACACCAACCCATGCACACATGCATACACACAGGTGCCAGCACACACGTGACCATGTGCCCAACTGGGCACGGGTGTGCACACATATATGCTTTTTGTACCCATGCACACGTATGCACACATGGGCACGGGCGCATACAGACACATGCCCGTGCACACACACACACGGGCGCAGGTACACACACAGCACACACCGCCTTTTGCCCCCTACTCTGCCTCTCCGTGTGGATCCCATCAGGAGTGCCGCTTCTCCCGCCACCATCCCCTCCCCCAAAGGGAAAAAAACATTCTGAAAAGCCAGATCAGAACTTCACACACGCATCGCCGGGAAAATCTATGTCTCATTTTCATATCTAGCGAAATAAAATGACACCAGAACACTCCCGCAAACCCCTGGGGGGGGAGCGCCTGGAAAAGATGAGGAGGGCAGACACCTTCCCCAAAGGGGGGAGGCCCGGGGCCAGAAATGCGGGAGGGGCCGTGGCCGGAGGAGAGGCTGGGGGCTGCCACGGACCCGGCCGCTTCCCCTGGGGCTTCGGGGGTTCCGGCGGGGGGGGGGAGTCTGGGGGCTAGGATGGAGGAGAGCGAGGCCGTGAGAGAGGCGCGCACGGTGGTGTGAGTGCAGGAGTGGGAGAGAGAGGGAGAGACACCAGGTTATCAGAGAAGTGTGAAGACAATAATACAATCTGACATTTCTGAAACAAGACCCCCTGGTTGCCATGGCAACGTCTCCTGTGGGAGCAGCTCCCAGGAGACGGCTCCGAGATGTACTATAAATGATGTTTGATTAGAATTTAAATCATTTAGGCAGAGAGAAGATAGGCCTTTTGTCAGCAAGGGGACCTGGGGGTGGTGAGGGAGGAGGCCGGGGGGCTGTGGCGAGGGAGGGGGCGCAGCCGGAGACCGCGGGCGCGGGCTCTGCCAGCCTGGGCGTGGGGAGCGGGAGCAGAGGTCAGCCCGGGGGTTGATTACTTTCGCCCTCGGCTTCGTTCCCGTTTATAGTAACCTTTCTGCGATGGCCGTAGGGACACAGAGGGCAGGAGAGGAGAGGCGGGGCGGTGGGGGGGGGGGTGGGGGGAGAGGGGTGGGCAGAGACGGGGATGGGAGAGGAGAGAGAGAGAGAAATGGGGGGGGGGAGGCAGAGACCGGGAGAACCAGAGAGAGAGACCGAGAGAGATGGAGGTGGTGAGAGAAGCAGACAGGACAGAGACCAAAAATTATCCTGAGAGATGCAGATGGGGGCCAGAGAGCAGAGGCGGGAAGGAGACTGCACCGTGGGAAACAAAGAGCGAGCCCGAGACCGAAAACTAAAGAGACAGAAGCAGTCGGAGTGTTTCCTGTTGAGAGAGAGAGAGAGAGAGAGAGAGAGAGAGAGAGAGAGAGGTGTCTACCATCTGCTGGTTCGCTCCCCAAATGCCCACAACAGCCACAGCCGGGCCAAGCCAAAGCCAGGGATTCCGTGTGGGCCTCCCGCGTGGGCGGCAGGAGCCCAGGTACCTCAGTCACCATCTGCTGCCTCCCAGGGAGCTGGATCCTGAGCAGAGGAGCCGGGACTCGAACCCGTGCTCAGGTACGGGATGCAGACGGCCCAAGCAGCGGCTGAACCCGCTGCACCACAGCGCCCGCCCCCGGCTCTGGTAATCTCCTAACGTGGGCCCTGACCCCTTGGTCCCCGCAGTCATGGGTAAGCAGAGTCAGAGCTGATTAGGCAGCCATCTGTGCACACAGTAGGTGCACCATAAATGCCTCATGGATGCAGGAAGAAGAGCTCTGACCGTTAGTGAGACCGTGAGAGCAGCGATGGGGTTACAGACAGGAAGTGACCTGGGGCGCCGGCTGGCACCTTGGGCGGGCAGGTCAAAGCCTTGTGCTCAGATGAGCGAAGGGAGAGCCGTGCTCAGCTTCCTCCCGGCTGCAGGGCACTCACCACAGCTGGCAGAAGGCAGATGTGTGTGTGTGCGTGCGTGTGTGTGTTTGGCCCGGGACTGGTGGCAGCCCCAGCACACAGCTGGCAATCAGAGGACCCTTGAATGGGGGTCGGCGTGTGGCCCAGCGGGTGAGGCTGCTGCTGTGACGCTGGCCCCCCCACACCAGAGCACTGGTTTGTGTTCCTGCTGCTCAGCTTCCCATCCAGCTCCCTGCTAGGGCTCCAGGGAAGGCAACAGAGGACGGCCCAGGCGCTTGGGCCCCTGCATCCATGTGGGAGACCCGGATGGAGGTCTGGGCTCCTGGCTTCCCAGCCCCGGCTGTTGCAGCCGTTTGGGGAGTGAACCAGCGAATGGACGATCTCTCTCCCCTCTGCCTTTTTCTCTGCCACTCTGCCTTTCAAACAAATTCATACACGAAGGACATTCCTGAAGGGTGAAGGAATGAGTCCCGTGTGGCACACGCTCGGCCTCTCCCGTCCGAGGCTGTGTAGCCTGCAGCCAAGCTCGGGTTTCTGGGCTGTAGTCGCTTTAGGGAGCACTTCCTTTCCAAGGAGCAGCATACCGGGCACTCCGTGTCTCCGGGCTAACGCTCGGTCAAGGGAACGCTCAGAAATGCATCTACAGCCACACTGGGCGCATAGTAGGTGCTCAGTGAGTGGACGCCATTAGCAATGGGAGGCCCCGGTGGGGGGGGCAGCCAATCTTGGGTTGATGAGGAGCTGGGGAAGAATTTGAAATCCTTTAGACAAGGCTGTGCTCCTGGGAGTGTTTTCCCTTCTCAGTGTTGGGAGGTTGACGCTTAGACCTTGCAGGGGGTGGTGGGTTTGTGTATGAGACGTGACCAACATTGGCCGTGGAGCCTCCTGGTCCTTCCAACTCCAATGACATGGATAGCACCTGTCCAGAGCACTGTATTGAGACAGAGGGGACAGCCACATCCGGACTTAGTGATCTAGAGTGCTGGGATCGATTGGTGATGCCTGCCATGGACCAGGCTGCAGCATGCTTGGATGGGATGTTTCCAGACTCTTCAGCACGTTCCATCACCGGGTGTTTTTATCACCGGGAGGTTACACACGGGATGCAGATGCTAAGTAGTGATCCAGGGAGCCAGGAGGGAGGACGACTTGAGGTGGGGCCGGGGTCCACTGATCATCTGTGAGAGCCAGGGCCGTGCCCACAGGCTGCATGCCAGAGGGAGCCCCGACTGGAACCCCCATGAAGACGGAGGTGCTCAGAGGCCCAGGAAGACGCCCTTCTGACTCAGCACAGCCCCTGGCCCGCGGGGTCGGCTGCCAGGGCTGCTTCTGCTTCGTACCCCTGAGCCGCAGCAGGCGGGCAGCCAGGCAAGGCAGTGCAGGGTCACTGAGGGCTGCCGCAGGCGGGAGCTGGGGGCCTTCCTCCTTCTGTCCCAGCCCTGCCTGTCACCGTGGGAACCCCCTTAACTGCTGGCAAAAGCCTCTGGGACCCAGGGGTGGGGGCTGCTGTGTCAGGCGACACCCACACCTGTCATCACACAGTTCTGCAGCTCAGAGTCCTGAGCTGGGTCTCACAGGGCTCCCATTCAGGGTGCGGGGAGCACAGCTCGCTGGCTTTCTCGGACTTGGCTCGAGGCCTGGCCCCGCTCCCCCATCTTCCACGTCCAGAGCCTTGGGCCACGGTTTCTGGCTCCGTTCCTCTTTCAGGGCTCAGCGCTCTCGTGGGCGCCCGGAAAACGCAGGCTGATGACCTATGTCAAGGGCAGTGGATTAGCAACCTCAACTCCCCCTCGCCATGGAACCTAACACTTCCCAGGTGCCAGGGATTAGAACACGGGCCCTGGTCTTGGGTAGATAATTCTGGAAAGCGTCCTCTGTATCTTCTGCAGGGCCCGGGGAAGCCGAGCCCCCCTTGTCTGTGGTCGGCAACCTCAGGAATGCATCTCTGTGCTCTCTTCCGAGCTCATCGTCAGAGAAACCTGTCTGGACCCGAGATCCGCTCTCCAGCTCTGCTCTCCAGGCACCCACGAGGAGACACGACCTCGGTCCCGCCCCGCGTGAGAGCTCTTGGCACAGAGGGCCTTAAGCGAAAACAGCTTCCTCCCTGATGGAGGCATCCACAGTTGCATCCCGGACTTCAGGCACAGCTGGATCCAGGTCCACACGCACTGTCATCGCAGCTTTTTCTCATTCTAAATCTCAACTGTGCTTGGCTTGGTGTTGGCTTCGTCCTCCGGCACGCCCACCGCTCCGCAGCCATCAACCACAGCGGCTTCTACCCGCATGGTCAGCAGAAACAGCAGGTGTGCTTGCCCCTTAGCTCCGATTGGCTCACCTTGGGTCATGTGCCTGTGCCTGAACCAATCACTAGGGAGGGGGGTGTGGCACTCTCATTGGCCTGCCTCAAATCACTTTCCTATCCCAGGAGCTGGGGACGGGAGGCAGCCCCATCAGGGCCAAGCAGCCTAAGAGGGGTTAGCTGTGGTCCCCCTACAGGAAACTGGGGTGCTTTTAACATGAGAAGGGTAAAGGGAGAGGCACGGGAGTCCTCTACCAGCAAGGTCACCGTGCACTGTTCCCTTAGGTAAATCTCTCCCAAGGGCCGTTGACAGGGCGCTGCCCAGCAGGTGGCCACCTGGATCTGGGAGGCAGGGGAGCCAGGTGGGGTACCAGTCTCAGAGCCCGCCTGCCCTGGCTGGAGGGAATTCTCAGGGCCAGACGTCGGCACCCTGAGAACTTGTCTGTATTCCTGCCATTTCTATTTTCTTCCTGCAAAGCTGAGGGAGAGCCAAAAGGAAATAAAGTTCCTTTCACGTCTGCCAGCCCGTCTGTGCCGGAGAAAATGGCGCAGGAAGACAGAGAGGAGGCTCGGGGAGGAAGGGAAGGGGCTGGTGGGAAGAGGGGTGTGCACCAGGGACCCCCCTCCTCCCCCCCCCCCCGGGGCCAGGGCAGAGCAGGAGTGGGAGGGAGGAGGAGCTCCCTCTGCAGGAACCGAGGATCCCAGTGTCACATCATTGACTGATGGGGACCGTAAGACCCGGCCATGATTCTCAGTCTCACCGCTTTCTATTGGCATGAGCTTGGGTGTGTGCCTTATGCTCCCTGAATCTCAGTTTTCCCATCTGTGAAATGGGTTGATGATGGCCTTTTGTGAAGGTTGCTTGGAAGTGACATACAAGGGTACTTCAAACCATTCGTGGGAAAGTAGATTTAAACACAAGTTTCAGTGCCAACCTTTTTTTCAGTCCATGCACAGGTTTCCCCCGATAATATGCATTCTCCATGAGTTTTTGAAGACTCCCTCCCATCCATGGGTTTCAACATTGGGGAGCAGCAAAATGAACTCGTAATCCCATTTTCCACGAACTTTTCCAAGTCGCTCCCTAGGTAAAGCCGTTCTCCGGATGCTCTGGCATGGGCCAAGGTCACTGCTGCTGCTGACTGCCCGTCTCATCACCTGTTCTGTCGTCGGCACCCGGGAAAGGGACTCCCAGCCTGCTCTGTCTCCAGGTCTCCAGGAAGGGGAGTGTGGGGTGCACAGAGACCCTGAGGCTGCGACCAGCGGCTACCAACACCCGTGCCCTCTCATACTGCTGCAGGTCAGAGGTTCCACAGCCAAGGGCACCACGGGGCTGCTCCCTCCACAGGAAAATCTGCTCCTGGCCTTCTCCAGCCGCGAGACGCTGCCCACACCCGTCTCAGGCTGGCTTCCTCCAGCCCCAAAGCCAGCAGGTGGCCTCTCTCTCTCTCTCTTTTTCTCTCTCTGCTTCTGCTGCCTGGTGCCTCCTGGGATCCACCCCAACCCTGCCTCTCTCTCGTGATGACATGGAGCCCATCCACATAACGTGGGACAACTTTCCCATCTCAAGACCCTCAACCTAATGCCACTGTCAAGGCCCTTGGCTGGGGACAGGGAGCCCTGCCCAGGCCCTGGGGATTGAGAGGGGAATGGTTTGTGGCTGTCATTTTAGAACCGAGCACTCGCGCTAAGCTGGGAGGTGTTGCCTGCAAGGTGTCGTGGGCGCTTTGACAGCCCTCCCCCACACTCAGGGGCGGTGCCCGTGCCCCTCTCCCTCAAAGCTGTGTCACCTGTGACTCACTTGCAACCAAGCACATGAGGAGGTGAGACCGTGTAGACTCCCTTCACCTGGAGCCCTGGGGCTGTGTCTGTGTAGCCTGGAGACCCTGAGGCACCACACTGATGAGACCGCGTGGAGGCGCTCTTGTGGACAGAGCAGCCCTGGGCCAGGGGATCTCAGCCGCCCACCCACCTGAGATGCTCACTGGTGGCAGCCCCTCCCACACGTGACAGCAGCCAGGTGGGATAGCCGCACGTGAGAGCCGCCCCGCTGGGCCCTTCCCCAAAACCCAGAATGAGATGGAGCAGTGTTCTCAGACACTAGCGATTAGGGCATTGTTGGGACACAGCCTCAAATCTAACTTTATGAAAATTTCCTCCGGGGCACTGCTCCAAATGCTGATTCCTGGGCCTCGCTCAGAACCACTGCAGATCAGAGTCTTCCGGGGATCAGGTGTAAGAATCTGCAATTTCTAAGAAGGCACACTCTCCCACCCTGGGAGATTTGCATGCACAGGAGGTGCAGAAAATCGGGCTTCGCAGGAGTCTCGGTTTCCTTGTCTGTAAATTGATGCCGAGTGGGAGGTGGTGTAGGGGTGAAAGAAGCAGCAAGTAAGTCATTAATAAGGTGGAGGCGCCCAGAAAGGTCTCAACATTGAATTTATTTCTTTCTTTCTTTTTTTTTTTTTTTTTTGACAGGCAGAGTGGACAGTGAGAGAGAGAGACAGAGAGAAAGGTCTTCCTTTGCCGTTGGTTCACCCTCCAATGGCCGCCGCGGCCGGCGCGCTGCAGCCGGCGCACCGCGCTGATCCAATGGCAGGAGCCAGGAGCCAGGTGCTTTTCCTGGTCTCCCATGGGGTGCAGGGCCCAAGCACCTGGGCCATCCTCCACTGCACTCCCTGGCCACAGCAGAGGGCTGGCTTGGAAGAGGGACAACCGGGACAGAATCCGGCGCCCCGACCGGGGCTAGAACCCGGTGTGCCGGCGCCGCTAGGTGGAGGATTAGCCTAGTGAGCCGCGGCGCCGGCTGAATTTATTTATTTCTGAGAGACAGGGAGCAAGCTCTCCTCCATTGATTC
The DNA here is from genome assembly GCF_051225735.1 of Oryctolagus cuniculus. Lineage (NCBI taxonomy): Eukaryota > Metazoa > Chordata > Mammalia > Lagomorpha > Leporidae > Oryctolagus > Oryctolagus cuniculus. Next base: position 14,722,413 of record NC_142887.1, on the reverse strand, counting down.
ACTCCCCAAATGCCCACAACAGCCGCTGGCTTGGAGCCCAAGCCAGGAGCAGGAGATCAAGTGTCCCAGGGGAATGGCAAGGACCTGCTGCCTCCCAAGGTGCACCTTCACAGGAAGCTGGGATCAGGACGGGGACGCAGGCGCTCCGCTACGGATGCAGGAGTCCCGGGCGGCACCGTAACTGCCGCGCCAAACGCCCACCCTCAGCTTTGGAGTTTAAAAACGAAGCGTGGCCAGCAAATGCCGTCCCCATTGTTTCTGTAACTGCACCGCTGTTGTGAGCTGGAGGGTGGCCTCAGGGACAGATGTCCAAGGCACCACTCCTGCGACCCTTATCTGGAATAGGATCGTGAGATGAGGTCAGGCCGGCTTTAGGGCGGCCCCTAAGTCCCCTGGCGAGTGTCTTTGTGAGAGACAAAAGGGAGGAGACAGGAGACACAGACACAGAGGAGAAGGTCGTGTGAGGACAGAGACAGAGGATGGAGCGACACTGTCATGAGCTCAGAAGCCCCCGGAGCCGCCAGTAGCTGCACAAGGCAGAGAGGCGCCTCCCGGGAGGAGCCCAGCCAGGCTGACCCCTGGGTCCTGGTCTTGCAGCCTCGGCAGCCATGGGCGCGCACAGCTGGAGCAGCCCGTGTGCCCGGGGAAGGGGCGGCTCCGCTGTGCGGCAGGCACAGGCTGGACACTGGGAGCTCCAACGATGCTGGGTGTGTCCCCAGAGGGGACAGCCCGGGCAGCAAGCTCTGTCTGAGGCAGGGCCGTGTCCTGTGTCCTGTGTCCCGCCACAGAAGGGCCACTGAGTCACACCAGCCTCTGCAGGCAAGCCTTCTCCACACTGGCACCTCCCCAATCACTTCCGGTGACTGCCGGGAGCCCCGGAGTTCACGCCTAAGTCTAGGGCTGCTCTGCGCCTTCTGATAACTGACATGAGAGAGTGGCAGAGCATCAGGAACTGGGGCCAGACTGCCGTGGACTGTCCACTCCCGTTCTCTGGAAGTGGCGTAAGCCCCACCCCCTGGGGAAGCCTGGAGAGCCTGCCAATCAGAGGAGAGCAGAGGCAAGAGGTGGTAGGAGAGCAGATGCCTGAAAGCATCCTTGGCACCCCTGGATGCAGCTGTACCTGACACCAGAACCAGCGCTCAGCAGCGCCGTGGGACTGAGCCTGTCATAGCCCTTTGGCGTGAGCCGGGCGGCATCTTTGTGGGTGCAGGGCAGCTGTGTGCCTCAGTCATTCCAAAGTAAGCTTGGGCTGACAGAAACAAGGGACAACTGTATTCAATGCAGAGGCCGGACTGGGCACCATCAGCTCGTGTACCCCACCTCCACCCTGTGTGGGGACATCCTGTGCCCACCCCCATTTTTCAGGTAAGGATACAGGCTCCCAAAGAATGGCTGTACCGAGGAAACTCGGGCCACGCAGCACCAGCACCAGCCTGCACCTCTGCCACACTCAGCCGTGCCGGCGAGCGCCCTGGGAGCTCTGTGTCCATGCCAACGCGTCTCACCCTGCCCGTCACCCCGGGAGGGAGTCACTAGCATCCATTTTGCAAACGAGGAAATGAGAAACAAAGGGGCATTGAGGCATGCTGGCATTTGCTCGCAGCAGTGAGGCACCTTGCATTTCCTGCGGGCCTGTCAGGGGCCAGCGCTGTGCTGGGCGTTCCAACCCTCCGTGCCCCCAGCCCCTGGATGGCTCACTGCAGGGACCGTGGGGACCGTTTCCCGTGAAATACTCGGGAACTGAGCAGCCACCCCAGCACACAAGGGGACACTGCTTTGTGCTGCCTTCCTCCTCAGAGGCATTTGCACGCAGGGAGCCTCAGGTCCCCACACGTAGCACACAGTAGGTGTACGTGTTTCTTCCGCTGACCACCGCCCTCCCGCATGGGATGTGGCCAGGAGAGGCGAGAGCCCCAGGACAGCGCTCGTCTCGTGATGGCCACAGCCGGGCTCCCTGGCTCAGGCCCTGGACACTGCAGGGCAGAAGGCCAGAGCAGCCGTTTGGCTGAATTTACACCATCCCTATGTCAGCGGGGCCAGGGAGAGGACGAGGGGGCAGCAGATCCGCTCAGCAGTGCCTCGATGGGCCGATACATCCCTGGGTACCCAGGCGGCCACTCGGGGAAGCCTCGAGCGAAGGCAGCCAGCCAGCTCCTCCGTCAGCGCCGCGGCTGCTGCACAAAGGCACTGCAGCAGAGCCCCCTGCTCCTGGCCGCCCCCTCGGCAGAGGGGAGGAGGTGCGGTCGCTCAAGGACGGGACCTCCTTATCTCAGCCTCCCCCTGTGGGCCTGGCTGCTGCTCAGGACACGAGAGAACATTTTTGCAAAAGGTGCCCTGTGACTTCCTGTGAAGACCTCGCTGAGATCCGCACCTGCAGGTCCTGCGAGAGATAAACTTACACATTCCACCTGAGAGGCTTTCCAAAGTATTTATTATTATTATTATTATTATTATTATTATTATTATTATTTGACAGGCAGAGTGGACAGTGAGAGAGAGAGACAGAGAAAAAGGCCTTCCTTTTCCGTTGGTTCACCCCCCAAATGGCCGCTGCAGCGGGCGCACCGCGCTGATCCGATGGCAGGAGCCAGGAGCCAGGTGCTTCTCCTGGTCTCCCATGGGGTGCAGGGCCCAAGCACCTGGGCCATCCTCCACTGCACTCCCGGGCCACAGCAGAGAGCTGGCCTGGAAGAGGGGCAACCGGGACAGAATCCAGCACCCCGACCAGGACTAGAACCCGGTGTGCTGGCGCCACAAGGCGGAGGATTAGCCTATTGAGCCGCAGTGCCGGCTATTTTATTATTTGAAAGACAGAGTTACAGAGAGAGGCAGAGCCAGAGAGAGAGGTCTTCTATCTGCTGGTTCACTCCCCAAATGGCCACTCCTGCGCCGATCTGAAGCCAGGAGCCAGGAGCTTCTTCCAGGTCTCCCACACGGGTGTAGGGGCCCAAGGACTTGGGCCATCCTCTACTGCTTTCCCAGGCCACAGCAGAGAGCTGGATCGGAAGAGGAACAGCTGGGACTAGATCCAGCTCCTGTATGGGATGCTGGTACTGCAGGCGGCGGCTTTACCCACAATGCCACAACACCAGCCCCCAAAGTATTAAAACTGGCCTGGTACCTTCTTGCTGCCTCTAGTAAAATGCGAGAGGAGAGACATAGAATCAAATTTCTGTTAAGCAAAAAGGGACCAAAGCAAAGATTTGGGGAATTCTCAGCCTATTGGGGTCGCACAAGATGCTCAAATGTGCAGAGCCACTGTCGGAAAGCAGGCTCTGGCTGGGAGAAAGCCAGCGGTGTGGCTGCACAATGTCTCGCTGGTGCCTCAGTGGGCCAAAACGTCAGAGCACTGGGGGTGCGTGGCTGCGCCCTGCCGCCGTGTGCAGGGGTAAGCGCGTGACTTGGCCCTCTTGTGCATCTCAGCAGAAACGGGGTGGGGTGAGATTAGCCAGGCAAGATTTCTGAGGATTCCTTTGTCTAATGGAGTGAATCCGTGGGAAACCCACAGGGTTCTGAGGCTGTTCCATCAGCAGGAACTCCGCCATCTTGGCCTGGAAGGGATGGAAGAGGACACGAGAGAAAGAGGCCGTTTAGACCCTTGGAAAATAGGCCGGCAGAACTACTGTGCCAAAGCCATGCGCTTGTCTTCATGAAATGGAGACGTGGGGCTCCAGTGGCGGCTGCACTGGGAAAGATGCGGCTGCCAGGCCCCGTCCTGCCAGCATCACCACGTTACCTGCTGACACCACGGATTGTCAAGTCAGCAGGTGCAGCCTGGCAACCTTGAATGGAGGCAGGTCTGAGTGTGTGGCAGGGGGAAGTCTAAGGTGGTGGTAGGGGAGCCCTGGTCTCCTTCCTGCCCTTGGGATTGGCACGTACGCTCTCTTCCTTGGAGGCCAAGACGCTGGCCTCCTCCCTCTGCACTATTCTCTTGTAGAATTTTTGGAAAAGGCAGTTTTGCAGCAAGTCTTCTAACTCTGCAGAGACTGGAGCTGTTCGTGCAGGGGAAGTTAAGATGCCCATGTGCCACCTCGGAGTGGGAAGCTGGGGACACTGTGTTCAACACCCACCCCTGGCTCCCGCCCCCAGCTTCCTGCCGGTGCAGACCCGGAGGGCAGCAGGGGATGGCTCAAGTGACTGGGTCCCTGCCACCCCCACGAGAGGCCTGCATGGGGCTCCCAGCTCTCAGCTTTGGCTCAGCCCAGTGCTGGCTGTTGTGGGCATTTGGAGAATGAACGGGAAGATGGGAGCATGCTCGCTCACTCTCTCTCTCTCTCTCTCTCTCTCTCTCCCTCCATTAAATACATAAATATATTTTAAAAAAAATTGAACACAGGAAATTGCCAGGCCCTTCCAGCAGCAATGCCAGGTGGTGATTGCAAACTGAACGTGGCTCTCTGCCACGTGCGGTCATCGGTGGTCTCCACCCTTAGCGGCCACTGAGGATCTCCTGGGAGTCCTGAAACAATTCCAATCCCAGTTGAACCTGACGCTCCAGGGGAGGACCTGCTATTTTCTAAAGCTGCTCAGTTAGGGTTGCCAGAGGAATTACAGAACAGCCAGGGAAGCTCGGATCTCAGAGAGACAGTGAATAAGGGTTTGCAGGATAAGTGTGTACCAAAGGTTTTATGGGAGGTCGATACCAGGGAAACAAAGTTGTTCTCTAACCGTCATCCTAATCCAACTGGCTGTTGTGGTTGGAAAAGGATGTGGCCCCCTCATCCACGCAGATGTTAAAACCCAGAGTCCTGGGGTCACTGATGGGACGAGGAGGGTGTTTCAGAAGAGGTGGCCCTGGTGGGAGATCCTTGGGTCACGGGACTCGGGCCGTGGAAGGCCCACTTCTGCGTGCTAAGGGCAGGACCACTGTCATCACCGTGTGGAACACATTTCTTTGCTCTGGTCTAAGGCACAGGCCCAGCCTGGCCTCTGCTCCATCTCAGCGCAAGACCCAGGGCCCGAGAAACACCCACTACCGAGGGGCAGAAGCAAAGCATGACACGGCCCCAGGTGGCGGCAGATCCATGCGTGTCCTGGTTTGCATCTCTTCCAGGTCTAAGTCAATACGTCTCTGCCTCTGCGTGTGTGCGGTCCACGGAACAGCCCTGTTCACACCAGCCGGGGGCTCTGGCTGGGAACTCGGGGTGCCAGGTGCCATCCCGCACAGCCCGGAGGCCGCCGCTTGGGGGGAGGGCAGTCTCCTGGGAGTCTCCACATCTGCATCTCCATGGCTAAGAAAGCAAAGGTAGAGAAGCCTTTTATTGCTTCCCGAAAGAGGGGCCTGGAAGGTGCAGGCTCCGGTGTGCTGCGCCCGGGAGGCCGTCGCTCTTGTCATGTGTGATGTGTGGCCAGAGGGTTGTAAAAGACACAGGACACCACGTCCTCAACTTCTCCCCAGTGAGCCCTCTGCCTCTCCGCTCCAAGTTCTGCTTCCTGCTTCTCCGCACCCCCCCCCTCCCAACGCCGCCCTGCCCCTGTGAGCTCCCAGGAGCAGGCGGAGCTGTCCAGGTGCTGGCCAGTTTCTTCGGCTTGAGGAAGCCTCTGCATGCGTCTGTCTGCAGGAGGCCGGCTCCAGGTGGGGGCGGCTGGGACCCCCTGCAAACAGGCTCAGGTCCCCACCCGCCGCCCTGTTCCGTCTTGTTGCAAATGGTGGTTCTCGCAGGCCTGATCAAACGCGCCCCTGAACAGGGGGCGGCGGGGATGGAACGCCGAATGAACATTTTTCTCTCCTCCTAGCCTGGTGCCGTCCCGCCCCCTCCTCCTCGTGGCCTCGTGGGATGGCATCCAATTATAGCCGGGCCTCGAAGTCGGGCGTCTGCCTTCACATCCCACGCCGGCTCTGGAGGATTTCCTGAGGAGTGAGCGAATATCTATTAATGTGTTCGGCGTGCTAGGCTGTGTGCTGGGTGCTCCAGAAACGTTTTTATGGGGTTACTGGGGGAATAAAACGAAATACAGGGTTAATGCGTTTCCTGAAACCGAAAATTCCATCACTGGAGCTTTGCCCCTCGGTGGAGTCACAGCCGCGTTAGATGCGTGCGCTGACTGCCTCCTGGCCACGCCAAGGGTGGTCCACGGGCTCACAGCACCCCTGGCCCCCGGGAACTTGGTCTGCCCCACAGACCTACTGAACCAGAGTCTCCCTCTCAACAAGGCCCCGGGGGATTTTCGTGCATGTGAAAATGCCAGGTGCTGGGTCACAAAGACCGGATTTCAGAATTGTGAAAATATAGGGGAAATACATGTTATAGAGTCAGGGACACAGCAGGTTTCCAGTTCAGAGGAGAGGTCAGGCTCAGAGAGGTATGACACTTCCCCAAGGTCACACAGCTTGTGTGTGACGGGGGCCACGGGTAGTGCAGGTCTGCACAGGCTATGCTCCAGGGTCCTGAGGAAGGGCATTCCACAGCTCTGGACCCCAGCCCACCCCTCAAATGGAGGATGCCATTGTCACCAGGACACCTGGTTTCTCTATTTATTTACTGATTTCTTTTAAAAAAGATTTAGTTCATTTATTCAAAAGACAGAGTTAGAGAGAGAAAGAGAGAGAGAGAGAAATCTTCCAACTGCTGGCTCACTCCCCAAATAGCCACAATGGCCATGGCTGGGCCCAAGCACTTGAGCCATCTTCTGCTGCTTTCCCAGGCCATAGCAGAGAGCTGGATTGGAAGTGGAGCAGCTGGGACTCAAACCAGTGCCCATATGGGATGCCAGCGCTGCAGGCGGTGGCTTTACCCGCTACGCCATGACACAGTCCCACTTCCCCGTTTCTGAGGTCAGCTGAAGACGTGTGCATTCCCTGTCGCCTTGACAGCCAGAGCCTGCCGGGTGGGTCTGGCTGTGGTATCTCCAGGCTTGAGAAACAGTTGTGCAGAGCGTCCATGCTGATGAGGCTGAGAGCCGGTGCTGCGATTACCACACACTGGGTAGACGGTGTCCACATGGCGTGGACGAGTGTCCCGCTGCCACCACGTCCTGGGCTGTGTGGCTCCCTCACACAGGCCTCCAGACCAGCGGCTTAGTTCCACCTCCATCCCCTAAGGCTCAGAGTGGCGCTTGCCATTGGCAGAGAGGATGCTGCCTCGGGGTGGACTTGGGAAAGGTTCCCGACTGCAGGGTTTACCACTGGATCCCCGGTGCCCAGAGAGGAACAGCAGGTGTTCGGGGGCTGTTTGTTAAGTCGATGAATGGATGAATGCATCTGTTGGATGGATGGATGGATGGATGGGAGTTGATAAATGGATGGATGGATGGGAGTTGATAAATGGATGGATAGAGATGAACGAATGGTGGATGGACGGGCAGGTGGGTGGGTAGGTGGATGTGAATTGATGAATGGAGGGTGGATGGGTGCATGCTTGCGTGGGAGCTGATAGATGGATGGGTATAGGTGAATGAAATGGGGATGGGTGGGTGAATAGGTATGGATTGAGAAATGGGAGATGGATGGATGGGTGAGGGAGGGAGGGATGGATGGATGGTGGGTAGATGGCTGGGATGGATAGATGGATGGATGGTGGGTAGATGGCTGGGTGGATGGATGGATGGATGGATGGGTGGGTGGATGGCTGGGTGGATGGATGGGTGGGTGGATGGATGGGTGGGTGGAAGTTGATGGATATAGATGACTGGATGGGAGAGGGGTGGTGGATGAGTGGACGTGGATTGATAAATGGGGAATGGATGGGTGGATGGATGGGTGGGTGGATGGGTAGGTGGATGGATTTTAGATAGTCAGAGGGTTCGGGAAGTGTTCATTTTCCTGTTCTAGATGTTGAAATTTCCAAGGAAAGTCTCCAATGAAAACATCTTCAACACCTTTCCCCTCAGATCTGAAATAAGGGGAGGGGCTTATGGCTTAGTGGTTAAGATGCCATGTCCCACTTCAGGGACCTCGGGTCAACACTGGCTCTGTTCCTGCTCCAGCTTCCTGCTGACGCAGATGCTGGGAGGCAGTGGGGATGGCTCAAGTAATGGGGTTCCTGCCACCCACGTGGGAGACCTGGATTGGGGTCCCAGCTCCTGGCTTTGGCCTCTGGTCTCAGGCCATTGCAAGCATTTGGAGAGTGAACCAGCGGATGACAGCTCTGTCTCTGCTAATCTCTCTCAAATAAGAAAACGTTTTTAAGAAAAAAACTGAAATAAGGCAAGTCTCATTATGGAAGAAGAAAGTTGGGGGGTGGGGGAAGCCACACTTACCTGGCTACCATGGCTTGTCTCTGACCTTGTCTGACCTTGTCTCTGACCCCGTCTCTGACCCTTAAGCAGATGGGGATATTTGGAAAATGAAAACAAAGTCGTCATCCCCTCCTTTCCTGCTTTGCTTCTCTCCTGTGGGGGCTTGGGGTTCCCCTATAATCCAGGGGCTGGAGTCGAGGCTCCTTCTTTCCGACCCTTGCTAGCCTGGGGGTAGCTCCAGGCTGCTGGGCTCCAGATCCCCACCCCCTCAGACCCAGGACCATTGCTAACCCACAGGGTGTCCTTGTGCAAGGTAGAGAAAGTCTCCCTGTCTTCCTCAATGACGCGACCCTGGGGCTCACGGCTTGGGGCACAGATGCCCCCCACAGGCACCTTCACTCAGGGACCAACCTACCCACCTGAACGCAGCAACATCATGTGCCCCCCCCCCTCGGCTCAGGTGTTCCCATCACAGAGGCCTTGTCACAGCTGATGGAGCCCAACCTGAGCTCTTTTCTTTGGCGGTTGCTTGAACAGAGGCCCAGCAGCGGCAGAGAGACTGTTCCTGCCTCCCACACGGCCAACAGAGGCACTTTGCGAAGGGCTCTCTCGGCCCAGCCACGTCTTCCTCTGTCTCTCTGGGTCTCACTCTCTCCCTGACTCTTCCGTCTCCCCCCACCCACACCCTGCTTCTCCCCGGTTTTCCTCTGTAATCTTTTGCTATCGGATGCAGCGACATCCCCAGACTCCCAGCAGCGTGGGCTCCACCAGGTGGCAGCCCCTGCCCTCTGCTCCAGGGACAGCCGAGGACGAAGGGCTGGCCCGTGGCCCTGCTCTCCGGGGGTAGTTCTAAGGGCTGTGGCCGGGATCCAGGCTTCCAGGACAGGGTGGGGACTGCAGCCTAGCCAGGCAGAGCACAGAGCTGGATTCCCGCCTGGCTTTGTAGATGTGAGTTCAGGCCCTCTTAGACCATCTGTTCCTCGGCGGGGCAGGGTGGGGGTGTTGACTGTGGAGGGAGGGGTTGAGGGGAAGGTGCGCAGGTGTCACTGGCCTCTGCGAGTGACAAGGACGCATCACTACAGGTGCCACGAGCCGGAGGATGCCAGCAGACCCCAGGGTCAGGGCCCCGTCCCCGGCAGTGGGTGGCAGAGGTGTTCCCTTGAGATTAGAAGCAGCTCTGGGCCAGGTCTCCCAACCAGAAGGAGAGATGGGGATTGGGACAAAGAGCAGGTGGCTTCTGTCCCAGCTCCCTGGCCGGGGCCTTCGGGCTGCCGATTTCAGATTGAGCAGCCCTGGAGGAGCGGCTGTGAGGATGAGGGGTAACAAGGTCCCGAGTGCTCCGTGGCGTCCTCGGCCCACTGGGAAGTGCTTCTGAACACAGTAAGTCCTTTGTAAGGACTGCATGCATGGAAAAGAGCATTGCAGAATGAAAGGCCGTCGCCTCTGCTCCTGGCCTGGCCAGCATCACCGGACAAGTCTCCCCTTGGGGTGCCATGGGTGCTCACTGGCGCAGCTCAGCAGCCAGGGTCCAGAGAAGGTGGAGATCATGGTGGTAGAAGACCAGATGCCTGCGGGGGCAGGTCACAGTGCCAGCTTCCAGGAACCTCCCGGGCTGCACAGAGTCTACCTCTCCTTCCAAACGGGTGTGCCTGGGCATCTCCCCCAGGAGGGTCCCTTGGCCCAGAATCACCTGAGGTTTGGGGGTGCAGTGTTCCCAGCTCCCTGAGGGCCCTGATCCTCCAGGATGGTGGAGACGCTCCAGAGGCGGCCCCCAGGCCGCTGTCCATGGTGCTCCCCCACACAGCGACTGGCACCTGGCAGGCATCCCATGGGGGCTGGCGATGAACTCCCAAAGGTGCAAAACCTTTGCAAACCTCAGTTTCCTCCTCTATGAAATGGAAGGGTTCACCATCCTTGCCCGCTGTTCTCTGAGGCCATTTACCAAACATCGGACCTTCTGAGGATTGAAGTGGGCAACATAAAATGACATCAGAAATGGAAGGCACAGGGCTGGCACTGTGACGTAGCAGGTAAAGCCACTGCCTGTGATGCCGGCATCCCATATGGACACCAGTTGGTGTCCCGGCTGCTCCACTTCTGATCCAGCTCCCTACTAATGCTCCTGGGAAATCAGTGGAAGATGGCCCAACTCCTTGGGCTCCTGCACCCACGTGGGAGACCTCTCTCTCTTCTCTCTCTCTCTCTTTCTCTCTCTCTCTTTGTCTCTCCCTCTCTCTGTCTGTAACTGAGCCTCTCAAATAAATAAATAAATAAAACTTAAAGAAAAAAAGCAGCAAGCAAAACAAGGTGTGACCAGAGAAGCCCCACGAAGGACACAAAAGCTGGGACCGCGCCAGTGCCCCCTACTGGAGATGGCTGAAGCTCACCAGCACCCCAGGCTGCCCCTTGCACCTCAGAGGAAGCCCTGGGCATAAATGCAGGGAGTCATGGGTACTTGGCAGGGGGCCGGGACAGCTGGCAGCACAGGGAATGTCCCTGACAGCTCCAGGAACTTAGCAAATGGAGGGGGGGCATGTCCTCCTGGTCACCCCCTCCAGGTCCCACCCCTGCCCCACCCCCACTCCACGCCTCCCATCTTCTTTAAGAAGTGGCAGTGCAGGGTGGGCACTGGGGGCAGCGGTTACGATGTCTTGAGATGCGCGCATCCCATATGGGAGGGCTTGGGCTTGAGTCCTGGCCCTGCTCCCAACTCCAGCTTCCTGCTGTGCAGACCCTGGGAGGCAGCAGGCGGTGGCCCAAGGAGTTGGGTATTTGGAGAGTGGATGGGACATCGCTCTAGTTCTGCCTTCCAACTAAATAAATAATATCTCTCAAAGTGGCACCGATTTGAATCATTTTAATGGCTCTAGGTTACACGTGTGCAACAAAACTTAAGAAGGGAGGGAGGGAGGGAAGAAGAAATAGAGAAATGATGTTGGGTACTTCCTGTGTGCATGGAGTTTTCACCCCCTTACACCACGAGGAGGCGATGCAGTAGGTAACGTGTTTATAAAGCTAGGAAACAGAGGCCCAGAGTGGGCAAGATGTTAGCCCAAGGTCACACAGCTAAATGTGCTCCTCCTGCCTCCCTCGCTGCCTCCTCCTGCCCGTCACGGCATTGGCAGGTGAATATGCTCAGCTCTCAGCCAGGTCCTGCTCCCTAGAGCAAGGCCTGCAGAGCTGCGGCATCCACGTGTCAGAAATGCAGTCTCGGACCCCAGGCAACGCGGTCCCCAGGGCCCGGGTGTGCACGTCCAAGGCCGAGCAGCATTGCCCCAAGCCTGCTCGAGCACAGGGCAGCGTGTTCCTTGCTCCTCGCTAGATGCTGAACCTATGAAACACGTCCTAGGCATGCACTGGGAGAGGCTGATCCGTGTGGTGGGGATGGGGGGAGGCTGCCTGGGTGGCCGCACCCTGCGTGAGCGTGGGCGCCTGCACGTGGGCGGCCGGGATTGTGCGTGTGGACTTGGTCACATCTCTGCTATCTGTTGAACCCCAGCGCGGCACGGCGCCTTGCACAGGGCATGGATTTGCAAGTCTGCTGGGCGGTGACCCGCGTGCCGGGCAGGCGAGAGTGCCGTGTGCACTGGGGCAGATCGATAGGTAATTACAGTTATTATTACCATTAATAATAAATGCTACATAGCCCGGACAGAGAAGCTGCAACGAGGTGGGTGCCGGCCTTGCAGCTGGCACTGTGAATTACGGGGTGGGGGAAGGGCCTCTCGGTGTGGGGGGGATGGGCAGCGAGGGGCCCCGGAGCCGCTGCTCCACTGCAGACTGAGGGGGCTCCTGTCCAGACCTCACCACCTGGGAGCTGTGTGTCCTCGGAGAAGTCGCTTCACCTCTCTGGGCCTCAATGCTCTCCTCTGCGAAGCATGAGGACTGGCAGCAGGGTGCACTTCAGGGGGCGTTTGGGAGAGGGAAGCCCTCTGCCCCCTCCCAGACCCACCAGCAGCACCAGTTCCCTTCCTGTGTCTCGTCCAGCACGGCCCGGGGGCGAGCAGAGAAGGGGCTCTGCGAGCAACCACAGCCAGCGCTCCCCACGTGCCCGCCCTGCGCCGAGCCCCCATCTACGGAGTCCATTCATCTTGGTGTCAGCGCGCGGGGGCGAGAGCTATTACGATGCCCATTTTATGGAGCAGAAATCAGGGCAGAGAGGGGAACGAACTGTCCGAGGGTCGTATCGTTAGGAAAGGCTGGAGCCGGAATTTGAATCCAGATACTCCGCCGCCAGAGCCGTTGGTCCTAGCCACAGTAGCAGACAGCCATGCTATGAGTGGGGGGCGGAGGCAGAGGAAGGGGAGGTGCGAGGGAGCCGGGGCGGGGAAATGGTGGGGGTGGAAATGCCGTCCCGAGATAGTGGAAGTCAGTGAATGAACTAATTGATAGGTGAGAGGGAGAACCCAGATTACTAGTGGGAATCGGTATACAGTAGGTATACAGTAGGTGCTCAGTACACAGTAAGTGCTCAGTAAGTGTTAGCAATGATGATGACTGTCACATCACAGTAATGAAGACAGAGTGGCAGAGTAGAGCAAGCCGTGGACGCTGGAGCCGGGGCTGATGGGCTAGCCTGGGGGCCTCGGGATCAGCATGGACGCTGGTGGCCAGCCAGGGCTGATGGGCTAGCCTGGGGACTTCAGGATCAGCATGGACGCTGGTGGCCAGGGCTGATGGACTAGCCTGGAGACCTCTGGATCAGCGTGGATGTTGGTGGCCGGGGCTGATGGGCTAGCCTGGGGACCTCAGGATCAGCGTGGATGTTGGTGGCCAGGGCTGATGGGCTAGCCTGGAGACCTCTGGATCAGCGTGGATGTTGGTGGCCGGGGCTGATGGGCTAGCCTGGGGACCTCAGGATCAGCGTGGATGTTGGTGGCCAGGGCTGATGGGCTAGCCTGGAGACCTCTGGATCAGCGTGGATGTTGGTGGCCGGGGCTGATGGGCTAGCCTGGGGACCTCAGGATCAGCGTGGATGTTGGTGGCCAGGGCTGATGGGCTAGCCTGGAGACCTCTGGATCAGCGTGGATGTTGGTGGCCGGGGCTGATGGGCTAGCCTGGGGACCTCAGGATCAGCGTGGATGTTGGTGGCCAGGGCTGATGGACTAGCCTGGAGACCTCTGGATCAGCGTGGATGTTGGTGGCCGGGGCTGATGGGCTAGCCTGGGGGCCTCTGGATCAGCGTGGATGTTGGTGGCCGGGGCTGATGGGCTAGCCTGGGGACCTCAGGATCAGCTACTCTTGGGAAGCTGGGAAGGCAGATGTTCAAAGGCTTGGGTTCCTCTCCCCATCCCACAGATGGGCTCACTGGGGACACTGGAGGCGGGATTCGATTCCGGAACAACCTCGGAGCACAGCCACAGTGCTTTGGGGCTGCAGAACCAGCGTCTCCTCGTATCAGGTCCAGGAGATTTTTCTAAAGGATGGAGCCAGGAGCCGTGGGGGAAATGACGCAGTCTCCAGTCAGCAAGCATTAACTGAGCGCTGGGGTGAGCCTGGCCCTGTGCGAGGGATTCTCTGATGCGGCGTGAGCTCTCTGCCCACCCTCCTGCAGGCTTCCAAGCACGGGGCCCCTCTGGAGGACAAGGCCTTGGTGATGGGAGGGGGCAGAGAGGCCACCTGTGGGGCAAGAGGTATAGGCAGCCCCTGACAACAGGCAGCCGAGGAGCCCAAGCCCCGAGCTGCCCGTCCGTCCCCTCCCGCTCACTGGGGGCGGCTGATACAGGCTCCGGGCAGACGGCGGCAGGTGCAGGGCCGTGTGACGACTGCCAGCTGCCAGTGCCAGGCTCCGTCTCCGCTCCCGCTTCACTGACTTGCCAGAGGCCGTAGGGAGGACACGCCCACCCCGTGGCCGCAGCTGCCCCCACATAGACCCTCGGGCCGTGTGTGGGAGGGCTGTGACTGCAGCTGGGAGCTGCCGCTTGCTGTGCAAGGGAGACACTGGGAGATGGCAAGACAGAGAAGGGAGTCCCATGGGGTGGGGGTTAGGGGTGCACCTAGGGTTGGGATCAGGACTCAGTCTGTGCCCAGAGTCGGAGCGGTCAGGGTCAGGGCTCGGTCTGGAGCAAGGGTCAGGCCTGAGTGCGTGTCTGGAATCCAGATTCAGTCGTTCGCCCATGGGGAGGCTTCGTCTGCACTGGGGCCAGTCTGTGCCTAAGTCAGAGCCCAGGCTGCAGCTGGGATCAGGACTCAGTCTGTGATAAGAGTTAGAGCTCGGGCTGTGGCCAAGGCCATGCTCAGGCTGCCGGGGCTCAGGGCTCAGGCTGGAGCCAGAGTGAGGGAGGGGCCACTCCTTGACCAGGCTCAGCACTGCCTTGAGACCCCCGAGACCCCCAGCTCCTAACTTAGCAGGCCGAGCCCAGGTCAGGCCCTCACAGCCCAGCATCCCTGACCCGGAGCAGCAGCCCAGCCTGAGCCCTGGAGCCCAGGCCCCCCACCCTGCCACCACCCCCCAGCGTGGGCCGCCCAGAGGGGAGCCTCCCCCCTCTCCCTTGCCTTGGGTCAGCCCAGCGTGGCCTGGCATGGCCGTGGGCGCTGTGGGCGCCGTGGGCTCCCGGTCCCCCGCCCCTCTGCAGCGCCTGCTTCCCTCCCTCCCTCCGCCACCAGCTGCCGGCGCCGTCTGCTCGCTCCCTCTCCCTCTCCCCTTCCTGCCTTAGAGACAGCTATAAGTCTCCCGTGAAATATATACAGAGTAAATATATAAAAAGCTTGTGCCTGCCTGCTGCTTATGTATTCATGAAATAGTAAATAAATTTTATGGGATAATTTGAAGGCTGCCAGGAAGCTGGGAGATGAAAACGAAGGCCTAATGAGATGGAGTATCAGGGCGGCACACTCGCCATCGATCTGCCGCCACCGCCCGGGCCCGGGGCCGGACGAGCCCCGCTCCCGCGGCCCAGGGCCCCGCTGATGGCCCACTGCGGGGGGCAGCTGGGGGCCATAAACCGCGGGGGGCTGCGGCCCAGGTCGGGGAAGTGGTGATGGGGGCTGGGAGAGCCATTGCCTGGCCAATGGGGCCTGTGTCCTCTGGCCGGCTCTGCCAGGAGCCTGCTGTGTGACCTCAAGCCCGTCCCGTGTCCTCTGCAGGCCTCAGTTTCCCTGTGGGTGGAGACGGTGCCCTTGTGGCCCTGCAACCCCGCCCCTGCCGGTGCCCACGGCATTGAGGGATGGATGCTGTGGGGACGCGCGTCTCTCTCTGCACTTGACATGCACTCCGTGTGGGCAGGGTCTAGTTCTGTGTCACCTGCAGGCTGGTACCCCAGCAATAAGGTTCTTAGGAAGTATTTACCGGCTGGCTGGATAAGGGGACGAGTGAGTGAGTGAGTGAGTGAAGAACTCAGCACGGACCCCGTGCTGCCCCCTCCTCACCTCCTCACCGCACCCTTGGAGCAAGCCTCCGCTTTGTCTACAGTCCTTGTTTACACCCTGGTCCCCACCATCCATCGCCCCACGGCCGCCACCCCACAATAAATCAGCACCTCCTATGCTCAAAATCCTCTGGTGGCTCCCACCCACTCAAAGAGCCAAAGCCCCCGCCCCACCCTGTGTGTATGCCGCCAGCCCCTCCCTCCTGCCACACCCACCTTGCCGGATCCCACCTCAGGGCTCTTGCTCTGGCTGCCGCCCTCTGCCCAGAGCCGTCTCCCCTGGAAATCTTCAGAGCAAACTGCCCCCACCTGTACCCTGCCACACTCTCCCCTCTTCTGCACTTCCGCTGTTTATTTTATCCGAGAGGCAGAGAGACAGAGAGACAGACAGACGGCAAGTTCCCGCCTACTGGTTCCCTCCCCAAATGCCTGCAGTGACTGGGGCTGGAGCCAGGAACTCCATCCGGGTCTCCCACAAGGGTGGCGGGAATCCAACCACCTGAGCCGTCACCACCGCCTCCCTGGCCTGCACTGACAGGAAGCTGCAAGCAGAAGCAGAGGAGCCAGGACTCAAACCTCGGTGCTCGGCTGTGGGATCGCGGGCGCCCCCAGCGGTGTCTCACTGCTGTGCCGCCACCCGTGCGCCCGCCCGCCGGCCTGCGCTTGCTTCCCAGGGGTGCCTTGGCAGCAGTGGTCACAGCACATAGACATCCAGGGTCCTGCCCAGGGCACCAGGCTCAGACAGGTGCACTGGCCCTGCCGCCTCCGGGCTAAGCGGACTGTGGCCAATCCGGTCCGTCCCCAAACCTGAATCAGGTGCATCCCTCAACCTGAGCCCTGGGAGGATTCTAGAGGATTACAGCAAGAACGAAACAGACGCCACGTGTCGCTACTGCTTGGGGGTCACTGTTAGGCTTAAGCGAGGTGGTACCGCAAGGTGCTCAGCGGCCCACACGCCCGCCTCCATCGGCTGTGCCCCAGGCCCCACCTGTGCACTGTGGAGCCCACGTTGCTGGCCCACGCCGTGGCCGTGGGACCCCAAGAAGTCTGCTGCTGCTGGCGACTGTGCATGCTCAGGCAGCGACACGAGCACACGACGCAGACATGGGGCCACTCTCCCGCCCACCGGCTTCCTCACCACCCTGAAAGGCCTCCCTCCCTCCTCTCCCTCCCTCCCCTCAGGCTGGGCCTCGGCCTCCACCCCTCTCCTGCCCCTCCTGTCTCCTGTCCTGGTTCCAATCTCTGCAGACAGAAACAAGCCAAGAGGGGGCGATCTGAGCCAAGAAGCAGGTGTCGTGGGCATCCCGGACCCGCCACCTGGCTGCCGCCGTGTGACTGTCCCCCCTTGTCACGTGGGTAGGTAGTCACAGTAACCTCAGAGTCCTGGCTGGGGGCATCCTTTCTCCCTCCAGCCAGCTGGCCACGCTCCCATCTGGGAGTCTCACGATGGCACCATGAGGGAGGATGACCAGCGAGGAAAAGGAGTTCAGACAGTGGAGGAACTGGCCGGAGACCCCACGAGACGCAGCGGCAGAGCCAGAATGGGCGCCCACAGCCTGCACCCCAGAATAGTAGCTAGCGAGCCTGTCGCGGCCGTGGGAGGAGCTGCAGTGTTACAGCTGGTTTCTGCTTCATCGTTGATGGTGCATTATCATTGATTTGCCCAGCGCCACCTGTACTGGGGTTGGAACCCAAGCAACCCCATCCGCCCTCCCTCCCGTCACACCCTCTGTCCCTGCAGAGGGACAGTCGTGACACTTCACATCGAAGCCCACTGCTGCGTCTCCTCTGGGAAGCTTTCTGGAATTCTCCAGAATCTTCTGGGTGTGGGTCCATAGGTGGGGATAGAATGGTCTCCTCTTGTCCACAGCTCTCTGCAGGCTGGCGGCTTTGGTGCGAGACCTGGGGGTGTAGGGAAAAGCCTTCGGGTGGCTCTTCTGCATAGAAACATCCTTGCTACCAAGTCGCTCGCTCCCCAGAGCTGACTGGGCTCAGCTGGGCGGTTTTGTTCATGGTCTCCTGTGTGGTCGCCAGCAGGCGGTGACTGGCACTGGACTCGCTCACTCGCGGGACTGGGGCTTGGACGTGGCTGACTGCTGCTGAAATCCCTGCTGGGCTGACTTGAGCTCCCTCCCAAGATGGCGCTGGGTTCCAAGAGGGAGCATCTCAAGAGAACAGGCCAAGGAGGGTCATTTCTCTCTGATGACTCTCTGGAGTCACGTGTCGCTTCTGCTGCCCTCTGCCAGCCAGGGCAGTCACAGAGCCCATCTGAGTTCAAAAGGAAGAGCTGTCAGTCCTGCACTCTGTGTAAGGAGGGCCAACATCATGTGGGAAGAGGGACCGCGCTGTGGCACAGAAGGTTAACTCCCTGGCCTGAAGCACCGGCATCCCATATGGGTGCCAGTTCGAGCCTCAGCTGCTCCACTTCTGATCCAGCTCTCTGCTGTGGGTCGGGAAGGCAGTGGGGGATGGCCCAAGTCCTTGGGCCTTGCACCTGCACGGGAGACCTGGAGGAAGTGCCTGGCTCCTGGCTTTGGATCGGCACAGCTCTGGCCGTTGCAGCCATCTGGAAAGTGAACCAACGGATGGAAGATCTCTCTCTCTCTCTCTCTCTCTCTCTCTCCCTCCTCTCTCTCTGCCTCTCCTCTCCCTGTGTAACTCTGACTTTCGAATAAATAAATAAATCTTAAAAAAAACAAAAAAAACCAAGTGGCAGCCACAGTCGGACTGACTCGGTATAACCTTGTTGCCACCACTCGCTTGCCGTCTGTTAGAAACAAGGTTAACAATAGCATCCGTGTCACCGGGTCCTTGCAAAAAAATGCGTGCACAGCCCTTCACCCTATTGCTGTGCTTGTAAGCACTCAGCAGATGAGAAATACGATGACAACTGTCTGCGCTGCCTCATCTAAGGCAGCCGTGGACCGGGCACACAGTTGGTGCTCAGTAATTGCTGCTTGGACGTGTGAATGCCACAACAAGACAGAATGCCGGGATGGAGGGGCGGGCATTTGACACAGTGTTTAAGAAACCTCTTGGGATGGCCTGCATGTCATATGGAAGCCTGGGTTTGAGCCACGGCTCTGTTCCCAGTCCAGCCTCCCGCTAATGCACACCCTGGAGTGCGCCGATGATGAACCAAGAAGTGGGATTCCTGCCACCTGGCTCTGGCCTGGGCAAGCTCCAGCTAGTGAGCGTGAACCAGCAGATGCAAGATCTCTCCATCTCTAGATCTCCCTCTCAAACTAAAAAAAAAAAAAAAAAAAAGTCAGGTGTTGGAATGGAGAATCCAGCATCAAGCCCAGTACACCAATAAGCAAAACAACAGCATGCAGCAGCCCTTCACTGGAGGTGCCCAGAGCCTTGCTGAGGTCACCTGATTCCGTCTGCGCCTCCCAAGTGGAAATTCTCGAGGCGACCACGAGTCTCGTGTCCCACAAGACCGGACAAGCACAAGTCCAGGAGAAGAAGCATTTCTTGGCCTCCTCTGATCTTTTCCGAAAGCTAGCACATATTCTGTTGAGATGTTCAACCAACCACAGCACAGCGAAGGGGAGGGCCTTGTCTGTGTCCTCCAGTACCGACGGGCGCCAGAGTCCCTGTTTGATCCCAGAACTCAGAGTCCCGTAGCTGGAGATCTGCTGCTCAGACAACGGTGCAGACCCCAGGCTGTCAGTCATCATTGCTGTGGTCGGTATTTAATGCCCCTCCATGGGGTCCGCGGTCCCCTGACGGCGCACTCGACGTGGGCACCACACCGAGGACTGCAGCGCCTCCTGCTGCTGAGCCATCACAACAGCACACTGTTAGGTGGACAGACGTGGGCAAGGGGCATTCCCCGACATGCTTCTACTGCCCACCTTCCATGCCTCGTTGTTTTTTGCTTTTAAAGATTTATCTATTTGGGGCCTGCTCTGTGGCGCAGTGGGTTAACGCCCTGGCCTGAAGCACCGGCATCCTATATGGGCACCAGTTCTAGTCCCAGCTGCTCCTCTTCTGATCCAGCTCTCTGCAATAGCCTGGGAAAGCAGTAGAAGATGGCCCAAGTTCTTGGGCCCCTGCACCCACGTGGGAGACCCGGAGGAAGCTCCAGGCTCCTGGTTTCGGATCAGCGCAGCACCGGCCATTGCGGCCATCTGGGGAGTGAGCCAGTGGATGGAAGACCTTTCTCTCTGTCTCTACCTCTCTCTGTAACTCTGTCTTTCAAATAAATAAAATAAATCTTTTTTAAAAAATTTATCTATTTATTTGAGAGGCAGAGTCACAGACAGAGAGGTCTTCCATCCGCTGGTTCACACCCCAAATGGCCGCAATGGGTGGAGCTGTGCCGATCCAAAGCCAGTGGCCAGGAGCTTCTTCCGGGTCTCCCGTGAGAATGCAGGGGCCCAGGGACTTGGACCATCTCCTACGGCTTTCCCAGGCCGTAGCAGGGAGCTGGATCAGAAGTGGAGCAGCTGGGACTTGAACCAGCGCCCCTATGGGATGCCGGCACTGCAGGCAGAGGCTTAACCTACTACACCACAGCATCAGCCCCCACGCCTCATTTTAATCCATCATGTTCATATTCATTTTCTTAAAGAAATCCTCCAAAGTTGTCACAGCTTCGGGCACCTCAAAATCTGGGTGCACCCTTGCTGTGGGGACTGGGTTGAATGCCACAAGGTCCCTGGACCTACGGCTTGGTCCTCAGGGGTTCGGCGCGGGGAAGTGGCAGCCCTTTAGGAGGTGGGTTCACTGGGAGGCCCCTGGGAACGTGCCCTGGGCAGGGAGCTCTTGCAAGGGGCTCCCGCGAAAGCCTGAGGCTGGACCCAGCGGCTCTCTCTCCTTCCTGGCTCGCCACACGGCCCTGCCCCCATACGTGCTCTGTGGTTTCTGCTGCCCTCACCTCAGCAGAGGCCCGTCTCAGACTTGGACCTCCCGCACTCTGGGCTAACTGCAGCTTGTCTCTTTATAAAGTGGACCACCTCAGGTGCACCACTGTACTGATGGAAAGTTGACTCATGCAACCGTGGCAGAGAGCCCTCTGTGTCCATTATACCGAGGAACAAATCACAGCCCAGAAAGGGCTCTCAGTCACTGGTGGACACACAGCACGGAAGAGGCAGGGCAGGGAGCTTCAGCCCAGAGCCAAGGTTCTTAGCCATCTCACTGTGGGAAGGAAAACCTCCCTCCACCCCGCCCTGGAGCCTTGCGCCCCCTGAACGGCTGACACAGGCCTTCCCTAGACAGGGGAGGCGCTGGAGCAGCGTAGCATCACTGGAGCTTTGCAACGAGGGAGGCAGAGGCTCCCGGAGCAAGAATCAAGTGGGAAAGAGCAGTCGCTCAGGAGGGAAGCTGGGCAGCCTGGACCGGAAGTTGAAACCCTGGCCGTTCTTGGACAGGGCGAGGCTGCAGACAAAGCAGCACAAGTCCTACCTTGCTGGAGTTTCCAGGCAACAAGCGGAAGGTTTCTCTGTATCCGATGTCCTCCGCAAAACAGAAATCCCAAAGCAAACGGAACAGAACACCTGTGGATGGACTTCCCGCCGGGACGTGCCTCAGCATGGGGCCGTGTGTCACACTGTAACATTATGGATGTATCTGAAACCTCACCCTCCCCTCCTTCCCTATAGGAAAGGGAACACCTCAATTTGGTGTTCATAATTTATGGGAGCGGTTTGTAATATTTTACTGCACTTGTCTATACGCTCATATTTTGTGTGCTCTTAAATTTTATGTAAAGTAGTATCACACGGAGGGCATTCTTTTTCCTGAAACTTCCTTCTTTTCTTTGGCATTATGTTTGTAAGATTTATTCGTGATAAAACTAGTACCTGCAGTTTATTCATCAACTGTCGTATCTCATTCTACGGCGCAAGGATGTCATAATTCACGGGTCCATTCCCCCGCTCATGCACATTTAGGGTGTTCCTAGTTTTCACTTTAACAATCAATGCTGCGATCAACAACTGTGCATGGTTTGTGTTTGTGAAATTTCCTTTTATTTATTTATTTATTTATTTATTTTTCATTTGACAGGCAGAGACACAGAGAGAGACAGAGACCTCCCATTCACTTATTCACTCCTCCAAATGCCTGCGACAGCTGGGGTTGGGCCAGGCTGAAGCCAGGAGCTGGGTCGCCTGTGTGAGTGGCGGGGGCCCAGCCACTGAGTCGTCACCTGCTGCCTCCCAGGGTGCGCATTCGCAGGAAGCCAGAGTCTGGAATGGAGCTGAGACTTGAACCCAGGCACTCAGCAAAGGTTATGGGTATCGCTGTGCCCTGAGTGGGATTTTCTTGGCCTTTGGCGTGGGATTGCTGGGTTGTAGGAGGTGTGCATCTTCGGTCTTACTAGGTATTGCGAAGTTATTCTCAACGGCGCTATGCCGATCTGTGCTCCCTTCCGTGGGTGCGCACATCCCCGGGCGCCACGTCTCACAGCACTTGCTGTTGTCGCCATCATTGCTGCCAGTGGATGGGAAGGGAAGGTGTTCTCATTCTTTGACACTGCCCTTCCTGGCGACTAGTGTGACGGGGACTTTTTCCCACGTCACTGATTGGATGAGAGTCTTCTCAGAATCGCTGGTTCATCACCACGCTCTCCACTGAGTTGCTGGGTTTTCTTCTCTTCTTGGCTTAGAGTTCTTTGTCTACTAGATGCTAACCCAGAAACAGAATTCATGTGCATTGTAATTATCTTTTTTTTTTTTTTGGTCTATAGCTCATTTTCTCCCTTTGTTTATGTTGTGTTTGCATAGAAGTCTTAAGTTCTAATGTATTGTGTTTCCTTTATAATGTGTACTTACTGTGAGTAGTTTAGAAGGTCCACCTCTACACCCTGAGATTTGAAAATTAATCCGATTTATCTTTGTCTAGTC
Organism: Oryctolagus cuniculus; assembly: GCF_051225735.1. NCBI lineage: Eukaryota > Metazoa > Chordata > Mammalia > Lagomorpha > Leporidae > Oryctolagus > Oryctolagus cuniculus. The sequence continues at coordinate 14,700,011 of NC_142887.1, read as the reverse complement.
ATGCAAATGTCTTGGTTTTTTTCACATGTGAGTTATTTAGCCACGTGGAATGGACGTGTGTATAAGGCGTGAGGTAGGGGTTTACTTTTTATCAAGTAGCCACTTAGTAATAACTAATTCATTTGTTCTCATGATTTATTTTACAGATTTATTTCTTTGAAAGGCAGAGTTACAGAGAGAGAGAGAGAGAGACCTTCCATCTGCTTGTTCACTCCCCAAATGGCTACAATAGCTGGGGCGGGGCCAGGCCAAAGCCAGGAGCCAGGAGCTTCATCCAGGTCTCCCACATGGGTGCAGGGGCCCAAGCACTTGGGCCATCTTCCACTGCTTTCCCAGGCCACAGCAGAGAGCTGGGTAGGAAGAGGAGCAGCCAGGACTAGAACCAATGCCCATATGGGATGTCAGCACTGCATGCGGCAGCTTTACCTGCTGTGCCCCAGCGCCGGCCCCGGGCGCAAGTCCTGCACATCACCACCCCCAGTGCCCGGGGCGGTTGCCTGGCGAGCAGGTGCCTAGGAAGCACCGTCTGGGTCTGGGGATGGAGGAACGAGTGCGGTCGCCGCCCTCACGCTGCCTCCTAACTCACCTCCTGCCTCTGCCATTGGCAGACTCAGCGTTCTCACCCGTCGGCAGGGAAGCCCCTGTGGAATTCCCATGCTCAAAGCCTTCCAGTGGCTCCTGACTTAACCAGAAAACGCCAACACCTACCACAGCTCCTCCGCACCCTTCCACGGCCGTCGCCTCTCCAGCCCCGTCTCCCACCGGTCACCCCTTCGCCCATTCATTCTGACGATGTCGGCGCCCTTGGTAGCTTGCAAATTCTCCAAGGCCGTTCCTACCTCAGGGCACCTCGGGGCGGGCACCGTCATCCAGCTCGTCCACCCCATGTCCCCAGCACCTGGGCCCTGGAACCAGGCGCTGAGGGGGGTGCCGGGGGCCATGGAGCCTTCCTGCCTGTGATAAAGACCTAAATTCTGGGCACGGGAAGCTCGGCCTGGCGGGAGCTCTCCAGGCGTCCGGAGCTGAGCACAGCTGTGAGTGAGGCCCAGGGAGCAGAGCGCGGGCAGGGATCCCGGATGGTGTGCAGCGGGCGGCCCCGCCAGCCGGTATTTCCACAGCTGCCTCCTCAGTGAAGTAGAGACGTCTTTTCTTCTTCTCCTCTGCTCCAAAGCCGATCTTTATATTGATTTCTCCACCTCCACAGGCAGCTGCGGCCCACGGGCATTGAGAGAGGCAGAGCGTGTCAGGTGCGCAGCCGCCGCGGGCTGCAGGGACCTGGCTGTCCCGTGCCGGCCAGCCCTGGCGCTCCCGAGACAAGCCAACCACGCCTGCTTCTCCCCCAGCACCCACCCAGGGCTGAGCCAGCTCGGTCATTCATGCCTTCAGCCTTGCCTGGGCACCCAGCGTGTAGCAGGGCCCCTCCTGCTGTCGAATCCTGCAGCTCGCATGTCAGGAGCACCTGCTACGTGCTGGCCTGGTTCTATGAACGCGCTCGGTGCCGCCAGCTCTCCACAGCCTGGGTTCAAGCAGCCGCAGGTGAGACCTTTGAGAAAACAATTGCCTCTGTAGTGAGCTCGGGCGTTTTGTCTCGCTCCCTAACGACGGTGTGGAGCGGCTGTTTTCCCAGCATCTGCACTGTAGTCTGCGTTATCGGTGAGCTAAGGCGACTTCAAGCAGGCAGGAGGGTGCGCAGGTCGCACGCGGCTTTTACGACATCCTGCCGAAGAGGTGGGAGCGCATGCGCCTCGTGGTCTCCACTGTGGCCCTGGAACAGACCCCCAGCACAGACTGAGGGGCGACTGCAACGGGCTACAGCTGGGAGCTGCGGAGAGCAAAGCCCCTGCCCCTTCGAGGGGGAGGCCCGAGGACAAACAAGGACCCCTTAGGTCAGGTGGTGTTAAACGCTAAGGGAGAAATGATGTAGGGAAGGGGGTGTTGAGGTGAGGAGGCTGAACCTTTAAATAGGGTGTCAAGGTGATATTAGGGGCTGGCGCCGTGGCATAGTGGGTAAAGCTGCCGCCTGCAGTGCCAGCATCCCATGAACACCAGTTCAAGTCTTGGCTGCTCCACTTGCAATCCAACTCCCTGCTGATGGCCTGGGAAAGCAGTAGAGGATGGCCCAAGTGCTTGGGCCCCTGCACCCACATGGGAGACCCGGAAGAAGCTCCTGGCTCCTGATCGACCCAGCTTTGGCCATTGTGGCCATCTTGAGAGTGAACCAGCAGGTGGAAGACCTCTCTCTCTGCCTCTGCCTCTCTGTAACTCTATCTTTCAAATAAATAAATCTTGAAAGAAAAAAAAGGTAACATTTGAAGGCCAGGTACTGTGTAAGGAAAGCTGGGGAGGCAGTGAGGGAACCGTTCAGCGGCCATCTGGGACAAGACTGGCCAGGACACTCCACGTCCTAGGAAAGGCAAGGGGGCTGGCGTCCCTGGGAGGGAGTAGAGTGTGCAGGCACGGTGCCGCAGGCTGCTCTGCGCCCAGGGGGGACCCGGCTTTGACGCTGCAGTGACAGCAAGGCCGCTGCGGGGTTCTGAGCGGGAGCAGCAGGGTCTGGCGGTTGGTGACAGGGACGCTGGAGCCGCTCTGCAGAGGGCAGCCTGGGGCCCTGCGGGAGCGCCACGGCCACCTCCAGTTTATCGCACTTCTCCCTGGCAGACTCAAGGCAGCTCCCTGATGCCTGGCCGGGATGAAGCAGAGGACTCTGGGAGTGGAAGGAACCAGATGACCTTGAAGTGACCTCGAGACTCCAGATACAGCACAGGTGTTCTGACCCCACCCTGCCACCACCCAAAGTGACAAGCCTGAATCTTTTCCATTGTGAGTGATAGGAGCCCACACGGGGGGACTGACTGGATCTCAAGATGCAAAAGTTCAGCTTCAGGCTCAGCTGGACCCAGGAGCCCCGTTGCTAACTCAGGATCTGTTTCTCTCTGCTTTCTGGCTCTGCTCTCCTCACTGTGGGTCTCAGGGACTGTCTTTTTTTTTTTTTTTTTTTTTTTACAGGCAGAGTGGACAGTGAGAGAGAAAGGTCTTCCTTTGCCATTGGTTCACCCTCCAATGGCCGCCACGGCTGGCGCGCTGTGGCCGGTGCACCGCGCTGATCCAAAGGCAGGAGCCAGGTACTTATCCTGGTCTCCCATGGGGTGCAGGGCCCAAGTACTTGGGCCATCTTCCACTGCACTCCCGGGCCACAGCAGAGAGCTGGCCTGGAAGAGGGGCAACCGGTACAGAATCCGGCGCCCCGACCGGGACTAGAACCCGGTGTGCCGGTGCCACAAGGTGGAGGATTAGCCTAGTGAGCCGCGGCGCCGGCCAGGGACTGTCTTAATGTAAAGGCAAGGGTGGCTACCAGCAATCTCAGTTTAGCAAACCGAGAGGGGAGGGAGAGAGAGAGAGAGATTCTTCAGTTACCAGCTAGAGTAACAGGGCCCTGCCGGGTCTGAGCCCACAGGAACCAACACAGAAACAATGCCAGGCGGTACTTGGTTGGGGCGGGAGCTCCAAATCCCACCAGTCGCAAAGCCAGTGATGTCAGGCAAGACACCTGCCCCACCCGCAGGGTCAACAGATCCCTGGACACAGCCCTGCCCCCACCAAGGCTGGAGGACAACCCCCAAATCCAAGGCATCCATCTGAGAAGCAGCACTTGGAGTTGTCCTCAGCAAACTAGGATCCCCACGTGGGAAGCCCGCCCTTCCCCTGGGTGTGGGGAATGACCGGGGGCTTCCTCCCAGGCAAGGCTCCTGCTCCGTGCTGCGTTCCTCCCAGTCTGCCAACAGCAGGCTTCTTCGGGTGTTCGATGTTCTGGCTGCCAGGCTGCCCAGAGCCCCAAGTTCATGCTCGGTCAACTTCAGCGCGGAGGGTCTGGGCACCCTTGTCGTCTTTTGTTTCACCTTGTTTATGATCCTGTCCAGAAGGTTACTCAACACGCCCAACTCAGGAAGAAATGCAGAGACTCGAGCTGCAGCAAAATGCCATTGTGTGTCTGCCAGCGGGGCTAAAATCAGACCGATAGCTCCAAGTGCGGACAAGCACCTGGAGCCACCGGCATGAGTCACGGTTTATCTACTAGAGCTTTTGATACACGCTGATTTGTCATTCTGCTGTCACCTGCTCAGGCTGGGGAGAGTGCAAAGTGTGCAATGACTTTGGAAACAGTTGTAGCAATTTCTTATAGAAATAAAGCTACATTTATCCTAGGACCCAACAGTTCCACTGGGAGGCATTGACTAAAGATAAATAAGAAGATAGGGCTACAAAAAGATTTGTGTAATATGCCCATGACAGCCCTATTCATACTTGTCCCGAACTGGAAACGGCCCAAATGCCCACCACAGGTGCGTGGACAGCCGGGTGTGGCATGGCCGTGCCGTGGGGCTCCACTCAGCAGGCACGGAGGCAGACAGCTGACAGGTAGAGCGACCTGGATGAATCTCCAAAGTGCACGCCGAGTGAAGCCTCACAGAAGGAGGACATCCTTCCCATCCCGTGTGCAGGAAGTCTTACATCGGCCAAACCAACAGGGAGAGCGTTGCTTCTGTGGCTTGTGGATGGCTTTGGGGGACAACCAGGACATTTTCGGGGAGCTGGAAACGCTGTGTCATTATAGGGGTCTGGATTGCTCATGGGCAGCCATTCGTCACAGCACAACCAATGGCGCTTTGAAGACGTGTGCTGTTTTGTGCTTTGTTGGTTCAACATTTACCTAGAAAGCTAAAAAGGAACTGCATGAAAGTATGCTGGAGCACTCGGGGGACAGGAACAGGTGTCTGCAAGCTTCCTCAAAGGACATTAAAATGAGAGGGGCTGATAGATGATGGAAAGATGGACAGCTAGATAACAGAGAGATAACAGATACATTTATGCAGAGGGATAGGTAACTGACACATAGATTACAGATAGATGATACATGGATAGGTGATAGGCAGATAGATAAGTGGATGGATAGATAGATAGATAGATAGATAGATAGATAGATAGATAGATAGATGATAGAGGGTCGGGTCAATGAAGCAGTCTGTGCTAAGGCGATAGGACAAACGGACAAAAGCATGAACGGAGAATCCAGATGGTGACTACGTGGATCTCCACCAAAACTTCATCCCCTTCTATGTCCGGAACTTTTCAAGAGACGGCCAGTTACATGGCACACCCCTCCAGGCTGCTGCAGGCCCTCGGGGTGCAGGCCAGGGAGGCAGCAATGATGAGGGTAAGAAGGGGCGGTGTGTGGACAGCAGAGTGAGCGTGCGTCCTGACCAAGTGGACAAATCTTTCCTACCGGTACTAATCCTTGCATGTGGTCACAGATTCAAAAGACACAAAAATGTATCAGAATGAAGGTATCCCCTCCCTCATCCCCTAACCTAGCCCCAGCGAGAACCAACAGGTCCCTCTTTCCAGGGCTCGTCTACACTGTGCATGCTGTCAGCCCTCTGGATCTGTGGGTTCTGCAACCACAGAGTCAACCGGACACAGAGCGAGGTATTGGGGTGTGGGATTGCTTCTGAGTTGAACGCGTTGACTTTTTCTTCTTGCCATTATTCCCTAAACAATGCAGTGCAAACAATGCAGTGCAACAACTCTGCCTTGCACTGAGAGTGTCCGTATATTGGCGTCCTGAGCAATCTGGAGATGATTTCACGTCCATGGGAAGGCTGTGCGTCTGAGCAAACACTATCGCGCTCACAAAGGAGACCAGGCATCCTGGGGTTTTGGTACCCCCGGGCGGGGGGTCCAGATCCACAGCGCATGCTCCTGTTGTTCTGCCTCACGCGTCCTGGCGATTCTTCCACGTGAGTGAACGCAGAAATCTCTCCTCCTTCTTTTACAGGACTGCATAGTATTCCACGGGGCGGTCGGATCCCACTGATGGCGCGTGGTGGCCAAATCTTTTGAACACTGCCATTGTTTCAGGGATTTGAAACCAAGCCCAGCATCTCCCCGTGGGCACACTGGAAAGGAGGGGGCACTTCCGTAGTGAAAGCCCACCGTGCCTCGTTAAGTCCTCGCGCTTCCTCACTCTAGCTTTTATTAAATTATCCCAATTTGTCCTTTCAAATAGATGTCTTTTCTTAAGTAGTGATTTACCACAATTAAGCCCCCCAAAATTAAATTAAATAAATTACGCCTCCTAGGTTGGGTGTCTGTGGGAACCAAGGTTGGACGCGGTAACAGTCCCGATGCTATTAAAAGCCAAGGCAGGAGAATGTGTGCTGGGTTAAAGGGAAAATTCATAGCTCCACTGATACGCCATGATAAATAATTATGAGTTATTAATTTTAAATTACATCTTTAATGCGTTGCATGATTTTAATTCCCCCTACAGTATTAATATCCGACTGGCTTTGATTAATTTAAACCAGAACAGAAAGGTGCCAATTAAGGGAGCTGGCCGGGAACTTCGAGGTGTTTATGTCTGTCTTCCGAGAGTCCCCACGGCAGGGGACAAGGTCATTGCTCAAGGGAAACTGGTGATCTTCCACAGGAACCCAGGGTGGCATGTGTCAGGAAGAGTGGGAGATGGGTGTTAACCCTTTGTGTGTCTCCAGGAGCCAGACAAGGTGATCCGAGCCCTGGGGTCTGGAAGGAGCCAGCAGGTGGGTCCCAGCGGGGCTGGGCACCCGGAGCCACCAGGCGCATTGCAGCAACCACGACTCCTGGGTCCCGGAGTTTACTGGCCGCGGCGATAAGAAAGAATCACGACTGTGACGATGGCGAGACACAAAACACGGACACTGGTGACCGCCACACTGCTGTCACCATGGCCACAGGTATCGCAAGCCCCTGGACTCGGGACCAGGAGCTGGCCCTTGGTAAATAGGAAGCCATTTTCTGGTTGGCACAGTGGCAAGAGAGCAGTGCCCACTGTCTCAGCCCACGGTTAGAAGCCAGCACACATGGGCATGCTTTGAGGTTGCCTAGGGGCATTTCAAGTTTTTATTTAGGGGCCAGTGCTCTGGTGCAGTAAGCTAAGCCGCCATTTGCAACGGCCAGCATCCTGTATCCGAGCGCCGGTTTGAGTCCCGGCTGCTCCACTTCTGATCCGGCTCCCTGCTAATGCGCCTGGAAAAGCCTCAGAAGATGGCCCAAGTGCTTGGGCCCCTGAACCCACGTGGGAGACCCAGAGGGAGGTCCTGGCTCCTGGCTTCAGCTTGGCCCTGCCCTGGCCAGTGGCCATTTGGAGACAACCTCTCTTTCCATCTCCCCCCCACCCTCTCTCTCTGTCACTCTGCCTTTCAATCAAATACATCTTTTTTAAAAAAATGTTATTTAATAGCTGAGTGTTTAATGGATGCCAGCCCATCAGGACTTCAGATTTGATGGGTGGTATTGCTTAAGTTAATGTTGAATTTAAGGTTTCAAAAAAAGGGAGCAATTAAAAACAAAATATAAAATAAAGCCTAGCTGGATGTAGTACGCCGGTCTGGCGCATGGCGATAACCATTATGACGGATCCTGGAGGCTGGGGAATATCACATTAATATCACTCGAGCCGCCTGCCACCGAAGTCCCCGTCAAGGCTCTCAATTAATGACGCTCCATGCGCGTGAGCAGGAAGAGCCGCCACCAGCCACCGTGTGGATTTGTCACTTCTTGTCCGTGACAGATTAGCCTTGATACTGCCCAGGCACTTCCCCACTCGGCACCTTTGATTCTTAAAATAATTCTGCAGTGCCTGGAAAAGTGCCTGACCCGTGACAGGCGCCCAGGATACCACTGCGGGGCGAGGCGGGGAGGGGAGAGGGGGGAGGGTGGGAGGCAGGGAAGGAGAACAGAGGGTGAGGACGAGGGAGGAGGAGGTGCGGGAGCCAGGGCGGCACTGGCGCGGCGTCTCAAGGGCTCAGCGTGGCCCTCTCCTCTGATCCGCGGCTCCCTCGCTGACCCAGACGAGAAGGCGCAGGCGCAGGCTCAGAGACGTGGAGCAACCTGCTTGTGTGTGTTCCGCTGGAGACACAGAGCCAGCCAGCACGCCCCTCCATGGATGTGTGTGTGTGTGTGTGTGTGTTTTAATTTAAATTTTATTTGTTTGAAAGGCAGAGACAGAGAAGGGGAGCCCTTTGATCCACTGGTTCGCTCCCCAATTTCCCACAACAGCCAGGGTGGGCCAGACTGAAGCCAGGAGCCTGGAACTCCATCCGGGTCTCCCACGTGGGTGGCAGGGACTAGAGAACTGGAGCCGTCACCTGCTGCGTCCCAGGACCGGAAGCCGAGGTGGGAGTTACCCCAGGCGCTCCGACACAGGCTGCAGGTGCCGCCCGCTGAGCCGCAACACCTGGCCCGCGCTCCACGTTCTCGGGGGCTGGGCCGCAGAGAGGTGAAGCAAGCGGCCCAAGATCACACGGACACCCTGCAGTCTGCGTCCAGACCATCAGCTCTGGAGCACCAAACCCTACTGCTGCTGTGTAGACACATTTGACAGATACGGCAAACTGAGACTGAAGTCTTAGTCCTGGGACCGGCGCAGAGGCATAGCAGGTAAAGCTGCTACCTGTGATGCTGGCATCCCATATGGACGTCAGCTCCTGTCCTGGCTGCTCCACTTCCAATCCAGCTCCCTGCTAGTGGCCTGCGAAAGCAGTGGAAGATGGCCCAAGTCCTTCCGCAACATGGGAGACTCGGATGAAGCGGCTGGGAGATGTCTCTGTGTCTGTCTGTCTCGCTGTCTCTGTAACTCTTTTAATTCAAAGCAAATAAATCTTAAAAAAAAAAAAAAAGTCAGTCCTAAGGGTACTGACTCAGCACAGGACTCAGCTCAGGCTCTGAGATGCCCCGCACGGTGTGGCTGTCGCCACAGATGAGCTCGTCCACCTGACTCCTGTCGGCGCCAGGAAAGAGGCCGAGCGCATAGTAGGTGCTCAGTTAGACAGAGGCGCCTCCCTCCTGGCCCCATGCACTGCAGGTGCAGTCCCTCCGCCCCCTCGTACTTCCCCAGCTCAGCCGGAAGCCCCAGGCTCCGCCTCCCAACAGAACCAGAGAAGCGAGACAATCGCGTTAGGTCCCTGGGGCGGATTTGAAAGGCACGGATTCGCCGGGTGGCTGGCAGGAGCAGTGGGAGTTGGTTCCTGTCCAAAGCGCCTTCCTCCCAAGGCATTGAGGGTGGATTATAGCTCAGGGAGTCAGCCAAGGGCGAGGGGACCCGGCTTCCCGCACAGATAAGACGGCCACGCAGGTGGGGATGCCAGGTCGGGGGCGGCCAGGGCCCAGAGAGAGGACCATGATGGAGACAGCTGCTGGGAGCAGCACCCACCACGCAGCCTCAGATCAGCATCTCGTCGTTGTGCTCACGGCAGCCCTGAATGGCCGAGCGTAATCCCCAAATGAGGAGACTGAGACACAGAGCGATCAGCTTCGGCCAGTGCCACACGCAACTCGGACTCTCGTTCAGGTTTGATGGGCTTCTGACCCTCACTCCGCTGGCCCCCGCTGGAGCGAGCTCACTGTGAGTGAAGCCTCTGTTCCCTTCTCCTCCACAAGATCAAGGTCGAGTCCACGTCTGCCTCGATCCCCACCGCACCCCCACAGCCCCGTGCAGAGTGCCTGGAGTAGGGGGGTGCCCGGGGCAATGTTGTAGAGCACATTCTGGAAGGAAGGGAGGGGAGGGAGAGAGAGAGGGAGGGAGGGAGGGAGGGAGGGAGGAGGGAGCTGCTCCTTGTGATGATACCAATTGCAGGGGCCGGCGCTGTGGTGTAGTGGGTAAAGCCATTGCCTGCTGTGCTGGCATCCCATGTGGGCGCCGGTTCGAGTCCCAGCTGCTCCTCCTCCAAACCAGCTCTCTGCTGTGGCCTGGGAAAGCAGTAGAGGATGGCCCACCTGCACCTGCATGGGAGGCCCGGAAGAAGCTCCTGGCTGCTGGCTTCGGATTGGGGGAGCCATCTGGGGAGTGAACCAGCAGATGGAAAACCTCTCTCTCTCTCTCTCTTTCTGCCTCTCCTTCTTTCTCTGTGTAACTCTGACTTTCAAATAAATAAATAGCAATTAAAAGAGAATATCAATTGTAGTAAAACTAACGTGGCAGCCACACCGGGGACTGGTGAGCAGGTTGGTTTGGAGAAGCTACAGAGTGCACTTAGAAGAAATGGCTTAAATGGAAGCCCCAAAGTCAGAACAAAAAAAGGCACAGGTGAGGGTGCGGGAGCCCCCGAGTCAGGTCTCTTGCCCAGTAGGAACGAAACTTCAACAAGAGCTGTGTTCTCTGCGTGGGCGTCAGCTCTCCGAGGCCAGGACACTGCTGCGTAACAAACAGTCCCAGAGCTGGGCATGGGGCAGTCAGCGGGCCGGGCGGCTCTGCTGGCCTTGGCCAGGCTGGGACCCGCAGGCTGGTGTCTGGTCTGGGGCCACCAGGGCGACTGGGCTCTGCTCTGCCCGCAGCTTAGGCTGGGTGCGTCTGGGCCAGATTGTGCAAGCCACTTCCAGGCCTCTGCGTGTGGTGCTTTTACTAAACCCCTCCCCACAGTGAGAACCACACGCATCCCCAGGCCTCCAGTCAGAGCCGGGGCCGGCGACAAAATCACCCACAGAGCTTGGGACCGGTTTTACGCCATGGTTGATGTTCAGATAGTACAAGAGGGTTACAGTAAAATTCCACTCTCGCCTCCGACTCACGGCAGCTGCTTGCTTGTATTTCATTTTATTTATTTGGAAGTCAGAGTTACAGAGAGACAGGGAGAGACAGAGAGAGGGACCTTCCATCCACTATTTCACTCCCCAAATGGCCCCAAGGGCCAGCATGGGTGCAGGCCAAAGTCAGGAGCTTCATCTGGGTCTCCCACGTGGGTGGCGGGGACCCAAACACTTGGGCCAGCTTCTGCTGTTTTTCCAGGTGCATTAGCAGGATGCTGGAAGTGGAAGCAGAGCCAGGACTCGAACCCAGGCCCTTGCATATGGAATGTGAGTCTCCCAAGTCTCTCTTAACCGCTGTCACAAACACCTGTGCGAGATTTTGTCATTTTTACATGTTACAATGACGCATTGCTCACTCTCCGCCGGTCACAGGGCAGAGACGCTGACATCTGCCTGCTTGGGTTCAAGGTCGTGCCCTCCCAGCCGCCAGCAGCGTGACCTCGGGCTGGTCATGGCCGTGCCCCCAGCCTCAGCGACCCCGCCTGAGCCATGGCAAAGCCCGTGTGCACCATGCACGGGTCACTGCGAGGCCTGAACACCGCCAAGCACGTGTGGGGCCCGGGGTCGGCGGCCCCGGAAGGAATGCTTTGTCGTTTGCGCCGTCCACGTTGCCAGGACGTCACGGAGGCTTGGTTTCCTGTCTCGGGGTTCAAGGCCTGGGGGGTCCCGGTGGAGAGGAGCTTCCCTGGCCCAGCGGGGCCCGGGGACCAGCTGTCCATCTGCCGGGAGGGACCGCTGCTTAACGCGCTCTTGTAATCTGCTGTGATCGCGGCTCCGTCCCGGGTCTGCCCGCTCCCCGGGGACCCTCAGCCTCTTATGCTAAGCCCCCGACGCGGCCATGAATATCTAAGCATTAGCCCTGTATTTCAATGGGCCTGGCCCCCGCGCCTGCTCTTCCTGGAGCTCTGCCCCAGCGCAGCCAGCTCCTCTCTCTCTCTCTCTCTCTCTCTCTCTCTAGGAGTGTCCACTCCCCAGCACCAGGAACGTTTCCTCACCCGAGTCTCTCCGTCCACACTGAACACCCCGCTGGATGCCAGGCCCCGTCCCGGACCTCGTGGCAAGTGGCCATCATGTCCGGAGTCCCCACGATGTCTGGGGGCCTTTTGAGAAGGCGGCGGGCAGGCCCCGCCACAACGGGGTCCTCAGACGCAGCGTGGGGAGACCCTGCGGTTTCCGGTGTCTGTCTCCAGTCCCGGTCTGAGGGATGCTTAAGCAACTTCCCGGAAGCTGAGACTGGGAAGGGAATTCTTTCGCACGTGGTACGGGGACAGGGCTGTAAGGGACCGAGGGACAAAGACAAGTCCGGTGGGAAAACCAAGCCAGCGTGGGGCAGCAGGGATGTTGAGTCCCAGCCGGATTCCAGAGGGAGCTCCAGAGCTTTGCGTGTGCAGAGGCTGGGGGGTGGGGCTTGTGCACTGCCCCCTCCGCGAGCCCGGGGCCTCCCTGGGGGAGTCTGGAGGCCAATGGAGCCCCAAGCGACTCCCGGAAAGCAGTCCCCATCATCTCAGGGAAAGGCTGTGGAGCGCGTGCCCCTCCCTCCTCTGCACCTGCGCTGCTGGGGCAGGTGTGCCGAACCGTGAGAGACCCCACGGAGACCACGACGTGGGGCCACTCCCTGCCCCGACACTTGCTCTGAGCCACTCCCCAGCAATCACAGCGTGATTGACGGCTGTCACTGGGCCAAAGTGAGGGCATTCAAAGCATAGACTTGGCACCAAATAAACCCTGTTTCACTGACACTGCCTCTGCCGTTCACGAGCTGTGTGAGGTTGGGAAAGACGCTATGCCTCCCTGAGCTGTGGTTTCTCCGTGAGCAGGGAGGAAACCCATCCTGGGAGGCTGCTGTGGGGTGCACGTGCGCGGCCCATGCCTGCTCACCACTCAGTTACTGTTTGCCTAGAGACTGAACCCACACTTCCGCAGCAGGCAGCGGGACGGGATGGGCATCGAGCAGCTGGCCCCACTTCACAGACGGGGAAACCGAGGCCCCAAAGCCCCTGCCTTTGGTGAGGAGGACCCCAGGTTCCCAGACACCTACAGTAAAAAGATGGGGGGGCGTCCAAGGATTTCTCCCCCACGAGCTCACATCTGCCTCCCTCCCCCGGCTCCCAGCCAAGTCCCAGGTCGCTGCCCGCAGGTAAAGGCAGCCCTGTCTCAGCTGGAGCCCACGGCTCCCAGGTGGCCGTGGGGATGACGCCCCATCAGGAGGCTGCGACGAGAGAGACACACAGAGACGGAGGGACAGTTGGGGTGCTGGGATGCAGGGCGTCCCCACCCCTCCTCGTGCCCCAGCGGTGGCTCCCAGAGGACAGGGCCATCTGCTCCGCTCCTCAGCCGGGCAGATGCCAGGAAATCTTGGGGGACCGGTGAGACGGCAGGAGCTGGAGGTGAGCACCCGCCCCCAGTCCCTGGGCCTCTGGCACCTCTGCTCCTCCTTCCTCCTGGGCACGCCCCGCAACCACAGGGCCCTGGTGACGTCACACTGTCGATTGTCCTTGAAGGTGCTGGCGGGGCACCCAGCCTCCAGCTGCCGCGGGCACCACCCCCTTCTCCAAGAGCTGGCTCCCGGGTGTTTCTGTTCCCAACGCTCCTGGGTGGTGACTTCCGCTCCAGAGTCCCGGTGGGCTCAGGGCAAGCCGGGGACCCGCCCCCAAGCTCAGCTGCTCCCCGTCCCTCCGAGTCCCTGGTGGGTTTTTCTTCTGAATCCCACGTAACTGGCAGGCGTCACATCCTGCCCCAGGCTGTGCGTCAAAGGCGCTAGAGGCAGCCGGTCCAGCGCGGCCACCACACAGGTCCTGGGACAAACCAACCCCTTGTACAGATAGAAGGTGAGGTCGCCGCCGGGGTCACGCATGGCACAGAATGAGGTCCCAGAACACCCGCCCTGGGAGCCGCCCACACCCCCCCCCCCCCCGGCGAGGACACATGACCTGCCCTTCGGGATGAAGTCCTTGCGCGGGGGCAGGGGTGCTTGGGGATGACGTCAGTGCCGCCCCCGCAGGGCCCGCGCAGCCCGGGGCGCAGGTGGCCGGCTTCCTGAGCCCCGCGCTGTCTGCGGGGCCGCGTCGCCCCCACTTCAGGGGCACTCCGCGTTCAGGCGGTAACGGGAGGCCCCGCGCGGGGCGGATTGCGGGGGCCAAGGCCTGTCCCTCCGCAGAACCGCAGCTCACCGCAGGCTCTGGAAGTCCCAGACAGAAAGCAAGGCTGTGCGTTCTGGCCTTGACTCTGGGCTGGGGAAGAGACGCCAAGGCGGTTCCCTGTCCGTGCATCCCGAAAACGAGGTCCGCATTCATGGACACGGGAGCCTAGCACCTACTATGTGCTGCCTCTGTCCGCCTGAGACAGCAGGGCCGGAATTTAATTGGGGGTGGAGCCCTCGGCCCACAAGCAGGTGAAACAGGCCACTGCTGTGTGGTGGGCTGCTGATAACGGGATTAACCCTGCCCAGGCCGAGCAGAGCACCTAATTAACTTCTAGGCCGAGGGGGGGAAGGAAAGAGGAGATTCTTAAAGGGACAGGCCAGCAGATCCGCTGCGACTCGGGCAAGGACGAAGAGTCCCTCCCTTGATAAATGCTGATTGCAGACCTGGTGTGCACCCAGTGTCGTGCCAGGTGCCAGGAAGACCACACGTGACCACAACAGCCAAACCGGGGCTGGCATGCTCACAGGCGTGTGGACAGATGCACCGGGGGGCCCAGGCATGAGCGCCTGTGACCTGTGCCGGGAAGTGTCAGGTGCAGGGGTGTAGCAGGGTGCAAACAGGGGCGGTCCTTGCGGTCAGCCAGCAGCTCAGGCGCGGGAAGCCAGAGGACGGCTCTGAGAAACCAGGGATGCCACCAGCCACCTGCTTGACCTGTCCAGGGCTCCCTACTGCCCACGGCTACGACACACGGAACACTTGCAAGCGCCACCTGCAGCTCAGATCTCAGATCGGATGCTCTTCGCACATGCCCTGTCAGACCTCTGCTTTCCTGCTCGTCCCTGCGGCCCGGGATGCCGTCGCCAGCCTCCCCCTGCTCTGGGTCTCCCAGGGTGTGGCAAAGACTGACGGAGACGCGCTCCCTCCCGGGGTGTGCATTAGCAGGCAGCTGGAATGCAGGGTGGAGCCAGGACTCGGACCCAGACAGGAGGCAGACTCCCCGCGCAGTGCCTGTCACACCAAACACCTACCCCAAAGACTCCCGCTGGGCCCTCCTCGCACCCACAACTCTGAAATGGTCTCTCCCCTGCAGCTGCAACCTCGTCTCACTGAGGGCAGAAGGCTTTCCCATCTAAGCAACTTAGCATGCGCTACTGAGTAGCATTCAGTGGATGTTTGTTGAGTGAATAAACAAAATATGGGTTTCCACTTTCTCTTCTTGCACCTCTGAGTGGGGCCCGGCCACAGTTGCCTCCCTCATGGGAAGGAGTTTGCAAGTTTCTGAAAGAGTGAAGCTGAGAGTCCCTGCATGCCCCGGCACTTCCACCGGCGGGCGTGTGCCCCGAAGGACCGAGACCCGTGCTCAGCTCATTCACACGACAGCACCTTGCACAAGGGTCCGAAGGTGGGGACAACCCACGTCCCTCAACTGGGGGATGAATGAGCAAGAGATGGCTCATGCCAGGCTGGTGTTGCAGTGCAGCGGGTCAAGACACTGCCGGTGATGCTGGCATCCCACATGGGTGCTGGTGCAAGTCCCAGCTGCTCCACTTCTGATCCAGCTTCCTGGACGCAAATATTTGGGTCCCTGCCACTACCACCCTTGTGGGAGACCCTGGCTTCGGCCTGGCCCAGCCTTGGCTATTGTGGGCGTTTGGGGAGTGAACCAGTGGATGGGAGAGCGCTGTCTGTCTCTCCCCTTCTCTCTCTCTGTCCCTCTGCCTTTCCAGTGGTAGCAAGTCTGGACGGTGGAATATCACTCAGCCATAAAAAGGACCGAGGCACAGGCACCTGCTCGCTCCAGTGTCGGTGACCTTGGACACACGATGCCGAGTGAACGAAGCCAGGCACCGAACATCACGTCTTGCACAATTTCGCTTATGAGAAATATCCAGAACAGCAGATCCGCAGAGACAGAAAGTAGATCAGTGGTTGCCAGGGGCTGGGGGCGTGCAGGAGCCGGGAGTTGCTATTCATGGGGCTGGGTCTCCCTTGGGGGCGATAAAAATATTCCGGAGCTGGATAGAGGCGGCGGGCGCACAGCGCCGCGGTGTCCTGAATGCCTCGGAGCCCTGGCTTTCAGCGTTGGTTCCACGCTGTGCAGCTTCACCTCGACTAAACCTAAGTGCCCTGGCTCTGCACTCCTCTCTCCGGGCCCTGTCACGAGGCCCAGGGGCAGAGCCGCACCGGGAGGCTAAGGACCCCGGCCTCTAGGTCCGCCAGCACCGGCACCAGCGGTTGCCCTGGCCAAGCCTCCGCTTTCGCATCTGCCAAGTGGGGCCGTCCCTCCCACCTTCCCCAATTGGCAGGCTCAGTGCAGGAAGCTGATGGACCAAACCGAGGCCCAAGAAAGAATGCGCAGAACACACAGTGAAAGCAAAGGCCATGCTCAGAAAAGACAGAGAGCAAGTCCTGGGGCGGGTGTCTGGAGAGACATCAGTTACCATGCCCGCGTCCCACATCAAAGGGCCTGGGTTCGAGTCCCAGCTCCGCTCCGGACCCAACTTCCTGCTGATGCAGGCCCTAGTGACAACAGTGTGGCTCCAGTGCAAGGGTCCCTGTTACACACATGGAGGACCGGGATTGGGCTCCCAGCTCCCGGCTTCTGCCCCAGCCCAGCTCTGGCCACTGTGGGGGTCTGGGGAGTGAACCAGAGAATGGGGGAGCTTCTCTCTCTCTCTCTCCTTCTCTCCCTCTCTATCAGATAATACAGTTTTAAAAGACAGGAAGTCATCAACATGATGTTGTTTTTTTTTTTTTAAACAATATCTCATGGCGCTTGGCACAGGGCTGTGCCGGTTCGGCTCAGCCACGGCTGCGTGACAAGCATCTGTTGGCTAAAGGTAGTGGCTGGAAGCACAGTGACATTGATTTCGCTTGTGGAAGCGCAGGTCGGGCAGGGCTTGGGGAGGACGACTTGTCCCTGCCGTACTCGGCGACAGCTAGAAGACTCGCGGCTGGGCTCGGGCCGTCCGCGTGGTGGCCAGACACCCACAGCCATACACGGTGGCTGCACGTGGCCAGGGCCGCCTCACAGCACGGCTGCTGGGTGCTGGCTGCAGATGTCCTGAGAGCGAGTGAGCGAGAGCCCGGCAAAGCACCGTGACCTCCCGTGCCTCAGCCTTGAAAGCCACACGGTCATTTCTGCCGTCTCTGTCACTGAAGCCAAAGTCACACGGGCTTCACGGGGAGCAAAATAGAGCTCCCTCTTGCTTGTTGCCTGGGGAGAGGTGAGGGTCTGGGGGGACACAGAGGGTCAGAAATACGGCCAGGGCTATCTTTGAAAAAAAAAAAAAAGGCATGTAGCACAGTGCTCATCAGAGAAGTTTCCAGAAAGAGGTCACATAGGATTTTGCAATCCGGGAGCCTGGGTTGGATGGGGGGGGGGGGGGGCTGTCCTTACTAATTTCTCCTCTTGATTCTCCCTCCCTAAGCCCAGCCCCCATTTCTTTCTAGAACTCTCTGGGACAGAGCCGATGGCTACAGGACATCCTTGTCCATCTGGGGGAAGAAGCCAACTTCAGCACATCTCAGTTCTCCTGCATGCCCTCTCAGGCCTCAGCAGGGAGCTGGATCAGAAGCAGAGCAGCCGGGACTCGAACCGGCGCCCATATGGGATGCCGGCACAGCAGGCAGAGGCTTTACCCACTGCGCCACAGTGCCGGCCCCTCATTTCCTCTTTTTACCAACCTCTAGAGCAGCTGTGTAGTTACCTTCCTTGGTCAGACTTGGAAAGTGAGGTTTGGGGAGGAAATAATGGCCATGGATCAAGTTCACCGGCGTGCCAGGCAGTCTGGGGGCTTGTCTGTCGGTCTGCATAAGTACCCAGGGAGAGAGACTGGATCCACTTAGGCTGCGGGCAGCAGGCGCCGGGGCACGTGAGCTGCTTCGCCAGTGACTGCTATGGGCCTGTGTTTAATGCCTCGCTCCATTTTTGGGAGCATGTGGGTGGGTGCCGTGTGTGTGTGTCTGTGTGTGTGTGTGTGTGTGTGTGTATCTGTGCCTGTGTGTGTGTGTGTGTCTAGTGACAGAAGGCAGCCTCACTGGGAAAGGCGACCCCTGCACGCGCCCCCACGTTAGAAAGCAGCCATGGGGAACTCGCAGGGGCTGCCCTCGCCCACTCACCCCCTGGCCACTGAGCCGGCCCCAGCCCCCGAGTCCTCGGGACCAGGGCAGTGCCACAGCGTGGCCCAGGCTGGGGACCTGCAGGTGGAGAAGCAGAGACGATACAAGCGTGGAAACGGCCGTGGCTGGTGTGGCCGTGGCTGCCGGTGCTTAACACCCGTTGGTGCTCAGCTCACTTCTGAGTTGATGCCCACGGAGCCCCTCGAGCCGGCCTCGCCGGGATCCCGTTCTACACAGGACTCTTGGCAGGAGCTGAATCACAAGGGCGATGTGCCGAGGAAGGGTGAGTTTGCGGAGGCTGAACTCGGCTTCCGCACGTCCTCACCGGGTGACCTTGGGGATGTCAGCAGCTTGGCCGCTGGGCCTCGGCTTTTCCATCTGTGCAATGGGGATGAGAAGGCCGGCTCTGCATAAACGGGGAGAATTGAGTCAGGTGAGACCCCCCTGAGATCATGGGGCAAAGGAGCATACGCCACAAATGCAGCACGGAGCTGGTATACAGTAGGCACTTAATAAAGCCACACCCGAGAAGAAGTCCCTTCCCGCCCCCCGGGAACAGTTCTCCCTTTCCCTAGGAGAACTCAGCACTTCAGTCACGTTGTCTCATTGAATGTGGGAGCACGCTCGGCCCCCCGGAGCAGCTCTGAGAACGGGGGCTCCAGGAAGTCACGTGGCCAGCCGGGGGTGGGTCTTGCAGCTGCCAGGCAGGCATCCAGGCAGGGACCCTGGGGGGCTGAGACGCAGGGGGAAGGGGAGCTGACACGGACAGCTTTCCCCCCACACATTCACACACACACACAGCTACAGGAATGTCCTTGCCCAACTGCTGGGGACAGCCATCACCATGGCAACCGCCAAAGGCCAGCTGGCCTCAGGTGCGAGCAGGGGCCGTGGCTACCTTGAGCTCTGGCCCTGGTGCCCTCCACGGCTACTTAGGGTGTGTCCATCCTGGTGGCCTCCAGTGGTCATCAAGCCTAACAGCTGGGTGGAGGCTGAGCCCCCCACTCCACGCCAACCAGACCCCAGTGACCGGGCCCCCAGCCTCTGCGTCCTGGGTCCTCCTCCTGCTCCGAGGACGGGCTGCCCTGAGGGGCCCGGGTCCTAGGCCAGGCAAGGGCTGGAGCTCCGGCTCCGAGGGCGGGGGAAGCTTAGCAGTCACAGCTCTGTGCTGCAAATATTAATTATCTCCTAACGACTCTCCAGGCAGTCATCACAGCCCAGGGGCTGGCAGCTGTTCCCGAAACGCTGCTCAAGGCAGCTCCAGGTGGAAGGACCCTGCCCCAGTGGCTGGAGGAGGGGACAGAGATGCTGCGAGCCATGGGGGGCCCGCGGCCCTGCCCTCCCAGGGAAGGGAAGAGAATCAGGGGGCAACGGGCTGGGGGCCACCGGGCCCAAGGAGGAGCCCCTGGGAAGATGGAAATCCGGGTCTTTAAGCACGCGCCCTCCGTGTCTGCTGTGCGTGGTTTGCCCTCATCACGCACCTACAATGTCCTGAGCCAGGATCCCGTAGGACACCAGGGTCCTGGAGCAGGCTGCGCCGGGGACACCGCCTCCCCCATCACAAGTTCAAGTCCCAGCTCCACTCCCAGGCCCAGCTTCCTGCCGATGCGCACCCTGGAGAGCCGCAGGTGACACTCAAGTACCCGGGGTCTCTGCCACCCACGCAGGGGCCTGGATTGGGTTCCGGGCTCTGCATTCCTGGCTTCAGCCTGGCCCAGCCCCCACTGCTGTGGGCTTTTGGAAAGTGAACCAGTGGAAAGAAGACATCTCTCTCTCTCTCTCTCTCTCTCTCTCTCTCTGTGCCTTTCAAATTAATTATTTTTTAAGTTCTTATGATCAGAAAGAGACCCAAACCAGCCCGGCTGAGCCATGCCCCGGTCTGTCTGAGGCTGGCACAGCCCTGTGGGCATGTGGGGGAGTGAAGCAGCAAATGCCAAGTGTTTCTCCATCTGCCTCCGTCTCTCTCTCTCTCCGGCTGCCTTTCAGATAACATGAAACTACGTGCATTGTGGTGTTTTTAAGGAGAAATGCAGGTTCTCGGGCCCGCCCACCTCTACCTGACCACAACCTGCAGCTGCACCTCTTAAAGCCCCTGCGTGATTCCTGCAGAGGCGCAGGTCTGGGGGGGGGGGGCGGCTGTGAGGCCTCGTCATGCTCAGCCTCACACGGGGTGGCGGGGGCCGTGCCGTCACCTCCACACCACAGACAAGGGCCCAGGGTTCACTTGCAAGGTCGCACACAAGGTCACACGGCTACTTCGGGGCAGACCCTGACCATGCCGGCCACCCGCACACCCTCGTGGCTCCCAACGTGAACGCCCGCCCCAGGCACTGCTCGCTTCATCCAGGCCACATCTCGGGCTCGCCTGGCACCTGAAGCCAGGGTTTTGTGTGCAGGCTGAGGCCGCGCTTGCTCTGTGTTTTCCCAGCTCCAACAGCAGCTCATGCAGGGGCTGCAGCGGGCAGGGCGGGGGCTGGGAGGACCCAGCTGCTAGGGTTGGTGACCACAGAGCCCCCCAGGCTGCACGCAGCATCAGGAGTGGCCACAGAAGTCTCCAGGACGAGGCTCAAGGTGGCCACCGGGACATCTCAGTGTCCACGTAGGAAACAAATGCCCGGGAGTGGTAGTGAGCTTCCTTCCCCTGGGGAGCAATCAAGAGCCTGGATGACATCCAGCAGGGACGGGGCTCATGGAGCCGCCAAGCTAGAGAGAAGGAGGAGAGGGGCAGGCGCCAAGGAGCAGTGGCTTAAAGCCCCAGCCTGCAGCACCAGCATCCCATATGGGCATCAGTTCAAGTCCCAGCTGCTCCTCTTCCAACCCAGCTCTCTGGGAAAGCAGTGGAAGATGGCCAGAGTACTTGGGAAGCCTAGAAGAAGCTCCTGGCTCCTGGCTTCGGATTGGTGCAGCTCTGGCCATTGCAGACATCTGGGGGAGTGACCCAGCGGTTGGAACACCTTTCTGTCTCTCCTTCTCTTTGTCTGTAACTCTACCTCTCAAATAAATTTTAAAAAAAATTTAAAAAGAGAGAGAGAAGCAGGAGAGGTAACAAAGGCACTCTGGGCCCCGGCTCTGCTGCTCAGCCAGATCTTGGGTAAGTTCCTTAAACTCCAGCCTCAGTGTCCTGATCTGTAAAATGGGGGTAAGAAAAACAGTACCGGTGTGGCCAGGGGCCTGGGTCGTACCTGGAGCGGAGGCTCCCGCCCGATTCCTCAGGTGTGGGGCTGGGGCCCTCCCACTCTGGTGCGCCAGGGAATGTTAGGGGGCACAGAGAGGGATGTTGGTGACTACGGAGCAGCACAGCGGGAGCCATCCCACTGCTCCTTGATTCTCCGACTTCATCAGAGAGACGACTCAGGCTGGTGCCTCCCGGCTTCAACAGCTGCCCGTCTCCTAGGCTGGAGAATCAGCTACACACAGAAGGGTGGGGTCTCAGCGCAGAGCAGAGATGCCTCTGTGTCTCCATCCAAAGATGCAGACAGTGAGGGAGTCTGTAAAGTGCATGGGGGAATGGAACTGGAAGACCAGTAGACGGGGCTGGTCATATGGAGCAATGGTTAAGCCTGTGTCCCGGTCTCACGCAGCCTGGGTCCCGCGCCAGCTCCACTTCCAGCCCAGATTCCTGCTCCTGGGCTGAGTTCTGGGCTCCTGGCTTCAGCCTGATCCAGCCCTGGCTCCGGTGGAGATTTAGGGAATGAACCAGTGGATGAAACAGCGCTCTCTCTCTCTCTCTCTCTCTCTCTCTCTCTCTCTGCCTTTCAAATCAAATGAAAATAAGTGTTAAAGCATTTGAAAGGTGAGTTTGGTGTACTACAATTTTCACATCCACACGCTGCTTCTTCATAAAACACACTTTCCCTGGTCTGCGTGGGTTCCGAAATTCTTTCCCCCAAATCAATTCCATTCGTCCACAAACTTTTTGAAGCCCCCGTGTGCTAGCAGCAGCCCCTAGGGCCACCCCCCACCGCCCGTCAGGGGCTTACAGAGCCCACCCACTGCTCCGACTTCCACGGCCCAAGCAGCATCACGGGGTTTGTAACCGTTTTTAAAAATAACTTTATGAAGATCGAATTTATGAAGATATAATTTATTACTCAGTAAGCGATAACTCACACAGCACACGTCGCTCCCGCAAAGCACCCGGTCCAATTGCTTTTCGAATGGCTGCCACTTGTAAAAGCGGCACCTCTTAGAGCCCTGGTACCTCTTAATGCCAGCCGTCACCCTGTCATCACCTCCAAAGGCCGCCCGCCCTTCGGCCGTCACCCTGCCCTGTGCCCGCCGCCCCCAGGCCCCGGGAGCCACCACACTGTTCTCTGCTCCGTGATCTCATTCTGGATGTTTCTTGCGACCGGGGCCACGCGGCTGTCCCCTTTGTCAGGCTGTCCCCTTTGTCGGGCATCTTTTGCTTGGCGTGGTGTGTTCAAGGCTCCCCCAGACCCGGCAGGCATGCTCTGTGTTCACGGCTGAGTAATACTCCAGTGCATGGGCGGATCCCAGCTTACTGGTCCGTCCAGAGCACCGCATGAGCGTGGACCTTTTGGACCGGCTGCTTTTGCTCCATGTTACGTCCCTGGACTTCACCCGTGCCGTAGTTCACCCTTTTTCGTTGCTGTATAATGTTCCATCAGACAACCACACCCCTGTATGCCATTGCTGGGCCTCAGTAATTTCTACCTTGGCGCTCGTCTGAGTAAAACTGTCGCGAGTCTCTTGTGCGTGCCTTTTGGCGACCTCTCTGGGCACATCTGAGGGTGGAGCTGCCGGTTCCCGGGCCACTGTGTGCTTGTTTAGCTTCTTTTTGACGGAGCCAGAGCAAGCCCCGGGTTCAGAGTCTTTGCCAAAAGGCATCTCGGTTAGAATGTGACGACTCTGGCGCGTTTGCGCTGTGTTTGGCTCATCTGTTACTTTCTGCTCATGACAAAGGTTTTTCTCTCAAATAGTGTGCATGGGTAATAACAGAAGCAAGGAGTCAGTGCAGAGTGTCTTCTGTACGTGGGAGTGTGGGCGAGCAGAAGTCACGAAAGAGGGGCCGGCACTGTGGCGTGTGCATGCAGTGTGCCTACAGTGCCGGCATCCCATATGGGCATCGGTTCTAGTCCCGGCTGCTCCACTTCCAGTCCAGCTCTCTGCTGTGGCCTGGGAAAGCAGTGGAAGATGTCCCAAGTGCTTGGGCCCCTGCACCCATGTGAGAGACCTGGAAGAAGCTCCTGGCTCCTGGCTTTGGATCGGCGCAGCTCTGGTCATTGCAGCCATTTGGGGAGTGAACCAGCAGACAGAAGACTTCTCTCTCTGTCTCTCTGTCTCTCTGTCTCCCTCTCTGTCTCTGCCTCTGCCTCTGTAACTCTGCCTTTCAAATAAATAAACAAATTTATTTTTAAAATAGTCACGAAAGAAACACTGGAATGAGGGAGGGTCAGGCTCGCCAATGACCCAGGCATCGAGCGGGAGCACCTGCCACGGGGGCAGGCAGCCTCCTGCAGACGGGGGACACGAGCTGGGCCCGGGGGAGGGGGGCAGGTGAGGGCCAGGGCCACAAGAGGAGAGTGGGGGAAAGGCTGCAGGACGGCAGAGGAGGGGGCAGGGCAGGGCCACCCGGCTTCCAGCTCCAGCCCTCTTCCTGGTCCACAGGGCAGCCTCGTGCGTCCCACCGGGCCCTCAGCCGTCTGGTCTGCAAGTCAGGGACCTCGGGCTGGAGGAGACCCCTCCCCGCAGAGCCTGGCCTGCACACGAGCCCCTGCCTGCCGTGTTTTGAACAAGTGGGCCGCCTGCTCTGATGACCCCGCCTCCGTCTTCCAGCTTCCTTCAACACCTGGACATTCCGGCCGCGCCTGGGCCAGGGGGTGCACTCAGCCAGAGCTGAACGGCAGCAGCCTCCATGCATCCGTCAGGGGCACCGCAGTCCCCACCACTCCCTATTGCCTCTCAACACCAAGCACCGTGTGGCCTCCACTCACATGGCACGCTCACCCGTCTTCCTTTCGCAGGGATGACAATGCCCTGCCTCTCACAGCCGCGTCTGATGACAGCGAGAACCAGAGTCTCCAAGTCTGCCCCCGACCCCACTCCCGCCACCTGGGTCGCCTGAGATGGCACGCCACAACCCACCTGGTTTGTAAGACCCCACCCAGCTCGGGGAGTCTGAGTGGGGTACTCAGCACCCTCAGGGTAAGTTCTGGTGGCCACGCCTCCCAGAGTTCAAGGTCGGCGCGGAAGACCCAGGTCCCTGAGCCAGCCACTTCCCCCCTCCCCTGCCGGCCTCGGCGTCCTGTGTGCACACGAGGCTCCTCACTGGGCAAGCAGCTGTGGACGCTCGGGATGCAAAGAACACAGTAGGTCCACAGCACAGGCCAGTGGGGGCTGCAGCCTTTATCCCGCTCCGGCCACCTTGCTGCGGGTCACCCCCAGCGGCCACTGGGGCCTCTGTCTCCCGCACGAGGGAGCGACTGGAGGCCATGCCAATGAGAAGCTAGTTAACTAAATAAACGAGTGAGGCAGGTCTACGCAGACATAAATCTCCGGAGGAGAGCATTCAGACACTGCGCTTCTAAATCAGGCTGCCTCCCTGGCCCCATCCCCTTATTACCGAGTTCTTAAAGCTCGGGGCCTAATTGCACACCGCCACTGCCCTTACCCACGGCGCCGGCGGGAATCAGAGGCGCCTGCCTGCCCACTCGTTTGAAGCCGGGGGCTTGGTCATCGGAGGACGTGGGTGTCGCCGATCGCTGCTTCCCTGCCCCCGCCGCCCCGTTGCCCTGCACTGGGCCGTGCCCCAGACAGCAGCCAGGACGATCCTGAATGTAATGCGAAGGCTGGGTCCAGGCGGACGGTGACCCTGCTCACCTTGGGCCCGGGTACATTCGGAACCCTCGCGGCCTGGCTGATCTCTGCCCCTCCCCCCACCTTGCTGACTGCGTGCATCTCAGCCGCACTGGCCTCCTGGCTCTGTCTCCAACCAGCCACTCCTGCCCCAGGACCTTGGCACCTGGCTGGCTTGGTCTGTCTGTGGTAGTTCTGTGGCAGGCTCCTCCACCTGCTTCCAGAGATCTCAGCTAAAACAGGTCTCCTCTCCCGCACCGACCATCTGCTTTCTCGTCTCGCTTGCTTCATAAAATTCCTCGCCGGGCAGCAGTTTCGAGGACTCCAGGGCGGCGAGCATGCTCAGTTTCCAAGCCCGTCGCACGCCCCCAGCCCCCAGCCCCCAGTCAGGACGATTTCCTGTGAATCCTTTGGAAGGGGTTTGCCATGGTGCTCCCGACTTCGCCACCGACTTCCATTCCGGACACGTCTTGCTGTCTGTCAGAGCCCATGCCGTCTGCTCAAGGCGGGGAAACCGAGGCACAGGGCGAGGCGTCTCCTGCTCCTGGAGACGCACACGATGGGAGCAGCGGGATTCTGACCTGGTGCTCCGAGGCGAGAATTGGGCTCCACCTGCACCTGCCAAGCAGTGCAGCCAGCCAAGCGTGAGGTAAAAAAGGCCGGGTCAGGTGCAGCAGCGTGGGGGCCGTGGGGGCCGTGGGGGCCGTGGGGGCCGTGGGGGCCGTGGGGGCCAGGGTCCCGCCTGCAGCGTGGCAGCACCTGCTCGGCCGCCCTGGTCCTCACAGAGGACTCAGGGTCAGAGCTCACCAACTTATCTTCATCCTCACTGTTTTCTTTCTGTTCAAGGAAGTCAAAACTCCTTTCCCTGTTCCCAACGGTGATTTTTAAAAAGTCGCACCTGCGAGAGGCTCGGTAAACAGAATCACCCACGGGAGATTCCCCCTCTGCCCACGGGAGAGTCCCCTCTGCCTGCCGACGGATTTATTTAGAAGATCCCTCCACACACACACCTCATTCCTTAGCTGAGTCATGTTCATCAGAAATTAAGGCTGAGGGGGGAAAGAGGTGAGGGGAGGGAGGCGTGGACGCTGGAGCAGGTGGCCGAGGAGCCAAGGAGTCGAGACCCAGGGTGCGTGCAGGGCGTGGGGGCTGCGGGGAGGAGGAGAGAAGAGAGGGGGACTTGGAGGACCTGAAAGGAAGCACCAGAGAGAGCTTGAAATGTGGGGACAGGGAGGGAAGGAGATGGGGGAGGGGAGAAAGGAAGAGAAGAGAGAGGCAGAGAGAGACGGATGGTGAGACGGAGGCTAGGAGACAGAGCTGGAGGAGTGAGACGAGGGAAACAGAGGGGGAGAGAACGGGGTGGGGGGGCAGAGAGAGCTTGTACAGAAGAGCCGGGGAGAGCGAGGCAGGGAGGAAGGGTCCCCGGGGCAGGGAACCTCGGCACTTGGTGGAGGCGTCCCCAGGGCAGCACCTGCTTGGGTGCCACCCCCACCCCAGCAGGCCAGCCCTCCACCCAGGCCCCTCCCCCGAGGCTCTCGTGCGCCCAGGCAGGTGGAGGCTTCTCCATGCTTCTCTGGCCAGGCAGCTGTGGCCGGGGAGACGGCGGAGCGGGGCCTGGGCTCCGGCTTGGCGCCTCCTTTTTGTTCTTTCATGCATATCCATATATTTCTAGAACTTTCTGCGGAACATAAATATATATGTATAAATCTCGTGTGCACGCGCTCCTTTGCAAGCCCCGGAGATAACCAGGCCTGGAGCAGAGGCTACAGTGATAAGCAGATTAGAGCGGCTGGGCTCATTGGTTGTCAGATCCTCCGGGGGAGAGCCTTGCTCACAGAAGACAGACCGGAAGGTTATCTAAATAGGCCGGCTCCCAGCTCGCCCAGAGCCGCTCCCCACTGGGACAGTAATGGTACACAGAGCGAGAGACAGGAGGGGCCGAGATGAGTTATAATGATTATTTGATTATCTTGGGCTTTAACAAACCCAGCCAGTTCGTCTGGGTGTGAAAAATTAGCTGTTCTCACAGTGGCGAATTTCACAGTGCTCAGCGTCTTATATCTTCCCGCCCCCCCTCTCCGGAGAGGAGGCGGGGCCTCGTGCGAGGCCTCTGGGGTGAAAGGTCGCCCCTGTTTCTCTCGAATATGCCTCTGCCTGCTGATCCCCTGGACCGGAAAAGTCTCCCAACAGTTCCGGGGTTCAGTCCCGAGAATGTTCTGGAACCACAGCTTACAGCACGAACAGAGACCGATTGGCTAGAGACGGGGTCTCATGCTTGCGGTGAAAAAAAAATCAAAATTAAAAAAAAAAATTTTTTTTAAGAAACAAATGAGTTTACGGCCCAGTGGAAAAAAAACGCTTTTGTCCAGAGATGCAGGGGCCAACGCGGCAGCCGCTGGCGAAGCCCCGGCGCCGGGAATGCGTGTGTGTGGGTTCGTGTATTGCTGGACATGGAAGACTTCGCAGGGGAGAAAAAACATAAAAATATCAGATGAAAGATATTTCTGGATTGATGGCGGGTGGCAGCCAAAACCTTTTGGATGTCCTGGGTTAAGGCAAAATCAAAATTACCTTCACCTGTTTGTTTTTTTTTTTTTTACCTTTTTTTAAAAGATTTATTTATTTATTTGAAAATCAGAGTTACACAGAGAGAGGAGAGGCAGAGAGACAGAGAGAGAGAGAGAGACAGAGAGGTCTCCATCCACTGGTTCACTCCCCAGTTGGCTGAGCTGATCTGAAGTCAGGAGCCAGGAGCTTCCTCTGGGTCTCCCACGCGGGTGCAGGGGCCCAAGGACTTGAGCCATCCTCCACTGCTTTCCCAGGCCAGAGCAGAGAGCTGGATCGGAAGCGGAGCAGCCAGGTCTTGAACCGGCGCCCATATGGGATGCCGGCACTGCAGGCCAGGGCGTTAACCCGCTGCGCTACAGCACTGGACCCTGTTTTTTTTACCTTTGCCAAACACGGATACCAACACCTTGTAAATGCTGCGTGTCGGGGCCGGTGTTGCGGTGCCACCTGTGCTGCAGCATCCCACGTGAGCGCCGGTTCGAGTCCTGGCTGCTCCGCTTCCAATCCAGCTCCCTGCTAATGCGCCTGGGAAGGCAGCAGGTGATGGCCCAAGTCCTTGGGCCCCTGCACCCATATGGGAGACCTGGACGGAGCTCCTGGCTCTTGGTTTCAGCCTGGCCCAGCCCTGGCTCTTGCGCCATCTGGGGAGTGAGCCAGTAGATGGAAGAAACCTCTCCCCTCTCTCGACGTCAGTCTGCCATTTTAAAAAATAAAAATGAGATCTTTTAAAAACACGCTCTGTGTGGCTTACGCCATTCCTACGGGTTTGCGGCTTTAGGCCCTGGGAGCTGTGTGGAGCTGTGTGCAGCAGGCGCGGACGGAAGCCCCAGCCCCCGGCTGTCTGTCGGCGTGGGCGTGGAGCAGGCTCTGCTGGGGGGTAAAGGCGGTGCCAATGCCGTGAGGCCGCTCGGGTCTGCATTGTCTGCACAGCGGCTTCAGTTCTGATCCAAACAGAGTTCAGCAGCCCAGGCTGCAAACCACCTACTACGCGCCAGGCTCTGCTGTCAGCACGCGATTCCGGGGGCCTTGTGTAGCCACGTGCTGCCGAGAGCGGTGTGCTCAGCTGCGCCCCCGTGAGGCAGCAGGAGGTAAGGAAGGCCTGCAGAGGCGGCAGCCACACACTGCCCACACAATCGCGTCTCCTCTTGTGCCCCCAGATGTGATGCGGGGAAAGCTGGGAGGGCTGCCTGGAGGAAGCGGCATCCCAAGGGGCCTTGAAGAAGCAGGAGGGGAGGGCTGCAGGGGAGGGGGGAGACGCAGCAGCACCACCCAAACAGAAAGGCTACCCCAAGACGGGCGCTGGCAGATCCACGAACCCACGCCTGTGGCCAACTGAGGATATCTGGGAAGACTTCCTGGAGGAGAGGCGGAGGGGCCAAATGGTGATGGTTAAGTCAGGCAGGGGACTCTGGAGCACCCGGTTGGGCTGAGTGGGACTCAGGAGAGGGGAGAACCAGGGCACACTTGTCTGTGTTTGGGGCTCCCAATGGGGTCCCCGCGGGAAGTGGTTCAGAAACTGTGAAAGGCTCCCCCGGGGACCAGTCGCCTAGGGAGCGCTTTCTCCCGAGAGGCCCCGGCCGGGGGCTCCCAGCGAAGCAAGGGCTGGCCGTGACCCAGTGGCCCGAGCCAGGCAGAAGTGCCCAGGCTTCCTGGGGGAGCCGGCGCGGCAGCCAGAGCAAGGCCGGCATGGGAGAGGGAGAGAAGGAGAAGCGTGTTCCGGGCAGAGGCACGGCCGGACCAAGGCTGGGGGCGTGCAGTGTCTGCCCCTCAGGGTGCCAACGAGCAGGTGCCGGGTGGGCGCTGTTCTACCTCCGCCCGAGGAGTAGGGTGTTAGGGGTGCTGGTGGGGCTGGAGACAGACAGGGCAGCTGCCAAGGTCAACGCCAGGGCGCTCGCCACGCCGGCAGCACTTGCTGGTGCCAGATGCCGAGTTTCTTGCTTCCTGTCCCTACCAGTCCCCACCCATCATCAGCCTGACGAGAGGACCTGCTGTCACCCCCATCACGCAGATGGGACAACTGAGGTTTGGAGCGGTAATGACATTCAGAGCCCAAGCCCTCAGCCGTGCAACAGAGCAGAGGCCTCTGTGCCTGGGGGACCTCCCCTGGGGGACCTCCCCTGGGGGTCCTCCCATCCCCAGGCTTCTGCCTCCTGTTGCTAGCCAGCTCCTACTCCTCCCGCAGAGCCCAACTGAGAGGTGCCCACACCTGGGACAGGGACACGTTCCCAGCCACATTGCCCCATCCCGACTCACCTCTCCCTGTGCTGGCTCATCCTGTGGGGGTCTTGATTAGTAGTATGATTTGGGTTATCATTTATTAAACACCTAGTGCATGCCCAACCTCGGAATACGGCCTAGGTAGTAAGGGTGGTCGCTTGATATCCTAGGGGAATTGGTCCCATGGGCCCGGAGAGTCTGTAATCCCCGGGTGCTCGCGGGTCCCTCCCGTGCACCTACACAGATTTGCACACAATGCACACCCCTTCCTGTGGACGTAGGTCATCTCCCAACGACGTGCAACACCCGCTACAGCTTAAGTGCTATGTAAACTGTTGCTGGCTGCATATCCAGTAAACATGGTTTTTTCATAATTTTCTCTAGAATGAAGACGCTTCACAGGCATATCCTTTTTTCTGACATTTATTTATGTATTCATTTGAAAGAGAGAGAGGAAGAAGGAGAGGGAGAGAGAGAGAGAAAGGTCTTCCATCTGCTGGTTCACCCCCTCCCCCAAATGCCCACAACAGCCGGGGCTGCCTAAGACTGAAGCCAGGAGCCTGGAGCTCCCTGCTGGCCTCCGACATGGATGCAGGGGTCCAGGCACTTGGGCCATCTTCTGCTACCTCCCCAGGGGCTTTAGCAAGGAGCTAGGTCAGAAGTGGAGCGGCTGGGACTCGAACCGGCACCCATATGGGATGCTGGCACTGCAGGTGGCTTAACCAACTGTGCCACAGTGCCGGCCCAACAAAAAATTTTGAAAATGTTTTTGTCCTGCAATTTCTGAACTCACAAATGTGGAACCCAGAGCCACAGAGGCCGATGACCCAACCGTGCTGATGACGATCTCCGCCCACATGTTTTAAGCACGTGCAGGTTGCAGGCACTGTAGCAATGACTTCTTGTTACTGTTTGTTGAGCACTTAGCCATGCCCGATTCCACGGTTACGACTACCACGGCCGCCTCTACTTCCCCTGCCCACGGCGCGTGCCCACATCCCCAGCCACCTGCCCCAGCTCATGGCCGGCTAGATCCAGACAGCTGCCCTTGAGGTGGGTCCTCTCCTCAGCCCATTTCTCAGATGGGGCAAGTGGTGTTCAGGCAGGTGCGGGGGCCGGAGCCTCCCTTGAGAGCAAGCTAGCGGAGGAGCGGGAATCAGGCCTTCCCTCCGCTGCGACCCCCAGCCCCAGCCCACCTGCCCCGCCTCTCTTTGTTCCTGCTTCTCTCCATACACCTGGGCCTCTCCAACCCTCTTGGAAGCTTGCCCAGCGGCGTCCGGCCTGAGCTTGGTTTCTCTGGCCATCGTCCCGTTCGCCCCCAGAGCCCCCATGGCTGTGTCCTTTTTCCTCTGCCCTCCCTGGCCAGCACACACCGCTGCTCTGTCCTGCTTTTGGGGGTGGGCTGCCTGCACCGCACCCCTGCACAGAGATCCCAGAGAAGGCAGGCTGGGGCTGCCAGAGCCTGGGAGATCCTCAGAGGGGTGGGGGTGGGGGTCCCCAGGAGGCCTCCGGCTCTGAGGAGGTGGGAGGGGCCCGTAGAGGTGCAGGGAACCGCGGGGACAGCAGGGGGGGCTGTGAGGCTGGCCTGCAGGCAGTAGGGGTGGGCTCCCTGGAGAAGCCCTCCTGCATCCAGGGAGTGTCAGGTCTCAGAGGCTGGAGGGGCTGAGGGGAGGCGAGCGCTCTGTAGGTGCAAGGGGAGAAGGGGCAGGACTCTGTGCCACAGAGCGGATGGACATGGGTGTGCAAGTGTGTGTGTGCGTATATACAGATAGGATGGACGTGAGTGTGCAAGTGTGTGTGTGCGTATATACAGATAGGATGGACATGGGTGTGCAAGTGTGTGTGTATATATACAGATAGGATGGACATGGGTGTGCATGCGTGTGTGTGCGTATATACAGATAGGATGGACATGGGTGTGCAAGTGTGTGTGTATATATACAGATAGGATGGACATGGGTGTGCAAGTGTGTGTGTGCGTGTATACAGATAGGATGGACATGGGTGTGCAAGTGTGTGTGTGCGTGTATACAGATAGGATGGACATGAGTGTGCAAGTGTGTGCGTGTATACAGATAGGATGGACATGGGTGTGCATGCGTGTGTGTATATACATACAGATAGGAGAGAGATGGTGTCCGTGTGTGTGTGTGTGTGTGTAGATAGGAAGGAGAAGATGTGCATGTGTGTGTGTGTATACAGATAGGATGGACATGGGTGTGCAAGTGTGTGTGTGTATACAGATAGGATGGACATGGGTGTGCAAGTGTGTGTGTGCGTGTATACAGATAGGATGACATGGGTGTGCATGTGTGTGTGTGTGTACAGAGAGGAGGGAGAAGGTGTGCATGTGTGTGTGTATACATACAGATAGGAGAGAGATGGTGTCCGTGTGTGTGTGTGTGTGTACAAATAGGAAGACATGGGTGTGCATGTGTGTGTGTGCAGATAGAATGGAGATGGGTGTGTATGTGTGCATGTGTACAGATAGGGAGATGTGCATGTCAGAGTAGGATGTGTGGGCCTCGTGTGTGTGCACATGTGTAAGAGGGTGTGGCGGGGTGAACCGTGTCTGTCGTGCGTCTGTCTGCACGTGTGCATCCAGGAGACCCATGGAAGACCCGGGGCTGCCTAGTGCCAGGAATCCCGCATGTAAGCCCGGGTGTGGCCGCCCAACTTCTGTGGGCGCGAATGCGCACACAGGGCGATGCCTGTGTGTGTTTTTGTTTCTGGGGCCAAGCCGGGGGGAGGGGGATGGGGGGTGGCTGCTGTGCGTTTTGGGGGCGGCGGCAGCCCAGCCCGGCGCTGCGGTAATTAACAAAGGCCCGGTCCCCCGCCTCTGCCTCCCTGATCTATGCAGGCACACACAAGGTGAGATGGGATGAATGGCTAATCTCCCAGCGGCTTTGGCTCCTGCGTGCTGCAAAGTTGTGAACAAAATGACTGGCCATGCATTGAGCTGGCTTACACAGCCCTCCATATGGAAATTAAGATAATCCAGGCCCGGCTTTGTGTGGCGGCTGCACAGGGGAGCCGCGCGGGGAGGGGAGGCCGGGCGGCTCCGGGCCCTTTCAGAAGAAGAGTTTGCTGCTCGGGCCAGGGAATCCTGCAGGATTTTGTTGGTCAAACACTTGGGAGAATGCGCGCCTGTCGCCCCCGCCCCGGGCCTGCTCCCTGCCACCCTCTGGCTGGGGCGCAGCCTTGCCAGGGCTGTCCTACTTGGGCCCGGGGAAGGCAGGTTGGAGGCGCAGCACAAAAGCGGGGGGATTATGGGTAAGGTCAGAGGGCGCCGGGGATTAGAGATATGATGTATTAGAAGGGCAAGGCAACCAGGAATACTTGCCGTTCCTCCGAAGCCTGTTAATTGGTGGGAAAAACTCCCCCCTCCAGAGCCCCTCCCACTGCCTCCTCTCCGCCTCCGGCTCCCAGGTCGGCCTCTTTCTTGCGTCCCAGCCTCAGTCTCTGGTCTCTCTTCTGTCTCTGCTCGGCCCCCAACCCCCTCCCAACCGCAGCTCTTCCGACCGGTCGGGTTCTGGCAGAATGTTCTAGATGAGGGGCTGAAGTGCAGGCCCCCCACTTCAGACTGGCTGGGTTCATTCCATGCAGCACACACATGTGCACACGTATGCATATATGCAAACTGACATGCATGCGCACTCGCGTGTGCACTCACACATATGCTCACGCACCACGTCTGTGTGCTTCGAGGACTTACTCGCTTGATTTTCTGATCTACAAAATGGGGTTCAGCAATGGCAATTTACTGATTTTCTGAATTTCCTGCTGGACTGAGCACTGTGGCAAGGGGGCAGGGTGGGGACGTGGGTGGGACGCCTCTCTGGGAGCTCACCTTACTTCAAAAGGCTCTTGGAGAATGTTTTGTGGCCTTGAAAGATATAAAAGGCTGTCACGGCCAACAAGCAGGCAACACAGACAGGTGCAGGCAAAACCTGGGATTCAGTCGGAGGTGGCTAAAGGTGAGGCGCCTGGTAGGGAGTGAGCTCCCCGTTCCTGGAGGCATGCGAGCAGAGACTTGACGATGGTGGGCTTCCTAAGATGGAGAGTCCCATCCCAAGGGCCTGATGTCCAGGCCCTCGCTGCCGTCAGAACCCTCGGGGTGCTCCGCGAAGGAAGTCTGAGCCTAATCCACGGAAGTGCAATGTGGGACGTGGCTGCAAAGGTGCGTGGTCGGGGCCCACAGAGCCGGTGGCTCCTGAAGGAAGCCAAGCCAAGGCCCAGGTCCTGGGTCGGGGGGTGGGGGCAGGGAGGGCCAGGCCAGGGCCCAGGAGGGGAAGCAAAGCCGCCGCACTTGCTTCCAGGCCCGAGGGTCCGGGACCCGAGTCGCCATGTGAAGCCCAAGGGGACCTTGTTCTGGTAACGGCTGTAGCGCACACACTGGAGGATTCCAGACTGGCCTAGCATCTCCTCTAAAACACAGTCAAGAGCCTGCAGTCAAACGCTGAGAACAGGGGCCCGTGTTGGGGCTCTGCGGGCTGGGCCCTCCTGCACCTGCAATGCTGGCCTCTCACAGTGGGTGCAGTGCCAGTCTTCCAGCCAGGGCTGCCCATCCAGCTCCCTGCTACTGTGTCTGGGAGGCAGCAGAGGATGGCCTGAGCGCTTGGGCCCCTGCACCCCTACGGGAGACCCGGATGGAGCGCCTGGCTCCTGGCTTGAGCCCGGCCCAGCCCCAGATGTTAGGGCCATTTGGGGAGCGAACCAGCTGTGGAAGACCTCTCTCTCTCTCCCTCTCTTTCTCTCTTTTCCTTGCCTTTCAAATAAATAAATTTATCTTTAAAAGATTACACAATACATTTGTTCTGCAACCTCATTGGCCGTGTCCCAAGGGCCCAACAGCCATACGTGGCCTGTGACTGCCACACTGGACAGCACAGAGGGACACCTGCTGGGGTTCCCAGCAGTCCTGCCGCTGGCGTTTCCATGTCATTCAAGTGATTTTGTGGAGGGGGAGGAGGAGGGAGGGAGGACAGGCTCATTGACACAAGCACGTTGCCAGACTCCTTCCCCTGAGTGCTGGGGAGTGGGGTCAGGTCAGCTGCCCCTGAGACAGCAGGAAAGTAGGTGGGGCTGAGCGTCTGAGGGGGGCGTCCCCTCTGCACCTGCTGCAGCTCGCCCCGGAGCCCCTCCCACCCTGGACCCTGGAGGTGGGGGCCACCCAGCTTCCTTCAAGGCCTGTTTCCCCTCCCACAACCCTGCACCCAGGACACCAAGATGACCCCCGCTCTGTCTCTGGCACACTGCACGGCCGAGGAAGCCGCTCCCAGGGACCTGAATTCCCGAAGCCCTCGCTGCTCCACCCACGTCCCCAAGCCCAGGTGCCGGGCGTCGGTTCTGTTCCTCAAAGCCCGAGTGCCTGCCTCTGGGCTCAGGTGACTGCAAGTCCTCTTTCCCTGGGAACCAGGTGCAGCGCTGGGACTGATTTTGACTGAATCAGACGTCAGCAAGCGTAAGCACAGTGACTCCTGGCTAAAGCTTCGTGGCGGCTCCTCTGCTCTCTGGTCCTCCGTCCCTGGGCCGTGTGGATTGCGGACACAACTGTGGAGGTGGCAGTGTCACTGGTCCTCCAGCTGGGTCTCTCAGGGACTCCAAAGGGCAGAGCCGCACCTGCCGATTTTCCCGCACGAGGGAGATGAACTTTGCTTGGGGCTGCCACTGCGACACAGCAGGTGCAGCCGCCACCCACGATCCGCTATATCCCATATCCAAGCGCCGGCTCGATTCTTGGCTGTCCTGCTTCTGACCCGGCTCCCTGCAAAAGCCCCCAGGAAATCAGGGGAAGATGGCCCCCGGCACCCGTGTGGGAGACCCGGATGGAGTTCCACGCTCCAGGCCCAGTCTGGGCTGTTGTGGTCTTTTGGGGAGTGAACCAGTGGATAGAAGATATTTCTGTGTCTCTCTGTCACTCTGTCTTTAAAATAAATTAAGTCTTGGGCCGGCGCTGCGGCTCACTAGGCTAATCCTCTGCCTGCAGCGCCAGCACCCCGGGTTCTAGTCCCGGTTGGGGCGCCAGATTCTGTCCCGGTTACCCCTCTTCCAGGCCAGCTCTCTGCTGTAGCCTGGGAGTGCAGTGGAGGATGGCCCAAGTCCTTGGGCCCTGCACCCCATGGGAGACCAGGAGAAGCACCTGGCTCCTGCCTTCGGATCAGCACAGTGCGCTAGCCACAGCGCGCCAGCAACGGCGGCCATTGGAGGGTGAACCAACGGCAAAGGAAGACCTTTCTCTCTGTCTCTCTCTCACTGTCCCACTCTGCCTGTCAAAAAAATTAAATTAAAATAAAATAAAATAAATTAAGTCTTGAAAAAACAAAACTTGCTTGTTTTAAACCACCAGATGGTTGGACTGTTTGTTACGCAGCGAGACCTAACCTATACTGACCAAAGCAACCCAGTTCGTCCTCTCCCAGGGGCTGCCGGGGCAAGGTGTGCAATGCCTATAACTCACACCACTGTTGGGTGAGCAGCTGTGGGCCCACCAAGGCCATTAGCTCCCTCTGCCCTGAGCGTGTCCCCTCTGACCCCACCACACCCAGCGCGTTGTCCAGACATGAGCCCTGGTCAGAACACTAAGACTGGAGCTCACGGGCCACACCGAGAGCTGCCGCGGGTCACCAAGCTGCCTCCTCTTTATGAGCACCAAGCACCAGCCAAGCACTGCAGTTAGGCGCAGGGCCTGGAGAGGGTTAGTGATGTCACAACCAAAGGCCCAGGTCGACACACACAGGGCCCCATGGAAAAGGCATCCCCTCCTCTCCAAATAAGGGGGACTCATGGCTAATTATGCCAAAGCCTTCCTGGTTAGTAGCGGCAAGATCTTGGAAGGGCTGGTAGCGTGTTGTGGTTTTTAAGAAAATAATTACACAATGAGTTGATAGTCAGCGGACTCTTGAGTTTCTGTTCCCTTTTATTCCAATTCCAAATGTTGGGGTTTTTTTGGGGGGATGGGGCTATCACTGTATTTTGTACTCGGTGTGTAATTTGCATGACACTCATTACTACCCAGGGGCGATGACAACAAAAACCGATAGGAGAATGTTCTGGTCTTTGCATTTCCCAGGACGCCCTGGGGCCCAGAGGGAAACTGAGGGCTGGTCTCTGGCTCCTTGGAACAGAGAATATGAGAGGCTGGAGTGAGGATCTTGTCTCCGAGGGAGGCCGACAGGACCTGGGGAGACTCTCGGTGCCCAGCCACGCCCCCAGCTGGCAGCCGAGGACCGAGGACCCGGATGCATCAGGCCCACTCCACCAGCCGGCGCCCGCACAGTCCCCTCCCATGTGGACCAATAAAACGCGCTGGGAGGGCTCTGCGCGGCCTCTGAGGTTGGGCCTAACAGGCCCGGAGCTTCCTTCTCTGCCACTTGCCATGTTCCCATGCAGAGCCCGAGCTGTCTGCCGAGAAGTCCGCCTGCCAGGGCCAGCATGTGCTTGGGCCACCTGCATCTCAGACCAGGGTGCCCGGGTTCGAGTCCCAGCCCTGTCACTGCCGATTCCAGCTTCCTGGTCCCGAGCCGATGGCACAGCAAGGTGGACTGTGGTTCCAAAAGGCCTGTTGTGGTAGCAGGCTGCTCCCCGGGATCACAGCTGCATTGAGAACCATGAGCGCTCCCCTTTGAGCTTTGCAGCAAGGAAGTGGGCTTTGCCGACGGGCGCACATCTGGTCTGCAGACCGGCGGCTCGCCCAGCTCCCCTGCTCTCCCTGGGTCCCAGCGAAGTGGCAGAGGTGAGTGTTCACCTACGGAGATCTTGCGTTGTGGTTCACCTGATGCTTGCTTGATGGTACAAACTCTGCAGAGCTCCAGCCATCCCTCGCATACGCGCCCCCTTGAGTCCACGCCAGCTCCTCCCAACTCCCAGCTGTAGATGCTGAGTGGACCCGACTTTCTCTTTCTATACCTCGGAGCAGCCCTGGGCCCGTGGCGATTTTCTCCTCTGTGTGACTCATGCCACAGACAGAGCTGAGTGCCAGTTCCTGCAGACATAAAAGGCACTGGGCGGGGGCAGGGTGATCAGGACGGGTGGCCCAGGGGCCTAACGAGTCCCCAGAAAACTCAGATCTATGCATGGCTTAGTCCCAGAGGATTGAGGAGTTTGGATCTTCCTTCCCGCGAAGCAAAAAAAAAAAAAAAAAAAAAAAAGAGGGGGGGTTTGATTGGCAGAACCGGAGGAGGGTGAGTAGAAGGAAGTTCTTAAATCAGACTCCTCCCGCCAGGGCGCGTGCATGCCTAGCATCGCGCAGGTGCCGGGACCCGCGATACATCATCATCCATAACCGTAATGTGGCGTCACACATCAGCTGCTGGTGATGAATGGCGGATCATCCGGCCATCATATTTTATCATGTAGCATCATGACATCTGCCCGCATCATGGATCATCACGTGACAGACACGCGGCATCCCCGCCGAGAAGGAGCCTCCCCACAGGTATTTGTTTAAATATATGCACGCGTGTGCAAGTGTGTGTGTGTATGCGTGTGTGTGTGTGCACTGCTGCTTTGGTTAAAAGAGGAGCTTTCTTGCAGGCCCTGAAGAAGAACTTGAAGCAAGGCGGGAAGATGCCCAAGCCACACAGCCCGTGGCTCCTCCTCTGGGAAGCGCGCCTGGGGCCGGGCACCCAGAAGAGGCGTTTGGCACTGGGCATCAAGTTGGTCCAAAGAGCAGCACCTCGGGTCCCACTGGATCCGTTGAATCGGGCTCCGCTTTTTGTTAAAATGGCCCTGCGAGCAGCGCGCACACACGACAGCGTAAGGGGCGCTGCCCAGGGAGATGCTCGGGTGTAGCTGCCTCCAGGTAGACGGCGGTGACCCCACCCCCTGTGTGTGCACCCCTGGCCCCGCTCACACCGGGCAGGGGCACCTGGGGCGAGGCTCTGAGCTCGGCCAGGGGCTTCCAGGCTGTGAGCGTTGCTACACAAGGTGATCTTTATTTTCTTTCTGTGTGCTTGTTCTTTATTTCTGTATTCCTCACATTGGAAGGCAGAGAGACAGAGATCTTCCAGCCCTTGGCTCACTCCCCCGATGCTCACAAGCTGGCTGGACCAGGAGCTCCCTCCGGGTCTTCCACATCGGTGGCCTCTGTGTTTGGCCAGCACCTGCTGCCACGCAGGTGCAGGTTCACAGAGAACTGGAGTTGGAAGCAGAGCCAGAAC
This sequence comes from Oryctolagus cuniculus, assembly GCF_051225735.1. NCBI lineage: Eukaryota > Metazoa > Chordata > Mammalia > Lagomorpha > Leporidae > Oryctolagus > Oryctolagus cuniculus. The sequence continues at coordinate 14,661,361 of NC_142887.1, read as the reverse complement.
TTGAACCGAACTCTCTCACAGGGGACCCGGGAATCACAAGCAGTATGTTCCCTGCTGTGCTATGTGCCCAACCCTGTATCTCACAGAACTCTTCTTTGTGGGGTCACCAGGAGGTAGAATTACCTAAATACTTATTCCTATTCTCAGTCTTTTTTTTTAAATATTTACTTATTTACTTGAAAGGCAGAGTTACAGGGAGACAGAGAGAGAGGTCTTCCATCTGCTGGTTCACTCCCCAAATGGCCACAATGGCCGGAGCTGGGCCAATCCAAAGCTAGGAGCCACGAGCTTCTTCCTGGTCTCCCAAACAGGTGCAGGGGCCCAAGCACTTGGGCCATTTTCCATTGCTTTCCCCAGGCCATAGCAGAGAATTGGATCAGAAACGGAACAGCCAGGACTCAAACCAGTGCCCATATGGGAGGGGCCGGCACCGCAGGCTGGGGCTTTACCCACCACGCCACCGCGCCAGCCTCTCCCATTCTCACGGGTAGCAGCTGCTTTCTGGCTTCTTCATCCCATCTGTAAAACACATCTATGTACAAACCCACACATATTTTCTTGCCAATACTGCTAGGAAATAGATGCATGGATTTGCAGAGACATGCAAATCAAACAGCGAGTATTCCAGTCCACGGCAACCTCAGCCCCATTGACACATGGGCTGGAGCCCCTTTCCCCAGGGATCATGCTAGGCACCAGAGGGTGTTTTGCTGGGTCTCTGCCTGCACCCCCCAGCCACTCCTTTTCCTTCACCAAAAATAGCTCCGGACGACGCCGGACGTCCCTGGAGGTCACAGTCGCCCTGGCAGAGAACGAGGGTCCCAGCCTGAAACTCGGGGACTTCAAGCAGGATGACACGGAACTCCCCCCACTCCTGTCCCCTCTTCCCGAGATGTGTGCGGCCCGCAGTGACTGTGGAGGTTGGGGCAGCTGCTGGCCGATCGGTGCCTTCCGCCGGCCAGGGCCGGGCGTGCCCCCGCATGGACCCACGGGTGAGTGTGTGTGTGTGTGTGTGTGTGTGCAAGGAGTGCGCCTGCGTCACTGTGGTAATTCTTTTATCTTCTTCTCACACCCTGGGCGTTATGAACATTCATCAGAATAATTGACGCGGATGAAATTAGCACTTCCTGCTATGTCGGGCAGATAAACTTTGCTGAATATTGATTTCGCACAAAGAAAGTGACATGTGCTTGGGCCTAACCCTTTATCTGGCCCGGCCAGCGAATGCAGCAGGCGGGGGCTGGGGCTGGCCGCCGCAGGTGGAGACGCAGCCGCGAGAATTACTTTTATCTCTTCTTGCACAAGAAGACAAGGGAAGATAAGCAGCCGCAGGGAGAGCGCGCACAGCCCTGGGCACTGGGGAAATCCACAGAAGGCGTGGGACCGGGCACCTCTCGGGGGACCTGGGGGACAGTAGCTCATGAATTCAGAAGAGGCAGGAGGAGCGGATTTGCAGAGAACAGGCAGGAGCTGGCCCACAAAGGCCGTGGCGGGGTGGCCAGCCCCAGGATCGAATCCCAGCCCTGCCCCTCGGTCCCTGCTGCTGGCTGGGGACAGGGGCGTTTCCCAGGATGCCACGCGGGCCCAGGCGAGCCAGGCAGATACAACACCTTGCATATCAGCTCCATGACGGGGCGGGGGGCGGCTGTTGGGCCTCAGTTTCCCCACCTGTACACCCAAGAGAGAGGAGACCTACGCCACTCACCTGGGTGGGGGAGGTGCCAAATGGAGCCCTCAAGAGCACCTCCTCCTGGAAGCCCCCCGAACACACAGAGACCTCCGCACCCCATGAATGCCGGGACCCTGACAGCCCAACCTTCACCCCGGCTGAGAAACCAGGAACCTCCCGTCTGCTGTGTGCAGGCGCCGGGCACGGCTCTGCAGCAATGCCCGGGGAAGTGGGAAATGCTTTAGCTCCCTGAGAGTTCCAAGTCCCGTTTGCTGAAGACCTGCTACGTGGCAGGCACTGTGTCACAGCCATGAGAGCAGACAGCAGACTGGTGCGAACCACCTCCTTCTCCACCTCCTCCCTGGAGCATCCCGGGGCAGCCTTGGGCCAGGATCCCCTTAGCTGCACGCTGGGCCACACGCTAGGCCCACGGAGGAGTGGTGGAGTCTCAGGCCAGCCTGGGGGGGAGGGGGTGGGGGCACTGCCATGCCTGAGTCTCTGCCTGGGCCTCTCGTGCCTGCGGGACGATCCTGGGGAGGGCAGAGGACAGCAAGCAGCCAGCAAGAAGAGGGAAGGGCTTGGAGGAAGTAGGCAGGGTGGTGCAGTGGTCAGAGCAGCTCTAGACCCAGCTCGCTGGGCAGCATCAGAGCAGGAAGATACAGAAGGCGTGGAAGCTGGCTCTGCCTTATTTCCCAGGGGCTGCTGTGGTGGTGCAGCCGGTTAAGCCGCAGCTAGGGACCCCTGCACCCCATATCAGAGTGCAGCTCCGAGGCCCGGCTGCTCCACTTCCGATCCAGCTCCCTCTGATGCACCTGGGAAACAACAAATGACGACCCGAGTGCCCGGGCCCCTGCAGCCATGCGGGAGACCCAGAGGTTGCTTCTGGCTCCTGGTTTCAGCCTGGCCCAGCCCCATTGTTGCAGAGTTTTGGGGAGTGAACCAGCAGATGGAAGACCTCTCTCTCTCTCTCCCTCCTCCTCTCCACCTCTCCCTCTCCCTCTCTCCCTCTCTCTCTCCCTCTCCCTCTCTCCCTCTCCCAGAGGTGCTGCATTGTGTGACATCAGTGACCCCAGGGGCTGTGCACTGTGGATCCACCAACCACCACAGGGACAATGCTGTGACAAAGTCACCTCCTCTCAGGAGCCCTCCCTGATTACCCCAGGCTACAGACTCCCGTGGGCCAGGCGGGCTCACAGGCAGAGGCGGGGCCTACAACCTGCTTCTCGGCACACCCACCCAGGGCCATGTTTGCAGGCAGGCAGCCCCCCACCCCCCACCCCGCCACGGGACCCCCAGGATCCCTCCCTGCTACCTCCTCCAGTTACACCTGCTCCACAAGCAGTAATGACACAGCTGGAAAGGAGCCGGGCCGGGCTGGCTCGAGGCGGCGGCTGCCCTGCCTTGCAGAGTTCAGCTGGCCTGGGTGCCAGCCCTCCTGCAGCATCCAGGGTGATCTGTCCTCGCTGATGGCTGGAGGGGAGGCGCCCAGCATGGGGCTGGGGACACAGAGGTGGGCCTGCCATCCTCACAGAGCTCACAGCACCAGCACCCCCTCTGCCAAGCGGGAGATGGCATTGGATCATTCCAATGCCCCCGGCCTGGCCAAGCCTTGGCCTTGACAGCACAGGGGTCAACGGTCCCCACTTCTGCCTTGACGGGCTCCCCCAGGGTCCGCCATCCCTGCCCGCCTATGTTGCCAGTGGCCCCCTGGCGGCAGCTCCACCCCCCCTGGCCATTCCCCAAGCCTCGTGTCCCAGCGGGGGGCCATGGGGCTCCGGCTAATTGCAAATCATTTCTCAGGGCTCCCCGCTGCTCAGCTAAATTCGCTGGAACTAATGTGTCCCGAAACAAATTTCACAGAAGAGCCGGGGCGATTACATGACGCCCAGTTCCCTCCCTCCACAGCCGAGGCCGGGCCAGGGACAGCCGGGACTGGGGGGCTGGGGGCTGGGGGCAGGGGGCGGGGGGCATGGATGCTGGTGTCCGCTCAGGGACCAGATTGGTCCTCCTTCCCTCCCAAATCCAACCCTCCTGGCTGGGCCCTCCGGCTCCTCAACCTGTCCATGGGTCCCCCAGTGCCCGGCCCCTCCCCTGAAGTTAGGGTCCCCACCCGAGCTGCAGCACTCGCTGGCTGTGTGTCCTCAGGGAAACCTCTTGGCCTCTCTGAGCCTCTGTTTCCTCCTCCATGAGGAGTGAGGCCACTGCACGTGCCAGGCGTCGGGAAGCTCCGGTGAGGCAACGGAAAGAAAAGCTCTCCCGTGGGCCCAGTGCGCAGCTCGGGCCACCACCCCTGCCCACCAGCCTCAGCCAGCGCCGAAGCTCTTTGGCTCCCACGTTCATTTCCAGGTGAGTGAGTGAGCACTCTTTGGAACATCTCAGAGCCAACTCAAAACCGGAAAGTGAAGAGGCAGCCTCACCCCACCCCCACCCCCAGGGAAGACACCAACCAGCTCCACACTTGTTTGCTGATGGCCGCTGGCCCTGCCTGGCTCCAGCCCATCCTCCCGGGCCTCCTCCATCAAGATGAGCTCCTCCCCACCAACACCGGGCCCACGAGCTCTTGGAGCCTTTATTTCACTTTGCAGCGCCCTGTCTGGGTTCACCAAGGTCACTTGTAGGACCTTGTGGCCAAGGCGCTTTGCAGGACCTGTGCAGGCCAGAGACTGGGGACCAGCTTCCCATCATGCCGTTCAACGTGGACAGGCCCGGAGGCCCAGAGGTGGACACTTTGCACCAATGGCAATGTTGGGAGACTCCTCTCCTTTGCTGTCCCTACAAGGCTGCTCGCTGGCCTGCAAGCCGCTGGGCCCCCGAGACGCCTACGCCACGGGATCCACACCACAGCCCAGTCTGCGGAAGTCCAGACACCACTCACTCACCTGCTTACAAAGTAACTTGACACACACCTACAACAAGTACATCGGACCAGCAGCAGCTGGGGGCTGGCGCTGTGGCACAGTGGGTTAAGCCACCGCTTGCAATGCTGGCTTTCCATATGGGTGCCGGTTCAAGTCCAGGCTGTTCCTCTTCTGATCCAGCTCCTTGCTAACACACCTGGGAAAGCAGCAAAAGATGGCCAAGTGTTTGGACCAGGATGGGGTTCCAGCCTCCTGGCTTCAGCCTGGCCCATCCCCAGCCACTGTAGCCATTTGGGGAGTGAAGAAGCTGATGGGAGATATCTCTCTCTCTCTCTCTCTCTCTCTCTCTCTCTCTTTCTCTTTGTCACTCTGCCTTTCAAGTAAAAAATTTTAAAAAATTCAAATCCAGTGAGTAAGCTGACAGGTGCTTTCTAAGCCCCCGGACCCTGTCTAAGGTGCTGAAAGCCAACAGCAGCCAGACAAGCCCATCTCCGACCCCGGCTGACATCCACATGGGATGGCGGCCACCAAGCAAGACACAAGATTGTATCCCGGTGTGTGAGTGCAATTCCGATAACACAAAAGGGCTTCAGAATGCGCGTGGAAGAATCAAGCTAAAGATGAGTTCGTTCTGGAGCAAAAATGGCCTGGCATCCTTGTGTGGTGTTTTTGTCATAGGCATTTGCCTCTTAGTGAAGACACAGATGATACACAGAGTGCTGGCTGTCTTTGAGAGCTCGGTCCCCAGCTGGTGACATTTTCTCAGGGAATGTGGTGACAAGAGACAGGGAGGCCTGGGACTCTGTGGGCCAGGAAGAACCAGCAAGTGCAAAGGCCCTGAGGCAGGGACACGCTGGGCTGGACCGGGCCACGCCAGCCTCAAAGGCAGAAGTGAGGACTTTAGAACCGGCTCCAAAGCCAAAGGGGAGTCCCTGGAGGGTTTCAGGTGGGGAAACAGTCAGAGTCGTGCAAGCTCCCTGTGGCTGGGGCCCGGCCGCGGGTGGAGACAGGGCACCGTGGGTGGGGCCCGGCCGCGGGTGCAGACAGGGCACAGAAATCTGGAGAAGGGAGCCATGAGCCCAGGCGGCCATGCTCGTAACCGTGCAGAGTTCCGGCCTTCGGCTCATTGCACCACCATTAGCTGCCCGGGAGCCATGGCAGAGGGAGCTGCAGCTAAGGCTCGCTCCCGCCATGTGCAGGACCCCCGCGGGGCGTCCTTTGTGAGGGGAACAACCTCCCCTAATTCATCTGCCTCATAGGTTCCGTTCCCTTCCCTCCAGAGTGCTGCGTGCGCATCTCTGTTCCTGCCCAGGAATCCAAGGCTCTTGGAAAAACCATAATGTGGGGTTTTACCCATGAGGGCCACGCCCTCATGTCTGTGAGCACCTTTGGGGATGAGGGTGTGGGAGTCATTGTCTGGCCTCGACACAGGAGCAGCAGGAGGTTGACAACCAAACCAGTAACCTTGCTGCAGGCCACACAGCGCGCCACACGTCTCCATTTGCTTTATTATCGTCCCCATTTCACAGATGGGGAAACTGAGGCTCACAGAGGTGAAACCGCTTGCCCAGCGCCACAGAGGCTGCAAAAGCCAGGACTCAACACAACTGAACTCATGTTCTGAAATACAAGGTTTCTTTTTTTTTAAAGAAAGATTTATTGATTTATTTATTTGAAAGTCAGGAATTACACAGAGAAGGAGAGGCAGAGAGAGAGAGAGAGAGAGAGAGAGAGGTCTTCTGTCCAATGGTTCACTCTCCAATTGGTCACAATGGCCAGAGCTGAGCTGATCCGAAGCCAGGAGTCAGGAGCTTCCTCCGGGTCTCCCACGCAGGTGCAGGGGCCCGAGGACTTGAGCCATCTTCCACTGCTTTCCCAGGCCATGGCAGAGAGCTGGATTGGAAGTGGAGCAGCAGGGACTCGAACCGGCGCCCATAAGGGATGCCAGCACTGCAAGAGGCAGCTTTACCCACTGCGCCACAGCGCCGGCCCCTGGAAGGTTTATTCCATAAGGAAGGAGGGAAGGGAGGAAGGCTCAGGGGAATGTTCAGAAGTCAAATCCCTTCTTCTGCCATCCGGAGCTTCTCCAGACCTTAGATGATCCTTCTGACCCAAGAAGCCCAGCTACGACCCCGCCCCTGCCACTCCGGGAGCTGCTTCCGCCTCGCAGGCTGTCCCTGTGTCCCGGTCTCTCCTCCAGCCAGGGCGGAGCTGGGGGGGGCTGCTTATCGGGCCCCTAGGAACACAGACACACAGGAGCGAGCTGCCTCCTGCGACCCCACCTGCCCCCGGCCTCATGAATGCAGTGTCGGCCCAGATAATCCCAGAGCTGCGGAGATGACATAAAAAAGTGGGGAGTCGGGGCGGGGCAGGGTGGGGGAGGAGGAGGAGATTACAGGAAAGAGGACGGGCCGCCCGGCTTGGCTCCTTATCTGACGTGCAGCAGGCCTGGCTGGGGGCTTTCTCTCTCCAGGGGGAGGAAGGGCTGCCCCCTCCTCACAGGCCCCGCACCCCAGGAGGCCCCAGACAAGGCCCATCCCAGCCGGCTGGGAGGGGGCACTGGAGCCCAGCCAGAGAGGAGGGGAGCGGAGGTGGGGGCTGGGGGAGCCGGGGAGTGGGCATGTCCCAGGATGCTGGAAGCCACACTGGACAACCGGGTTACTATGGTGACGCTGGACTCCGGAAGACACCCCTGCTGGGGGCAGGGGCCATGCTGAAGGGCTAAGCCAGGAAGGAAGAGGAGGAACAGGAGAGAAGGAAAGGCAGCACTCCCTGGGAGCACCTGCCTCCAGCAGCCGAGTCTCCTGTGTACCCATTTTACAGATGGGCAAACCCAAGCTGGGGCATCCCTGACACAGACAAGCCACACCCAGTCGCTCACAGGCCAGGGGCTTGGAGGGGGCCTGGGTGTGAAGGGTGCCTCCCCCACCCCATCCACACACCCCCAGGGGCTGCTCAGGGCCTCCGCCCCACCATCTGGGTCAGTTGGGATGGAACTGCCCTGGTGATTGTCACAGGGGTCACAGGAGATCAGAGGACATCTCTGCTCCGGCCCAGGGCCAGGGGCAGGTCTCCAGATGGATGCCAAGGGGACACCCCCACCCCTCCCTTTGTGAATTGCTGAGTGTAGGCGGCAGGGGGGGGGAATGACCTGTGACTTTCCCTTCAGGAGCCTGACTTGGGGACGTTTGGGGCACCTGGCGGGGGCAGCAGACCCCCCGTCACTCTCAGTGGCAAGCTGCAGGGCTGGGCGTGGCTCCACTGTCCAGCTCCCCTCTGTTCTGTCCGGGGTATAGACGCCCGAGGACTCTGTGTACTGCCCCAGCGGGTTAAGCCCAGAGACCAACACTCGAGCAACTCTACATAGCTGAGCCGAGCCTGCCTGGGGGACACTGCCTGTACAAGCCCGGTGCCTCAGCCTCCACATCTGTACAATGGGCCCAATCCCTGCCTGTGCTCAGTGCCCCAGGGATGCAGGGAAACTCTGTGTGTGTGTGCACGTGCGAGTGCATGTGTGTGCCCGCATGGATGTGCACACACTTCCAAGACTTCCAAGTGCTCTAACAGGGGAAAGGGTTAGGGAACAAGCCTTTCCCGGCCCCTGAGAGTCACCAGGGCAGAGGGGCTCCCAGCAGGGCTCGGGCCCTTCCTTGTCCTAAAGGTGCCAGCCAGACAGGTGGGGGCCAGGGGCTGTGGGCCCGCCCAGGGCAGCACCGCCCTTTGTCCTGGAGAGCAAGACAGAGAGAGGGACAGGGAGGCAGACACACAGGGCCAGGGAGGCCGAGAGAGACAGAGGGAGTCAGGGGAGCAGAAGGGAAGAGGTGATTGGCAAGCGGACAGAGCTCATCAGAGACAGAGACACACAGATAGGCAGAGGCGGGAGGCGGAGAGGCGGAGAGGCGGACGGACAGACAGATAGGCAGAGGTGAGGCGGGAGGCGGAGAGGCGGACGGACAGACAGAAGCCCGATCTAGCACAGTGGAGCGCTGACAAGACAGGGGCTGCTCAGAGACTCAAAGACAGAGGGGCGCACACACCACGGACAAGCCCCCCAGGCTCACGCGCCCACTGCACGCATCCGGTCTTCACTGTCCTCTCCATTGCTTTCTTCCCTCCCTCCCGACCCCTCCAGGCCCCCAGCCCCTGCCTCAGCCCCCTCCCCGTTCCAGCCGGCCTGACCCCACCCCCCACCCCCGCTAGCCCCCCAGCCCCTCCAATCCTGCCTGCACCCCACCCCCTGTCTCAGGCCCTGCTAAGTCCGCCTGACTCCACCCCCCATCCGGCGGCCTTCCCTCAACCCCCTCCTCTCCTCCAGCCGGCCTGAGCCCCCCAGCCCCTGCCGCCCATCCTCCCTGCGCCCCCACCCCCTGATCCGCCCTCTCCAGCCCCCCCAATCCTGCTGCGCCGCCCCCTCCGGTTGCCGCCCGCTCCCTGCTCCAGCCCCCGCCCGCCCCGCCTGTGCCCCCTCCCTCCGGTCTCCGCGGCCCACCCCCAACCTTGCGAACACGGCAGGGTTTTCTGGCGCCTTTGTGGCCGGCCCGAGGTGCGCGGCGACAATGGCGGGGTGATGGGGGTTAATTCGCGCGCGGAGGTAGGACGCGCGGGCGCCGCGCCGAACAATGCGGGCGGCGCGCTTTTGAGCGCGGCCATTGTGCGCTGTGTGAAACGCGAAATCTGTTCCCCGCGCGCCCAGATGCGGGCCGGCCGGGGGCGGCGGGCGGCGGGCGGCGGGCGGCGGGCGGGCGGGCGAGGTGTGAGCGCGGCGGGAGCAGCCGAGCCAGGGCTGCGCGGCGCCTTCGCATTGCCTTTAACCCCCTCTCCTCCTCCCTGCGCCCTTGAACTCTGAGCTGGGGAACTGGGGCTGGGGGAGGGGGCGGGAGGAGGTCAAAGGTCTCCTTTGTGCCTCCCCCCGCAAGGTGGGCCCCCGTGGCAAGCCCCTGTCTTCTGCTGAACACTCGCCTGACTCCAGGACCTCAGGGGGTCTTGCAGGTGACACCGGAGAAGCTGGCCTCAAGGTCACAGGCACACCCCCACCCCCAGCAGCACAGGGTCAGCTTGTGGGATGAGACCAGGCTCCAGCCAGCAACGCGCCCCCTTGGGTGACAAAGGCTGAGCTGTGTCACCTGTGGGCATCATCTGCCCTCTCTGTGCACTGGGGAGCATCTTGCCGGCCATCCTTGGAAGGCGGGGTGACCCCGCCATTACCTATGGCTGCACAAAGGCACCTCACGGGTCCTGGGACTTTAAACATTCACTACCACAGGTGCACATGGTATCAAACAGCCCCTGACCGAGCTTCCCTTAGTCTCCCACTGCCTCTGTTTGCTCAGCTCTAAAATGGAGTGCCCTAAATCCCCTCCCTTCTGTGAGCCTGCCTGCTGGGCTCCGGCAGGTGCAAGCCCCTTTTCTCACTTTCCACGCACCTCTGTCCCTGGCAGCACGGTTTGCATCCAGGCCTGTTTCCTTGGAGAAGGACTCTCCCTGGGTGGCACCACCCTGCCCGGGCTCCCCCCACCTCTCCTCTCACTGCTTCTACTCCCAAAACCCCAAGGACTGAGAATTGGGGGTCCTCCATTCTGGAAGGATGTGTTGGCAGGAGGGGAGACGGCGACCAAGGAGTGAGAGGACCGCTGGGGCGGGGGGTGGGGGGATCCTTGGGGTGACCAAGCATGTGTACCTCTGCCAGGTTTCTTGCTCACTTTTGTGAAGAGCTGAGATGATTCTTCTAGAACCACGGACAGGAGGACAGAGCCCAGAGAAGCTACCTGGAAGATGCCGAAGCTCTCCTGGGAAAGATGGAAGCTGCAGACGCCTACCCCAGAAGCAGGCTTGTTTGCACACAGCACACAGCACATTTCACTTGCATCCTCTGGGGTAAAGGAGGACTCCCACTTCCTCCCCGGCACCCCAAAGCCCCGTGAGAAGCTCCGCACCTGCAGAGAACGTTCAGAGCTGGACCACAGGACTCGGCTTTGCCGTGGGCCAAACACGTCGGTCAGGCTCGTGGACTTCCTGTGGCCTTGAGAACCAGGGAGTGACCCGGGGTGACTGCTCCTGTACCCGGCCCCCTCGCCACAGCTGGATAGTGGGGTGGCCCCAGCATCGTCTGGGTGGGACATGTGCGTGGTGAGCCTGACACCCCGTGAGATGTGGGTGTGGGTGGTCCCTGGGATGGGGGCTAAGAGAGCCTGGGCCGGGGTGGGGGGTCCCCTGGAGGCTTATTGGACACCAGCCTCACTTCCGGCTTCTTGCTCCTTCCTCGGTGTGTGCTTTGGCTTTCATCACCCTCTAAAAACCCCTTCCCCAAAGTCCAAACCGAGTCTTTGGAAGCCCTGAATCTCAGCCAGCAGGTGCCTCCAGGGCCCCCGTGCCGGGCTGGGCACAGATGGAGGGGCTCTGGGCGGGGGCCATGGGGCAGAATCAGCCACCCCTGGCCTCAGCTGCCTTGTTATCTCCTCATTGTCTCCCTGTCTTCCCAGCCCACCCCTTCCCTGGCCACCCTTCTGTCATCTCCACACGGCCCCCCCGGGCTCCGGAGGGAGCTCCCGTAGGCTTCCCTGCTCTGGGGGTGAGCGGGAGGGTGGGGGCCATGGGGTGGAGAGGCCGGGGAGGGGGTGTCAGAGTCGATGAATCACGCCCCACTGAGCTCCTGTTTAACACACACTTCTCCGACGAGTTGTCAGTGAAACCGTTAATTAATTAGCTAATCCCACAATGAAGTGGACTCTAAATGGTTCCCCCCCTCCCAGGCTCCCATTTAGATAATTGCTGCTGAGGGATCTTTGGTGAGAGTCATTTTTTTTCTAACAGGGATGGCCCCGGAACACGGAGGGAGATGGATACAAAGGAGGGGTCAGTGGGCCATCCCCGAAGCTCCGTTTGGAAAGACCACGCTCCCTTCGCCCCAGCAGAAATGGGGAAAACGGGGTTGGTCCTTGGGGCTGGGTTCAGGGGTGGGCTTTGGTGTCGGGGGCTTGTCTTTGAGCCCCATGGCACCCTGCAGTTCCACAGAGGTCTCGCTGGGCTGGGTCCCACACAGGTAATAATGTGCATGAAAAATGCTGAGGGTGGTGTCACGCATGAGATAGGCGCCGGCTGAACCTCCATGGTCTCGGTGGTCATTCTCGCCGGGGCCCAGGAGTGGGTGGGACCAAAGAGACTGGGGAAACGGATTTCCAAGTGAGGAAGTGACTTGTCCAAGGCCACAGAGCCGGGGTCTGGCCCGAGAGCCCATAGCAGCAGTGGGGATTTGTGGGACTCAGAAGGGACAGTGGCATGTGTCCGGGGGAGGTGGCCGGGCTGAGATTACGCAGAGACAGTAAGGACTATTTGATGGATGAATGAACGGAGCCCACACCATGTGATGCAGGAGCAGGACTGAAGGATGTGGCTGATCCCCTGTTGACACCGAGTGGGAGAGAGAAAACACGTGCGCATCTTAGAGTGGGAACCAGCGGCTTCACCTCCCTGTGTCCCTTTCGCCTCCCCTGAACTCAGCCCTGCAGTTTCAGTGGGGCTGACCCCTACCCTGAAGCTCCCAGGAAGGGGCCGTGGCCATGCCTGGCTCATACACCGCATCTTCCACCACGAGCTCTGTCCCCAGTGGACACGTCACCAAGCCAGGGCAGTGAGCCTCCAGGCAAGGCTGTTGGCCTGGTATTTTCAGCTCCTGGGTTTGCTGAGGGTGGCATGTCAGCTTGCAGCTTTGCCAGCAGGAGTGGAGCCGAACGGAGTGACAACGATATCCAGCAGGTGCACCTGGGTGCAGGTGCACCTGAACCTGTGGCTACTTTCGCGGGTGTGTCAGGGGCTGCTGCTATCAGCAACCATGCTCCCAGCATCCTGAATTGGTTGAGGCAGCCACGCAGCCAGCTGAAATACTTGTCCAGATTTCCTTACATCACTGAGGGGCCGTGGGTCCCTGCTCGGAGCAACGAGTCCCAGGGGACAGACAAGACCTTAGGAGAAGGGCTTTTGACCTCTGCCCTTTCACCTTTGCCATGCCCGGATTCTACACGCAAGGCTTGCCTTTGGGTTTCTGGTACCCCGTGAACAGTAGCCCCCTCGTTCACTGAAGCGAATGTACTTGTAGCTGTGCTACCTGCAGCCGAAGGCAATCCTGATTGACGGGGTGGGTTCCTGTATTTGCAAGAGGAGAAACCCTCCCCACCCCCGACAAAACTTCTCCAGGAGCTGTGGGGACTGTGAGAAGCCACAGCCGGTGCGATCGGGGGAAATGGCTTTGGCTTCTCTTTTTGATCCAGGATGATCACGCGTCTTGTTCTCTTTTGTCTCTATTAGCCAGCAGAGACGGCAATCCGGAAGGACCATAAATTGTAAGAAGATGGACAAGAGAACCAGGCAATATTTCAACATAGGAAAGGTGGGAGAAGCCGGGGGTTGGGGGGAGCCTGTCATCACACCATCTATGCAGCTACAAGAGCCTGCTGGCTAAGCAACTTGCTGTACAACTTCTCTCTCCTGTGTGCTGTTCTCTCAGCACCTGTCACCTGCCAGGTACTGGCCACTTCACAGAATGAGCCAGTGCCTCCGTGCTGTGAGAGCCCCTGGGTCCAGGGTGGCCAGTCCTCCCTGCATTTAAGGAGCTGAGTTCTGGCACAGAGATGCTGGGGTAGTGCCCCCTGCAGCCAATCAGTGCCATTCACATACCATTCCAGGGCCAATTCTGGGAGTGGCCCAGGTGCAGAACTGGACTAGTCAGTCTCAGGAGAAGTGGGCACAGAGCTGTGGGCACTGGGGCCAAGTGTCAAGAAGGCCACCAATTGGCTTCAGCCTCCTGGGAGACGTCCCACCAGCTGCAGATTCTGGAGGAGGTCTAAGCATAAGTCTGAGAGTCTTGGAGAGAGAATTCTAGAACTTGACCCTATTGTCTGAGAAGACTTGACAGTCACATCTGAGAACTACAGAATTCTATCACATTAGATCGAGTGATTCTCAAATTCTAGCTTTACAGGGACTTGGAACCCTACAGTTTTAAACTGAAGTCTGACAGCCTGTGTTTCACAGAATATGACAATCATGTTAGAAAATTTAGTGAGTAAAACCAGAGAATTTAGAAATTCTAGGGGCCGGCATTTGAATAGCAGGTAAAGCCACTGCCTGTAACACTGGCATCCCATATGGGCACCGGTTTGGATCCAGCTCCCTGCTAATGGCTTGTGGAGGTAGCAAAAGATGACCCAAGTGCTCGGGCCCCTGTACCCATGTGGGAGACCTGGAGGAAGAACCCTAGTGGACAAACAGCGTGGCACTCCCACAATTCCAAGCAACTGGATTTGGCCAACAGCACAAATGAGTTTGTAAGTAGCCACTCCCCCAGAACCTGCAGCCCCGATGACATCTTGATTTTGACCTTGGGAAGCCCAATGCCAAGTCCAGCTGAGGTCATGTGAACCTCTGACCTGCACAGGTGCCATCAAATAACATTGTGTTGCTTTAAGCCACCAAGTTCATGGTGCTCTGTTAGGCCGTGGAAGACGGAAGCACTCGCTGCCCTTGTCTGGAAATTCTGCATTGGAGATCTTGGCCTCCCAGCCCCCCTCTCCCCAGTCTCCTTCTGTTCTCTTAGGCCACCCAGAACTCCCGCCCACCCACCTGTCCACCAGCAGCTTTTGAATATTTTAAGTCCAGGAGCACCGTCCTCCTAGGACTCCTCCCTCCCTAACACAGGCATCCTCTGCTCTTTGTGGGACTCAGTTTCCCGACGATGCCGCAACCCGGAACACTCCCCCTTACACCCTCCGCCCTTCCGGCCGCCCCATTGCTCCGCACTGCTTCCTGGACAGTTCTTGAAGAACAGCTTCATCCGTGCTGCCTCAGCTCCGGCTGCCTCCACGGCCCCCCACCACCCCAGGTGAGACGCCCCCAGTCCTTTAGCCCCGCCCTACCTGCATGGTTGCCTTCAGCGTCCACTCCTCCCCCACTCCAGTGAGACGGGGCTCCTCTCACTGTCTCTCCAACACCTTCCGGTGCTGTGCATCCTGCCCAAAATGCCTTCCCCAGCCTTTTTCTGCTACAACTATGAGCATCCTGTGTCTTGCTCAGGTGTCGCCTGGCCACCCCGGCTAAGACTGCCCCTCTGAGTGTCGGCAGGCACTCCCAGTATGGCCACGTGAACGGCAAACTCCGCCCTCCAGGTTCTGGGCTCCTGAGTATCATGGGATTCCTTCACTCCGTTGTATTTCCAATGGACCAACGTACCATCCGCTCTCCCCTAGACAATGCAGCGTCTTCTAACTGGTCCCCCAGCTTCTACTCTTGCCCCAAATAGAGACTAAAGGGACAGGAGTAAAACTGTGACTTTGACCATGCTGTCCTCTTGCTTCAGAGGTCCTTAGGACAGCATGAAACCCAAACTTGAGGCTGCGTGGTGGCCGGGCTCCCACCCACCTCACCATCGTCCTCTCTTGCTCCTTCTCATCACGTACCGCCCACCGCTGGGCCAAACCTCCAGCCATCCGCCTCCCCCTACCCGAAGTGTCCCTTCGCCTCTCTCCACTAGCTGTGTCTGCCAGGCGAGGCTAAGTGGTGCCAATGTGACCGACACCTCCGCCACGCCTCCCTCCGTGCCTTACCCAACAAGGCTTACTTCTCACTGCTGCCACACGCTCATCCTGGTTTTCAGGCCACCGTCTTCTGAGCTGCCCCTCTCACCTCTACCCTGAAACCCGGGTCCGCGGGTGGACACCATCTGAGTGCTACTAGCAGCCACGGTAGAGAGAAAAGGGACCGTTCCTGCAGCCCGCATGCCACTCTGAGATCTCTCTGCTCAGGTTTCCTGGGCTGAAGCAATGCCTCTCCTGGCTTCCGCAGGTGAAGAGGTGCATCCTGCCACACGCTGCACGGAGAGTAGGCAGCCAGTGTTGGTGAAGAGCCCCACCGACGGCGCCATTGCTTTCACTCTTGCTCTGGGTGTCAGCTCCAGCCTGGCTCCTCGGGGAAGCTGTCCATGGCCCCCCTGCCCGCATCCTGTGGTTGGTGCCCAGGGTGAGGCTGTCTCCCATCTCCATGGTACTTGCCACAGCTGGGATTTGACTTCTACTTCTGGGATTCTTTGAGTGACTTCCTCCCTGGAGACTGTCAGCTGCGTGAGTGAGGGTAAGTGTCGTGCCGTCTCCGTCCCGGGCTCAGCGTCTGGGACAGTGGCACCCAGTGGACGAAGAGTGAAGGAAGCCCCTCGTTCCTTGCCTCTCAGACTCATTTGAGGTCTCTCCCCACTTCCTCGCTCTGTTTTTAGTATTTCCTAGGTGCGGTCTGATTAGAAAACCCTGGGGGATAAGTTGGTGACAGTGATGACTCTATGCAGCCCTCCCCTTAGAGATGTCCTGGAAAGAGCTAGAAAATAAGTCATGAGCTGTGGATTCCACCCGGCAAGGCAAATTTAGGGAAATCCTAATCTCAGCAGAGCCATAGAAATGAGCTGGTTTGTCTCCGATCACCCCCAGAGCTGTTGCTGTGAGCTGGACATTGTCCTCATGTCCAGCACGCTCGCATCACTGGGCGGGCGGGGCACCAAGAGGGCCCGCCCACAATCACACAGATGGGAAGTGGCCAAGCCAGGACCCCCCTTAGCCTGGGTGACCGCAAAGCCCAGACCTTTTGCTTCTTGAAGGGAAAGTGCAGCGTGGGGGATGGTGGGGCAGACACAGAACCAGACGGGCCAAGTGCGGCTCCTGCATCCCCTGCACTCAGCCGTGTGACCTTGGGACACTGACTTGGCCTCCCGGGCCCAGCTTCCTCCTCAGCACGATGAGGAGGGTGACAAGGCCACTGCTCGCAGCCGCCCCACTTCTGACCCAGCTCTGCCTAACGCGCCTGGGAAGGCAGCAGAAGAGGAACGAGTTCTTGGACCCCTGCCCTCCATGGGGGAGACCCTGATGGGGTTCCTGGCTCCTGGCTTCAACCTCGCCCAGACTTGGCTGGGTTGTTGGCCATTTGGAGAGCGAACCAGTAGATGGAAGACCAATCTCTCTCTTCCTCTATAACTCTGCCTTTCAACTAAATAAACCTTTGAAAAAATGAATGCAAAGTTTTTCACACAGATCTCTCTCTCTTTCTCTCTCTTTCTCTCTCTCTCATAAAAAGTGAGAATAAATTTAAAACTAGGACTCCTTGGCAACATGGCTGGACTCTAGAGCTGGGGAGGCATCCACCAGATGAGCCCGGAGCATCTTGATGTCCCACAAAGGAACGAAATGCTCAATAAATAAATAAATAAATAAATAAATACAATACACACACGCGCACTCACCCAGAAGGAAGTCTGCCAGTGAGGTACAAGATCCAACGGAAAGAGCTCCCGATGGCCCAGCCTGGAACAACTCGAGCCGCAGAATGAATGCCGTCGAGTGGATCATGACCCAAAGTGTGACAGAAATATGCGTGAGTCCGTACTGAGACAAACAAACAAGGGACTGATACGTGAGTTCGTGGGAGAGAGCAGACGCATCTCCAGGCGGAGGAATTCCAGGTGACTGATGAAGGCACAGCTCCAGTTGCAGCCCCCGAAGTGCAGGTGGCACCGTGAGTTCCCTTCCAAGGACCCAGAACGAGAAAGGCCGGGAGGGGCGAGGCACTGCCCTGGGAGAGGACGGAGGAGCAGAGCTCAGCCCCGTGCTCAGTGCTAAGCCTGGTGACAGTGGGTGTGCCCTTGTCAGGGACATGATCAAAATGACCTTCACCTCTGTGGGTCTCCCTTCAAAACCCGTAACCCAGGGTGGGCATTTAGTGCAACGGGTTGAGTCTCACTGCTTGAAATGTTTGAGTCCCGCTTTGGAGCCCAGAGACTCATAGCTCCTCCCCTTCCAGTCCAGCTCCCTGCTAACCCAGGAGGTGATGGCCCAAGTACTTGAGTCCCTGTCCCCCACTTGGGAGACCTGGATAGAGTTCCTGGCTCCTGGCCACAGCCTGGTCCAGCCCTGGCTGTTGCAACATTTGGGGAGTGAATCAGTGGATGGAAGATCTCTCTCTCTCTCTCTCTCTCTCTCTCTCTCTCTCTCTCAAATAAAAACTGTTTAAAAAGGGCTGTCAAGGTTAGCAAAGACAGGGGAAGTTTGAGAAAGTACCCCAGTCAAGAGGAGCCTACATGTAATGCGGGAATCCAGAGAGGATCTTAGAACGGAAAAGGACTTTGGGTAAAAACTGAGAACATTTGAATCAAGTGTGGATTTTCAGTTAACCGTAACCTGTCAATGCCGGCTCATTAGCTGTGAGAAATGCACCATTCTAACACAAGATGTTAATAATAAGGAAAGCTGGCTGTGGCATATACGAGACATCTCTCTACTATCTTTGCAATTTCTCTGTAAATCCACAATGGTGCTCACGGTAAAAGTTGAAAAGTTTATTTAAACAAAAAAGAGAGGCACGGGGTGGGGGGGAGGGGGGCGGAGCAGAGCAGCAGATGAAGATGTTGATTGGGATTCCCGTATCCCATATCAAAGCACCAGCTGGAGGCGCATCTCCTCTGCTTCTGACCCGGCTCCCTGCTAACACCCACCCCCCCCCCCGCCCCGCCAAAGAAGCAGCAGGTGATGGCTTGAGTCCCTGCTACCCATGTGGGAGACCTGGATGGAGTTCCCTGCTCCTGGCTTTGACCTGACCTAGCCCCTGCTGTTGTGGGCATTTGAAGAGTGAACCAGCACATGGAAGATCCTCTGTCTCTCTCTCTCTCCCTCTTCTATGTCACTCTGCCTTTCAAATGAATAAATCTTAACAAGCAATGGAGAGACTGGACTTACACGTGTCCATCAACAGAGGACGCCACACCTGCTGTGGGATATCCACACAACAGTGAAAGGAAAGAATCAGGAAGCCACAGGAGAGAGAGTGCTGGCCAGGCTGCCGAGCCCCATGCAGGGTAAAAGACAGACGAGGAAAGAGAGCTTCTCGCAGCATCCCAGTTACGCGAATCTTTGCAAAACACAGACGCCTCTGCAATGGATCTCTGGCTCCCTGGCATTGGGGTGGGGTGGGGGGGAAGCGGGAGGGAGGGCTCACAGGCACACATTTCCCCGGAGGGTGACCAATGAGGCCGTTGCCCTGGTGTGGGTGATGGTGTCAGGGCTGTATGACCAATCAGAACTTAGCAAGCTGTGCACGGTAAATGCGTGCCACGGTTGTGTGCCGGTTACACCTCCACACAGCTATATTGAAGAGTGAGTGTACAGGAAGCATTAAGGGGTCGTGGTGGTTACGGCCGGGGAGGGGGGGTCAGGGCAGCCGGGGGGGGGAGATCAGCACCATGCTCCGAGGGGCCCCTGGCCCTTGATTCTTCACCCCTGGTAAATGAGACCTCATTAGGGGAGGGCCCGCCTCACAGAACTTCCCGTTTGTTAAAGATTAATGGGGTGTCTCCTGCGCGAGAGCCGGGGGTCTCCTGGCCTCGTTTCTCCCAAATCAGCCCCCTGCCACGACTCATCATCAAGCAGGGGGGAGCCCGGGAGCGAGGGGAGGGGGCCGGGGCGGCTAATGGGCCTCCTCCAGTGCACAAGCCTCTGCCGACTGTGGAGGGAGGGGAGCTGACCACTGAGCCACCCTGTCCCAGGAGCTGGCTCGGAGGGCCATGTGCTAGGCCAAGGATGCTCCCTTGGGACAGACCCCTCTCCCCCAGGCACCTCCCAAGAGCGCAGTCCCTCTCTTCCTCTGACGGATGCATTGCATTTCTGGAATCAACCACGGGTCAAGGGCAACCTTCACTCCTGCACTCCTGAGGATGCCGGTAATTTCTCATCGGATTTCTGAGCTCCGTGAAGGCCGGGACCTTGTCTGGCTTTGTCCCCACCGTACTCCGAACTCCTGGCACTGCCTGGCATGCAGTGGGCGCCCAGTCGTTGCTGCACGAGTCGCTGAACGGATCCTCTCCGTATACACTCGGGATCCTTCTGGCTGGGGACGTATCTCTCCGCGTCCACCGCCATCAACAGCGCCCAGGCCCCACCCAGGGGTCTCTCTGGGTTCAGGCCCAGGACCCTCTGCTTCCTAGCTTGTCTGGGCCAAGGCGAAACCAACCAATGGCTTCCCTCAGGCTCAGGATGAACGGAGGCCTGAGTGGCCCAGCCACGCCCACCTGACCCTGCCCAGTCCCAGGGTCGCCCCCTGCCCTCTGTGAGGCCAGTCTGGGCTTCCAGCTGCTCTGTCAGCGCCCTGAGCCCATCCCTGCCCCAGGGCGTTTGCTTACTCATCCCTCTCCCGGGACCCTCACCTCCGCCAAGCCCACCCCTACCTTGGAGCGCTTATACTATCTCCCTTCTCTCTAAACCAAGCTCATAGAATTTTGATGTTTATTCTTAAAAATCAAAATGAACACCCATCTTCCCAAATAAGGATGACCGGAACGTCTGCCAACAGAAACACCAACGCAATGCCGTGTCTCCAGACGGAGGACAGCCCGGCTGGCCGGGGGCGGCCACGCTGGGGCAGGTGCTGGGGCTACAGTCACTTCCATCACCTGTGAGGCCCACGTCCCGTTCCAGAGCCCCAGCTCTTTGGGTTCTGATCCAGCTTCCTGAGAATGCGCAGCCTGGGAAGCCGCAGATGGTGGACGGTCCAAGTGCTTGGGCCCCTGCCACCCGCACAGGAGGCCAGGTTGGAGTTCCAGGCTCCCGGCTTCAGCCTGGCCCAGCCCCAACTGCTGTGACCATTTGGGGAGTGAACCAACAAATGGAAGCTCACTCTCTCTCTCTCTCTCTCTCTCACTCGCTCACTCGCTCTTACTCTCTCTCTCTCAGCCTTTCAAGTAAAATGAAAGCAAAGAAATAAAAGTTTTGTAGCCGGCGCCGCGGCTCACTAGGCTAATTCTCCACCTAGCGGCGCCGTCACACCAGGTTCTAGTCCCGGTCCGGGCGCCGGATTCTGTCCCGGTTGCCCCTCTTCCAGGCCAGCTCTCTGCTGTGGCCCGGGAGTACAGTGGAGGATGGCCCAGGTGCTTGGGCCCTGCACCCCATGGGAGACCAGGAGAAGCACCTGGCTCCTGCCATCGAATCAGCGCGGTGCGCCGGCCGCAGTGCACCGGCTGCGGCGGCCATTGGAGGGTGAACCAATGGCAAAGGAAGACCTTTCTCTCTCTCTCTCTCTCTCACTGTCCACTCTGCCTGTCAAAAAAATAAATAAATAAAAATAAAAGTTTTGTACAGGATCTTGGAGACTGGCTAGGACAGAGCACACAGACAGAAGGGAAGCCCCCTCCCCCCACCCAGAGCAGGAGGCGCTGCGCGTGGAGACGCCTGCTGATCAGAGGCTGCTGTCTGCCCGAAGATGCTCTTGGGACTTGGTGCTGGAAGGGCGTCCCAGCTGCTGCCGCGGGCCTCGCTGGTGTCCGCGAAGACACAGGGCGTCAGATGGAGCTCTGGGGGCATGGACGCAGCCGGGAAAGCGGGGAATTAGCGGTGTTTGCTGAGCAAACACGGCCGGGTGGGGAGAAGCTGGTGGCAGCACCTTCAACACACATCGCCTATTTGCAGGCAAATATCCCCAGCACGGCGCCCCTCGGTGGGGTTGCTGGGCACGGGGGCTGCTGCAGTTCCCCGGAGGGCCTTGCGCAGGGGCAGGAGGAGGGAAGGGGGGTGGTCCTCAGCCGTCTGAGTTCAGGCACGCGGGGAGCTCCACTCTCGCCGCCCTGCCTGGTCCCAACCAGCCTGAGCGCCCGTGGCTTCAGCAGGTCAGACAGATGGGACCTTTCCCAGCCAGACTCCATCTGTTTTCCTGCTGTGCGGCCGAGGGCAGGTGGACCTCCCTTCTGGAGCCCTAGCCTCAAAGGTCGAGGACTTGGAATATTTCATGGAAAACGCATATTATTAAAAAAACTCTCCATGTCAAAAAAAATTTGCGCCAAAATAAACTCATTTTTTAATTCCATTTTCCCATCAACTTTAAAAATATTTTTAGGAATTTTTAAATTTATTTGAGAGGCAGAGACAGAGAGCCAGTGAGAGCTGCCTTTCACTGGTTCACTCCCCCAGATGCCTGCATGGGCCACAGCTGGGTCCAAAGCCAGGCACCAGGAGCTCCATCCAGGCCTCCCACGTGGGTAGCAAGGGCCAGGTATTGAGCCATCATCCTCTGCTGCCTCCCAGTGTGCAATCAGTAGGAAGCTGGATCAGAAGTGTAGCCAACACTCAGATCCAGGGACCCTACTGGTAGCTTTGGGACCTGCAAGGAGGGAAGACCTACACTTCCGGGAATGGAGAGGCCTACTTCTGGGGAAGAAAGTCCTTGGCAAGGTCCCTGCGGGTGCCTAAAGGTCAACCAATGAGGATCAGACCCGCCTCAACCTTTAACCCCCATGCCCTGAATCTATAAAAGGAGCTCTCCCAATCTCTGACGCACGACTTCCCCGGCCCCCGCTCTGTTGCTCTGTTGCTCTGTTGGGACCGGGGAATCTCGCCTGGGAGCGGAACCCCAATAAAAGCCTGGGAATTCATTGATTCGTCTGCCTGGGAAGATTTGTTATGCGCCGGATACCTTGCACCTATTATGGGATGGCAGCCCCCCAAGTGGCAACTGAACCGGTATCAAACACCCACCCCAGTTTGTTTTGTTTGCTGTCTCAATGAGAAAGGTTTCTTTTTTTTTTAAAGATTATTTATTTATTTGAAAGTCTGAGTTACACAGAGAGAGGAGAGGCAGAGAGAGAGAGAAAGGTCTTCCATCTGCTGGTTCACTCCCCAGATGGCTGCAACGGACAGAGCTGCACCGATCAGGAGCCAGGAGCTTCCTCCAGGTCTCCCATGCAGGTGCAGGGGCCCAAGGACCTGGGCCATCTTCTACTGCTTTCCCAGGCCATAGCAGAGAGCTGTATCAGACCGGTGCCCATATGGGATGCCTGTGCTTCAGGCCAGAGCGTTAACCCTATGAGCCACAGTGCCGGCCCCTCAGCCCCTCGGTGAGAAAGGTTTCTACAAGGGAATGCTCGGGCTCAGCAGAGAAAGCTACTGCGTGGGTGGCCTGCGGGGACCAGGTAGACCTCACCTGATCCTGTGAGGTGCGGCTCTGCGGGGTGGCTCAGCACTGGGCACCTCAGGCTGCCCAGAAGGGGCCACGGGACTTCCCTCCAGGGCACGCTTTGGGTGTGGTCATGGCTTTCATAGGCTGATCTGACACCCAGGGAGCTGAGCTGGACAAACGCTTTAAAGGGAGCAGCTGGGAGTCCATCTTGTTCTTAAAGTGCAAGGTGGTGGCACCATCCACAGCCAAACCAAGCTTCGTGTTTCCCCTTCGGTTGAGGGCCTTTTCTCCCCCCACACCTCTCTCTTTTCCATCCTTCCTTCCTCCCTCTTTTCCTGCTTGTCTTCCCGTTTATCCTCGCTCCCAGCTCCCTGAGACACGAGAGAAAGCTATGGAAAGACACACAGCACACGCCATTGTGGGACAGTCTGGGCATGCACCCAGCAGCTGGCTGCCCTGGTGGCACCAGTCAGGACGCAGTGGGGTGGAGCCCAAGGGATGTGGCCCGGGTGACCAGAGGCCCCTGGCTCTCCCCCCGACACACACACCATAAGCGTCGCCGCAATGAACGCCTCGGATGCGTCCCTTGTTGGAGTCCTGTGGCGAGTTGCTGGGTATCCGTGGAGTGCTTGTATCTTTAATTTGACCGGGTCATGTCAGAGTGTGCTGTGCACGTGTCCTCACTGTCACTTTGCATCACTCAACTTTCTAACGAGTACCAGTGGGTGGGGACCAGCAGCTCCGCAATCAAGGGGCACGAGTCTTTTTCGTATCTACCTCTATCAACTCCATGAGGACTAGGCTAGAGAGCAAGGGGAAGAGATCTGAGAAAGCCAGAGACGCAAAAGGCAGTCCTGTGCCAAGAGAGAGGTTTCCAGCTCATGGCCATCCTGGGTGAGCCGGAAGCCACTGCCCTGTCCGGTTCTGCTCCCGGTGGCAGGGTGTCCGCCTTGTCTGCCGAGGCAGGAATGCCTGTGCCGGGGCTCCCACCATCTCGCTCTCCTGAGCGGCTGGCACACAGCGGGCACTCGGGCTTTGCCACTGACGAGCGCAGGGCGCGTGCTGAGGCCACAGTCATGTTGCCTGGGATACTACAAGCTCCAGGGGGGACCTACAGCGAACAGTGCAGCGTGCCAGGGCTCCAGGACAGGCTGGTTTTGGGGGGGATGAGGGGAAGCCCCCTGTGGTTTTACTTTATCACCAGGTCATGCACTTGCTGGTGGGTGTCTCGCAGGGCAACAGCAAGCAACGCGGGTGGGTGGGCTCGGAGCAGAAGTCCCTTGTCAAATCTGCAGGAACCCGTGCAGCCCGGTGTTCAGCCACCCATCAGGGTTTAATCTGAGGGCGGGGAGCAGGGGTGCATGGGGTGCAGCAGCTAGGACTCAGCTTGGGGTGCCCGCAGCACACATCACAGTGCCTGGCGCAGTCCCGGCTCCACTCCGACTCCCTGCCTCCCGCTGCCGTGCCTTGCAGCAGGAAGCCCGTGACGGCTCAAGTGCATGGGGCCCTGCCACTCACGTCGGAGACCCGGGCGGAGTTCCTGGCCTCTGGCTTTCCCTGGGCCCAGCCCTGGCTGTTGTGGGAGTTTGGGAAATGAACCAGTGACTGGAAGCCTCTCTCTCCCTCACATACAAGGAAAATAAATGACAACAAATGTTTCAAAGTTAACTTAAATAAATCATATGAAAGCAAAGGTGACAAATACTCAGAACTGCCCACGTTCTGGGTGTTGGGCTCTATTTCACTCTGTGCTCTTGAGGTCATTTTCATCTGTGTGGTGGAGCTATTATCACACAAGGGTATGCTGTTGGGTGTCTTCCCAGTTCCATTCAGTGATTTGAAACAGGCATCCAGAATGTTCCAGAATGTTCCATCAGACGTCATGGAAATGGGCACATCCCATCCAGAAATCAAGAATTTCGGTTTTGAGCACTGGTGGTCAGGCATCCATGGCATAGCACTGCCTAAAACACCCAGTGTGGCTGCAGATGCACCGTCCCTCTCTTCATCCACCTGTCTGGAAGCACGAGGGGCAAAGACGCTTGCTTTACTCGGGGACAGACAACGGAATGCAGAGAAAGACCCACCTCGCTCAGGCCCCACACAAACCAAGAGGGAGAAGCCGTTCTGACCCCCTCGGGAGCCATCCCGGGCCCCCACCCTGTCTCTGCAGCCCAGGCATCACCCCGGCTGAACGTCCCCGGCGAGCGCAGGGTGCTGCAGGGGCAGACAGCGTTTTCCGGCCTGAGAACGCCGCCCCCATAATTGGGGCTCCTGCCTGCTATTTCTCTGCCTCCTATTTTGCCCGGAAAATGCCTGGCGGTAATTGCCCAACCTCTAGCAGGGACGGGGGGCGAGCCTTCTGCCGCTCACTCCCGATCGGGCTATTACCGCCCCGGCCCACGCTCCCTGAAATGGCCCTGTGTCGATTTGTCGACATTTTAAAGAAGAGCAACTCATCTCTCTGAGCCTCAGACGGAGAGAAGAGGAGATGGTAAAGCCCTCTTTATCTTCGGAGAGTGGGAGGCAGTCAGATTGCTTCTCTCGCGACCTCACTCTTATTTTTTTATTTTTTTTACTGAAAAGCCAAGCTAATCTGCTGCTCCCATTATATAGATGGGGAAACCAAGGCTGTTCATTGGCTGCAAGACTTAATCCCATAACGAGCGTGGGATTAGAGGCAGAACCATTTTCAGATATTAGCCCGCACCTGGCCGTCCTCACCCAGAAGGTGCCTCCCCACACTGGAACAGACCCAGTACCTGGAGCTGATTTTACCGGGAAAACTTGGACGGGAAGTCACTGAAGGGATGGTGGTGCGGGCTAGGATCACCCCATCACCCCCGGGAGCGTGCAGATCGGGAAAATCGGAACTGGACGAAACCCAAGGGGATGTTGTTTCCGAAAATAAATGTGTGGTCAAAACTGGTTTTGAAAGAGAGAGACATTTGGGACAATGGTGACCTCCTGCTAGGAGGAGAGAGGGGATTAGAATGGGGACTTATCTTACTGGAGTTGGGCCATCGCCCAAGATGCCTGCATCCCATATGGGCACTGGATGGAGACCCAGCTGCTCCACTTCGGAACCAGCTCCCTGCTAACCTGCCTGGGAGGGTAGCAGAAGATGGCCCAGGGGCTTGGGTCCCTGCCACCCACGTGGGAGACCCAGGCTCCTGGCTTCAGCATGGCCCGGCTGTTGTGGCCACTTGGGGAGTGAACCCGGTGGATGAAAGATGTCTCTTTCTCTCTCTGTAACTCTGTCTTTCAAACAAATAAGTCTTAAAAGACAGAGAAGAATAAGGAACGACTCCCACAGAGTGGGCAGAAGTCACAGGGAGTGGGGGGGGGGGGGGTTCTGGGCCCCAGGTGGTCTTCTCCCAGGTGTGGGAGAGGGGGTAATTTTTAGGAGTGTCCGACAGAGCGGCTGGTGCACCAGACCCACAGGACGTCCTACGGGCTACAGCCTTGGTTCGTTTCAAGGGAAAGGCTCCCTTCACCATCTCTGCAGCCAGCCATGTCCCTCCAGGTGGCGAGGATCGTCCCCCACTGCCCCCTTCCCCCGTGCTGAGGAGCCCGGGCCTGGGCCCCAGGTCTCCGCGAGGCTGCAGAACGCGCGACCCCTCCGGCCCCTCGAGCTCCTCCCAGGAAGGCCGACCCAGACGTCTCTATCGGCCTGTCGCCGCCCCCCTCCCACGCCGTCCCTTCCCGCACACGTGCCGCGCGCCGCGCCGCGCCCCTGCTCTCCTCCCCAGCCGCGCGCACCGGCGGGGATGCCAGGGGCGCAACCCCAAGCCCACGGCCTCTCGGGGCCTGGCCTGGGAGGCGGCGGAAGGGGGCGAGCGCCGTCCGGGGAGAAGCCCCCTGCCCTCCCCCGGCGCCTCCCGCTGCTGCCCCGGGGCCGCTGGAAGGAATCCTTTAGGAGGATGTTGGCTCTTTGTGAGGGCGGAGGAGGGCGCGGCGCGAAGGGGTTGAGACGGTGCAACGGGGTGTGCGGGGCGGGAGCGGCGAGGGGCAGAGGACGGAGGCTCCGTATCTAAAAGGGAATTAAAGTGCTTTTACTGGAGTGAAGAAATCAGCTGAAGAATGGCCCAGCGACAAAAGCCCGAAGTCCGGGGACAAGCCGCGCTGAATAGGGCCCCCTCGCCTGAAGTTTGTCGGCCGCCCTCCCCCGCGCCCTAAGCCTTCCTTCCTCGCCGGTGCCGAGAACAAACGCCCGCGAGGACAACCCGGCCCGGGGAGGGGCCCGGGGCCCGGCGCGAGCGGGGGAGAAAAACCAGAAAATAAAAGGTAATCCCCGCGGCACTTTGCCCTCGTAGGCCAGCCAGGGATCTGATTAAAGCTGCCAGATGAAGCCATTCCGCTATTCACATGCAAGAAGAAGGATTTGCAAGAAAAGAGATTGGGAAGAATAGGCGAAGAGGAGAAAAGGGGAATTATTTGTGTCCCTTAATGCTTGTTAAGCACTGCTGTTTGCTGCACACCAGACAAGACAAGGCTCAGAGCGAGCGCGCGGAGAAATCTTGGGCAGCCCCCCAGCGGCCCCTCCCGCCTCCTCCCGGCCCCGGGCCGGACTG
This sequence comes from Oryctolagus cuniculus, assembly GCF_051225735.1. Taxonomy (NCBI): domain Eukaryota; kingdom Metazoa; phylum Chordata; class Mammalia; order Lagomorpha; family Leporidae; genus Oryctolagus; species Oryctolagus cuniculus. The sequence goes on along the minus strand of NC_142887.1, from coordinate 14,634,296 downwards.
GCCTGCACGCACAAGCACGCAGGCACACGCACGCACGTGCACGCACGCCCACGCGGCCGCGAGTACAGCTGTTGCGCCAGGCCAGACACGCGCGGAGAAGAGCAATTAACGTCCGCTTCCCCTACCCCCACCCCCACCCCGCCGACACTGATCTGATCAGACAGACCTGCCAGTGGTTTGGGATGGGGCTGCCAGGACCAAGTGGCTTCCCAGGGATGCTCAGGACCCCCCCATCGGCCGGGGAGATCCCTGCCCACTCCTGCCTTTGCTGCCCAACGGAATGCGCTCTGGGTCCTGCCTCAGGACCTTTGCTTAGGCCTGGAAGGCTACTCCCCACACTCTGAGCATTGCAGACGGGGTAGGCCTTCCCTGGCCTCTCTCCTGTAACACCCCCACCTGCCCCTGTTCTTGGCTCTCCAAAGACCTTGAAACCTGGTGCGTTACAATACATGTGTGAAACATAATTTAGAATGCATAGGGTATACGTAGATTTATAAATAAACGTGCAAGCACATTATGGCGTGTGAATAAGTGACACATTTAGCTCTAGTGCGTTTGCCCAGTGTTTCTGTTCCCCCTGGAATACCAGCTACACACAGGCAGGGCCAGCAGCTGCCTCTGGCCGCCAAGGCCTCCTGCAGCCCTGGCCTGCTGACACGGCCCTGGTCACGCTTGCTGGATGAATGAATGAATGAATGAGTGGACGGAGGGCTGTTGGATCCGTGGAGCACCCCAGGGTCAGGACACCAGCCCCTGAGAGTGTCATCGTGTTGATGAGTCTCTTTCCAAATTGAAAGGCAGCATGACTCTAAGAGCGTGTGTGTTTACTCATGGGCCCAGCCTGGCCGTCGCAGCCATCAAAGATAAGCTTTAATTTTTTTTTAACGCAAGAAGGGAACCGGACAAGTCATGATGTGGCTCTGGATCAGAGACGGGAATGGGGGGAGGGGCCAGGCATTGAGTGCCACGCTGCAGACCCCCCAATCCAGTACCAGGGTCCCCGCTGCTCTGCTTCTGATCCAGCTCCCTGCTAATGCACCAGGCAGGCAGCTGCAGATGGCCCAAGTCCTTGCACCCCTGCACCACCCACCCACCTGGGAGAACTGGAAGAAGCTCCTGGCTCCTGGCTTCAGCCTGGCCCGGCCCTGGGCATTACCTCCATTTGGGAAGTGAAGCAGCGGATGGAAAAATCAATCTCTCTCTCTTTCTGTGTGTGTGTGCGCGCGTGCACGCGTGCACAAGTGTCTCCCTCTCTGTCACTCTTTCAAATAAATATTTTTAAAAAATCAAGGAATATATAGCAAGGGCTTGATAAATGACAACTTGCAAGAGTGTGAATGTTAAAATATAATTAAGAAAAAATTGGTCTCAGGATGGTCTACTTGAGCTTCACTATCTAAATAAAAATAATGCGAGCTGTGGGTTTTTTTGGTGTTTGATTTTAATCTTTGTTTATTTTATTTGAAATGCAGACACACACACACAAACACAGAGACAGAGAGAAAGAATCTTCCATCTGCTGGTTCACTCCCCAAATGACTGCAACAGCCAGGGCTGGGCCAGGCCAAAGCCAGGTGCCTAAAATTCAGTCCAGGTCTCCCGCATGGCAGGGACCCAACCACTTGACCCAGCACCTGCTGCCTCCTGGGTACACAGAGGCAGGAAGCTGGAATGCGGAGCAGAGGTGGGACTTGCACCCCGCAGGCACCGCAGGTGGGATGTGGGCGAGGCGTGGCTGAGCCACTGGGGCTGTGTTGTGTTCAGCACCACCACCGTCCTATCCCATACATTCTCTTGGTGACAGTTTGCTTAAGTCCATCAGGATGCAATGAAAAGTGCTGGGCGTGAGTGTTGGCAGGGAGGGTAGAGCAGTGAGCAAGGCAGCCAAGAATGCCGGTCCTTACAGAGATCACCTATGCAGCCCCACAGTTAGGCAGAAATTGAGCTTAGTGATCGCCAATGCATTGACTGTTAGTCACTACTCCCGCCCCTCCCCCAATCAGAGACTGCATCTGTGCAGCACACAGTAGGTGGATTTTTGCCATCAAACTTTTAGGAATAGAGGGAAGGGGACAGGGACTGGTTGCTCACTGCCCCCTCAACTCCACTGTCCCGGGAGGAAGGAGTTGGAGTTTGCAAAGGACGATCAAATGCATCCAACGGTTGGAGCTGCTTTCTCCACCAACCAGGAGACACACACACACACACACACACACACACCTCAATTATACCTCGGGAAGCAGAGCTAATGGAAGCTAGATTGATTCAAAGATAACAATTAGGGAACAATTTTAATCCCTGCTGTGATTGAGACACACAGTTTATTTTTAATTTGTATCCATAATAAAAAATAATAATTAAAAGGGCTGGCAAATTGCAGCTTTTGCCGAGGAATTAGATTTCCACGGCCCACCTTCACCCCTTCAGGAACGCGATCTTCTCTCCTGCCTCCATCTCTCCTGCCGGCACCTCCACGTCACGGCTTGCTCCTGTTCTGAAGCCACAGACCCCATTTTAAATATAGAGATGCCTTAATTAAAGGAGATAGCAAGTGAACTTTTTTTAGCATCTACTATGTGCCGGGCATGATGTGCAGTACATTCGTGTAGATTATTTCATTTAACCCTCGTGACAACCCTGGGAACGGTGAATCCTAGCCCCCCTCCCCACCCCCACCCCATTTTAACAGAGGCAGCAACAGATACACAGCTACTGGCTGAAGGTAACACAGCCGGCATAGGATGGGGCTGGGGCTGATTCAGTCCTCAAATTGCCTTTCCTGAGGGTGGCTTTAAGCTTTATCCTCCTTGACAAAGGCACTGCTCACTCACAATAGAGTTTGCCCCAATCTCCAACCAACCTGTATTTCAACTCCAAGCCTGGAGTTCAAAACAAAAATGTGGGAGGAGTGTTGACCAGGGTTTATGCTCTAAGCCTCTGGCTGATTTCCTAATATGGCAAGTCAATTGATTATTACAAAATAATGGGGAAGGGAAGCAGAGAAAGAGGAGGAGGAGGAGGAAGAAGAGGAGAAGGAGGGAAGAGGAAGAGGAAATGTAAGCGACAGGAGAGAAAATGAGAAAGAGGAGGGAGGGAAGAACTCCGGTCCAGGCTGCCTGTTTTCTGACGTCGCCTCCTGACCCGCTGTCCCAGTCTTGCTGGTTTCCTTCAGAGGCTCCCTCCTCCAAGAAGAGCTTTCTATCTGAAGACCGCTCTCTTCCCAGAGTGTTTGGTGTCTAACCTGGGGTCCATTGCACCTGCTGCTGTGGTTAGTCATGCCCCTGGCTTTGGAACTCCTCAAATCCAGGGACCTGTGCTGGCGTCCTCCCATGGCACCTGGCACTGTGCCTCATGCTGTCTCCTGGAGATCCTTTGCTTCATGCATGGCATCTTCCTCATTAGCCTGTCTGTCCCTTGAACAAACTCTGTTTTCTTGAAAGAAGTGGGAGGCGGAGGAGAGCCACTTAACCACAGTGGTGGATCAATCGTTGATACTGGTGATATCTCTAATGGTTTCCAGTTGCTGAATGCTCATCACTGAAGCTTTGCAGGCCACGTGGCTTGATAGTGTGAGTTCCGCACCTGCCTGAATCCCAGCCCCAGCGCTGCCACTTACCAGTTGTATGAGCTTGGCCAAGTTCCTGAACCTCTCTGTGCCTCAGTTTCTTATCTGTAACAGTTTCCGTGCATAACTGATGGCGTGATGTACTTCCAGCAGTTGAGGCAGAGCCTGCACGTAGTAAGAGCTCACTAAATGCAGGTTGCTATTAGCAGCAGCAGCAGCCATAATGGCTACTAATTCAGGCTCCAGAATGACAAGACGCGTCCTTGGTGGAGGGCTGACTTTGTCAAGTACTGCTCTACAGACAGAATTGGATTAATCTTCAAAACAACCCTGTGACATTCATTTTCCCAGCTCATAAGTGGCAGGACTGGACTGGCTCAGGAGATGCCCGATTGTGTAAAAAGGATCCGAGTTCTTGTCATGAGAGGTAACAAAGAGGAACATTACCTGAAGAGGCAGGGGATTGGACAAAATGACCCTAGGCGATTCCTGGAACCCTTGGGTGTGGTTCACCTTGGAAAGGCTGTTGTGTTGGTTTGACCTCTGTCCTTGGTGCTGAAATATCCAGTGCCCACCCCAAATCCTCAGAACCGGGCCTCCAAGGGGCCAGAGAATTCTCAGAATCTCTTAGAAGGTATGACTTTATCCATGAGTACTACAATTAATTAACTTGGACTCAAAGTACTTGTTTTGGTAACTTTCCAGGACCCCCGGAGTCCTAACCTTAGACTCAAGCCTGACGCCAGCCTCCACCAACCACAGAAGTGTCCACCCTGAACTCAGCCCCCCTTCACGATGTCCCTGAGGAACTGCTAACTTCACAAGTCCCTGTACACTGAGGGTTGGATGTTGGGTGCTCTGGAACCCCAGCATAGATGGCACCAGATCCTTCCCAGAAAAGATCTCCCTGTTCAGACCAGCATGAAGAAATGTGTGTGTGCAGATGAAGTTAGAGTGGCTATAGGGGCAGCAGGATCTCAAGACTCCAGGATCTAAACATACTTCCCTTGCAGTCAACAAGACCTGACATTCCTTTCCCAGGAAAAGTAAGGTCAAGTTTAGGAGACGAAAGATCCTGTTGGTTTTGTATCTAGTCTAAGGTGTGAATGACTGAAAGCAATTCACTTCTGGATAGTAGGGAGCAGAAGAAAGTGCAGGTGTTTGAGAATCAGAGAAACCCAGGGTGGGGCCTCTCACCATCTTGAGCAGGTGCACAGAAAGGGCTGGACCTATGATTGGTCCGTGATGGAGATGAGCTCTCAGTCCTTTACCTGGGCCACCTCCTCATGCAACCTTCAGTCCACTCGCCTCGGTCTCTGCTTGTGTTTCTCCCTACACACACCCTTCTTGCTCCCTCCTGATCAACATCTTTGAGAAAGAATCATTTCATTGATGACCATCCCAGTGGATAGATCAGTCTGAACCACAGAATGGTGGGGGCAAAACCCAAACTCTTGGGTAATTTCATCTCACAACGGTAGAAGCAAATGCCCTGAGGTTTCTCACTCAGACTTTCTAGGAACAAGACGTAGATTCATAGTTTTAGAAAAGGCTGCTTAGTCCATCACCAGTGGGAGAAGGACTCGCCACTGTGAATTTCACATCACATAACATGTTCAGACAACAAAGCCAAGAGCTACCCCCAATGTCCATATTCTCTGAGACAGAGGCTAGTGATCCAACCATTTTTGAAGGGGGAAAAAAAAACCAGATTCTTCTCACACTTAGCAACAAATTGGTTTAAATAATCTGCCTGATTGGTTCTTGTCTCCTCAGCTAATCATGTTGGTAAATGGTTGGTGTTTTTTTTTTCCCTGTGGCCACTGCTCAGGAGGAGGGGGGTTGGCAGTGGGGCGGGAGACAGGAAAGAGGCGAATGTTTCGTGATAGATGACTGATTCAAGAATGCCTTTGATATTCTTGGTTAACTTCCTCACAGACGCAGAGAATTGGATTGGTCAGACAGCTTCCCCTGTGTGGCACAAACAAGAAACATTAATTAAAAATAATTGCCACCCCCTCCCCAGAATTAAGAGTGTGATGTTCAGATTCGTTTTAAGAAAGGTAATTTGATGCCAATAAATTACAATTATAAAAACTTCATTACAGTCAAGAGCCATCTATCCACCATTGTCCTAATTACACATTGTAAGGATAATGAATGCTAATGATTTAATGTACAATAATTACCACGATTGAAAAATAAAATATAATAATCGCCATCGTTATTATTATCAATAATACAGATATTTTGGCACGGCTAATCTCCACTTGAGGTTAAGATAAAATTTCAGGATTTGGGGGGCAGGGTGTCCCCAGTTAGAAGCCCTCCCTTCCCCGCACCCCTCCAGCTCCATCTTCACTTGGACAACAAAGCCACAGCACACATGAGGATGTCTAGTTTCCCCTGGGGGTCAGAGTTGAAGGGTCATCTCTGAAGTCTGCTACCCCCTTGCTGAGAGATGCCCTTCAGTTTGCTCCTGCAGATCTACTGAGGGCGGGAAGGAAAGAGAAAGCCATTTTTCCAGTGTAGCCATGGGATTGCGGCTTGGCTCCAGCCGCTCTCTAGTTCTTTTGTGAATGCATCCAGGGCTTCCTGTTGCAAAGAGAGATAGTCCAGCTCCCCAGCCTGACCATCACCGCACAGGGCTGTAGCTGGGGGCGGGGGGAGGGGTGCTCTGGGCCTGGGCTCACTCCTCGTCCCACCACCTACTAGCTTGGGGACTTTGACCAAAGCTTTTCACATTTTTTTAAAGATGTATTTCTTATTCATTAATTTGAAAGGCAAAGTGAGTGGGAGAGAGAGAGACAGAGAGAGAGAGAGAGAGAGAATCTTCCATCCACTGGTTTACTTCCAAATGTCTACAATGGCTGGGGCTGGGCCAGTCCAAAGCCAGGAATCAGAAACTCCATCTGGGTCTCCCACACGGGTGGCAGGGAGCCAAATACGTGGGCCATCATCTGTTGCCTTCCTAGGCACGTTAGCAGGAAGCCTGGTAGGTAGCAGAGGTGCTAGGACTTGCAGCGGCTCTCTGGTGTGGGATGTGTTTCCCATGCATTGGTTAACCTGGTGCGCTACAACGCCCACCTCACTTCTCCCATTTCTACGTCTCGGTTTCCTCCCTGTAAAATGGGGCTGTGAATAGTTCCCTGTCTCTGGGGTTCCTAAGTCTGAGCGTGTTAAAATAGATGAAGAGTGTGCAACAGGGCTGGTACACAGCTCTTGCTCCCAGACTATCAGTTGAGAGCTTTTTGTGAGCTTGCCTCGCTCGCCTTCCCACACTTGCCCCTCCATACTCCATCACAAACCCCTCTCAAGCATCTACGTCAACTCAGCCTCCCTGGACTGGCCTGGCCGCACACGCACAGCCCCAGCCCCACACCTGTGCTCACGTAGTGCCCTCCGCCAGCAGTGCCGTCCATCTCCCAGCCCAGCTGGACGCCTCCAGCCCAGAAGCTCCCCCACCCCTGCTCGTAGGCAATGCCGACACAGCTCCTCGCTCACCCCACTCACACTCCCGCCAACCTCACTTCTTGTCCTTTCCGGGTTGTGTCAAAATTCTCTATTTTATGTTTGTATATTCCCGGGTAACTCGTAAACAGCTGGAAAGAATCCTATCGTCCATCTTTGTATTCCCCTGTCTCCACCTCTTCCTCTGTTGCATGCTCAGTATCTCTCTGTGTTTGCTGAATTTCAAGAACCAAAAGGAGGGGCAGGGGCTACGGTGCTGCTAGTTAAGCCAAGCTTGGGACACCTGCAGCCCACAGCAGGGTGTCTGGTTCAAGTCCCGGCTGTGCCACTTCTGATTTAGCTGCCTGCGAATGTACCTGGGACATCCCAGATGATGGCCAAGTGCTTGAGCCACTGCTGCCCATGTAGGAGACTCAAATGCAGCTCCAGTCTCCTGGTTTCAGCCTGGCCTAGCCCTAGCTGTTGTGGGCATTTGGGGACTGAACCAGTGGATGGAAGATAGTCTCATTCTCCTCTCCCTCTCCCTCTCCCTCTCCCTCTCCCTCTCCCTCTCCCTCTCCCTCTCCCTCTCCCTGTCCCTCTCCCTCTCCCTCTCCCTCTCCCTCTCCTTCTCCCTCTCCTTTCAAAATAACACAAAGGAGATTCTTTTCTTACATTGTTTATTGTCTTAATTCAAGTTCTGCAAGTAGTGCATCCTTATTATAGAACAAGTAGAAAATAAAGTCTATGAATGGCATTTGCACTGAGCAGAGACGGCCACTATATACTGTGTATCCCTGTTTTGTCTCTCACATGGAATCCTAGGGGCAGACATTTGGCGCAGCAGTTACAATTGGCTCTGCTCCCGCTTCCGGCTTCCTGAAAGGGAGCAGGTGATGGCTGCCTTGCTTGAACCCCTGGCACCCATTGCGGGAGGCCTGGATGGAGTTCCTGGCCTCTGGATTTGGCCTGGCTCAGCCTCAGCTGTTGGGAGCATTTGGGAAGTGAACCAGCGAATGGGAGATCTCTGTATTTTCTGTCTCTCTGTCTTCCAAATAAATAAGGAACTTTAAATATACATATATATTTAAAGATTTATTTATTTATTTGTAGGCAGAGTTACAGAGAGGCAGAGAGAGAGAGAGAGAGATCTTCCATCGCTGATTCACTCCCCAATTGGCTGCAATGGTCACAGATGCACCGATCCAAAGCCAGGAACCAGGAGCTTCTTACAGGTTTGCCACGCAGGTACAGGGGCCCAAGGACTTGGGCCATCTTCTACTGCTTTCCTAGGCCATAGCAGAGAGCTGGATTGGAAGTGGAGCAGCCAGGACTCAAACCGGCGCTCATATGAGATGCCAGCACTGCAGGCGGCAGCTTTACCCACTACACCACAGCGCCAGCCCCCTAAAAATATATTTTTTAAAAATTTTGAAAGAACGGTCCTGGTGTCTGTAGATCACCTATGACGTGCTTGTCATGTGCTCATCATGCACCAGGTTTTAAGACCTTCGCTGGTGTTCTCTGGTTTCTAGCTCCTCCTGGCATCTCCACTGTACAGGTAAGAAAACTGAGGCTCAGAGGGACTAAGGCCTTTCTCAACTCCACACAGCGGGTATGCGACAGACCCAGGACTTAACACAGGAAATCCATCCAGCTTTCCCAGGGGGGTGCCTGGGACTCAAGTCCTCACGCCATCCCAGAGGGGGCATCGGCAGGAAGCCGGGAGTGGGGGCGGAGGTAGGACTCCAGCCCAGGCACCGGGGTCGGCCAGATGCAGGCAGCCCGAGTGACACGTTTGACACCTGCCCGTCAAATCCTCTGTAAGAGACAAAGCATATTTATAGTGGTCACCTCTGTGCTGTGGGGAGGCAGAACCCACACAGTGATTAGACCTCCGGCAGCCATGCCCACCTTCAGTAGGCATTTCCCGCTTGAGTGTTTTCCCACGCGTCTACCTGATTTTAATAATTTGCCCAGGTGCCTGTCCTCTGCACAGACCACCACTTATTCCAGCCCACCCCTACAGCTGGACATTTTGCTGCATATAATTTTTCACCGTAGTAAACAATGCGTTGGAGGCCACCCTGTACATGAATCCTCGTCACGTTCTGACTCTATCCTTAGGATACCTCCTTAGCATTACGCAGCCAGAGGGTACATGTGCTTTTAATGAGCTGCTTTATTGAGATAGAATCTATGAGGGTATTTTAAAAATATTAAAGGAAAAGTTCAGGAGCTGGTGTTGTGGTATAGCAGGTAAAGCTGCTGCCTGTGATGCCGGCATCCCATATGGGCAAAGGTTCAAGTCCTGGCTGCTCCATTTCAGATCCAGATCACTGCTAACGGCCTAGGAAAAGCAGCAGAAGATGGCCCAAGTGCTTGGGCCCCTGCACCCACCTGGGAGACCCGGAAGAAGCTCCTGGCTTCAGCCTGACCCAGCACTGGCCGTTGCTGCGGCCATCTGGGGAGTGAATCAACAGATGGAAGATCTCTCTCTCTCTCTGTCTCTCCCCCTCTCTCTGTAACTCTGACTTTCAAATAAAAAAAATCAATACTTTTTTTTTTAAAGGAAAGTTGGTTTCGGTGCAAAAATTTTGAAATCCACACATACAAGAAGTCTTCCAAAAGTTCATGGAAAATGTGTTCATGGAACTGTGCCTGGATTTCAATTGTTTGCACCAAAATTAACTTATCTTTTAATTTCATTTTCTATGAACTTTGAAATTTGTTTAGTTATTAGAGAGACAGAAGAGAGACAGAGGGAGAGTGCCCATCTGCGGAAAGACCCCCGCCCCAAATGGCCACAACAGCTGGGCCTGGGCTGAGTCTACAGCCAGCATACAACCCAGGTCTGGCGCGTGGATGCCGGGAACCCAGCTCAGAGCGGGAAGCTGGAGCCGGGAACAGCAGGTGGGCATCGCCCCCACAAATTTCCATGTGGGACAGGGCATCTGGACCAGCAGCATGGGCTTTGGGGGGCACCTTTGAGGGCACGATGAAAGCCCCCGGGTCCTCAGCACCCACGCGTGAGCTTCGCCAGCTCACGGCCGCTGCCAATCACCACCGTCTGGAGAAGTTTCCTTCAGAGTTGCTCCCGCCTCTCCTGCTGCCGCCACCTGTGGCTCAGGCACCGGGTGCTGCTGGTCCTTCGGTTTAGCCTCTTCAGACTCTGCTAGCAATGGAATCACCCCGTACAGAACTTTCTGGTCTGACCTCTTTCACTCGGCATTATGCTTTTGAGAGTCATCTATTGTGTGTCTCCAGACGAGTTCCTTTTCATTGCTAAGTAGTATTCCATTGTATGGATATACCACAATTCGATATGCATCCACTAACTGGTGGATACATGAGTTATTACTGTTTCTCTTCTTATTGAATTGTAAAAGTTTTTAATGTATGCTAGATACAAATCCTTTGCCCCCCCTTTTTTTTGCAAATTTCCCCCCAATTTCTGGCCTGCCTTTGCAAATGACTGGGAAACTGCACATTTCTGTGATGATAATATCAACTGCACCCAGCTTTTCCTTTCATGCATTAAGCTTGTTGTATCCTAGCTAGCAAACATTTGTCACCAAAAATCACAAAGACTTTCTTCTATGCTTTCTACTAGACGTTTTGTAGATTTAGCTCTTACACATTGGCTATGAACCATTTAGGGTTACTTTTTATAAATCGTATGAGATAAAGGCTGAGGGTCTTTTTTTTTACGTGTGGACTATCCAATTACTTCAGCATCATTTATTGAAAAGATCATTCTTTCCCCATTGAATCGCCCTGGCACTGGTGTTGAATATCCCTCCAATTACACACATCTTACAATGCCTAATGTCGGCACACAGGTCACAGGTGCACTGCTTCATTTTTTTGTTTTGTTTTTCATGATTTTTTTTTCTCCGTGTGCTTCATTTTGGATTTTTTTTTACTGGTTTTTCTTTTGTAGTATCTTCTCTGATGTTAATTCCGTCCAGTATAGTTTTCTTTTCAGATATTTCATTTTTCGTATCTAGGAGTTCCATCTGGGTCTCTTTGATGTTGTTCTGTTTCTTTGCTCCTCATGCCCACACTTTGCTCTGCCTTCTTGAACATGTGGGGCGTAGACATACAGTGCTTTAACAGCTCTGTGTGCCGGTTCTACCACCCCTATAGTTCCTGCATCTGCTTCTAGTGATCTCTTTCCCTCTTGGTGATAGGTCCCATTTTAATTTCCCTCTTGTTTCCGGACCATGTTCTCTTCCTCTTTGTGTGCATAGGAATTCTTGATTAGATGCTGAGCATTGTGGAGTTCTGCTTGCTGGTCGCCCAGTTTTCTTGTATTTCTTCAAACAGTGTTTTGTCCTGGCACACAGTTAAGTGACTTTTCAAACTTTGCTGTCAAGCTTTCTTAGGGCAATTTTAAGACAGAGCTAATTCCCAAGGGCAGCCTTTAAGATCCAGATGAGGTATCCCCATTATTATGGCAACATTCATCTGATGATGCTTCAACACCTTGTCTGCTATTAGATGTCTGTCTTGCTCTATTTTACATGTATTTGGGAAGCAGAGAGAAAGGCAGACAGACAGAGAAAGCTTCCATGCAGGGGTTCACTCCCCCAAATGCCCACAATGGGTGGGACTGGGCCTGGCCAAAGCCGGGAGCCAGGAGCTCAATCCAGGTCTCCTACATGGGTGCCAAGACTCAATTACTTGAGCGCTCACTGCTGCCTCCCAGGGTCCACATGAGCAGGAAGCTGGAGTCAGGAGCCAGTGCAGGGACTGGAACCCAGGCCCTCTGACACAGGACCAGGATCTCAGCTGCTGGGCTGAGCGCTTGCTCCTGTCACGGGGTCCTGAAACTAGCCCCAGCCCGCATGAGACTCCAGGAGTGTCCTGCCCAGTCTTTTACTAGTTTTTTCCTTGGCCTTGGGAGGAACAAACACACATGCACAGGCTGCAGAGATAGGCACACACCGCTGGGCTGAAAAACTTCTGGAACTTTCTCCCGGTGAGGAGCTGCCCTCTCCAGCACTCTGTAAATTCCACTCTTGAGGGACTTCTTGAGCGCCGAGCTCTGGCTTCGGTTTTTCCTCCCTGGGCCGCGGCCTGGAGACATTTGTTGAGCTCCTTTTGTTTGTTTCCCTTCTCTTGTGGATCCCAGACCGGAGCTGCCTCTTGTGCAAAGTCCAAGCCTGTTGCTTTAAGTATTTCTCCCGGTTCTCTCTTTGTTCAAGGCAGGCAGGACAAGGAGTCCGGACTCGGTTACGCTGACTTCTCAGGCAATAGGAGCTTAATGAGAACATTAGCAAGAATTTCACTGAGGGAACCATCGCCTGCAGGTGGAGGGGGACTTCGTGCCCCACCCCCTGAAGAAAGGGGCTCCCTTGATTGATATTATACAAGTATTTATCATGAATCTTAAGGAGTTGAAATAAAGAACCAGAAAGAGGGAAAGAACTGGATTCTAAAGGAAGGAAGGGCTGGGAGGTAAGTTAAAGTCAGGATTGTAGAGGAGGGTGCTGTGGGGCAGAAGGTGAAGCTGCCACCTACAGTCCGGCATCCCATATGGGTGCTGGTTCGAGTCCCGGCTGCTCCACTTCCAATCTAGCTCTCTGCTGTGGCCTGGGAAAGCAGTAGAAGATGGCCCAGGTCCTTGGGTCCCTGTACCCCACGTGGGAGACCCGGAAGAAGCTCCTGGCTTCAGATTGGCGCAGCTCCGGCTGTTGTGGCCATATGGGGAGTGAACCAGCGGATGGAAGTCCTCTCTCTCTGCCTCTGCCTCTCTGTAATTCTGCCTTTCAAATAAAACAAATAAATCTTAAAAAAAAAAAAAAAAAAGAATATTCTGTGGTTCGACAGGTGGGAGAGGGACTTACACAAGCCCACTTGGTCCCAGGGCAGCTTGGGTTTGCCCTGTCGGTCCCTCCAGACCTGCCCCCCCAGCCCCTCACCCCTCCCAGGCTCAGGGCTTCTCGGCAGCACTTGAATACAGATTCCCGGGCCCCGCTCTGACCCTGGCCTTGAGACCAAGGACTCTGCTTTATTTAGCAAGGTCTCCCTTGTCTGAGGAAAGGGGCCATCCCGGATTGCACCGGGTTCACGAGCACAGACTTGTGGGGCGCCCAGGTTAGAACCCGTGCATGGAGGCTGGTGCCGCGGCTCACTAGGCTAATCCTCCGCCTTGCGGCGCCGGCACACCGGGTTCTAGTCCCGGTTGGGGCGCCGGATTCTGTCCCGGTTGCCCCTCTTCCAGGCCAGCTCTCTGCTGTGGCCTGGGAGTACAGTGGAGGATGGCCCAAGTGCTTGGGCCCTGCACCCCATGGGAGACCAGGAGAAGCACCTGGCTCCTGCCTTCGGATCAGTGCGGTGCACTGGCCGTAGAGGCCATTTGGGGGTGAACCAAAGGCAAAGGAAGACTTTTCTCTCTGTCTCTCTCTTTCTCACTGTCCACTCTGCCTGTCAAAGAAAAAAAGACCCTGTGCATGGGCCAGGCTCGGGGCCGGGCACTGCAGGAAGTCCAGGTGGAAAATTCCAGAAGCGGGGTCCTGGGTCCTGGCAGTGATGCTGGTGGTCGGGGGGAGGGGGGTGACAGCCAAGGAAGGTCCTCTGAGCCAGTCCTGCCACTCGCTCCCTGTGGGGGCCCAAAGAAGGGCTCCTGGCAGCAGCCAAGGAGACCGCGTCCCATCCGTTTACTGCGTGTCGCGAGCTGCTGGGGGCAGGAGGCAGAGGCAGATGATACCCGCGGCCCCATTCCCGGAGGTCAGGGGCCCGAGAACGAGCATTTTGAAAGAGCCGCTACTTCCTGGCTGGTGTGAGCCACACTTTTGCTATAAAGCTTCGAGAAAAATCCCTATAGAGGCATCCAAGCAGGCGAGTCAAGCACTGCCTTGAATCCCAACTTTTTTTTTTTTTAATATTTATTACTTTTTTTTTTTAATTTGAAAGGCAGAGTCACAGAAAGAGAAAAAGAAAGATCTTCCATCTGCTAGTTCACTCCCCAAATGCTGCAACAGCCAGGACTGGGCCAGTCCAAAGCCAGGAGCTTCTCCTGGGTCTCCCACACGGGTGCAGGAGCCCAAACTTTGGGACCATCTGCTGCTTTCTCAGGCCACTAGCAGAGCTGTGGATCAGAAGTGGATCACCAGCACTGCAGGAGGCAGCTTTACCCACTATGCCACAATGCACTGCCACTATGCCAGCCACTATGCGCTGGCCCCAAACCACAGAATCTTCGAAGACGCCCTTGGGTCTGTGAGGTGGACCAAGACACGCCTACCTCCCCCCACCCCCCTCCACAATTCCTGCATCCTACACCATCCTGTGTCCTGGCCAGCACCACCCCAGGGCTCAGGGTCCATCTAAGGCCGCCCTCCCAGGGTCTCAGCTCCTGGGTCCCCTTGAGCCCAGGAGAGTAATAACAATAATAATAATAATAATAACAATAACAAACACAACACTGCTGACGCCCTCGAGGGCCTGGGCTCTTTTGTTCACCTCTGTACGGGGTCGGTTGGGGTTCCTGCAGAAGGAAGTGGGGGAGGGATGGAGGGAGGGAGACCCAACCTCGGAGAGTGCTTAGGGACCCAGCTCTTCGCCCGCCCGCTGCTCCTACTGTGGGCCTCGGCCACAGCCAGCGCCCAGCAGAGGCCCAGCTCGGAGCGCAGCTCCCCAGTGCCCGGGTCCAGCCGTGGGGGACACGAGGTGGTGCGGGCGGAGCGCAGCAGCAGCTCCTGGAAGGTGCAGCGGGAGGTTTTTAAAAACGAAACAAAACGCGCTCGCGGGCCGCGCGGGCAGGTGCAGGAGGCAGGTGCTGGAGGCCCAGGGCGCCAGCCGCCAGCCGGGGCCTCTCCTGGGGCACCTGCGGAGCGGCCTGGAAAGTCCAAGCTCGCGCGTGCCTCTCCCAGGCGGGCTAGGCTGCGGATGAGGACAACGGAATTCAGAAATTAAATGGCAATTTCCGCGGTGGCGGCGGCTCGCCCGGCCACGCGATGGGCTAATTGCCGGTGCTGCCGGCGGAGCCCACGCAGCCGCGGTGCCTGTGCGCCCCCCGCCCCGCCCCCCGCCATACCTGCTGCGCTCCGGGCCCGTGCTGCGGCTGCGCGGGCTGGGGAGGCCCTGCCGAGGGCGCCCCTACTTGGGGTTCCTCCGTTCCCCACCCTGGGCCTCTTCTATTCTGCATAGTCCTCCGTATTCATCTTTGCCAGGCTTCCGTCTCCCTATCATTCGGGTCCCCGAATTCTTATCCGAAGAGGCAGAGGTGGTTTTTACCCCCGCCCCCAGGAGACTGCATCGTACCACCCCCACCTCCCCACCTCCCACGCTGCACGCGAACCCTGATGGGATCCTCACCTGGGGGATGCCCGTGCCCAGGCCTCCGGGGCCAGCGAGCTGGGGCGCGCAAGCGTAGATTACCCGGAAGGTGATCTGCTGTGTTTGGGTGGACGGGTGATGGCTCAGCCAGACGGGTAGATGGCTGGCCTAGGGGTGACTGTAGTTGAGTGGGGGAGCGATAGGGTGGAAGGGTGGTGAGGAGTGAACAAAGGAAAGTTAATGTGGGTGAATGAGCGGACACTGGGTGAGCAGTTGCATGTGGGGAGGTTGCACTTGCAGGTGGAGAGTGGATGAGTTAGGTGGGCCGGGGTGTGGGTGGATAAATGGGTGGGGATGCATAGCGTAGGGGCTGGGTGGGTGGGTGAATGGATGGATGGTTGGATGGTGAGTTGGTGGAGAGAGGGGTGATAAGTGAGTGGGTGACTGGTCACAGGGCAATGGTGGATGCATGGATGGATGGACAGTGTAAGGTGTCCGGTGCACAACAAATCTTCCCAGGCTTTTATTGGGGTTCTGCTCCCGGGCGAGGTTCCCCGGTCCCAACAGAGCAACAGAGCGGGGGCCGGGGAAGTCGCGCGTCAGAGATTGGGAGAGCTCCTTTTATAGATTCAGGGCATGGGGGTTAAAGGTTGAGGCGGGTCTGATCCTCATTGGTTGACCTTTAGGCACCCACAAGGACCTTGACAAGGACTTCCTTCCCTGGAAGTAGGCCTCTCCATTCCCGGAAGTGTAGGTCTTCCCTCCTTGCGGGTCCCAAAGCTACCAGACAGAAGAGGAATCGATGGTGAGGGGTGGATGGGTGGATGGGTGGATGGATGGGTGGATGGACAAGCATATGCACGGGTGGATAGTGGGTAAGTAGATGAGCAGCTGAGTGGGAGATCTGAGTGAGTTGATGAGTGGATGGATGGATGGCTGGATGGGTGGATGGATGGATGGATGGATGTGTGGGCGGATGAGTGGATGGGTGGATGGATGGATGGATTGGTAGCTGATGAGAGGGGAAATGAATGGGTGAGTGGATATTCAGGAATGGAACAGAGTCGATGCCTGGTGGATGATTTTTTGGGCAGCCAGATAAATGACAGAACTCACAGGAACATAAACCTGTTCCTGGTGGTGACATTAAGGGATAGCTGGTTGGTGGCAGAGTCAAAACTCGGGTAGGTACAAACAAAACAAACAGGAGATCTGCCATCCTCCAGGATGCCTCACGGCACTGGGACAAGGTCAGGCTCATTCCTAAGCCATCATCTTCACTCCCCGAATCCCACCTGTTCTGCAAGGCCCAGCTCTCTCACACACACCTGCGCCTACAAGAAGCAGCCCCCATGTTCCCTCCCCAATTGGAGAAGGCCTTGAATGCCACACTAAGGACATGGAATTTAATTAGGCCAGGGAAGTGGAGCTGGGGGAGGGTTTCAGTCCCCCTGCCTCGTGGTGCAAAGCATTGGATCAGACCATCTGGAGTTTCAGCTCCTCACAGACAGCCTGGCACACAGTAGGTCCCAAATGAGGAGGTCACCCACTTAACCCCGTTAACGCCAGTTTCTGTGCTGAGGAGGAACCGGGGCCCTCCAGCAGTTACCCAGCTCCCTCCGCGGACCCCTGCTGCTCTCCCCCCACCCATAGGAATGTGACCAGCAGTGCAGAAGGGCCTTTTGTTCCCAGGCTGCGAGGTAAGTGGGGGAGGGTCTGCTGGGGGATTAGGGGAGATTCTTTTCTCACTGGGGCTCAGCAGGGGCTGGAGCTGGATTCTTCACCTGCTAAGAGCCAGGTCCCAGCGGCTCCCACCTGCTGGGAATGCCCAAAGCCCTGGCTGCAGGAGGCTCACCTGAGGTGGTCACTCTTGGGCCAGCACACCTGGATACAAAAGAAGAGGGAGAAACGTGGGGAGGAGGGAGGGAGAAGCGGGAGACTCAGACGCACATCTGTACAGAGTGTCTGCACAAAATCACGGATACGCATACGCTAGCACACATTCAGCCCAGGGTGCGGGTGAGGACCTGTGTGCCTGGTCCCTGTGAGCTTCTCTTGCATCCCTTCGATTAGTTTTCCATGCACAGAACCACACACATGTGCACTGTCGCATACCCAAAGTGATGTGTCCGCCATATGTAACACTTACACACTCACACTCACAGAGCACACACATACACAAGCGCGTGTCAGTGCCCAGCCCTGCTTGCTTCCTGCCCTCCCCCTCCTGCTCTCACTCCCCTCGCCCAGAAATTGTGAAAGTTTTTCCTTCGCAGGGCAGGCGCTGTGGCATAGCAGGTGAGGCCATTGCCTGCAGTGCCGCCATCCCTTATGGGCACTGGTTCAAGTCTCAGCTGCTCTGCTTCTGATCCAGCTCTCTGCTGTGGCCTGCAAAGGCAGTGGAGGATGGCCCAAGTGCTTGGGCTCTGCACCCATGTGGGAGGCCCAGAAGAAGCTCCTGGCCCCTAGTTTCAGATTGGTGCAGCTCTGGACATTGTGACCAGTTTGGGAGTGAACCTGCAGATGGAAAACCTCTCTCTCTCTCTCTGTAACTCTTTCAGATAAATAAATAAATCTTAAAAAAAAAAAAAAAGTTCTTCCTTGGCACCTTACCAAGTCCATGCACACTTATGTAGCACCCATGCCCCTGCTGAGCCTACACAGAAGATTTGGGGTGACCGTCCCCAGAGACCTAGAGCCAGGGGACGAGGCACTGGGGACTAAGGAAATGATAGCCGCTGTCCTCAGCTCTGTCCACAAGTCTTCCTGGCCAGCCTCTCATCAGAGCTGTGCTACATCTCTGAGTGGCAAACACAGGAGAGCGGAACCCAGTCTACAGATGGGCAAAACTGAGACCCCTCCACCATCAAGACAAGTAGCCTGCCCAGACCTGGAAGTTAGGTGGGGGGGGGGGGCTGTCTAAGAGCAGGAAGAATGTCTGGAGGGGGTGCTTGTTCCTCCCCTGGGGATTTTTTTTATTGTGATGAAACAAGAGAGAGAGAAACATTATCCATGCCTATCCCGGGCGTGCCGCAAGCCTTTTCCTGAACGTAGTGTTTATCCGCTACAATTTCGTCCATGTAGCAGCTAATTTCTGGAGCCCTCTACACGGCCTCAGAAAAGCCGTGTTCTCATGCAGCAGCCTGGTAGGATGCACTTCCTCCTGCCTGGGCTAATGTGTCCGAATCCCTCTACCACGTGTGGTTTACGTAACGTAGCCTTGAACTTTACATTGTGGTGTTGTCTAACACAGGGACTCTGTGCCTCAGAGGGGCTCACACCGAGAGCCGGATGACTCCGTGTTGTGTTGGCTCTGCCTCCCTCGTAGAGGGGTTAACAACATCCCTGGGCCCCACCTACCAGGTGACCCCCTGGTTGTGCCAACCAATGACGACTCCAGTTGCTGTGCAGCAAAGGGGGAGCAGCCAAACCACCCCTGCTTGGGAGCCACTGTCCACTGCCCACTCCATCTTTCTGCAACTTGCCCTCTTGGCCAAGGCCAAGTTTGGGGGATCCATTCGGGTTGCTGTGGGGAGCTTGAGTCATCCATCCGCTGTATGAAGAAGCCACTGTCGGTTTCCTTTTTCTGCTTGGGAGGTGTGTTTGTAGTAGTTCTAGGCTTTGCTTCTTACACACAGAGCCGCTATGAACAGCCCTACCTGGAGAACAGGTGCAAGCTTCCTTAGGGAGCATCCATCCATCTGCCAGGTCCTTTCTTCTCTCTCTGTTTCCTTTAAAAAGTCATTTCACACCTGTACCTGCTCAGGCTCCAAACATCACGCCATCTTCTGAATCAAGCCCCAGAGTCCCAGGCAAAGGAAGCCAGGAGTTGGGATATCCGAGTGGCAGTCTCCACTCGGAGGTGACCCAGAGCAAGCCACCCTTCTCTGCACACTCCTTCCCTCCTTCGTGAGAGAAGCAGCCAATGAGACCCAGAACGCACTGGGCACCTGCCTGCCTCGTCTCATTGAGCACACACAGCAACCTTAAGAAGAGATGATTGGGGCCGGCGCCATGGCTCACTTGGTTAATCCTCCGCCTGCGGTGCCAGCATCCATATGGGCACCGGGTTCTAGTCCCGGTTGCTCCTCTTCCAGTCCAGCTCTCTGCTGTGGCCCAGGAAGGTAGTGGAGGATGGCCCTAGTGCTTGGGCCCTGCACCCACATGGGAGACCAGGAGGAAGCACCTGGCTCCTGGCTTCGGATCGGCGCAGCGCTGGCTGTAGTGGCCATTTGGGGGGTGAACCAATGGAAAGGAAGACCTTTCTCTCTGTCTCTCTCTCTCACTAACTCTGTCAAATAAAAAAAATTTTTTTAAAAAGAAG
Organism: Oryctolagus cuniculus; assembly: GCF_051225735.1. NCBI lineage: Eukaryota > Metazoa > Chordata > Mammalia > Lagomorpha > Leporidae > Oryctolagus > Oryctolagus cuniculus. The sequence continues at coordinate 14,614,671 of NC_142887.1, read as the reverse complement.
AGATAATTATCACCTCCATTTTATAAACGCGGAGGCTGAAGGGTTAGCATTGGGACCCTGGGTTAACCTGCCACCTGTGACATCGACAGCACACAGTACGGGTACTGGTGAAGTTCTCGCTGCTCCACTTCCCATCCAGCTCCCTGCTAATGCCCCCTGGGAAATGGCCACAGTGCTTGGGCCCCTGCTACCCACTTGGGAGACCCAGATGAAGTTCCAGGCTCCTGGCTTCAGCCTGGCCCAGTCCCAGCCATTGCGGCCATTTGGGGAGTGAACCAGCAGGTGGACAATCTCTATCTCTGTAACTCTGCCTTTTGAATAAATAAAATAAATATTTTTTTAAAAAAAGTAAGATAAATTGGGAGACTGAGGCACAGAGACGTTGAGTAACTTCCAGCTGGTGGGGGGTGGAGCCGGCGTCTGAACCCAGAGCGTCAATTCAATCATTCCATCAGGCATTGCTTCAACAAACAGTTCACTGAGTACCTACTGCGTGCTTGACACATCAAGACGGCCAGGAATCTGGCTCTGAAGAAATCTGCCAGCTAAAGGCAGGGCATGGCAGGGGAGGAGACAAACAGTACTGTTTGTTGACTTGTTTGTGGTTGGCAATGATAAGTTCAATGGTAGAAGGCAGAGTGACAGCAGGAGGTGACTTCTCTCAAAAGACGCTGAGGAGCTGACCTTTGACTGAGACCTTGACTTCAAGGAGGAAGCCGGTGAACAAAGACCCTCAGTGAGACTGTGCTGAGCCAAGCAAGGCAGGAGCCAACAGGGAGTCTTGCAGGAGCAGAGGCAGCCAGAGGTGAGGAGGGGAGAGGGGTGGGAGAGAAGCTGGGGCTCTGATGGAGATCCTTGACCTGTCTTTGGGGCTCTCCGTGGGCTCCACCATCCTCTTCCCGAGTTTCTCCTCCTTACCAACCCCCAGAGTCCACTGCAGGGGGGAGAAGAGGCTTGGGGAGGGGGAGTGCCTGCCTGTTTCACCCCCAGGGTTGTGTGCCCACAGCTAGGCAGGGTTGCTCCCTGGGCCACCTGAGGGCTGGGCAGTGGCTGCATATGGGCGGGGCAGCATGGCCTGGCCCCTTGGAACCAAAGTCACAGGCCCACAAAGCGGCTGGCCCCGTGGGTGGGGCTCATGCTCCTATTTATCGTTTCGGAATCCAAGGGCAGCCTCCCTATCTCCGAGAACCTGAGCCGCCGAGGAAGGATTTCCACCTCTTTCTCAAGGGAGAAAGGAGGTGGAGGCTGAGCTTCCAGAATGGCCAGATCGAACCTCCCCCACTGCAGAGCTGTGTGCCCTTGGCCAAGGACACAGCCTCTCTGAGCCTCCACTCCTTGGTCTAGCAAACGGCAGGCTCGTTGAGAAATAGCATCCATCCCGTCCCTGTTAATTTTCCATTTCCTTGGGGACTAAATTCTCATCTGCAGCAAGTAGGCTTTGCCACTTTTGATGAGGGCCAGCCCGAGTGTGCCCAGGGCTTGTTAAAATCCGCCCAGCCTTGATTGGATGCGGCGATGGGGCCCTTCCTCCCTGCTCCAGGCCCGTCACCACAGGACCTTTCTCTTCCCTTTGCAGGCTTCTGAGCTGCCCCCTCCCACCTCTGAGTCACAGCTCCCCGACCCAGGTCACCACGGAGGGAGGGGGGCATGAGGATGACCTCATGACTGACTTGATTTGTGCACTGGAGGTGGGGCTGTCATGTGGTCCCCAAGCCTTTCTTGTCCCCTCGCCCGCTCAGTCTTCCTGGAGGAGTGAAGGGCTTTCACACCTGTCTGGGCTGCCTCCCAGTGTGTGATCGCTCTCCCCAGGGTGTCAGTGCGGCTAGGAGATCTGTGATACTGCCTGCCTCCTAATTACCTCTTCTCTGCCCTCTCTCCCCTCCCGGCTCTCAGAGCTGCTGCCAGTCTGCCTGGCTCCACCTGCAGTGGAGAAACAGGGCTGGATGCCGAGAGAGGCCACGTGAGCTTGTGTGCCCAGGTGTAGCCACACTCGTAAGGGGTACAACAGCACAGAGCCTGCCACACCTGCAAAATGATAGACTCACCAAGCAGCGTGGATCGCTGGAATCCAGCATATTTTAGGACAAAGTAGGAAGGGAACTCACTACATTATCAGAGTAAAGAAAATGGAGTGAGAATCTCAATAAATGCTGAGAAGGCATGGGGAATGCGTTCTGCCCAGCTTCCTGAAAACACAAGTTCCCTAGGAGGCGCATACCAGGCAGCGAGCGAGAGCGAGAGCGAGAGCAAGGGAGCTGAGGCAGGGGAGGGCGGGGACAGGCAGTGTGATGCACACGCTGCTCCCTGCTTTCTGGAAAAGCTGCTTCGTCCCCGACCCGTCCCCAGTCCCGGTGTGGTGGCTCGGCTCTGCAGGCCACCTCTTCCAGCAGGTGCACCTCTGAGCATCTGGGAGGGGGAGGGCATGTGCTGGCCCAGCTCCCTCCTTGTTTTCTGTTTCCCCTGGACTAACGCCCCTGCATTTCTGCTTGCACGTGCTGCCCCATTGGTACTTCCTGGAAAGCCATAGCCTGTAGTGTGGTCTTTCTGCTAAGTGCAGGAGTGGCAGGAGAAGCCAGAGGCTCAGGGCTTGCCCCCATCAGCCCCGGATGGCAGGATCCCATAAACCCCATGGAGTGAGCTGCCCGCGATTGGTGGGTGGTGCTGAGCAGACAGCTGAGGTCTGGGAAGCGGTACGATCAAGACGCTCTGAAGAGGCTCACATGTGTCAGAGCTGACTGCAACTTCTATTCCTGATGGAAACTCATCAAGTGATGTACTCCTCGGTTAGTTTTATATGCATATTTATAATAATATTTATATATTTATATATTTATATATATCACAATAATATATAAATAAATAAATATATAATATATGAACATATTATATATAATATATATTTATATTTATTTATATATATTACACATAAAATATTTCCCCTTGAAATTCAGGGCTGAGATAAAATTATCCGGGATCACCATTGCTATTCAACACTGCATGCCCAGAATTAGCCAATGCAATAGGACAAGAAAAACAAACAGAAATATAGTATTTGGAAAGGAAGACACAAATTTGTTACTATGTACATGTGATAAGATTGTCTTCCTGCAAAACACAAGGGAAGCAAGAAACCTTTTAGCAATATAGATACATTGCATCCATCAATACAGATACATTGCATCCATCAATACAGACACATTGCATCCAATCAATATAAATATATTGCATCCATCAATCAATCACTGCTTCCTTCCCCACCTTCTCCCTTTACTTCCAACAAAACTCGCCTCTTCTGTTGCGTGGACCTGCTCCATACCCCACCTTGATCTTCCAAGTCCTTGGGCCCTGCACCCCCGTGGGAGACCTGGAAGAAGCCCCTGGCTCCTGGCTTCTGATCCACCCAGCTCCAGCTGTTGTGGCCACTTGGGGAGTGAACTCTGCCTTTCAAGTAAATAAATAAATCTAAAAAAAAAAGAAAGAAAGAGAAAAAAAAGAAAGGAGAGAGCAGTCAAGAAGCTGGGCTCGGGAAGCAGACCAGGTGGGCTCATCTATCATGTGGGGGCTTTGGGGGAAGTGCCTCGTCTCTCCGAATCCAGGCTCCTCTGCAGTGGGGAGAGATCCTCAAAGGAAGAGAACTTGGCACAGCTGCCTTCATCCGTGGAGACTTCGCTGGGTTCTGACGTCCACTCGCTCCACTCTCATTCCACAGACTTGGAGATCTGGGGCCCAGCAAGGAGCAGAATGTGCCGTGAGTCTCCCCAAGCCTGGGCTCCACCAGGTCTCCTGGCTCCATGGCTTGCTTCTCTCGATTTCCCAGCTCCTGGCCGGCTCTGGCAGCCTGCGAGCCCGTGGAAGGTTCGGGAAGATGAGCCCAGGCTCCCTTCTGGGCTGAGCCAGCCCGAGCCTGGACCACAGTTGCTGGATTGGAACAGGGCAGCTCTTCATCACTTCTAGAAATCAGTGCCCCCTGCTTGGCAGGGCCTTGCCCAGTTCGGGGTGTCCCCGGTCCCCTGCCTTCCAGGCATCAGACACCTTCTGTCTCCCAGGTCAGCCACCAGCATTACCCACCTGGACCCACCAGTCCCCACCCCGCCCCGCCTCCACCTCCCCACAACACACACAAACAAGGACATCGGCAGTTAAGGGGCTGCTTGGGACACCCACATCCCGTATCAGAGTGCGTTCAAGCAGGTCCAGCTCTCCTGCCGATTCCAGCTGCCTGCTGGTGGGCATGGAGGCAGCAGGTGTGGCTCTGGGACTCGGTCCCTGTTTCCTACATGGGAGACCTGGCTTGAATTCAGGCTCCTGGGTTTGGCCAAGTTCAGACTTGGCCTTTGCAGGCATCTGAGAAGTGAACCAGCAGAAAGATCTTTTTATTTAGATTTTTTTAAACTTATTTATTTGACAGGTAGAGTTATAGACAGTGAGAGAGAGAGACAGAGAGACAGGTCTTCCTTTCATTGGTTCACCCCCAAATGGCCACTACGGCCGGTGCACTGCGCTGATCCGAAGCCAGGAGTCAGGTGCTTCCTCCTGGTCTCCCATGCGGGTGCAGGGCCCAAGGACCTGGGCCATCCTCCACTGCACTCCCGGGCCACAGCAGAGAGCTGAACTGGAAGAGGGGCAACCGGGACTAGAACCCGGCACTCACATGGGATGCTGGCACTGCAGGCAGAGGATTAACCAAGTGAGCCATGGCACCGGGCCCAGAAAGATCTTTCTCTCTCCTCCCCCTTATATCTCTTTTCAAATACAGTAAAAACAAAAAAATGGATCGTCTCCCCGTACTGACATGAAAGAGACATTCAGGGAAGAGCTGGAAAATCCCACACGTTCTACCGAGTGCAGCTTCACTTTTTGGAAGCAGCCAGAAAGGAAGAACTGGAGAAATATGAACCAAGAGTGCTCCCGTTGGTGTCCTCTGGGTCTGGGCTATGGGGAAAGTTCTAGACTCCAGATTTCCAGGGTGTCTTCCCTTCAGGAAAGCTAGAGGCTTTGAGAAGAAAAGGCAATTCTCTCGGCCGGCACAAGGGGCCAGGAGGGCTGGCGGGGAGGGATGTGGGCAGGACCCGTGGCCAGGCCAGGGAGACTCCAGCCTCAGCGCCAGGACTGAGCCTCAAAGCAGCAAGAAGAGCTCAGAGGTGCTGAAGAAGGCCTGGCTCCCCTCCTGCTGTCCCTGGGCGAGCTCCTGAATTCCTGCAGCCACACTGTCGCCGGGGACAGGAGCTGCTGGCTTGCCTTGGGAGGCGGACCCAGGTGGCCACGGAGGGCAGATGCAGCAGTTTACCTTTGACCTTTCTGGGTATCTTTTGACTTCTACACCATAGGGCTATGCTACCTGCTCTGTAGATAAATAAAATGCAAACGTGAGGATAAAATGTTCTGAAAGTAGCACTAAGAAATGGATGTCCATGGGCCGGTGCCATGGCTCACTTGGTTAATCCTCCGCCTGCGGCGCCAGCATCCCATATGGGCACTGGGTTCTAGTCCCGGTTGCTCCTCTTCCAGTCCAGCTCTCTGCTGTGGCCCTGGAAGGCAGTGGAGGATGGCCCAAGTGCTTGGGCCCTGCACCCGCATGGGAGACCAGACAGAATCATCTGGCACCTGGCTTTGGATGGGTGCAGCGCCAGCCATAGCGGCCATCTGGGGAGTGAACCAACAGAAGGAAGACCTTTCTCTCTGTCTCTCTCTCTCTCTCACTGTCTATAACTGAAACTGTCAAATAAAAAAAAAATGGGTGCCCAATGTGTTGAGTGCATACACAGAGGCCTGGAGAAACACAGCTGTTCAGTGAAGCACTTTTAAAATGCCCGTTAAGAAACAGGAAAACACAGCCGAGGAAGAAGGAGTCCACGCAGGTAGGCGTGTGTGTGTAGGCCTGCTGAGATAGCCACACTGCTATTGGATCTCGTCTCTTTCCACTCTGCTTACTATGCACGATTTTGGTTTGCTTTGGTTGTAATTTGGATCATCTCTGTGTTCAGATTTTAGAAATGTTTATAATATAGAATTGTAGTGTTACTCTAGACATCATTTTCCACGGCTATTGAGGGGCCCTTGATTGAAATGGGAAGCCCTGAGCAATCTCAGATGAAAATTCCATCCACGCCTCGTCCCCGGCCTCCCTGGAGGTGGTGGTGGGGGCGGTGGTGCTGGCTGTGGGAGCATCCGGGTGATTAACTGAGCTCCATGCATGTCCCACAGTCATTGCCAGTGCAGGTGCCCCAGACACCTCCTCCCTCACCATCACCATTGCCGGGAGTGCTTTGAGGCCAGTAAGGAGGCTGGGGTGGACACTGGAGTCCCAGCTACGGGGTCGGAGGAGGGCGTCGGAAGAAGCAGTGATGGATGGGCAGGAAGAGAAGCTGGGACAGGGAAGCAGGCAGGCAGGAAGCGGAGGGAGCAGGCGGTGGGGGGGCGGGGTGCCTCTCCTCCCACCACAGGGCCAGTGTTTCTCCCTCTGCCCCTCACTCCTTAAAGTGTCCCTGAGAACCTACTGTGTGCCCTGGGCCGGGCTCTGAGCTGGGTACATTCGGGAGGTGCAAGGTTGAACTTGATCCTCTCCAGAGGAGGATGGAGTGGGGTCCCATGTGAGGTGGCTGTGGGGGTGGGGGAAGGGGGCACTCATCAGCCACGGTGCAACGTGTGCATTTAGGGTCAAGGGGTTCAAGGTTCTAAGGAGAAAGTGCTGGGGGTGGGAGCTGGAAGCTCACCGTTTTGGGGGTGGGGACACCCTCCTATGGAGGATGGGAGGAAGAGGTGAAGAGACACAGAGAAAGAGACCCTGGAGAGAATGACCACTGGGGAGGCGGAGGGAGAGAAGAGATGGAGAGGAGAGGGCTGGGGGCAGGGCCCGGGCTGCCTGGACAGTGAGGGCCCACTTGTGTGGCAGGGACCAGACAGAAAATGATGCAGATGACAAGGACAGATAAACGATTGGCACCTCAGCAGGAAGAGGGGAGACTGGGGACAGCTCCCCAGTGGGCACAGCCCAGCCCGTGCCTCGCCGCCAGCCCAGCCCTGTGGAGCTGCCGCTCTGGCCCCCTGGCTCCCGCCCCTCTCCCTTTGGATCTGCTTGGCCCACCTCCACGGCTCCTTCCCTCTCTGCCCTGTGCCCAGATCCATGGACACCCTGCAAAACAATTCCTGTAGAAAACGCTCACGGTGAGCAGCCCTGGGGTCCAGCGCACTGCTGCTGTGGACATCTGCCTTTTTGAGCGTGTCTGTTCGCACACAAAGGGTAGGTGGGCTTCCAGAGTGGTGCTAGGTGAATGAAGTTGAGGGCTGGTGGGCGCAGACCCCAGGGTGGGCTTGATGGACACTCAGAAGCCCGCTCTGCCTTTTCAGAATCTCACCTCCCCTGGGAGGCCCCTCCTACTGTTGCCTGGGCCCAGAGGAGGGAGGGGATATTGGCCCTGGGGGCCGGGGGTAGGAGATGCCTCTCGGAGGAGGGGCCCAGTGGGCCAGACAGCAGGGAGCCACAGGGAAGGTGGCTTCCCCGAGGGTGGCCAGGGCTGGCAGCCACTCCCGCTCCATGCTCAGCGCCTTCTCACCTCCTCTCCACTCCCTCTGCTCCGGACTTGGTGCCTCCGCCACTCCTGCCGCTGGGACCCACTGTCAAGGTCTGGTGCCACCCTGGCCAGGCAGCAGTGCCCCAGCCTCAGCGTGGGAAACCTCTTGCTGCGGCCCCTCCTCCCCCACCCCGTCTCCATCTCTTCCTCTTCCCCCTCAAGCAGTGATGCAAGGGCCCATTTCACACACTGGGTTCAACCCCTCATTGTGTGCAGGTGGGGGAAACTGAGGCCCAGCGAGGGCAGCCGGGTACCTGGGGCCACCCCAGATGCTGGGCTTCACAGGCACCTGCTGGCTCCCCTTCCTCCTCTCAAACCTCCTCACCCCAAACCTCTGCTCTGGCCCCTCCTCCTCTGGCCTCTGGCTCTGATCCAAAATCCTTACCCCTCCCTCCCTGCCAGTAGTTCCAGAATCTTAGTCGCCACCTTTGTAACTTTATTTGTATGTGTGTGTATCTCTCCTCTTCTCTCTCTCCCTCCCTCCCTCCCTCCCTCCCTTCTCTTTCTCTCTCTCCCCGCTCTTCTAATGTCCCCTACCCCCCTCTCCTGCTCTCTCCTCTATGAGACATCAGCTCCACACTCTCACACACATTCCTGGATGCACACCTACACACACACACACGTGCACACACACACACGCACACACACACACACACCCCTCTCCGTCTCTTGCCGTGAAAGGCCTGCCGGGCTCCCTGCCTCTCCCGAGCCTCCCATATGAGTGACAGCAGTGCCAGCTGTCCAGCCTGGCCCATTCTGGAAGCTGGGGAGGAGCAGGAGGGGACGGAGAGAAAGCCGAAGCGCCCCTCAGCCCCCGACCCCGAGCACTGAGCATGTGGCCAGATATGATTTTAATAAACTCGGCGCATCCTGCCCTCGCGCCAGCTGCCGCACACCCTCGCCCGTCCTGTGGTTCTCATTTATTCCTCATTAGCAAAATCACCTGTTTGTCAAATAGGGACAGCTCAGTGAGAGCAAATTGCGCAGAGGCTGCGGGGGCTTGGGGACCACTGCGGGGCGGCAGGAAGGGGGCTGGGAGGAAGAGGAAAAGAGGCTGGGGGTGACTAAGTCGCCGCTTTTCCCTGGCCATGGGGGCATGCCACCCTCACCCCAAGAGTTGGCCAAAAGCCACAGGGCTGCAGGGGGTGGGGGTTGTTGACTTGGGGCTGAAGACTGAGACAGGTCAAATTTTCGATGACATCAGCTGGGGAGGGGCCGGGCAACAGTGCCTGGCGTGGGAGAGGGGCAGGAATTGGGCGGGGGGAGTGGCATCACCACGATCAGGCACACAGGGCCCGGAGGCGGGCAGAGCTGGGTTCAGATCCCGGCCCAGTTCCTCCTGTAGCTGTACAGGCCGGGCTGGGTGACTCACGTCTCTGGGCCGCTCGAAGATGGGGCTCATGTGAGGTTGTCCAGGCGATGACTGGGAGAGACACCATGCTGGCAGCACTGAGCCCAGTCCGTGCCACTCACTTTGTTCGATTCTAATTTTTTCTTTTGTTATTTTTAGGTTCTGCCCATCCGTGTGCGAGAGCTTGGTTCTACGCAATGTTTTCCCTCGGGCACAGTCCAGTGAGCGCAGCAGTCAAGAGACACAACACTCGTCTCAAGCATTCCTGCCGCTACCCTTTTCCTGGCCAATGCTCCCGCCCTCCCCAGCACCTGTGGATGCTGCTTTTAACCGGATCCCTGGGGGACTCGCTCCGTGGCAAGTTTGAGACTCCAACGCGTATCCCTTGCCTTTCCTTCCAATCCTTCGGATCATTCGAGGGAGAAAGTCTTGGTGGAGGGCTAATGACTCTTGGAACATCGCCAGTGCCAGCCAGTCCCGTGCTTGACCTTGAGCAAGGTGCCTGGGCCCCCTGGCACCTCACTCTTCCCATTTGCTCCACAGGTACTGTTATCGGATCCATCCGTGGTGTGGCTGAGGATCCAGTGAGATGGCGCTGTGCAGTGCTGCTGAGCGGGCTGCCCAGAGGGAAAACCCGGGAATCGGCCCCTCCAGCTCCTGGTCCGAAGTGTGGACAAGATGCTTGCTGTGGCATTGTTTATGGATGCACGATGGTGGATTAACCATGGTTAACATCATGACGGAACGTCCCTGAAGTGGAGTAGCTTGCAATATTTTAAAATTCATGTCGTAGACACCAATTAATTGTCAAAGAGGGATACTCATGCTGTTTTATTAGTTTTTGAAATTAAAAAGGAGTACATGAGCCTGGAACCTAACGCAGAGTTCTCCAATCCAACTCCTTGAGAAAACTGCTAATTACAATTCTGAGTGTCTTTCCACAGTTTCTACACACATACAATTGTGTGTGTGTGTGTGTGTGTGTGTGTGTGTGGAGAGAGAGAGAGAGTTGACACAAAGGGTGTCATGCTGTATAGACTGACAGGCAACTCTTCTCACCCAGCCATGCATGTGCTAGGTTGTGAAATGAGAAAAGCAAGTTACAAAACAGCATGTTCGGGATGAGCTCAGTTTTATAAAATATATGCATAGAAAAAGATCCAGAAGTCTGTGTCTGAAAAATAAATAACAAATCTGGTAGCTGGTGGGGATGGGAGGAGAGCGCTGAAGACAGAGGCCCAAGGCTCAGCCCTGGGAAACACCAGTGTTCACCTTCCTGGGCCTCCATTTCTGCACCTGTAGAATGGGGTGTGGTCAAAGGCTCCCCGGAGGGCACACTTGGCAGTCTCTGAAGATGATCTGTCGCCCCGATGGGCACTGCTGGCACCTGGGGACTAGAGACCGGGGGCCCTGCTTGACACCCTGCAACTCACAGGGTGCCCCCTACCACAGTGAATTATCTGGGCCAAATGTCAACACGCCAAGGCTGGAACTGTGCCCACCCAGGGCTGCTGGGGCCGGGTGGCGGCGAATGTTGGGGGGGTGCCGGACAGCAGGAAGCTGCCATCTCACGATGGCCAGAGCCGTGGTGCTTCTCATCAACCATCAGGAAGAGCCGAGCAGTTTTTGAACCTAGAGGGTGCGGTTGGGGGTCTGAGCCTGGAAGCCCTGGGCCAGGTCTCCAGCCAGGTGAGCACACGGCCGTCACGACGCTTGCTCCAGGGACCGAGAAGCGGCAGGGACGCGAGGTGGGCGAGCAGGCTGGCGTGACGCCCTGGCCGGCGGCTGACCAGCTGGCTGAGCCCCCGAGTGGGGACCCAGCTGCCCAGCCTGGACCCCGCCCTCACCTCCTTCCCCGGTGGCTCCCAGGGAGAAGGAATTAGCACGGAGGCGTCCGGTGCCTCTCCCGAGCTCATTAGCTCCCCAGTCTCATTCTCTGCCCGAAGCTGAGGTTCTGCTCGGGGCAGCGCGCTCTACCGCTGGGCCTGTGATTGGAGCCGGCCACCCCCCTGCGGCCCCGGGGGCCCCTCCTCCCCATCTGCCTGCCGGCTCGGCTCCTTCCCCTTAGTCCGCCTCCCTGCTCCTCTCCGGCACCTTCCCCGCTCCCTTCTCTCCAGGTGCCCCCCCCACCTTCTCTGCTCCTGAGTCAGCCCCGCAGCCCCCTCTTCCCTCCCCTAAAAGAAGAAAAGATTGAGACGCAGGACTGACAGAACCGCTCCGGACAGGGTCATTGCACAGGCCGGGAAACGGAGGCTCGGAGAGGGCGAGACTCACCTGCAGTTCAAGGGCAAGTGGGAGACTCCCCTCCCTCCGTTCATGTGCCATGCTGAGCCCTGCACAGTGGCATCAGGGTGACTCTGCCCTTACCAGATGAAAGACGGCGATGCTGTCCTCTGATAAACCTTTATTTGCCACCGGCGCCGCTGCTCAATAGGCTAATCCTCTGCCTGTGGCACCGGCACCCTGGGTTCTAGTCCCGGTCGGGGCACCGGATTCTGTCCCAGTTGCTCCTCTTCCAGGCCAGCTCTCTGCTGTGGCCCGGGAGTGCAGTGGAGGATGGCCCAAGTGCTTGGGCCCTACACCCCATGGGAGACCAGGAGAAGCACCCTGCTCCTGGCTTCGGATCAGTGCAGTGTGCCGGCTGCAGCGGCCATTGGAGGGTGAACCAATGGCAAAGGAAGACCTTTCTCTCTGTCTCTCTCTCTCACTGTCCACTCTGCATGTCAAAAAAAAAAAAAAAAAAAAAAAACACTTTATTTGCAAAAGCAGGCTGGGGTGTGAGTTTGTGCCTCTGATACTAATTTATCAGCCTCTGGTCTAAGGATTTCTTTGTTTTTAGCCATGTCCATGCCAGTGGATTTCCTTTTGCTCATTTACATGCATCATATTCAGAGAGCAAAAGGAATCCCCCCACCAGCAGGCTGGCGAGTGGAGGTAGGTCGACCAGGAGGCCAGCCGCCTGAGGCCCCCACATACAGAGGCTGGGAGTGCTTGGTGGTGGTAGCTGGCCCCCGTGCTCCTAGCCTGAGTCTGCAGGTATGGCCCAGTGCTGGGTGCACATTCTGACTGTCATCTGACACCAGGGCCCAGGGAGACAGCCTCGGGCTGGAATCTAGGGCTGGGCTTTTCCTGTTGGAAGCCCTGGGCATCCGTGCCTCAACTTCCCCATGATCAACACCGAGTTTCTCTCAATTGTGGGTGCCACGCATCCATTCATTCCCAAAGGAAGGCAGGGAATCCCACTGCTCACCACTCGGCAGGCAGCACGATGCGATTGGCTGGAGGCAAACACCAGCCGCGGGGCAGGATGGGGCAGTGGTTAGGGGGAGGCGGGCCCTAGAACCCAGCTGCACCCTACAGTGGCCAAGATCCTGAAGACAAATTCCTTCTCCTCCCTGAGCCCAGCCCCTCCTCTGTGAGATGGCATCTCTGTGAGATGGTGGCCGGGGCCATAGAAGTCCCTGGCACAGCCTGGCTAGTGGTGCCCAGTCACCAGAGAACACCCACTGTCATCAGGGCATCGTTGTGTCAGGTGACCCGAACGTTCTGGATGGCAGGCCTAGAAGTCTTGGATATCATTCCTGTCTGACAGGTACAGGGCTGAGGCATGGGCGTGTGGTGGGTGCTGGGCTGTGGGACCCAGACCCCTGCCCTGAGGCCGCACTCCCCACAGCAGTCAGCCCTCCCCAGGGACAGAGTGCGCTGATGGAGGCTTCCTTCCCAGAGCAGCACGCGCCCAGTGTGGGGCACAAAGGCCCCGCCCCTTCACCACCATTCGGGGCATCTCTGAAAGGTCCCCCAGCTCCAGAGCTCCCCTGGGACTGGCTGAGGCCACATCACAGCCCAGGCTCCTCCTCTGGCAGCTGCCCACCCTCTGGGCACTCCCCAGTGGACCACATTCACCCAGGGGCTCCTGCTGCCTCCTGCCCCAGGGCTGCGCCCCCTCCCGGGCCACCCTCTGCCTTCCGGAGGACGGTCGCTCAAAGACGGGGTGCTGGGCCCCAGCCTCAGAATGTAGGGTTCAGCAGGCCCCAGGGTGAGGCCTGACACGTTTCAGGTGAAGACGGAGCTTGCCGCTGGGGACCACGAGGTCCATGTTCAGACACCTGCCCTTGAATCCTGACAGCGCGGTTGCACGTGTGTGATCCCGGCCAAGTCACTATCCTCTCCGAAACTCCGTTTCATTATTTGGGACGTGGCGGGAGGGAGGGACGTAACTAGAAGGTTAGCCAGAAGATCCAAGTGGTCAGGGACATGAAAACACGCAGCACGGGGCAAATGACAAAGATGTGAATTCTGCAAGGATTATGCCCAAGAGTGAGGTCGTTACTGCCTGTTGCTGTCCATCTCCAAAGGGGAACAAACGGAGGTGGCACCGCCCAAGGTCAGAGGCCAGCCCGGCTCCCTGCTCCCTGTCTGTCCACCCCAGCCTCTGGCACCCCCTCCCCTCCCAGGGCGGGCGGGCAGGCAGGCAGGGGAGGCAGGCAGGAGCTCTCTGTCCACAGCAGAAGACAAACAAGCCCCCTCCACTCCCGCTCAGGAAATGATGGATTTCTGTTATTGTTGTTGTTGAAATCACTACCCGGGGAGATAGATCAAGGGAGCGCCCGTGTCAGCGAGAAGAATGCGCATCCCTGGCACCGGCCTTCCTCCCTCCAAGCCTGGGGGTGGGGGCTGGACGCCCATGGGCCCCTGCAGAGCTGAGGGGAGGGCACCGCCCAGCCTCCTCCCTCCTTTCTCCCCCTTGCACCCCTCCCCGCTGTATCAACAGGGGTGGGGAGGCAGAAAACCAGCTAAAAACTCTACGTGTCTCCCCCCTCGTGGAGGTGGGGATGAGGAGGGGATAAACGGCTACTCCAGGAGGAAGGAAGAGAGAGGCTTAGCCACAGGGAGGGGTCCCTCACCCGAGGGCACTGTGGTCTGTCAGGGCTCCCCCCCCCCGACCCCAAAGGCGCTGTGGTCTGTCTGAAAAGCAGCCGCAGATCCCGCAGCCCCCGGGATTCTCAGGTTCTCGCCTTCTGTGTGGGGGTCCCATTGAGACATCACTGGGCATCTACAGGGACTAGCTGGGGCTTGAGGCTCAGCAAGGAGACTTAGGGCAGGGAGGAGGGCTCCTGTGCGTTGCTTTGCTCTGGTGTAGACAGATCCACAGCAGCTTTGCTGCTTGCTCTCTCTCTCTCTCTCTGCAAACCTTCACTCCACCACCAATGGCTGCCCTGAGAACAGGTGCATCTGGCCTCTTTGTATCTCCTCTTCCTCCTATGCCCAAGTCTCAAGCCAAGGAGTGGAAAAAACAAGGATTTTACCCAGAATTTCAATGCCCGTGCACCAACTTAGCTGCTGTGGGAAATTGGGCAAGTTTTTAATCCCTCCAGCAAAAAAAAAATCCTCAGTTTTTTCATCTGCAAGGTGGGATCATCTTGCCAACCCCAAAGAGATTAAATTGGAGGATTAAATGGGAATAATAATAATAGCAATAATAACATAGCAAATACTAACAGCACTAAACATTTATTGACATATACAGGCATTACATGTTGTTACATGGACTCATTCACTGAATCTTTTTTTTAAATTCTTAATTTCTTTATTTGAGAGGGAAAGAGATCCCATCCATTGATTGACTCCCGAATGCCCACAGCAGCACCCAGGACTGGGCTGGGGTGATTCTGGGAGCGGGGAGTCCAGCCCTGATCTCTCATTAGGTGGCAGGAACCCAACCACTTGATTTTTTTAAAGATTTATTTACTTATTTAAAAGTCAGGAACTCCATCCTGGGGTGCAAGGACACAAGCACTAGGGCCATCTTCTGCGGCTTTCCCAGGCATATTAGCACCACACTGGATCATAAGCAGATCAGCCAGGACTTGAACTGGTACCCGTATGTGATGCTGGCATCAGAGGCAGCGGCTTAACCCACTGGCCAATAGCGCTGGACCCGATCACCTGCTGCCTGCCAGGGTGCATTAACAGGGAGCCAGAATGAAGAGCAAATCTGGGGCTGGAACCCAGGCCCCCAGTGCAGGACACGTTTGTCTTAACATTAGGCTACACGCCCACCCCTCCTTTAATCTGTATGAGACCCTGCGAGGTAGGTGTTTCTGACACCAACATTTGACAGATGAGAAAACAGAGACACAGAGAAGTGAGGCAGCATTCCCAGGGCACACAGTTGATCGGATGCTGGAACTGAAACCCAGGCAGCCTGGCTCCAGGCCCCTCCCTGTCCACCACCCTATACGTGCAATGAATGCTAACTCCCTCCCTCCCGTTAGCCCCTGTCCACTACTGTAATGAAACGCCTGAGGCAGGCCAATGTGTAAAGAAAAGAGGTTTACTTTGGCCCGCGGCTCTTGGATGCAAAGTCCAAGCAGCCGGGTGCAGGTGCAAGATCCCCTTGGTTGCATCACAGCACGGAAGACGAAGCATGCGTGTCTGTGTCTGCCTCCCCCCTGTAAAACCACCAGCGTGCAATCACAGGTCTCCACTCTGACAACCACATCCAATCTACTCACCTCCCAAAGGCCCCACCTCAAGCACCAGGGCCAAGTTACATCTCCACCCTTCTCGTACCGTTCACCTAAGACTCTGGGTGTTAAGGTCCTGCATGCGTTTTGGGGGGTGGGGGGTCCACGTTCAAAGCACAGCACCTGCCTCTTCTCCTTCCCTGCCCTCCCCGGGGACCTAACCAAACCCATTTCAGGTGCTCCCGGGCCCCAAGGGCCTGACATCACATCCCACTGACCGAAGACCAGACGCATGACTGGGCTGGGTCTCTTCCCTGTCTCCCGGGCACAGTCCTTTATAGATTCACATTGACCCTCGGGGGCCACCATCATCCCAGTGCCTTGCAAATGATCCTGAGAACGCTGAGGATCCGGGTTACCTGCAGCTCGTCCTGTCACTCAGGGTACCTGGGGGAAGAGGTTGCATGGGCAGCTGTGGGAGACAGCTGTGGGAGACAGACCCCTGTGGGGGAAGCGTCTCCTGGGTCTACCAGAAACCTCAACCGCTGGGCTCTCTGTCTCAAGGCTCTCAACAGCAGCCCTCGCCCCCACAGGGAAAGGGCCTCTTCGTTAAACCCCTTCTCCGGGCAGAAGCCCAGCCCCAAGATGTCTCAGCGGCCCCACATCCAGCCCAGCTGCAGGCCCCCACAGCGCCTTTGTCCACTCCTTTCCTGGCCCTCCATCTTGCTGGAGAAACTTGGCCTTGAACCAACATTCCCTGTTGAAGCTTGAGCATGCTGGGAAGGGGCTCTGTGCAAGGTATCAGGTGCAGCCCCGGTGTCCGAGGGTCCCACGTGCACAGGTGTTTGGGCATTTACCCCTAGCTGCTATCCTGGGAGAACGTGGGAGGAAGTGTAAAGCACCCTAGGTAGATGGAGGTGCTTTGGAGATGATGGAGAACCCAATGTGGCCAGAGCAGGGCCCGCGGAGGGGATGCCGCAGGACAGGTGTGGGAGGCTCTTGCTAAGTACCTGGCCTTGATTTGGTAAGTGAGAGGGAACACGGAAGAAACTGAGCAGATAGATGTGGGCTGGGCTTCAGGATGATGGAAAAGCATGGTGTGTGCCTGGCTTGGGCTTCGAATGCTCAGGGTTGCTTTGCAGTGAGGGTTGAACTCAGAGGGGAGTGGGGAGGTGAGAAGGCAGAGAAGGGGCTGATAAAGGGGGTGTCATGGAACCATTGCCATGGTGAGGAACCAGAGCTTAGCCCACTGGGGAGCTCAGAGGGGCAGTGCAGACCCCATACCTGTTCTCCACCCCAGGGCACGGGTCTGTCCCTGGGAGGGGCTGCCAGCCTGCTCCTATTGCCAGGAGAAAGCCCTGGGCAGAGAGCCAACCTCATTCCCAGGGAGAAGCAGAGGCTGAGCGCAGGCGCTGTGGCTCAGCAGGTTAAGCCACTGCTTGGAAGCCTGTATCCCGTGTTAGCGCCCCCGGTCTCGAGTCTCAGCTACCCCACGCTTCTGATCCAGCTTCCTGCTAATGTGCCTGCGAGGCAGAGGAATAAGGCCCAAGTGTTTGGGTCCCAGCCATGTAGGAGACCCAGCTTCTGGCTTCTGGCTTCAGCCTAGCCCAGTCCTGGATATTGTGGGCATTTGGGGAGTGAATCAGAGGTAGAAGGCATCTCATCCCCCTTCTCCCCCCATTCTCTCTTTCCCTCTCTCCTCTCTCTCTCTCTCTCTCTCTCTGTCACTTTGCCTTTCAAATAGAGGGGAAAAAACTTTAAATTTTTTTTAAAGATCTATTTATTTTGAAAGGCACAGTTACCGAGAGAAAGGGGAAGACAGAGAGGGACAGAGAGAGCTCCCATGCACTGGCTCACTCCCCAGATGGCTGCAACAGCTAGTGCTGGGCCAGGCCAGAGCCAGGAGCTTCAGCTGATCTTCCATGTGGGTGGCAGGGGCCCACCCTTGGGTCATCCTTGGCTGCCATTCCAGGTCATTAGCAGGGAGCTAGATCATAAGTGGAGCAGTCTGGACTCAAACTGGCACCCATATGGGATGCCGGCATCGCAGGCAGCAGCTTTACCCGCTATACCACAACACCAACCCTAAAACGTTTTTTTTTACAAAGAAGTAAAGGTTGCACAGGTTTGGGTGGGCCCTGACAGGGCTGATGGAGTCTGCTAGAGTGCTCAGTAAATGGAATGAATGAATGAATGAATGAATGGCAGACTGCCAGGCTCTGAAGACGCAGACACAGCAGAGCCCTCAGGAGCTCATGACAGGAGCAGGTGCCGGGGGCAGTGGTTAAGCCCACATCCGAGTGAGTCCCTGGGTGTGGGTCCCGGCTCTGCTCCCAGCTCCAGCTTCCTGCCAATGCACGCCTGGGAGGCAGCAGGTGGCGGCTGAAGTACTTGGCTCCCTGCCACCCCCCTGGGAGTCCCAGATTATGTGTCTGGTTCCTACCTTCAGGCCGGCCCTTCTCTCACTATTGCGGGGAACATTTGGGGAATGAACCAATTGGATGGAAGATTTCTCTCTGTGTGTCTTTAAAATTAATGAATTAATTAATACAGTGATAATCCAATATTTAGAGAGAGAGAGAAAACGAGCAAGCTCACACCAGTAGGGGAGACTGCTGCACACATGCGCACAGCTACTTGCAATGGAATAGTCCAGCACAAATGGCCCCCTCGGAGTCACCATCAGCCATGGACACGCTCTGGGGGTTAGGTCATCTCTGTGTTTGCCCAGAGTGCATTCCAGGGATCCCTACTCCCATGACTTCCTCTGAGAGGAGGGAAAACGCTCTGAGGTCAGACCACACGCAGAATTCTTTATGCTTTGTTCCCAGCACCCCTGCCACTAAAAGCTCTGACAAGTCCTGCAGAAAAGACATCACTGTGTTTAACTCAGGGTTTGGCAAACACATCAGACACGTTCATCCTGCAAGGCTCAAGCTAAGTCCAGGGGCACTGGACGAGGCAGGGCACTGGAGGAAAGCCACACGCAGTGCCCTATGACTTCCTGCTGCGATGGAGGCGCCCAGTGTCTCTGCTGTCCCGTGGGGCAGCCATGGGGGCACTGAGCTTTTCCTTTTAATGAATTCTGAATTAAAGGCTGGCATATTGCACAGTTTCACTTCCCCGTCTCGTTTTTGCCCAATGCCCAAGTCCCCCGCTGAGCCTGGACCAGCTGAGCACAGGGGTTGGCACAGAGCGAGCCCCTGTCCATCACAGTCTCCCCACAATGATGGCTGCCATTATTGAGCACTTACTGTATGCCAGGCCCCAATCTCTACAGCCCATGGAGGCTGCTCCCGTGAGAGCGTCCTTTTTCCAGATGAATAAGTAGAGGCACGGGGGCCCTTAAGTGACTTGTTCAAGCTCCCAGAACTCACATGAGGTGGATCCAGGGCCTGGGTCTGCCTGGCTGCATCCCCCTCATCAGCCCTGCAGTGAATCCACGTACCCAGGCTGGCTTCTGGGACCGCGTCAGAGCCAGCCCCGGGAGGCGGAGGGAAGATCCTGACGTTTCTCCTTCTTTGAGGGGGCCACGCCCAAACTCAGGAGGCTTTTGCTCTCCCAGGAATTGCCTGCTGAGGCCACACCGGGTCAGAGAGGACACTGGGGAGGCAGGAGGGAGGGGCCTGCAGAAGTCAGGGTTGCACGCCTCCAGGAGCTCCCCACCTAGCAGGAAGCACCCAGGAAGCAAGCAATCACCCACAAGCCAGCAAGCGAAGAGCCCCGAGGCAGACGGCTGCCCGGCCCGGCCCAGCCCCGGAGCCCCCTCCCTGTGCTGCGCCCAGCGAGTGAAGGGACGCAATCCCCACACCTTTCTCCCTCTCTGGGTTCAGATAAATCTCCCCCTCCTCTCTCTCCAGCTGAAAGTCAGGTCTAGCCCGGGCTTCTCCCACTTAGGCAGCTCATGAATATTTAACAGCATCTGCCGTGGAGGCGATAAAGCCCTACCAATCCTTGACAAATATGGCCTAATCTTTTCAATTTCGGGGTGCAAATATGCCTTCTGAGTCCTGTTTGTCACCTAGATTAATGGCCCAGGGTCCCATAATCCTTTGGTGCTAATTCAAGTGGTGGCTGGCCGGTGTGTGCCTGCCAGGGGGAGCTGGGACACACAGGCACACACGCACATGCACACACACTCGCACACGCAGGAGTGATTAGTCCTGGGAGGATTAGTTGCAGCAAGCGTGTGCATGTGTGTGGATGTGGCGCAGCCTGTGTCTCGGTGCATCCCTGCCCTGTGTTTGCAAGCGTTAGGGTGCAGTAGCAAGTGTTGGAAGCCAAGGAGAATTGCGTACAGGCCTGGCTCCATGGGTGTGTTCTGTTTGTGCGTGCGTGGTATGCATCTTGTGCATGCGTGTGCACATGTGTGCGTGTACCTTCATGGACGCTCATGCATGCACGGTGCAGATCCTGTGTGTGTGCACCTGTGCATCTGCAGGGAACGTGTAACCATCTGGACATTCAATCTGATGCCTTCCCCTTGGACAGGGATGAAGAGGGAACCACAGCGGAGCAGAGTAAGAGCGTCTGGGGTCTGTCTGCAAAGCAGCCACACGCCCCACATCTTCTGGGGCTGTTTTTGAATCAGCTGCTCTGTGCTGCTACCCCTGTAGGACCACAGGCCTAGATGGAGTAGCCAGGGCTCACAGCCCAGTAAGGGAGACAAGATGAGGGTATCTGCAGGTGCAAGTACACGTGTGTGTGTGTGTGTGTGCGCACGTGAGTGTGCATTTCCTGGACCTTTGTGCCATGCTGTATTGTAAAAAGAGATCAATAATGGATTCCTGCTTTGCTCCTTTTCTCTGCTTTGAGACCTCTCTCCCCACCCCCCACCTCTCTCCAAAGCTTCAATACTTTACCAAAATGAGAGCATGTGGACTGGCCTCTGCTGGTATTCGCACCACCTCAGGGAAGTCAGTTTTCTCTCTCAGATCTGGTCTGAGCCGCCCAGTAGGGGCTGGGGGAGGGGAGAGACTGCTCCCTCCAGCCCAGTCCCCTCATCCTTTCCTGTTTTCTACCCACCACTAGCCTCTGCAGCACTCGCCTGCAAGAACTGGGAGATAGGTAAGCCGCAGCGCGGCAGGTGGAGAGGGGCAGCCACATTGGACAGGAGTGGGGGTAGTGAGGGAGGACGGAGTGAGTGCAGGATGCAAGGAGCAGGCACCAGACTGGAGCCTGGTTCGAGTGCCAGCTGCTCTGAGATTTTGATCCAGCTCCTTGCTAATGCATCTGGGAGGCAACAGAAGATGGCCCAAGTACCTGGGCTCCTGCACCCACATGGGAGGTCCAGATGGAGTTCTGGACTCCTGGCTACCACCTGGCCCAGGCCTCTTAACCGGAACCTCACTGCACAAAGCCCCTTCTGGAGCAGTGGGGAGCAGAGACCACCTCAAGGACCCGTCTCCTGTTTGTGAGGAAGCTTCTGTGACAAGGAGCTTACTCTCAGCAAACGCAGGAGCTGGAGCCATCATCCCCACTGCCCCTGAGAAAGACCCCTCTGGCCATCCCAGACAGCCCAGGAGGAATAGCTCCTGCTGTCCACCATCATCCAGACCATCCCGAGAGGCCCCAGGCCAGAGGGTGAGGGGCTCAGGAAATGGCCACAGCTGCACTGAGCAGGGGTCACCTCTCTGTGTGCTGGGGGAAATCACCTAGTTTGGAAGCAAATGCGATCCATGGCAGCATTTGGGAGAACTGGGTTAAACGTGTAGGTGTCTCCCAGCTTCTGATAACATCAAAACCTCAAAATCTCCTTCCAGCCGTCCACAACTGAGAATTCCTGCCGGGCCACCATGCATGAGTCCCCACAACCCAAGCACATTCTGTTCATCTGGCCCCTCTGTAGTTTGCGTGGGGAAATCAACAGACTTAGCTCTTGCTCCAAATGCTACTGGTTTTTCAGATGACACTCACCCATCTCCGGGAGCTTCTCACTGTCCACCATCCCACCATAGCCTGAATCAATGGTCTCTGCCCATCGACACCCTTCCCTGGCCTTCGAGGAGCTTGTGAGGAATAGACCAAAGAAAGACAAAATGTTTAAGCAACTGCTGGTTTTCACTGAAGGCAGCTGTGGCAGCTATGTTGTGCCAAGAGTAGAGCATAGAGCATAGAGCCTCTAAGATGGCCGCCTCCAAGATGGCCGCCCCCATGATGGATGCCTCCAAAATGGCCACCTCCAAGATGGCTGGCTTTAAAATGGCCCCAGTATCCACACTTTTGTGTGGTTTCCACCCCCTGAGAGTGACTCACCTCTGATGATTAGACAATGGCAAAAGAGATGGATGTTATTTCCAAGATTCAGTTGGAAAAACATCACCAGTGACTTCTCTTTGCTCTTTCTCTGAGTTTCCTTGCTTTGGGGGAAGCCCATTGTGAGTATGCCCTATGGCAAGGAACCAATGTCTCCAGCACAAGCCGTGGAGAACCTGAATGTGCCCGAACTTCAGTGCTACTTCCTCCAGGCGATCTCTGAGCCAACTGTGGCCCTGGCTGATGACCCTAACTCACAGAAACTGTGACGAGAAATGCTTATTGCTCAAAGCTATTCAACATGTAGTCATCTGTCATAGACAGCAACAGGCAACTGACACAATGGTGGAGCATGAACTCCCTGCCTGGGTTCAAATCCTGCCATTGCCATTTCCTGGCTATGTGAACTTGTCAAGTCACTTAATCTCTTAGTGACTTGGTTTCCTTGTCTGTATTACCCTCATAATAATAGGATCAATCACAAAGGGCTGTTGTGATGATGAAATATGCAAATGCATAGAAAACACTTAGCTCGCAGTAAATGTTCCATAAGAACTGGCATCAGCAGTATTGCTGCCCTGACACCTACATCTGACATAGCTCAGGTAACACCTGGCAACAGGGGACGAAGCTAAGTGACCTAGGAGAGGCCCCACCAAAACCAGCAGCATTGAGAATGTAGACAAACTCACTCTCTGTACCACATCTCCTGAGACATACTTAACATTTATTTCCACAATGTTAACAATGTTAACATATGTCAAATTGTTCAATCCTAGCAAGAACCCATGAGACAGGGTGGGGTGGATTATTTTCAAGGATGATCCCCATCAAGGACTTCCCCCTTGCACAAGCACACTGCTCCTGCCCCAGGAGGTAGAATCCATTCTTCCCCAAATCAGTCTAGTCTTGCTTTGACTCACAGGATGCTGTAGGAAGGCTGTTCTGAGACTGGCAAGCCCAGGTCTTAAAATGCCTGGGAGCTTCTACTTTTTCCTCTTTGAAGCCAGGTTCCAGTTAAAGAGTCCAATTCCCTGAGACCACCATATTGTAAGGATGCCCCAGCCGGCCCTGAGGAGTGGGGGGTTAAATGGAGGGGCATTGAGGCCCCATACGTGCAATGAAACCTTCATGGAGTCCTTCACATGAGTGGCCCCCGCAGACAGCACCCTGAGGAGAAGAACCACCCAGCTGAGCCCAGCCAACCTAATGGATTGGGAGAGAGACTAAATCATTGTTGTTTTCAGCCATCAAGTTTTGGGGTGGTTCTTATCTGGTGATGGGTGACTAAAATAGGAGCTATTGCTTTCTTTAAAAAAAAAAAAAGATTTATTTATTTATTTGAAAGTCAAAGTTACACAGAGAGAGAAGGAGAGACGGGGGTGGGGTGGGTCTTCCGTCTGCTGGTTCACTCCTCAATTGACTGCAACAGCCAGAGCTGTGCCTATCTGAAGCCAGGAGCCTCTTCTAGGTCTCCCATGTGGGTACAGGATCCAAAGGACTTGGGGCCATCTTGTACTGCTTTCCCAGGCCATAGCAGAGAGCTGGGTTGAAAGGGGAGCAGCCAGGACTTGAACCAGCACCATAAGGGATAGCGGCACTGCAGGTGGTGGCTTTACCCTCTATGCCACAAAGCAGACCTCGTTTTATTTTCTATTTTACAGATGAGTAAACTGAGGCCACTTGACCACAATAATAGAGCAAGTGATGGTGGTGTCCAGATTTCACCCCAGAAAGGCTGACTTGCAAATCTCACCAGTATGCTACACAGCCTCAAAGCTCAGCATAAGTCACCCCTCTGAAGAAGGCATCTCTCCTGCCACACGTCACCATACTGCCAGCAGCCTTTTTCCAGAGCTGTGAATTCCTGGTCTGAACCCCCAGCACAGAGTAGGTGCTTGTTAAGTGTGAGTGGGTCTGGTTTGTCAGGCACTTTGCATTTTTCCAAAGCTTGGAGAAGGATGCTCTGAGAAGCTGATGTTTCAGCTGAAACAGGAGAAGAAATCAGCCTTTGCAGGAGCCAAGAAAAGAGATTCCAAACAAGAAAACCGCAAGAGCAAAGGCCCTGAGGCTGGACACAGCTGGAGATGCAGAGGAAGGAGACAAGGTCAATGTGCTCAGAGCACCAGGGTCAGGCCCCTGCCCTGTGCCCGTCCTTCGTAGCTTGTGGCAAAAATGGCCACAAAATCTTTGCCGCCCTTGGTGCTGGGAGGTGGAGTCTATATTCCCCCCCATCTCTGCCTTGCATTTCCACTTGGCCATGGACTTGCTTCAGCCAATGGGATGCGAGTCAGCAGAGGCTTAATTTGTGCTCGTGTTTTTGGTCTTGCCTTGTCTTTCTGCTCTTAGGAATCCCAACAGCACCATGGGAAGGGGCTGGGGCAAGTGAGCTGGAATCCGAGACCACATGGAGCAGAGACAAGTGTGAGCTCTCGCTGAGGACCCTTGGATCAAACAGTCAGCCAACTCCAGACTTGTAGGCAAGACCGTCCTCAACTGCACAGTGCCCGTGGAGCCATCCCAGCCAAGCCACAGAAGCAAGAGCTAAAGAAAGCCGGCGTGGTCGCCACCCTCCCTTTGGGGACAGCTTGTGATGCAGCAAACGCAAACCACTGCCCTCACCAAGCAGGGACGCAAGGTTCTCCCTGGGAGTCACTCCAGAAGGCTCCGGGCCACTCAGACAAACCTGCTGATGCGGAACTCACCAGTTCCAGGGATCCCTCGCTGTAAGCACCTGCTCTGTGCTGGGCTTGGGTGGGGCACTGCGCAGACAGAGAAAAAGCCGGCAATGCCAAATCCTCACCTTGGCTGAGCCACAGGGTGGGTGGGGCAGGGGGTAGAGGAGAACATGAGCCCCTCCACCCCACCCCCAGATCTCAAGCTATGGGGTCAAGGGGTGGATTTCTTCACTCTGCTCCCAGGATGCAGCATTCAAAACACAGTGATGTTTGACAGGTGAGGCGAGGCTACCCAGGTCCACCCTTCACCTTGCCTGCCGCCCCGTCCTTGTCCTGGGAGGCTGAGCCCCGCGGGCTCCCCACGGGCCTCTCCTCCCTGCTTCAGGTTGGAGGCAGCCCACGTGGGCGGGAGGCACCAGCAGAACGCGGAGGCGGGGCAGTTTGAGGACAATGTATTCAGTCTCCTGGCTCCCTCCTCCCGGTTTGGCTTCTTAGCTTCTAGCCTAAGGGTGGTCATGGCATCCCCCTCTACCCTCTAGAGAGAGGATCCCTCCCCTTGGGTCTCCTCCAGCCTCCCCACACCCTTGTCGTTTGTTCCTTTGTAAATAAGCCCTCATTTGAGATGTCTTGTCTCCCCTTGGGATGCCACAGTCCCCACCACTCCCTATTGCCCCGAGGTGACCCTCACAACCTCTGTCTGAGACAGTCACCCAGACCACCAGGTCCACACTAAATACTGAGGCCAAGCGGGATGACACCCTGGGCGGGAGAGGCTGGGGGATGCACAAGGGAGGAGGAGAGTGACAGTCACTTCCAATGGGGTCATGAATCCCTTTCCCCAGGGACAATGACCAAGACCATTGGGGTGAGGGGGAGCACTCTCCCTCCTCCCTCCTCCCTCTGCCAGGGCCCTGCTGTGGGGTCCAGGACAGCTCAGGACCCAGGCCTGGGGGCGCCCCTGCCATCGCTGCCCGTGTCTAGAGCCTTGCATAAGACCGTGCTTCCAGGGCGAGGGAGGGGGGGTGCAACAGCACCAAGGGGCTGATGGCTCGTTCTCAGGCCCCTCATCCCTGCTGCCTGCCCTCCCTGCCTCTCCCCACACCTTCAGCTGTCCCTGGCTACCCCCCTCCCCTGCTCCTCCTCCGGGCACTCTGCTCTCCTGTTGTGATTCGGGCCACCTCTCCCCACCTCTCCCATTTCTTTTTGCAACATGTCTCTCCCTGGGGCCTCTCTCCCTCTCTCCCCTCTTCCTTGCCACCATCCTCCTCCTCCTCTGCTCCCTCCTCCCTTACACTCCCATCCCCGCCTCTCAGCCCCCACCCCATCCATCTTCCCCACCCCCAGCCCGGCCTCCCTTGCTGGTGACAGGGAGCCGTTGGGGGGAGATGGATGGAAATGACGCTGCGGCTCTGGCGTGACTGCCACCCGGTGATGCATTGGGAGCTGCACAGATGAGACGGTGACCCCTCGCCATGCAAGGTCAAGGACATCAGAAGGGCAGGGGGCTGGGAGGACTGGGCAGGGAGGCCTGGGCCCGCACTGGCCAGGAGCTCCCTTTCCTGGACAAAGGGCCCCCGTGAGTCCCCTCTGAGGGCTGTGTTGGCCCCCCAGAGAGGACCACAGTGCAGGGGGTGGCGAGGAGCACGTGTTCTGGGCCCAGCCACACACGCCACGTGCGGCCTTAGACGAGCATCAAACCCCGTGCCTCAGTTTCCCTGTCCGTAAGATGAGAGTCCTAAGGTGGTAGGTGAGATTGAGCCTGTTGGACAGAGGCCCCTGGCATGGGCATGGCTCTCGGTCAGCGTGGTGACCACAGAGGCAGTCGGGCAACAGAACAGGGCGGACGGGCCACACCACCCGAGTGCAGGAAGTGAGCCCGAGGTGTGGCATTGAGAACGGCCTTCCCTGGCCG